>NC_066620.1:49175310-49775310 GCF_025201925.1 Gopherus flavomarginatus
AGGCTCCAAAAATAATATCTCAAATGCCCAATGAAGCCATTCTTATATGTTACATTTTGGATACACAAAATCTTATTTCCTGTGACATGCAAAAACAGAAGAGAAAAAATATGGAAAGATGAAAGAATATAACATCAATCAACTGCATGAGAAAGGAAGATACCTTCTCTTTATATGAACTCTCATTGTTTCCCAGGAACACAGTATAAAAAGATAACACTTCCTTGCATTTTATAAAAGGTTCTTGACATAATTTGTGACTTATTAACTAGTGATGCAAAATGCACATTGCACATGAAGTGCAATGTTTCTTCCTGTTTCTTAAAATTTAACACTATACTAAATAACATTAAAATATTTTTCATGCTGTGTTTATCTAA
Organism: Gopherus flavomarginatus; assembly: GCF_025201925.1. Classification (NCBI taxonomy): domain Eukaryota; kingdom Metazoa; phylum Chordata; order Testudines; family Testudinidae; genus Gopherus; species Gopherus flavomarginatus. Next base: position 49,175,691 of record NC_066620.1, read on the forward strand.
CATTAAACTTCACATTTGCTTAACAGTGCACAATCTTCACAATAACAGGGTGTATTGCCAAAGGCAGCATGCAGACTTTTTGGAATTGCTCCCATCTCTTTCGGTTCACCTGTAAAAACATCTACGTGCTCCCTAGGACTGCATCTGTGGCTAGTTTTAAAAAATGACTATCCATGCAAATAGGCATAATTTCAGCATGAAATAATCTGTAAAAATCAAGATAGTAGGCAGTGCTTAGATTGGGAAAAAAAGTATTTAAAAATGCTATGTTCATTCTATTGTCTTTGCCCATGTATTTTGGATGTGCTAAAAGAATTTTCAGAGCTTCTGTGTCAAAGACTGTTCCGAAAGGAACATGATGCTTGTTTATCTTACTGACTCCTTGTATCCAGGAGGGGAAAATAAAAAATAAAAATTCCCTGAATTCGGACTGGAAATCTAGACCCAATCATTGCTGCCAGCACTCTGTGCAGAAATTGTTGTTAATATAAAAAATGCATGAAGCAAACTAGGTTATGGAATTAAAAAACAAAAAAGTCACACGGCAAATCACTGTGGTCCCAATTCTGAACCCTTACTCATGCTGAGTAGTGTCTTCTTCTGCAAGTAATTCCACTGGAATCAATGGCATTACTCACATAGCAAGATACTATTCGATGCAAGTGAGCATGGCAGAATCAGGTCCTGACTGGAAGGGCATTTATGAAGGATACCATCATGCTTCCATCAAAGTCAATGGCAAAATGCCCATTAACTGCAACAAGGACAGGAACAGGACCTAACATCCCAGGCCTTATTATTGACAGTTAGACTGGAGTTGAAAGATGATTTTCATACATGAAAAGCCAAATTCTCTGCTGGTGAGAATGGATGACTCCACTCAAGTCACCCGGTGGCATTCATCTACACCAGAAGAGAATATTGGCCCAATAAGAAACAGGGAGAATGTTTACATTCCTCTTCAAAGTATATGAGTTTGCAAGGTACATGAAATAGCAGTAAGGAAATGTTAAGAGCTTTTGCCTCCGTATGTAAAATATCCCACAGGCATTTTAGCTTCAAAACAATCATTACCAACAGAAAAAAAAAACTGTACCATGTGCTTTTCCTTCCTTTGCTGTATAGTGAAACTATGCTTGATTAAAATCCAGCAATACGTTCCCAGACTCATACCAAAATCTAATGTCAAGTTTTGTGTTTTATGCACTTCCTAGCGGATTCTGGGCATCTGAACAGAACTTCCGTCTCTCTTACCCAATCCCAACCAAGGACGTACACAAAGAGGGCCTGCTGTATCCTTGAGGCAGTGACTCAGGAAATAGGTTGGCTGAAACAGGTCATAGGGTCATCGCTATGCATCCTTCCTCTTGAGCTTCCATTTTCCTCTCCCACAAACCATTCCTTAACAACTGCTCACCAGCTCACTTCTACCACCATGAGGGAAATCAGTTTTCCCTTAACGTATTGGAGGTGCTCTGGAATGTGGCACCCTTTTTCTCTCCCATTCTTATTAGAGGTTGAGGGTGCTTCTCTCACCTGTGCAGTAAATATTTCTGGGTTGCTCCTGGTATTCAGTAAAGCCTATGGGGTTTCTATCTTAAGATGTGCACTATTCTCAGTCTAAATAATGAGAAATACTTCTGCTTTAGCCATTGAATTATATCGGCTCATATCATTGGCTTAAGGGGGCCAAAATGAGTTCATATCCAGAGGAAAATAGAACACAATGGACAGCAGAATGCAAAATCCAATGCACATATGACACAGATATTATAGGAAGACTTTAATACTGGAAAGAAAAAATATTCCTACTTTATCTTTATATTTCATCAGCACTATATTTCCTACATACATGGTTGTGTCTGTGTACACCCATTCAGGAATATATATTTAGAGAATCACCTACTATAAGCCATTTTTAATGTATTTTTTTTAAAAGGAAAGACAATTTTTCAATTCTTTAATTTCAAATCGTTAAAGTTTACTTTGTATTACAAGCCATTTTTGACATTTCCTCTTTGCCAAGTGTATTTTTCATTATATCAACCCTAAACACTTAGGTAATTCCATGTAGGGGCCTGATCCTGTCAGGTGCTGATTGCCTCCTGCAAGATAGCGAACATTCTCAGTTTCCATGGACTTCAATGTGAAATAAGGTGCTCAGCACCTCTCTGAATCCATCTGATAGAGTAGCTTATATTATTCTACCTACCTTTAAAAAAATCTCATTACAAGAAGTTTAAGAATAGATCTGTAATAATGGTCAATTTCTGAGAAATCTAACATCCACAAGACATGTATATAATCAATATCCATTTACATGATTAGGTACAAACCAATATAACATAAATTTGCAAACAGCTTTCTTTCTAGACATCTCAAGGATTCATTGTCCTAAAATCTATTAATACAGATGTCTGTAGAATGGGGTATGATGTCAGGTATTTGGCTGTAGTTGTTAGAAAGAAATAGATTTATGCAATATCTAGTTTGATCATTCCTTTTAGATATAATAAATATTCTAGATTATATATTGGATACTAGATACCTATTCTAGTTTAATCCAGGAAAACTTCTCTATAAAGTTTAGTAAGTATGACAAGCTTATTTAAAGTTGAATAGCTGTGAAGGAATCTGTACTGACAACTAAAGCCTTTGGTACTCAATTGATACGAAATAACCAACTGGAAAAACAGTACCAAAGCTCTGAATATGAGGTATATGCACTGAGGAATTCCAGGGGAACATCATCCTGCAAAGCTGAAAATTGTTCATTCTGTCTTTTTGTCAGCCAACAACCATCTTTGCTCAGGTGTCTGCAAGTTTGTTCTCTGCTTATTATGGTAATGCAACTAAAGAAATTTAACATGTTCTTGATAATAGGAATATTCAAAACTTTAAAATGAAAGAGTTATACTGGACAAGATTTTGGCAGAATAAGCCAGGGCACATTAGATGAAAGCGATTTCAGATAGTCGTATTCACGCCCCCCTTTTCCCCCAACAAAAAGATAGATACATCTGAAGAACACATTACATTTCTAGATCATGAATCTGTTTTGGTGCTAAAAATCACTCCACTGCACTACTGAGAAGTACAAAGTGACAAATTATTTTGTGTAAAATTAATAATTGTTCCTTAGCAATTGTGGTTTTCTACTAATTTTTGGAACAGTTTTCACGGACATTTTCAAATAGGGTGACCCTCGTTGTCAAGAATTCTATCTCCTTTAGCTGAGATGCTGTTATGGAGGAATTTTAAACAGAATAGAAATAATTAACAACTCTAGGTGCACTAATAGCTCCTTTATTCCTCCACACCAAAAAGTAAAAAATTTCAACTAATTAACTTTGGACCTACCTGAGCTAGTCTTTATCTCAAAACAGAAATACAATCCCCCTTTAAGAACATGGACATATAGGACCCAATCCAGCCCATCCACGGCAACTCCTGTGAAGTACTGAGCATCCTCAACTCCCATTGACTGTCCTGGGAATTGAGGTTACTTGACACATCTCAGGTGGTACTCAACATCTTACTGGTTCAGGCCTTCACTGTTTTGAGGAGAAACATACCCTGTGGTCATGTATCTGCAGGTTGCATTGTTTAGATAAACAGTTTGTCCAACTGAGAAAGAGACAACAAGCCTACCCGTGGTACAAAAATATCACTACTGTTTTCCTTACAAACCAGTTTTATGTTCTTCATGAGCAGTTAAATAATTTTTTAAAGTCCACATGGAATCCATGCATTACCAAGCTGTAAGATTCACAAGATTCCTCCTGTAAACTCAACTCAGGCTAGCCTAGATGTCTTTTCAAAATTACATTATGCTGTTAAATCAGAATGTTTGAATCAAATAGTCACTACAGTATACTTAGGGATAGACTAAATCCTGATTTAAGGAATATAACTTGTAATATTCTTTAATTCTGCAACTAAACACAAATAAGGCATCTCTTTCAAATCTGATTGTGTCTATGATTATTTAATTTACTAACTGAACATAAAAAATCAGAATGTACATTAAAAGGCCTCCTTAGCTTTTGACCTATAGAAACCTTATATACAGATAGCATCATTCATAGAATGTTACATGTTTTGCAGCATAATTTAATAAGGAATGGGTAACAAAACTATATACATTGTGCCTTTTTATTGTAGTTCAACTCAGTAACCTGTTAGCACTCAAGTGTCTACTTTTGAGTATTTATAAATATTTTAGCTATTAGAGGTAAGCTTTGGAAGAAAAGCACATGAAATAAACCCTGAAATGGGTGTCAATGGCAGTAAACTTTATATGCTTGGTGACAGATTATTAAAAAAACCCTGTAAGGATAAGACCTAAAGGACATCTGCCACATACAAATTTACATGTAAGAAATCTACCTTACTGTAATTCATTTACATACTGTCAGATCTGTCAGGATAACAGAAGTAACAAACCTTCCAAGTTTTTACATCTAATAGTTAAATTGCTGTATTTCTAAAACCCTCCGTTGACCGATTAGGCAATATTAGCTCTTCTCTTATAGGGTAGTAAATGTGTGTGTGTATACAGTGTTTGTGGGAAAGTACACACACATAATCACATGCTGTACATAACATACATTGGAGATACACTGTTCACAGCAAGAAATACAAAATGCCCATTGTAGTCATTCAGAATCTGTACCAAACTTAGTATATTTCCCCCAACTTGTACTCAATATTCAAAGGATTCTCTAGCCTGCAAACATTGCCCACTACCATGTACAGTTTATATGACCAACGGATCCCGCTTTATTGAGATATTAATCTGAGCGTCCCTACCTATTCTTTCTTGAAATGGAGAAGATATGCATAGCATGTAGAACTCAGACAGGTTAATTCTGGTCTCAGGTGTGATTTCTGGCCATTGTAGAGGCAGACATCTTTAGATTTTTTAAAGCCTAAATACATTACCCAAGATCTCTCTGCCTACACGATAGAAATCAAACACAAGGAAAATGGAAGGCAGAAGTAAGGCTGACAAGACGCATGAAGTTAGCCTAAAGTAACCACTTAGATGTGGTCTGTGCATCTTCTGAAAGAGACTTAAACAACCTGCTCTGTACTCTCTATCAATATTCTCCAGGGCCCTAAAGATTTCCCAGGGCAAGGTTTAAACCAAACATACCCCCCCCACACCCAGGTTTTAGCCACTGAAGCAGACAGTCCTGGCTAACAATGCATCATAAATTCATAAAGCTCGCAGTAACAGTCGTTGGGCTGAGGATCTGCAGTGAGCGAGAGAGACTTGCACCTGTCTTTCTTGACATAACACACCTGTCTGGCACTGCCCATGCGCATTTCGATGCGGCTCTCGGTACCTTTCCTTAGCCCTCGTCCAGACTAACCCGCGGCATCGGCGGGTTAAAATCGATTGCTCGGGGATCGATATATCGCGTCTAGTCTGGACGCGGTGTATCGATCCCCGAGCGCGCTTACATCGATTCCGGAACTCCATCAATCCGAACGGAGTTCCGGAATCGACGCGGAGAGCCGCGGACATCGATGCCGCCCCGTCCAGACTGGTGAGTACCTCGATTTTAGAAATTCGACTTCAGCTACGTTATTCTCGTAGCTGAAGTTGCGTATCTAAAATCGATTTTAATTCCTAGTCTGGACGTGGCCTTAGTTGTGGAGAAGAAAGAAGGGGGCTACTGTCTGCTTTTAAGAGCCCATCGGAGCTGCCAGAACTGCCTCACAGGCAGAGTTCTCGAGCAAACTGGTGCTCGACGGCTGCTTTGCAGCCGGGAAACGTGCACGGACGCCTTTCTGCTCCTCCTGCCAAGATTTCCAGTCCCCACATCCCCACCTGCCGTGCAATTCTGCCTCGGACAGTCTCCCCTCGATTCTAGCCTGCACGCTCCCTACCGACTCTAACTTTCTCTTAACTTACAAAGACCCACTCCAGCAAACGCCGTCTGAGCAGGGAGCCCATTTATGCTCAGCTTCTTAGAGACAAACGCTTCCCACACTGAGTTTGTGCCCAAACTGTACATACAATCCACACCTAGCGATTAAACCCACTGTCCAAACAAGGCTTCACATTTTAAGATCTACTCTTCAAACGCCCCCCCTTTCAAGACTTAGCTAAACTTAAAGCACACCTCTCTCCCATTCTCCCTTCTACAAGGGCTAGTACAGACCCATTCAGAAAGAATCGATTCCTCATGCATTTTCACTCAATTCACACACATGGCAAAGTGGTTTTGGTCAGTCATCAGATTAAAAAAAAACCCCACACACATCTCCACCAACATGAAAAAAAAATCCCCTTTCCAAGAAAAGTGCCCGCATCCCTAACCTCACTACGGATTGCTAATAACCTTATCCCTAAACTTGCGTCTGATCTATTCTCACACGCTCGCTCGATCACATTTTCTGTACATTTCCACAATTCTCAGATCGTTCCACCCTTAGGAATGAAAAGTAATAACAATGAAAAAGCCCCTGTCCTGCCCGGCGAGGGTTAAAAAAAAGGAGAAGTAGAGACATGCAAATGACAAGCAAATTGGAACGGACAAAAAGAAAGGCAGCTATAATAAACAAGACAAAGAGGAGGCTCATAGGAGCAGACTAGGAGTTTAAAAAGGGGGGATGGGAAGAAGGGGAAGCTCGGAACAACAAAAAGAAGTAAAATACTCCCCGCATTTTCCAGCCCCAGCAAAGTGCCCTCCAACCACACACCAAAATAAAATAAAATGAGGAGAGTCAACAAAAGGTGGCAGAAACGGAGACAAGCAGAGAAGAGACAAACAATCTCACCTCAGAACAACCAGGTCACTTACTCTTTCGGACTGGGCAGGCTAGGGTGATGGTTCCCCTGAAGCTTCGGGGTAACAAATCGCTACTGCTTTAGTTATTATATTACTGTTATTATTCTATAACCAAGTCATCGCAATGACCCCCCACCTCCCGGAAAAAGCAGCACACGCTTGACACTGGTGACCGGTATTTTGCTGGGGATTATTTGGTATCATTTAAATAGCCCATGCAAGTGCTGGAGGAAAAGATTTTTTTTTTTTTAAAGAGGAAGGAGGTGAAGAGGGGGAAATACTTACTCAGTGCAAAAGCGATGGAAGTGAGTCTATTTTTTTTTTTTGTGCCGGTGGGAAGAGAGAGGAAAACAGAGAGAGAGAGAGCCTGATAGCCTGCTGATGATGAATATTATAATTGGACAAGGGAGGGTGAGTGAGTGTGTGAGAAAGAGAATGGGTGAGTATGCAGGGGAGAGAGAGATAGAGAGAGTGTGTGTGAGTGCGAGAGAGAGAGAGAGAGAGGAGGGGGGAGGGAAGAGCTCGTTTGCGCCGCACTCCTCTCCCTGGCTGTAATTGTCTATTATTTCTGCAGGCAGCAGAGCAGCCTCGCTCAGCTGAGGGCTCCGCACCACAACAAGATTTACTTTAAGACACAGCTGAAGGAAACAGGAAGACTACACGTCACAGTCTGAATGACGTGAGCCAGGCCAAGCGCCCAATCGGGAGGCTCCTTTGGATTGAAGGGGGGATAGTGAACCGAGAACTTGGGAGGAAAAAAAAAGAGGGGTGGAGGGAGAAAGAGGAGGAGAAACTGGATCCCTTCCCCAGCCCCCCACCCAGTGCTGCAGGGAAGGAGACTTTATCACCTAATCTGGTGCTTCCATTGAGAGAGCCATCTGCAAGCAGCAGCTAAGAGCAGCACTTGATCTACTTCTGAATCTTGCCACTCACTCCAGGTCCAGCAGTGCATGGCAGATCAGTTACCTAAAGAGTAGCAAAGCTCGTCTGGGTGATGTTACTGCACAGCAAAAGCTGCACCGCAGTTATGGATAAGTAAATGAAAGGAGACACCTTACCTCAGCTATTTAATAATTTGGGGGCGGGGGTATTTCAAGATAAAGTAACTAAAAAAAAATGAAATAGAGAAAAGTCTTCAGCAAAGTGAGGAGTGCTGACCAAGGTACCCCAACGTTATTCACTAAGATTTTAGATTTTTTTTCTTTCCGTAATTCTAGCAGACTGGGGGGTGGAGGGTGAGGGGGAACTGTACAATTTGGAAGCCAATCTGTCCCTGTTCCAGGGCTATCATTGCTGTGAATGTTTAGGAAGTGGTTGGTAATCATCTCTGGCAGCATCATATACGAACTAGAGCAATAGTAGCATTAAAAAAAAAAAAAAAGCCAAAGCACAACAGATATAAGGCAAATTTCCTGCAACCCTGACACAATAACCCAAGCCAGTTACTGTGTAGGAACGCCTGTTTGGACACAGTGCTTACACACTTTTTGATGAACTAGTTACAAACTTTAAAAAAATACTTATTTCAAAACTTCGTATCAATCTTAAATACAAGGCGTAAAGAGGATTCACTTTCTATTGAATGTGATGCTGCAACTTTAACTGAGCCCAACATTTAACTTATCACTCGTGAGACAGAAAATAAACGAGCAAAAAAGAGCATCAGGGTGCACCGTGTCCAAACAAATGGCTTTTAATAAACAAGATTAATTGCTCCTCATTTATATTTACTATGGACTTCTCTGACTCAGACATCATAAAAGCCTGCACCTAAAGTTCAGATCAACTTAAATATATACCTAGCTAATTGAACACCGATTGAACTATATACTCTGCTGTAAATCAGTAGGAGAGGGGGGAAAATCAGTATCTTCCCAATTTCTCTGGAATGTAATTAGATCAGAGTGCGGTCAGGTTTTACACTGGTTAGCGCAGATTTACGACGTGTGCTAACAGTAAAGACACAGACACGTTAATACTCGGACATGTTAATTTCTGTGAGAGAATCATCCCCCTGTTTGAAACGGATGATGTTGAAGTTTGCTTAAAAAATATGTCTAGGCATCCACACTGCAGGAAAAGAGGAGAAAAGAAAACTTTGGAAGGAAAAGTCAGAGCAGAGAGGTTAAACCGCTTTGAGAAAGGTAAGAACAGTGTTTAATATGTGTGTGAAAATAAATATCCGTCTCTTGATTTATGTATTTGTTAAAATATTAACTTAACTTCTCTGTCTCATGACAATGCTAAAACAGTTGCCAAATAGATAAATGCACACACCGCAGTCCGGAGGTTTAGCATTTTGTGTCTCTGAAGATCCCAGTTAATGGACCTAAATGCCCTATTTGGGGATATTTTCAAGGTCAGCCAGGCTAATTTCTGGGGACTGCGTAACTTCTATAGTTGGTTCACTTTTTATTCTGATTTTCAAAGTGCCCGGGAGCTCGCAACTCAAAACCCAGGCGGGAATTTAAGAAAAAAGAGCGGGCTAAACTTCTCAGCCCCTGAGCCGGTGAGAAGTGGATTCTCGTGGGAAAGGACCGATGGGCACTTTAGCCCAGGCGGGGCTGGGTTGCTACTTGAGCGCAATACCGGGGGAAGTTTGTGGATCTGTTTGCGTTGGGAGAGGTTCTGGGGACCAGGCTGTGCAACGCTGCAGACAGCGGCGGGCGAGTGCAGCAGGCGTGGTGCTCTGACCCCGGCCACCAGTGCCCCGGCAACTCCAGCAGCTCCCAGTATAAAACCTGCGCCTCCCCTCCCTTCTGGGGCAGACCTGGCGTACAGTGCTTCGCCCTCTGCTCTGCTGGCTACGTTATGCGGCGACGCAGGGATCTCTCCCCCTTCCCCCCCCCAAGGATCTGTCTCGTTAAAGGAGAGCCTCAGCTTCCAGCCTTGACACGTGGATTTATGCTGCGGCGCGCGGACCTGTCACCAGGCATCCACATAATGTGGGTGGCTGAAATTTCACAGCCCCCGTCTCTGTTTAGGTTGCAGCTCCCCGTCCCTCTTTCTCCAAAGAGAAAGCTCCCGAATATCTGATCCCACTCCCCCATCTGTTGTCTGATGCGTTAGGCGACGCGGAAAAGTCAGCCGTCAGTTATGGGACAACACGCTACCCACAAGCTCCGGTGCTGTGTATCCCACCCCCCCTCCATTATTTCAAAGAGTTAACACAAGTTTAGAAGCCTTCCCGGCCACTAAACTGTTAACAAAAGGTGCAGCAATGTACTTAATGCTGCTTGTGCTTTGAAAACCGCTGCCTTACCAGTGTTCAAAGGGATAGTGGTGGCTATTTACCCTACACGTGTATGCATAAAAGGCGATTGCTCCATTCTCTGCTCCTGGGTTTGTTTGCTTGCTTATTGTTTCTTTACATCCCATTTGAAAACAAACCAGAAAGTCAAAGTCAACTCCCATTACTAATAATCGTCGTGTCCAGCCGAGGAGCTGTCACTCTACGTGCGGGCTGTCAGCTCAGGGGGTTTCTAGCCATAGATACCCATCGCACAGCCAACCAACCTGGACTTGTTCAGAAGCGAAATGCCAGAAGATCAGTAGCAGTGGCAGCTGCAGGAATTCCCTAGTGGGAACCCAACTGCTTATGCCCCTCTGAAGTGATGTTTGTTTAACTAACAGCTTAAATGTAAACAGAAATGATCGCTTAATATCACTTGGAATAAACATTTAACATAGCGCTCAGGGAGCAACGAGAAAACGTAAAACTGCCTCTAGTTAAACCATTCCTTTTTCTTCCCCCTCCTTCCGCCGGAGTCATGAATCACAAGAAAATACAACAGATAAAAAGCCCCTAATTACAGCTCCCCACATTGCTGTATTGTGGAGTGAGCTAATCATTTAGCAGATAGCATACTATTCATAGATGAAAAAAGTGAAAACTTTTATCATTAGAATGTAATATTATCCGAAACTGATCCATTAGCCAGCCTCGGCTTCGCCTGAGGCACCAAACTTTCCAATATCAAGATATTAACAGATGGTGGTAACCACATGGTGAGATGTTGCTTAGAGAATCCATAATTTCACTCAGGCCTAAAGGACTGAATCCCATATAGCCGACGTGTATTCTGTATTGCCCCATTCTACTTCTTCTTCTGCCTCTATTTCAAGATTCGGGTTTTTTTTAACATTACAGCTCTCAAGAAGCTTGTATTTTTTAAATAAAAACAAAGTTCTTGGGGTGACTGAAGAGTTCCAAATATTCGTGCTACCTGACGTCACTATTTACCCCTCTTTTAACTTGTGCACTAAATATTTATTTATTTATTTCACTAAATAGAGATGAAACACAAACAAATACCAGGGGGCAACCGTTCAGTGGAGAAATTTACTGAAAGAAAGTGGCCAGAAGGTGAGTGCATTTGTCCGCATATCTCAGTGCAACAGTGCAACAAGACTCAAACTGGAATGCAATTATTTGACACTTAAAAAAAAACAAGTAATTTTTTCTTTTAGGCGTGGACATAAATTGCTTGGTGAAATGTAATTTGCCCCTAAGCCCTAACAGACAGGTTTGTAGGAGCAGCAGCACCTGAGTTGCTGGCTAAGCGAATAACCAGAGAAGGAAGCTGCATTACAAACTGTTACTGAGGCAAAACTCTCTAGACCAGAAAGTTTCGACATAATAAAAGTTGAGGCACTTGCTTCCTCTCTATGCATGATGTTCCTGCTCCGAAGAGCGCTTGTAAGAGGAATTTAGGATGTTTTCATCACACCACACGCTTCTTTCTTGGCAGAGTTTGGAAATCAGCATCGGTGGCAGCGTGGCCACAGGATCTTCTTTGCTTGCTGTAGCAGCAGAGGGCAGCCGCCACAGCAATGGCTCTCCCTTTGCCGTTCCTCTTTCTGAACCCACCCTCCTTCGGGCTATTCCGCCAGGGTCAGATCCCGCAGCCACTGCACTCCAGGGCACCCGTTCCATGAACTCAGGGATCGAGCCCTGAGCCAATCTCTGTTGGTTCCCAGCTGAGTTTCCACCAGTCATGTCATTTCTGGTGCCTCTCCCATAACCTCATCCCGTTCCCTCCTTCGGAGAAATTTCACTCGCTCTACAGAAGAAGTGGGAAAGCAGACTCGCCACAAACGGCAGGATAAAAGGGATGCCCGTCTCCAGCTCACACATCGAGTACTGTTTCCACGTGGCCCCTAACCCAGGAGGCGAGAGCTCCAGGGTAGCTTCTCTGTGCCAAGCCCATACACAAGTTCCTACCTTTAACTTCTTTTTTAAAAACAATTAAGGGCAAGCCTGCTACTGTTTTCACAAATCAGTCTCCTTCTCCACCTCTCATGTGGTTGGCCCGTGGGGTTTTGTCGCTGCAAAAAGTCTGATGGCCCTTGGAGACAGGTGCTCAGACAAGAAGTAAAATAATATGAAATGGAAGTCTAAACTGATCACGAACGAGCTTTCTGACCATCTTTATGTTATCAGTGACCATAAATCTGAGATGTAATTGAGCCTGACCCGAACATCTTTGCTTTGATACCTTCTCTTCCTAAGTCAAGACATATGTCTCGGTGGACATATTTTCAGTGTGACTTGTGCCATGTAATAGAAGTAACGTGCGGCTGCTTTATCCGTTTTATCTCGCATACTCCCCACTGAGATTCTAGGTGGGAAAAGGAAGGACCTGATGAAGTGAAGGAGCTGGAGGGTTTTGTGTTTGCTAGCGAAGGTCAGATACTAAAGCCGTGGTTTGCATTATTTTAAGTTAGACCTTTAAAAAAGGATTGCAATGTTGATAGATGTTACCATTCTGTTTTCCTGCATTTTGCGAGATACGCTGCTCTACGTCATTCATCATCCCAGAAAAATCAAATATAGCTTTACTGGATAGTCCATCGTGCCAGATGTTCTCCCCAATACAGCATTACTGAAATGCCTTTTGTGGCAGTTTAAAAAATCGGGGGTCTCTCTGGTTGGTGGGCTATCTAATCTATCTACTTGTCTAGTCGAGGGACTGCACTCAAAAGTGGTAACACTTACTCCCGTAGATGTAGGCTGTGACATGGGGAGTCTATTAAACAGGGTAGTTCCTCCAAATAGTCGTAGAAATACTGCAGCGTTACCGTACTTACCCATTTTGTTCCGCAAACAGTGGCTCTCCTTGCCACATGGGCTCGGTGATATTTTATTGCAGAAAGGTGTCGTTTCAAAAGAAAGGGGGGGGGGGGAGGTGGGGAAAGCGACCCAAACCAGGAGGATTCACAAGAAGTTCTCGATAATGAAAGTTAAGGAATTAGCGTAGCGATGTGCATTTACCTTTCAGGAAAAGTTTTTTTTCTTCTAAAGGTGATAGTATTAAAAATGCTTTAATAAGCAGGTTTGAAGTGTGTTCCGATGCATGACGGAACGTAGCAAACTATACATAAGAATCCTGATTTATTCTCGACATAAATCGAACTTAAATGGTTGGCCTTTTTTCGATTTTCTTTATGATCTCTCCTTGCGGTTTCGTTGCCCTTCCCCTCTCCCAAACCCGACACTCAGTGCTCCTGCTCTCTCATTTCCAGCACAGCAGCAATTCCAGATTGCCAACCGGATAATCGAGAACTACACAGTTAGAGCCCGATCCCAGTGCACAGTGACTTACAGGGAGAGGAATGCAAGGCAAGACGGGATCAAGGGTTTGCAAATAAGGCCACAAGAGGCGAAGAAAAGCAATCAGTCCTAATAAGCATTCAACACCGTTGTGTATAGGTACAACCACCCCCAGCACTTCTGGACTTCATACATTCTGCTGGGATACAGAGGGGACTCAGAGCACTTAGGGGGTGAGATGGGAGGGGGGAGTCAGATTCTGCAGTCTTTCGGCAGGCAAAACGACCAGGGCAGGCAGTCGACCTTTTTTGGCTGGAGGACTGAGAAGGCAGCTTCTGCAGAGGTGGAAAATAAACACCATTTCTCCCTGCAGACTTAGATCCCCTTCCCCATCCAAAATAAGTGGTAAACAGGTGGGAAATAATAATACATTTTAATGAATGATAATGTCACAGAGGCTTATGCTATTAATCATAAGTAATACTCATGTTACCCTGTGCTTGGGGAATCTTAGGAAGCCAGGAACAAATGTACAGCTAAAGGCCAAGCACCGAAAGGGAGTGAGAGGAATATATTACTAAAGGTTTCTGTTTGCCTCCCCCTCCCCCCGGCTCCTTGTGCATGGGTGACATATTTTGTCTTTCCTTGTAGCTTTGAGTGCTGCAGGGGCTTTGGAACAAGGGCGCAGAAGTGTGTGAGACAGCACAGGGAGATAGGCTAAATTTGGCAGGTGAATGACTCTCGAATTCTTTCCTTTTTTTAAAGACTCTTGAGGCTGCCTAGAGTTGAAACATTTTGCAAGTGGGGCTATGGGTGACCTCGCTCCAGCCCTGCACCTTGCAACCTTCTCTCTAAGCGCGTGCAGCCTGAACAGTGGCGTATCAATAAGCACGTCTATAATTAAATGCACGCTCTCCACTCACCAGGCCTCTCTTGCACTGAACTCCTCTCGCTCTTTTTAGTCGTACCAGAGAAAAGGCTGCGGCCTCAGCTAACGCAGGCGCCTGTGCCAGGGCTCGGCAGCAAAAAAAAAAAATATTCCCCAACCCCTGCAAAAAACTAGATCCGCCTCCCTGAGCCGCACAAATCAGCGCAGGAAGGGGAGTAGGAAGTCCCTGGGCCAGCAGCTGTCTGGGCACGTGGAGTATGGCAGGTTTTCGCGTTGAATCAGTGCCCCTTGGGGCCACGTGTGTCGCCCTTACCTCCAAGCACCAGTTGCAGCGGCTTCGTCTCATTGGCAAGGAAGGGTACATGCTGTTTCTGCTCCGTCCTTGGAGCGCATCCCCCAACCCCAGAGCAATTGCAAGTGCAGTTCCTCTTAGCGTATGAAAGAGATTCCAGACTATGGTCCACTCTCCCGTTTTGGTTGATGGTGATTCACTTAAGCAGTGACACGGATTATTTCCCGAGCGATATGGCAGTTGGAACTTAAACATTCATCCTAAGCCACAGCCATAGAGTTTGCTCCTAAAGTTTGGGTACTTGCAAATCTTTTGGGTCCCCTACCCCACCTGTTACAGCGGTAGAACCGATTCACAAAGGTCAGAACCAGAGCTCAAATGTCCCTAAAGTTTTGAGGTTTGTCAGATCTGCTGAAAAATTAAGACTTTCAGGATTTAAACTTCCCCCAAATTCTGCATCCTCTCTGAAAACAATGGTGATTATTCCAAGGTGACAGCTTTGCACAGTGACACGTTTCTTTCTTCGAGGGGAGAAATGTCAGAAGAAAACTTCAGAAATATATTCAGAACCATTGCTGACTCCTCCATTCCTTTGTACTAACACAATGCAATAAAAAATGATAAAGATATGTTGTTAAAAGGGCCTTTTCTTTAGCAATTTTCCTTCAGCAATCAAACAGATGACACTGGTGCTGAGAATGTGGGACACAGGCTGAGAATGTGGAACAATTTTTATCTTACTCTTCTGAAATGGGGTGCAAACCTTCTAGTATACAAAAAACAAGAGCAACAAAAGTTAGAGATCTATTTATGATCTCTATTTAGTAATCTCTGATCATTTAGGGCCTGATTCTGCTCTTACTTACACTGCTGCAAATCAGGAGTAACTCCATTGAACCCAATGGAACTACATCAGTTTGTATGTGAGAGAATAGGGTCCCTAATATCTGTAACCATTAAATTTAAAGTCTTTGTCTACACCTCTTGCCCTAGCCCTCCCTACAACCCCCCCCCCCAACCAACAACAACAACAACAACTTTTAGGAACAGAATACCTTCAACCTGGAGAGTAAATATCATCTAAGTGTTTCAGCAAAAGGCAATTCAATTCATGGATCTTGTATTGATGGAAACAGAATTGTTAAAAAAAAAAAACACTCCAGAGAAGAGAAAGTGAACTAAACTAATCCTATTAAACGCGGTAGCATGTTTCTGTGGAGCGTATGGAGAGATTAAGCACAGGAAAAGGGATAAGTGCTGCTTCAGTTTCACTAAACTAATGTGACAACTTGTCACTGGAAATCTTTGCAGCTTGTTAGCAGATGACTAGCTGATTCAGATATGTTTTCTACCATTTCCTTTGTGTCTGGGGGTGGTGTTTTTTCTTTCCAGTTCCTTTCTTATACACACTGCTTTATTTTGTTTTTTAATCCTTCCTGTCTCCTTCAAGTCAAAACATTTAACTTGCTTTAATCAATATTTTGTTTTGAAGATGTCCCTTGACCTTTTATTTGTGCAAATTAACCTTCATAGGCACCTCATGCATTCATTAACCTCAATTGGATTGCATATCCCCTGTACATGGCATTTGGGGTATGACATTTTTGTGTAAGACCTCCCAGATATTACAATGAGTGTGTACAGTAATAAAAATAATGTGTGGTTTTAAAAACTTGGCCCAGATTTCTTTCTTTCTTTCACTAGATTCGGAAAGAAAAAATATAGCAGTCCTTGCCAGTTTCCATGTCATGGCTGTATGTATGTAAGGGCTGAACAAAATAGCTAAGCTGGGAGAAATTTTAGAGTCTGTAATTTCTTTTCCAAAGCAGGTGTCCAATTTGTTTGGAAACTGTGCTGCCTTCTTTCTTTCTTTCTTTCTTTCTTTCATCACCCCTACTTCTCTCCTCCTCCCTCCCCCTGTCCCTCCCCCGCTAAAGGCGTGCTTGTTGAGTAAATGGAAAAAAAACATTTGACAACATTAAAGGAAGACTGTTTAGAAAAGGAAGGCCCTGCTGAGGTGTAGAGGAAGCCTGTTTATTAACACTGGACACCTCTTATCTGAGGCAGCTCCAGATGGATCTCCCCTTGGTAATTCCCACTCTGTGCCAAGTGGGGTTAAGCAGGGTAACCACCTTGACGTGGGTTGGTGATCACTAGGGGATCTTCGGCTTCTTCAGAAAAAACTTTCAGCTTGTTTTCATTTCATTTTCTTTTTGTTTGTTTTTTCCCTTCCCAGGATCTCCGGACTTGTCTACGGGAGGGATCTTTGCACAATGATGTAGCCATGACATCAGTGTATCTGCTGCAGTGTAGATATCCTGGTATGAAGTGGGGCGTATTCCAGTTTGAAGTTGCACCCGTGAACACCCTGCTTTACACCCATGGAGCACATCCCCACTGAGTATTTGCAGAAGTGTAGCTACATAGCTGCAAAGATCCCTAACACAGACAAACTGTCAGTAACTATGGGGGAGGAAAGGTAAAGGGAGAAAGCTAAAACTCGGAGTAAAAAGGCACGTGGGTAGATTTACCTTTCTGGTTGTAAATTGCTCACTTCTGGGATAGGACCAGGTTTTGACTGAGAGAGAAAATTGTTCAAATCTGTCAATAATTAACTGTCACAGAATTAATACTATCTCAACAAATTGTCATTTGGTAACACCTCAGGTTCAGACTTTTCCTGGGAAAAGATTGGTTGAGTGGCACTGGCCATTACATTTACATACCCATCAAGTGTGGTTTAACATCCTGCTCATTCTAAACATTGCATGCCTCATACATTTACCCATAATCCATATTTTTGGGACCATACACCAGCTGTAAATTAGTGGAGTAAAGATATGTACTCTACCTCAACCCCTCCCTGCTCTTTCATGCCTTTTCCATCCACTGGCATGTGATCTGTCCCCGTTATGGTGGGGTTGTTGGAAAGATTGGAACAGGAGTGGGCACTATTGGCTTTATCCCTTGGATAGTTCTCTCTCACCAGAAGAGTCTTGGCCTGGCAGCTGTGTCCAGATTCTGATCTCATCTGACCCTATAACCTTATTTGGCCTTGCAGCCAGATTTCACCAGGGCCTGTGAGGTAGAATGTGTTATTAATAGTATTACAATGCTCAGTTTTTATTATTTTCTCTCCCTCTCTCTTTAAAAATCATTCTATAATAATAGAGGTGGTGCTGGTATCCAGTGTGTAATCAGCATCTTGTTAATACTTCCACAAATTACAGAAGTAGCAAGTTCTGGCCTTATTATTGGAATGTCATCCCACACAAACTCTTACTTTTCCATTTTAAAATTGTAAGTGAATTGTCAGTGTGGACCAGATCCAGTGGAGCTCCACTGAGTTACAGCAGCTGATGATATCGAACAATACTTGTGAAAGTCACTGGATTGACAGACCAGGAAACTGTGTAGTGTGTTACAGTAAACTATAGACGCTAGGAGTCCTTAATATGTAGACTTCCTGATAATTTGTCATGCCAACATACCACAATCCTGCTGAAGACGGACCCACCTCTTGGAGGTTAGAAGACAATTTGTTCTTGATACCCACTCATAAATCAAGAGCAGAACCATGCCCAGTGTAGCTTTTGGTTCCTTCCCCACCATAAAGAAGACCTTGTGACTCTAGCTGATTTAGATTTTAGCTTTGATTTTTTTGCTTTAACTTTCTTGCATGGATTGGGCCTCAGTGTGAAGTTGGTAAAACAGTCATTGTCTAGTACCTAGTCTCCTGAAGGCATTTAAAAAACCATATGTTTTAACCAAAGTATACCGTATCCACAAAGTAGCTGAAACAGTGCTAGATGAAATAGATTTTATATCACTATTTGGAAATAGTTTCATTGTTATCTCAGTCTGGTGATTCACCGCAACTGCAACTGGTAGCCAATCTGATTGGGCAAGCACTAGTGCACATTGGTCTAGTTATTACCATCAAACAGCCTCTAGGTCCACATTACAACCCGTTCAATGTTAAGCTGTTCGGACTACATATTAAGCAGGCAGTCGCGTAGCCAGGTGGAGGGAAGAGGGGGAGCAAAAAAAAAAAAAAAAAGTGCCCCCTGCTGTGGTACTTTTACTGGTGATGCGGTGCTCTGGGTCTTCAGCGGCACTTTGGCGATGAAGCTTCAGTGCTGCTGAAGATAACCAAAGCGAGTGAAGGTCCCACCGCCGAAGTGCCGCCGAAGACTCGGAGCGCCTCCCCATCAGTAAAATTGCCGCAGCAGGTGGCACCTTTTTTTTTTTTTGCTCCCAGGTAAGTAAAATTAAAAAGGCTCCACTTTTGCTCGGTGGTGGAGTGGGTGCTCCCTCGCTTTCCCCCTAGCTACGCTACTGTAAGCAGGTGGCAGCTGTCAAATATTTGGATTAGCATCATAGACAGATGTGATGTTCAGATAGCAGCAGCTGTTGTCATGTTTCAGGCCTTCAGTATCTTCTGTGGGGATATCATGGCATCAGGCCTGCTACAAAGTTGTAGATCCATAGAACCATGGTTATACCAACTCTGTTGTATGGATGTGACCAGTGGGCACCGAGAACACTGAAGAACACTGGATTGACATTCTCCATTTTCATCATTTCTGTCAGCAGCTCCATATCAGTGGCAGGACAAGATCAGAAACTAGGGTATTCAAAGCTGAACCCAGCTACCACCTCCACCATTCCTGGTTCAGTTTCAGTGGCTTTCTTGGTGTGGGCATATTGGAAGTCTATTTATTTAATATTAGTCTCTTCAGTCTAGCAGAGAAAGTATAACACAATCTTTTTGCTGGATGTTGAAGCTAGCCAAATTCAGGTTGGAAATAAGGACATTGTTAACAGTAAGCGTATCACAGACCAGGACATGGGCGGTTGTGCCTAGTGGTATGAGTAGGAGTTAGGGCTAGTGGTCACAGCAGGACTCATGCCTGGTGGTTAGAACAGAAGTCAGTAGCCAGGAATGAGAGCCAGGGACCAGACCTGCAGTCAGAGGCAAGGTGCCAGAGCCAATGGTCAGAGCTGAAGTCAGAGGCCAAGAATCGGAGCCCAGGGTCAGAACTGGGTTACCTGGAGTGCGGAAAGGCTGGCCCAAGGCAGGTGCATGCTGGGTCCAAGGCAGGAAAAGGGCTTTAACAAGACTGGAGCAAGGCTGGGAACAAGTAGGCACAGGACTTATTACAGCTGTGGGCAAATGCTTTGAGAAACCACTGTACGGCTGCTGGCTTAAGAGCTGATCTACTGACCCTTCCATTCAGCCAAGTGGTGTAGCCAATGAGGCAGCCAACTACAAGCTAGCTGTGCTCATTAGGTTGCCCAGAGACTGGCACTGCTGCAACGCTCTGATTCCTGATGGTGTAATTAACCTCTGGAACAATTTACCAAGGGTTGTGGTGGATTCTCCATCACTGACCATTTTTAAATCAAGATTTGGATGCTCTTCTAAGAGATATGCTCTAGCAATTATTTTGAGAAAGTTCTATGGCTTGTGTTATACAGGAGGTCAGACTAGATAAGCACAATGGTCCCTTCTGGCCTTGGAATTTATGAATCTTTGAATCTATAGGAATGGAAGACCAACAAATTCCAAAGCCTGTGTACCAAGGAATACTGCTACATGGCCAGCCATCACTTGGGTGCCAAAAGCTTTGGTGGTGCAACAAGCTTGTTAGTAATGGATGTAAACTGAATATACAGTCAGACTATCTTAAGTGCTTTGCCAGGAACCAATCTGGAAGACTATCGATATGATTTGCAAGGAGACCATGATGCTTTGGGATTTGCCATGATGATGATTGGTAACTGTTTCCTACCTAGCATGGTCTTTATTGTAATGTAGGTGAGACGTTTGTGATGCAAACAGTTGTCCATAGTAACTGAGCCCAACAGCTCACATAGGCCACTGAATGGCTGCCAGATGCAACAACTCTCAGTCATTTGTCCTGGATTGGCTCACACACTACTGCAGTGCCCTAAAAGTGAAAGGGTCAGAGCCAGAGTCAGAGGCAAGGTACCAGAGCCAACCATCAGCGCTGAAGTCAGAGGCCAAGAATCGGAGCCAAGGGTCAGAACTGGGTTAGCTGGAGTTACATAACCAGTACTGTACGCATTCCTCTGTTAGCCCCCATCTTAAATTTCTTGTGTAACTTCAAATAATAAAAGGATGTTTGCTAGTTAACATTGTGCTCTACCCCACTGAAATAATCAGCCAGATATTGGCCTGCAAATGTAACTTAATTATATATACTTCCTTTCCTTAGCTTTGTGTTCTCAAAAGAGAAAAATGATTTTTGTAGGTGGATTATCAGCTAAGCATCTTCTTTTTATAACTTCCTGGGTGTTTAATTAATTTATTTAAAGAGTATAACAACTGTTTTTCAGAAAAAAAATGTTTGCTGATTTACAATCATGCCTATTGCTTTAAGAAGACAATGCTCTGTTTTATTTGTGAACTATCACCTTTGGGATCATAGGTCCCAATTCTGCAAAGTTCTGAAGACCAAATTTTTAAGATAGGCACCTGGTTGAATTTACAAAAAAAATTAATGTAAATGGGTTTTCCATTGAAATCAATGGGAGTTAGGCACACAGGCACTTTTGAAAATCCTACTGGAAGCCTATTTGCATCTTTAGGCATCTAAGTATTTTTATAAGTCTGGTCCTGAGTGCCCTCAGCTCCCACTGAAATAAATGGGAATCGATGATGCTTGGCATGCTGCAGGACCAAATCCAAAATAATTTTGGTGCCTTTTTCTGGAAGAGGAATAGTTTTCCGACATAAGGGTCTAATGGCATTCATAATAACATCATAATTTCAGAGCATCAAGTTATTGAATTCTACGAATGATCAGACTTACTTGACAGTGCTGTTTAGTTGCCCTTACAACAGAAATATGCTGTTTTGTCTCCTAAGAGATTCTTGAGGAAGAAAATTCAATCTATACCAACGAGTAACTTATTTTCCTCTCAAGGCATATTGATTTAAATATTGACTTCACGGTTGGAGGGTTATTTCACTCCACATTTCAGATATGCATGGTTAAGTGACAAGTATTTAATGTACCAATAAAAATGTGATTTCTGGCACTGTAATCTTATCTATACAATTCTGACTTTCTAAATTCCAAAGTTACCTAGCTTTCTTAAATAACTTATTTTGTCTGAATCTGAATCCACTTTGCTCAATGTAAATTGGTTTCTTCCAGGTTAAAAAGTAAACAAACATTAAAACCCACTTACAAAACTACTTTGCACTGCCTGCTAGCTTCTTTTATGTTCTTCAGAAGGGAATTCAGTTTCTGGAAGACAGAATTCCTTTATTTAGTAACAGAAAAAGTAATGTCACAGGACCTGCTGCAATTTGTCATAAATCCAGATTGAGAGTTCTCTGGGACATGGAATGCCTCTTTATTTCTTGTTAATACAGTGCCTCTCACTTCGGATTCCTGACTTTGATTAAGTCTTCTAGGAATAATAGTAATAAATAATAATAAATATATCACATGCCACTGAACAGCAGACTAAAGCTAGTTATTATTATTTTATTTTCTAGTAGTACCTAGGAGTCCCAGTTATGGACCATGACCCCATTGTGCTGGGCACTGTACAAATATAAAACAAAAAGATGTCCCCTGCCCCAAAGAGCTTACAGCTTGTCTCATTGGAGTGTTGTCTTCATTAGAAAGTGAATATTATTGAAACACCTCATGCATGCTAAATTTCCCGTTTTGTGTGCACACAACCCTAGCTTACCAGCCCCAGGAGCTAATTTTATTTGTACAATTGTTCCTATCAAATTCTTTTTTAGATGTTGACAAATGGGGCCCTTCCCCAACCTCCCTTCATCCCACACCCCTTGCCTTCAAGTCTCAGGCTTCTGTGGGTACATCTACACTGGAATAAAAGACACGCAGCACGGCTTTTGCTCGCCCGGGTCAGCTGACTCAGGCTCATGTGGATCAGACTGTGGGGCTAAAAATTGCTGTGTAGACATTCCCCTTAAGCAGGGTCCCAGAGCTCAGGCTCCAACCTGCACCCAGACATCTACACAGCAATTTCACAGTCCCACAGCCCAACCCCATGAGCTTGAGTCTGCTGACCCGGGCCAGCCGCTTGTGTTTAATAGGTTGTGTAGATGTACCCTATGTGTATTACCATCAGAGGCCTCCTGTAGCAGGAGGCCTCTGATGGTAATCAGAAAACTCTCTGTCCCTTCCTCTTCTTGTTCAAAATGAGTCAGATTTTTTTTTGGGGGGCAGATACCCCAAAATCAATTCTCAGATCTTCCTGGAAATCCTGGAACCTGCGCTGTGCTTAGTAGTGCAATTGGACGGGCAGGAGCAAGTGACATTTCAAGGAGGAGTTGCATGCAAAAGATTGTTGGCCAGGCCGTCCCAAAAATGCAAAGGCCAGCTTTGCCTGTATTATTTTGGTTTTAGTATTGCCATTGACTGTTGCAAAAAAAGCATTGGAGTACGTGTGCCCAGAGACAGGTCCTATTCCCCTTAAAAATGTATTGTAGTTAAACTTACACACAGAGGGCTCAATTCACATTTTGTTCCAGCTCCTGGCCCCTCAGGACAGCACATACATTTGGAGGAGGGTGCAGTAACGTGAGCTGTTTGAGACTTCAATTCAACCAGCAGGGCAAGCCACCAAGTCAATATGTTAATAGAGCACCTCTCCCAGATAGCCTCTTCTGGCAGGGGTTCTTGAGCCCTGGCTGGAATTTAAAGCTGCTCCATCTTTAAAGAAACCCTGGGGGGAAATAGAGATTCGGGGCCAATATGGACACTTCCTCTGAGGTGAATCCACAGCAGGCACAAGGAGTAGAATTGTGGAAATGAATTTGTCCCATGATTTGTTAGAGATTGTCTAATCTATTTATATTTATTTAATTTCACCTTTAAGCAAGAAATTAGCCTTTCTCTCTGCATGCATTTTAATTGAAATCGTGGTCTAAACAAATGTGCTCTCTTTATTAACCCCAGCAGTGTAATTTTTCATTGTAAGACTCTAATTCAGAGGAAACGGTGTCACTAAAACAGACACACAACCCAAGAAAAAATGACAGCTTTCCTCAATCAGTTCCTTTCGTGACCTTGATTTGAACCTTAATCTGTTTTAACTATGTTTTTTTTATTAGCCATTCAGACTTTGAGGTGATGCTAATTTTCCTGTTTTTAGACTATCAGTTTATAGAGACTTCTTAATGTAACTAATCAAGGTTGGTTTATGTTATTTTGGATACAATTTCTAATAATTACTGTTTTTTCAAGTATTTGCAATTTTCTGCATATATCTGTCAAAATGAAACATATGTGGATACCATCCTGTTTCTGTCACATTGTACATAAAACTCTTCTTTTTATTTATAACAAGAACAATATTATTATATGAAGACTACAAGCCTGATCTTCTAATCTTTACTCATATGAGCAATCTTTTCCTGCAAGTAATACCATTAAAATCAAGGAATACTCAAGAGAGGAAGGCTTTTCAGGATCAGAACCTATCTGAGGTGTCTGGAATAGAGAATAAATATATACTTAAATCTGTCTTCTAAATATTATAAAATGTTGTAGCTGATAACTAGTAATTTTCTTTGCCTATGGCATTAAAGAACAGATTGTGTTACTATGCTTATCTCTACCTTTACAAACAAATACACCAGAAAAATATGTTGAGCAGAAAAACCAGTGCTCATTATCAAATGCTTAATTAGATTTACTACAGGTTTTTGTACTTTTGGCATAAACTTCAAAACATATTGCTGCATGGTTGTTCTTGGAATTCTTTACGGTTTAAAGGAAGCATCTATGTATCTAAATATATATTGATCTATAGATCTAATGCAATAGTATGTTATTATTATAATTATAATTATTTAATTTGCATTATGGTAGCATCTAGGGGCTCTAACCAAGATCAGGACCCTGTTGTGTGAAGCACTTTACATACAAATAGTAAGAGAATGTCTCTACCCCAAACTGTTAATTAAAAGCACTGCACAGCTATGATCTTTAAAGCTTGGCACATCTGATTAGATTTTCATTGAAACTTACAGATTTGATCCAGTATTTTTGAGGACATGTACACATGTGTCCTAGTGGTTAGAGGGGGTGGGCAGCTGTGAGCTGTGTCACATGCCCTGTAGTTATAGGTGTCATTGGAACAATACCAAGAGAACAAACTTTTTGTAATTGTTCCATGGGCTAAACCTCTCAATGCATGTTCGTTAGGGCTGTGTCAAATGATGCATTAGTATTTTGTTAGAGAACAAACTGATCAAATAATTACAAATATAGTTGTAAATTTGGCAAGCAGAGTTTTTACCCTGAAAAGGGAGAAGATGCTTAGGTGCTATAGGGCTGGGCATCAATATAACCCTCTTGGATAGAAAGATAGATAGACAAAAAGTCCATTGATTATTCAATCCTCATCTTATTCAAACTTTATTTCTGTGAAAGAGCAATTCCCCTGCTCCCCACCATCAGGTTGAAAGTGTTGCCATATTTGTGATTACTTAAAGAGCTACTGGCTAATTTGGAAATATATGGAAGTAGAAAAATGAACGATATATGTAAAAATGGATGAATATCCTTGAATGCTGCATTAATTAACACAGTCAAATAGTTAGGGTGGTTGGTGTTAAAGAAAAGAATGAATGCTTTTTTAATCCAAAACTTTCCCTCCCTCCTCATCTATTATATCCCCTCTTGTCACTTTCTATTAGCTGATCATGACTTCTCATCTCTTGCTTGAAGGGTGGGCCAACATATTACTTCGGAGCTGATGTAAGTGACACTCCAAGGATTGGCCGGCAGCAGGTTCAGTAAGAGCAGCTACCACCCAACCCCTGGAGTGTCAGGATGTCATCTTTGTGACATGCCTGGAATCCTCAGTTCATTCTTGAACTGTCTTGTTACAACCTAATAGCAGTAATGTTTCATTCTAAGTCTGTCGATGGCACGGACTTGACCTCTTCACCCGGTGACGTCTCTCTCTTTTGCTGAGATCTGTACTTTTATTTTTACTGCGAGTTCTCCTCTTTAATGGAACAGATGATCTCTTGTAAACCAGGATTTCTATCAGAGGTGAATGACTGACAATCCTACTGGAACACGCCATGGAGATGTGTGTGTGCACGTTTGCCATAAGAAAAATCATTTTATGATGCAGTAGCTAGTGCAGGCCAAAGCAAAACCTTTCAAATTGCATCTTATGTGAGTGAATTTAGTGCTTGTGAAAGGTCCTGGACTGAGATTCTTGGACTCTAATTCCGTTCCCTGCTCTTGTTACTTTATGGCAGAAGAGGTGGCAACAGCTTCCTAGGGAACCCTGTTTGTGTAAAGAACCTACTTGAGTGACATAGTGTATCAGAATGGTCCTACGGTGTTTCCTCCAGCCCGCAGCCTAGCATAGTGCTAGGGGAGGCAGAAATTTTGGGGAAGGAGGAAGCACAGCCAGCGCACACTGCCGCCTGGTTATTCTGGGCTGATGGATGGCTCCGTTGGGAGCTGTTGCAGGCATTGTAAGTTAAAGCAACCCTTGGGCTGGCTCTGACTTTTGCTGGGGTCTCCTTAGGATCTCTGAAACCTAGAACCAGGATCATTTAAATGCTAACATTATCAGGCACCGTTAAATTCTCTCTCTCTCTCTCTCTCTCTTAAGAAAGTAAAATAAAAAAACGTGGAATGAAAAAGGTGGGGTATAAATTTCGCTATTTAAACATCTGCTTTATTTTATGTTCCATCCACAATACTTCAGCAGTACTTAGTTTATTTAGGCCCTGTTCTGGCAAACATGTGGGTACATGGGTAAATTTATGGATTATGAGTAGTCCTATTGAATTCAGGCAGCTTCCCATAGTTCACATGGCTAAGCAGCTGCAGGATTAGGACCTTTGTAAGCTCTTTGATTAAGCAACCTTTTCTACTGCTGTGAAGAGCCCAGTTTCGTACTATAGAAAAAAATATTTAGCATCCTTGTGCACATTCTGATTCAATCTACATGCCATAGATCATTTTGTTATCACACAGTATTTGCTCCATAGAGCCCTGGCCCCATGAACTGTGCTGGAGAGGAAGCAAATGAGGTGGAGGGTTGCAGGAAAATTAAGGATAGTCTCTTGTGTTTAAGAAACTCAGGGAAGCTGGGTTCTACTCTTGACCAGACCACAGTTTTCTAGTGTGGTGCTGAGCGTGACTATAATCAGGACCGGCACTAGTGTTTTTAGCGCTCTAGACGCATAGCCATTTCACTGCCCCGCTCGCTGGTCCCGCGGCTCCGGTGGACATGCCGCAGTCGTGCCTGTGGAGGGTCCACTTGGTCTGCGGCTCCGGTGGAGCTTCAGTAGACGTGCATGCGGGAGGTCCACCGGAGCTGCGGGAGCAGCAGACCGTCCGCAGGAATGCCTACGGCAGCTCCACTGGAGCCGTGGGACCAGGGGACCCTCCGCAGGCATGACTGCGGCAGCTCCACCGGAGCCACCTGCCATCCCCCTGGCAAAATGCCGCCCCCCAATAATTCTGGCCCCCTAGGCGATTGCCTAGGCCGCCTAAATGGAAGCGCCAGCCCTGACTATAATAAAGCATACTGATGAGTACCAAATTAAAGTTTCACAGGCAACCTTAATTCTGGTATTTCTTAACTTGTCTTTGCAACCACAATATTGATTTAACATAGTTTTCATAGCTTTTGGGATGTAATTTCCTAGGTTTTTAAAAAGTCAACTGAACCCGCCCCCCCAGGAAATTCATCACATGAAACCATATTGATCCTCTACATGGGACATCAGTGGAGTTGGAACACAGGACCTTTAGATCCACAGCACAGATATCTACCCCTTGACCTAAAGATAATAGCAGATAGCAGCAGAAGACTGTTATCCCTTATGTGGACAAGTCCCTCGATGGAAAAATAACACATACTTTGCTGGTGGCTTACACAGTTATTTGTTAGACAACGGAGGAACCTTGGGGATTAGAAACCTTAATATAGGTTCAGGAGGAGAGTGTGGTCTAGTAGTTTTAGATAGTACAGCCAAGCACATTGCTTTGGCACATTGAAAGAAAATAGAAAGACTTAGGCAGAGACTAAATATGGAAAATTTCAGCCCGATCAAAGTCTGGCAAAATTGTAAGGAACTGAATACAGGGGTTTATAATGGACAGAGTTGGACAACCTTAACTAAAGGTGTCACTACAAGTTGCACTACTACTAACTTAGTAGGTGATCCTGCACACAGATCTGTGTTCCTGTACAGAGCCCCACTGACTTCACTAAAGCCCCATGGAGGTCACTAGGTTCTACCCAGATATATCTGATTGCATGTTTTGGGAGGGGGAGGGTCTTAGTTTTTGCAATTTATTAGATTTACATTTGTTGAGCGAACAAAGATTGAATAATTTATGATGATTCGTAGATTCTAGGGTCAGAAGGGACCAATGTGATCATCTAGTCAGACCCCCTGCACAAAGCAGGCCACAGAACCCTACCCATCCACTTCTATAACAAACCCCTAACCTATGCCTGAGTTATTGAAGTCTTCAAATTGTGGTCTGAAGACCTCAAGCTGCAGAGAATCCACCAGCAAGTGACCCATGCCCCACGCTGCAGGGGAAGGCAAAAAACCTCCAGGGCCTCTGCCAATCTGCCCTGGAGGAAAATTCCTTCCCGACCCCAAATATGGCAATCAGCTAAACCCTGAGCATGTGGGCAAGACTCACCAGCCAGCACTCCGGAAAGAATTCTCTGCAGTAACTCAGATCCCATCCCATCCAACATCCCATCACCAACCACTGGGCATACTTATCTGGCGATAATCAAAGATCAATTGCCAAAATTAGGCTCTCCCATCATACCATCCCTTCCATAAACTTGTCAAGCTTAATCTTAAAGCCAGATATGTCTTTTGCCCCCACTACTCCCCTTGGAAGGCTGTTCCAGAACTTCGCTCCTCTAATGGTTTAGAAACCTTCTTCTAATTTCAAGTCTAAACTTCCTAGTGTCCAGTTTATACCCATTTGTTCTTGTGTCTACTAAGCTTAAATAATTCCTCTCCCTCCCTAATATTAATCCCTCTGATATATTTATAAAGAGCAAGCATATCCCCCCTCAGCCTTCTTTTGGCTAGACTAAACAAGCCAAGCTCTTTGAGTCTCCTTTCATAAGACAGGTTTTCCATTCCTCGGATCATCCTAGTAGCCCGTCTCTGAACCTGTTCCAGTTTGAATTCATCCTTCTTAAACATGGGAGACTAGAACTGCACATAGTATTCCAGGTGGGGTCTCACCAGCGCCTTATATAACGGTACTAACACCTTCTTATCTTTGCTGGAAATACCTCGCCTAATGCATCCTAAAACTTAGGTATCATATGGCCATTGTAGGTGGTGTGTTATTCTGAATATAAACAGAAGCAGAGACTTCCATCAAGCATTACCTGTATGTTAGATTAAGAAAATAATAACAAAAAAAGTTGGAAGTGAAGGGGGCATACTATCTATCTATCTATCTATCTAGTGACAATCTTCATGGAACCTGAACACACAGCAGCTCCTTGTTTCTGCAGATAGAAAAGCCCTCAGAGATTTAAAGGGGATACCCACAGAAAACAAGGATATGATGTTTGCATAGCTAAAAATTACATTCTTCACTGCAGATGCAATTTGTTGGGGACATGCATGCCTCTCCATCATTTAGAATATACATTTGGTTGCAACGTTGTTTCTGCTCATCCTCATGAAGTCACTAGGAAAATGTTTCTAGAAGGTTGTTTGCGCTATTGTTTATGGGACATTGCAATGGGAAACATTTTATTGTTTATTTTATTTTGGGGAAGAGGAAAGTGAAATTCCCTTTTTAATGGCTGAGAGTTTGTGTGGCTCTTTAAGTCTTCAACAAATATATTAATTTTACTTGCCAAAGTCTTGAGAAGTGTTCCACTGCCCATGGCTTTTGTGCGCATTTCCAGATGGCAGATGCCATTTTTGTGTTTTGCATAAACTGACTAAATTTCCTTGCTCTTTGTACATATTGTAGAGGAAACCATTCTCTGCTTTCAATAGGACAGAACAGCTCATTGGCATCCAAACCAGTTCTGGTCTGGTGATACAAAATATATTTAAGGGGGAATTCTGAGACCAAGCTGGTGGCAATAAACACTTATACATTGTGACACAGGAAAGGGTTTAGCTGTTGTGTTAGAAATATCTTGAGGGCTCTCCTCAGTGAAGCTGAAATAAACCAGCCAGGATAACCTCATGGTTTGAAGATATAATTTGATGTATGCTTTTTCCATATTTATTTAAATGGAGAAACATATGTTGTATATGAATGAACATTATTTTGGTTCATCTTTTTGCCAGCGCAGGTTTGTTCCCTGTGGTGTACTTTGTAGGCCTTTGTTTTAAATACCCCAGTGACGGGGCTTCCACCACATTGAATCTTTTATTCTGTCTGTTTTAGCTTATTTATAGAAAGTCACTGTATTGCTTTTCCAGATACAAAGATCAAACCAGGACCTTCAGGCATTTACTTTAATTGGAGATGAAGAGAAAAAAAATAAGACAGAAGAAAAGTAAAGTCTATATGAGCAGGCATACAGTGAGTAAAATCCTGACTCCACTGAAGACAATGGGAATTTTGCCACTAACTTCATTGGGACCAGGATTTCACACATTGCATGTGTGTCTTCTGTGACTGTTTGCACTGAACTTAATACAAAATGGGTGTCTCTCTCTGTAGATAGCAGAGCACTTAGAAATTTGAGATTTAAAGGTGCAGTACCCTGAAAACAAATGCATAACAAGCAGTTACATAGCTAAACATGGTATGTTTCAGCTGCATCTGTAGTTTGAGCTTATAATTGTATGTTTAGGCGTTTGGGGTCAGGTAGGGAGGAGTCATGTGTTACTGCCTTAAGAGTGGAAATACGGTGTGTTTCTGTGAATTGGTAAAGTGTGTTAAGTATAAAATGAGGTTTTAAAATAAACTCTTTTCAATTTTTTATATGCTCATTCTGACAACACCTTGCAGAAGAAAAGCAAAACAAATATCCTGCCTATTCTAGAAAGAATACTGAAGTCAGTACTAATTTGTGTTCAAAGAAACTAAGATTATATGTCATGCTGTTAATCAGATTTTTATCATTTTAAGTGGTGTCCAGATATAGTTGAAGTGGGCAGTGTACATAATAACATAATTATGGGTGTTATAATGACGTAACAGCAGCAGGAGCTCGCCTCCTGACTCCTTGGTTTTCCATTCCCACCCACCATGATCTACAGCTATATTTAGTTGTTTTTCACAGTGCTACTAATGCCATGGTCCCAAGTATTTTTTTAAGTAAAATAATAGAGATAAGACCATATTGATTTTCCATGAAAGTCAAAACACTGGAACCTTTTCTTACAGATGATTGTTCTTATTTTATGTTTTTTAAAATTATGTGTATTATTGTCTTCTGTACCTGGAGTGCAATCACTCAGGGATAGATTCTCAAGCTGGGTAAATTGTCCTAGCTTCACTGAAGGCAATGGAGCCAGGACCACTGACACCAGCCGGGGAAGTGCCCCACACATTTTAAGGCATGTCTGTGGATTGTAGAAGATCTGAGATGATTAAATAACTGAGTGGTGTTTGGGGATTTGAATAAAGGAAGTTTTGACTGCTGAATTACTGTACTTTAACAATTCTCAGGCTATCGTTTTTGGCACCACTCGTCCTTGTGGGACTGCAGTTCCAGAAACACCCTATAAACCACTAATAGGTGAGACTTTCATGTTTATGTAGCACTACGGTGATGGAGGACAACAAACCTCATGCCTGTGGTGGACATTTGCCATAGAATCATAGGGTTAGAAGGGAAGTATCTCGTCTAACCTGCTGCCAAGATACTGGATTTGTTGTGTCTAAACCACCCAAGAATGATGGCTATCCAGCTTCTCTTTGAAAACGTCCAGTGAAGTAGCTTCCACTACCTCCCTAGGCAGTCTGTTCCATTGTCCTACTGTTCTTACAATTAGGAAGTTTTTCCTGAGATTTAATCTAAATCTGCTATGCTATAGTTTGAACCAGTTGCCTTTTGTCCTGCCCTCTATGGCAAGAGAAAACAACTTTTCATCATCTTTTTTATGGCAGCCTTTCAAGTTTTTGAAGCCCACTATCATTTCCACCCTTAAGCTCCTCTTTTCCAAACTAAACATACCCAGTTCCTTCATCCTTTGATCATATGGCTTCAGTTCCATCCCTTTGATCATCCTTGTCGCTCGCCTCTGAACCATTTCCAGTTTCTCCACATCCTTTCTGTACATTAGTGACCAAAACTGGACACAGTACTTCAGCTGAGGCCTACCCAGAGCTGAGTAGAGTGGTACCATCACCTCCCGTGACTTCCATGCTATGCGTCTGTTAATGCAACCTAAAATTGCATTTGCTTTTTTTGCAACAGCATCACCTTGCTGACTCATTTTGAGGTTGTGATCAGCATGGTACCATAGTAATGGATCTTTTGATGCATCCTGATATGGTTAATGTATTACTATGGTAAAATGGGCATTTCTCCCAACCCCACAATATAGTCTTGAGGTGAATGCTGATCTTGCAGTAGTAAGCTAATTAATAGTAGGTAGCCATTTCCACCTTAAAGAAAGACTTCTTACTTTTGTCCATGGCACTGAACAGTATCTCTTCAGCATGTCTCTAGACACTACCTTGTATCGCAGAATGACCATTGGATTAAGTTGGTGACTTTCTGAAAGACTAGTTCACTGTTCCTAAAGCTTGCAGTGGAAAGTGAGATGTATACAGTGTATTTAACTGTATAGAGAAATTTACTGTTACCAATAAATTCGTGTGAACAGGTCCCAAGCTAGATGAAGCTTTGCACCAGGATTCTTGGCAGGAGGCGGTAGCTTGCCAACTTTACAATTGGTTCATTCAGCACAAGTCATCAGGGTTGTGTATCTCTGTTCCTGTAGTCAAAGCTCATTCATTCTGTACAACATAGCTCAGATCTTGTGCAACTACTGATATTTGTACAGCATTTACTTTATATACAATACAGAATATTGGTAAATCTACATTCTGGTGGAAAAGCAGAATTTGACACCTTCACGTTATGTTTATTTATTGTAACAATTGCAAATTCTTCTTTCTCTCTGTCAGTCAACATATGCAATGTATATAAAATAAGAAGATTGTGAAAATGTGAGCAAGGATGGAAAGAAGGGGTGTGTGTGTGTGTGTGTGTGTAAGAGAGAGAGAGAGAGAGAGTGTAGCTTAAAATGATAATTCATTCTTTCTCTCTAAGAATGATTCATTCAGGTTATAACATAACAGATTCATCCCTTGTGTAAATCCATTGATTTCAGTGAAATTGCACCAGGGATGAATTTGCCCCAGTCAGCTCTACATTTATTTAGATTTAAACAGCAATTAGAATTGTCCATACAAAAAGCTCTAAGTGCCCTAATAGTTAATTAGACTTACAATCACCTAATGATGACCACCCTGCAGAATAAAAATAATCATATACTGGGAACAAAGTAATGCAGCCAGCCAATAAATCAAAACAAAGGAAGAGCTCCTTTCCCTCTCCTGGGGACTTACCCCCAACATTTACCAAAACACAATCAAAAATTGCTTTTGCAGCATGTCCAGAAGGTGATCAGGCCTGGGCTATTTCAGACCAGGGTTGGGAGCCAGAGCCCCAAGGTGCTCACAGAGAATGTCTCTTCATCTATCCACTCTCTTTTCTGATGAGGGAGTTCCATCTTGAGTGTCTCTGCTGACCACATCTGTGGCAGTGTGACATGGGGAGATAGGAAGTCAAAACCAAAACCTTAAACTCTACCTGGAGACCAGTAGTTTCTCTAGAACCCTGAGAAGCAATGTCATGTGCTCTCAGGAAGATTCCCCACTCAGCAAGCAAGTTGCCATATTTTTTACCAGTTTCTGTCTCCAAATGGATTTAAAATTAGCTTCAAGTACAACACATCTCTGTAGTCTACTCTCAAAGTAACAAAAGCACAAATAAAAGCATGAAAGCTCCTAGCCAGGCACAGATGGTAAAATACTGACTTGGCTACAGCTGTAATATGATCAACTAACAGTATCTGGGACCTAAAATCACCTCTTCTTTGGAGGTCACCAGTGGTGGATGCACTTCCAAATCAAATGGACTGATATTATCTCCTTCCACTGCTCCTTCAACCCACCATCACAACCTCAGTCTTTTCTGGGCTGGCTTCAAACAACTCATTCTTAGCCAGGCTCCAGTCTCAACATGACATTGACTGGGGTGTTGAACCACCTTCTTCCAGATACGTAGGTATCATCAACATAATGAACTACCCCCCATGCATCCTTACCAACCCTCTGAATGGCAGCTTATATAGGCTGAACAGGGTAGGTGACAGAAAGACACCTGAGTCACCCCATACTTGAGAGCGCTTTGGGAGCAGGAATGCTTGCTCATGATTATCCATTGCAATTTCTCCAAGCAAAAAGAAGGAAGACACTGAAGAGCAAACCTGTCCTGCTTTGCCAGGGTCCACAAGAGAGTCAAAAACATCCTGTGGCCAACTGTGTTGAAGGCAGAAAATACATCTAATAACACCAGCCCAGAGAGCCGATCTTCACCGACTTCCAGGATGGCCAGTGCGACCAGTGCAGTCTTTGTGTCAAAGTGAGGCCTGGACTCAGACCAACAATGGTGAAGAAGATTGAAATTCCTAGTGGGCCCCATCTTGATATCCTTTCTCAGCAACACTCCCACTCATGGCCAAGATAGAAAGGAGGCTGGTTTAGTGGTGAAGGTACCAGTGTAAGTGTTTGGAGACAGGGGCTCTGTTCTTGGCTGTAATGTGTTGCCTTGGGGCAAGGTATTGAACCTATCTGTGCCTCAGTTTCACCAACTTTAAAATGGGTGATGATAATATTCCCCTCCCTGAAAGGTGTGTGGTGTGTC
Source organism: Gopherus flavomarginatus (assembly GCF_025201925.1). Taxonomy (NCBI): domain Eukaryota; kingdom Metazoa; phylum Chordata; order Testudines; family Testudinidae; genus Gopherus; species Gopherus flavomarginatus. Next base: position 49,210,184 of record NC_066620.1, read on the forward strand.
TTAATTCATAACTAAGAGAGATGCTCAGATATTACAGTGATGAGTGCCATAAAATGCCTATACATTCTTTTGCCTCATCATACAAAGTGCTGATGTCTTCCTCAAGGGGCTTCCACTAACTTCAGGATCAGTCCCCAAATGACTAGTTAGAAGTGCCCCGACAATGTGAAATGCAAAGCCGGACACATAAATGAATGGGCATATGTGTGCAGCTCCTGCCACTCCCAAAATATCTTTAGCAGCACTGAAAGCACCGTAGATTTTGGAGCAACAGATGATTGATGGATGATTAATAGTTGATCTGCTGTGCCATTGAAAAAGGATTCATTTTACTTGTACACTGTATCTAGAATTAGTTAAGGGTTGCACAGGAAAGAAAGTGATGAGCCATTGTTCCCATTAAATTATAATAACAGCCTTCCTAACCACTGTATATTTAATATATAAGAAAAGGAAATGCCTAGTAAAATTCTGTGTAGGTTAATAACACCTTCATAATATAGTCCCTCTCTTCTATTGACTTGAATAGCCCTCCTACTGACTTTTACTGGATTATTAGAGTTAATTACATCAATTGCAATATAATTGATTCTTAAATACTATGTAGGACCCTCATACAATTATGGAAAAACAAAAGTCATCTAGACATTTCAGATAAAAAAAGATTTGGAATTCCTGCACATTTAATTCCTGATAATCACCAGTCAGTTTGGACACTAAGATTGCAGGGTCTCTTGTTTTCTTTCTGCTAGGTTTTGACAGAATTGATAGTTTTACAACATTTAACTCAGTGTGCATGGAAATATAAGATTAAAGCTACGAATGTAATTTGCTAAACCGTTACTTCATCTCCAAAAAGTGAAATGTGTTACCTACCTGTCTATACTAAAATATAAGTTGTACAGACAAGCATGCAGAAATATGCATTTATAGTTGAAGGTTGAAGTCCTTTATCCACAGGTGTAGGAATGCCTGTAGATCTTGCTTGCTAAAGTCACCCACAGGCCTTCAATATATGACATGAAGCAGAACTGAACACTGATCTCCAGAGGGTAAAACATATATGCATTATTTCACTGAGTAACTTTGACACAAAAAAGGTTTCTAAAGGATGGTCCTGTACCCCAGATAATGATTACAAACCATTCAAAAGAAGGTGCTTTCAGATAAACCCTCTGAGGCATGATACAATATTATTAAGCAGCAGTTCAACTTTAAAGTCAGTCAGACATAACATTTTTGTGAGCCTGCTCTTGGTCAGAAACCCCTATGGTATAAATGTAGTAGATGTAACTTGATTTATTTTTTTAACAGGCTTTGTTACTGCTCTCCAATGGCCTTCTAGGAGCCATGCAGGGTTTTGTATTAGTCAGTTTTCTTTGTGTTTGTGGGTGTATTATGCTATTAAAGTCTCTGCAAGGTAAATTCAGCAGTCTTTAAGTTGCTAAATTAAATGTATTAAACTCAGTTCAACTGGTGTTAAAATGTCAGCCTGAAGTTCTCACTATGAGATCCACAAAATAAAGCTGCCTGTGCTTTCATTGGAGTTTTTAGTGTTATTATTTTTGCTTTACATGGCAGACTGCTTAATCCACATCACTTAAACCATCCTGCAGCAGCCTGCCGTCAAAGGCTTCCCCAAGGAAAAATTAAGCACTTACAACAATAAATTATTGAAAGACTACATCTAAGGGCACCATCCACCTTGTTCTCATACCCGCTTTAAGCGTTAAATAAATCATAACATCCTGTTCACCGTGCCGTCAGTAGGGGTTAAATAAGTCATTGCAAATGAGATCCAAATCATAGGACTTAGCTGGCTTCCAAGTTTTTTGTTTGCAAGGAGTAACTACTTCAGGCCTTTTGATAGTTTGGGTCTTTAAGGAAAGCCTTTTTTCCATTCCAACTACTTCCTGTTAATTTGGAAATGAGAGGAAATGAGCATTAAACAGAAGCACAGGCCCACCCTTTTCCAGTCGTGTGCCTAATTTGTCAGGTGTAATATTGGCACCTGGAGGCTTGTTTTGGCTCCTGTTACATCCTTACTGGGGAAGTATCAAAATCCTTGTAACACACAGTGTAGGACTTCAAAGCCTTTTTGTTACACAAAGAAAGAAAGAGGAAATCATCATTAGACAACGCAGAATTCCATGCCCTCATTAGTTTGTTAAATGTGAGAGAAATGAGCAACAACCACCTATAAACAAAGAGAAAAAGTATGTGGCATTTGATTAAGAATATACATTAACATGGAAGCATAGCCATGTTTGTAAGGTAATAATGGCCTCATTATAAAAAAAAATGTACTTTATAGCAGGGGTCGGCAACCTTTCAGAAGTGGTGTGCCGAGTCTTCATTTATTCACTCTAATTTAAGGTTTCGCTTGCCAGTAACACATTTTAACGTTTTTAGAAGGTTTCTTTCTATAAGTCTATAATATATAACCAAACTATTGTTGTATGTAAAGTAAATAAGTTTTAAAAAATGTTTAAGAAGTTTCATTTAAAATTAAATTAAAATGCAGAGCTCTCCGGACTGGTAACCAGGACCCAAGCAGTGTGAGTGCCACTGAAAATCATCTGGTGTGCCACCTTCAGCACTCGTGCCCTACGTTGTTTACTCCTGCTTTATAGGAATCTTCATGCTGCTGGGTAAACAAAGGCCCCTGTACATGAAGATGATTAAGCACATGTGTATCTTGGAGTCAATTGAGGGCTATTCACAGTCTTAACGTTACACATGCGCTTAAGCATCTTTCAACCATTGGGGCCCAAATGCAGCTGCAGTGCAAAATATGGTGAACACAAAAGGGACAGCGTCTGATACCCATCAAGAAGAGAAAGAGTATCTTAGTCCGTGAGGAGTCCTATTAAATTCAAAAGCTGTACTCAAGTTGAGTAAAGATGTCAGTATTTGGCCAAATTTATTAACGATACGCTAAGAGAATAAACCTCTTCACAGAATTTGTTCGCCAGGCTGCAATGCAAATAGATTTAAGCCGTTTTAAATGGTACCTCATATTGAAAATATTCTGAGTGAGCCAAAGTGCAAAATACAGTACTGACCTGATCTGTGAAATGGCTAGGGTTGATCTGGATTTTCAGAACTGATTAACATTTTTGGAGCACAGCAGCCATTTGTGTGCCATTTCTCTCAGATATGAGCTACGGTTAATTAGTGTTTGGAGGGGGAGGAGTGGAAATAGTGTAGCTAATTGTTATACTAGTCAAGGTAAATCAAGCAGTGAGGGAATACTTCTTCTTCTTTAACAAACCAAAATAAATTCCAATGGAGCTCCTTTAATTCCCACATTGATGCAAGATGATATGTATGTATCTGTAACAGTTTTGCTAGAATAGTGGAATGAAAGAAGAGGCTAGGGAAATGCAGCTGCCATGTCAATGTTGGGTAGCAAAAGGGGTTATGCAAGTGCACATAAAATGAGTATCTCCTCCTGGTTGTCAGGCCAGATTCTGCCACCCTTAATTATGTAGAGTACCTTGCTAATTGAGTAGTCCCACTGATAAGGCCCACTCTTTGTTGCAGAAAGTGGAGAAAGCCAAGTGGCCGAACAACTCCAGTGTGATTTGGATTTCTCTGATTTCTTGGATCCATTTCAGATGGATCAATCCAATTATAGTTTCAGGCATGAGTATGGAGACAGAATTAATAACCTTGGCCAATTACCTTTGACTGGGGGACGTTATTGACTTGCTGGTAGGTTATTTCACAGTAGCTCTATATTTTCCTTACTAACATATCTCAGTGAGGGGTGCTGGTTAACTGTTCCCAGGACCCTCTCATGGGTCCCACAAGGATTTATTCTGTTGATCCTCCTAGTCAACCTGTATGTGAGACTAGCAGAAGAGAGAGAGGGGTGCTTTGTGCTGTTTGTGTGTTGTAATCACTTCATATCTCCTTTTCTGGAGAGCCAGGTGGTGCAGTTTCCTTGTGATTCTTGATGTGAATCTAGATGTGAATGGGCTGGCTGGGTCTCAGTCCAGATTAAATAGAGCTGCTGCTGCTGCTTATGAGAAACAATCGGGGAAAAAATCTGAATGGTGGCTATTTTGGTGAAATATGCAGCAGCTGACGTGCTTCCTGGACCAGGTCATTGTGAGCACATTATACACACGCACTAGCCTGGATTCCCTCTTCTTCCAGGTTTTAATTTTAAGGTATAAACCCATGAGATGTTTGCTGACAGTCCCATGATGTGCATTTGAAGACTAGAGGCAAACCCTCAGTCACAAGGGCACTCTATCATAGCTAGAGTTTGTTAGCTTGAAGAACATACTATAAGACTCATCACACAATCCAAATCTTCAACATTGGATCTAAATTGAAGTTAGGGGATCAGGTGCGTCTCTGGGCAGACTGATCTGCCTGAGTTGTGTTAGAGCACTCATCTTCTATCATTCATGCTGGGCTGCAAAAGCCAGCAGGAGCCAAAACACCGCTGAGGATTGGCTAGTGTCCGCACGTCCTACACTTGTCTCATTTCCTCTGGTCAGGCTTTCTTTTCTCTGTTATGTTAACAGCAGGAAAGATTAGTGATGCCTGCTGTATGCCCCGAGAGATTATCCTTATATCAGGGTGATCCTTCCAGGTCCAGTTAAACTAGGTATACAGCAAGATTATGCCGGTGGTGAAATACAAAGCAGCCAGCGTTTCTAGCTGTAATTGTGTCATCACCGGTATACTTAAATGCCATGAATTTGTGGGGATAAATAAATTGGTCTCTTTGTAGGGCAGGGAAAAGAACCTCACACATTTCTCACCGAACGCATTAGAAATCTTACAAAATTCCTCTGGAGATCTGTTTCATTGAGTGGCTGTCAGCAGGCTGTAAGATATAGCCGTCCATGAGCAACTTCATCTTTTCAGTACATTTCCCGGGATGTCTTTTCCTATTGTGTCAATACTAGCAGTTCTGTAGAACTCTTAAAGGCTTCAGGGGATCCATGACAGCTCTAGTGCTTCCCACCTGCTTGGATTCCTAATGACGCTGGATTCATCCTAGGTCTGCTTCTTCTATGATGTGCCATTTGCAAGGCCCAGGAATGCCAGAATTCAGTACTTCCCTGCTAATACCTTTCATCAGTCTCTGCTTTGGAGAATTATATACCAGGTCTTGTGCTGGTGCAAATAATATCTGCTTGGTGTCAACATTGGTGTCTCTTGTATTGTAAATGCTTAAGAAGCAGCACAATTATCCCTGTACCTACTGTACAATATTTCCATCTTGATCTCAGGAGTGTAGCAAAATCAATATATCCTTTGAGATATGCAGATGGAACTAATTTCTAGCAGGATGCATTTTGAGCTTTTCCCAGGAAGGATTTATTTGAGAGATGCAGACAGTAGAAAGAAAGGTACAATGAGGGGGCATATGGGAACATGTTTCTGGCCCTACTGACCTGCTTTGTGCTTCTCCTGTGTCCCACGGAAGCTACAAATACAGGTCCATGGAGGATGCCTCTCGTGTAAAGGGGATTACTGGTGGGATAGACTAGTTATAACAGCTCTATATAATCCCAACCTTTGCCCCCAGGCAATGCTCAAATGTGGGGGAAAATGTAGGGCAGAGGGGGCGCTGTCTGTCAAGTGGCTTGCGTTAATTTAAACAATAGTGAGAATGGGACCAGAAGACAGAGGTAGCCCCTAAAAATAGTAAGGGGGCTCAGCCCCTCCCCCAAGCCCCACTGTAATTAGAAGCACCACCTCCAGAGCAGGGCTTATGTACTTCCCCAGGAGGCCAGGTGAGTTTGTACTCAGGTGGCTAGCCCGAGCTGCCGCCCATGCTGTCACAGCCATGCTGCTATTTTTAACACTTGAGTGCAATTAGAGCTAGCGCCTCTCTGTCTACCCATGCTGGGAAGCCCCTTTCTAGCTACTGAGTAGTAACACCCTGAGCCATGCTCAATTGCAACTGAGGTCTGACTGGATGTCCCAGATTCAGGTTGCTACAAAGAGACGTTAAAACCTTCCCCTTGACCTGAGCAAAGTGCAGAAAGGCCAGTTCCACTTTGGCTCGTGCCTTTTCACAGTTATCCCGCAAAAAATCCAGCCCGTTTTTAACAATAGGTGTAAGATGCTCTTCTGCAAATAATTAACTAAATACTGCGCACTGTTGAGGCCAGACAGGAGCTGAGATTCACTCAGCAGTTAAGTGGTTAAAGACACTTGGTTTGAATTAACTCTGAACTTTCTTGTGTGTTTGATGTTACAACTAGTGTTGACAGAAAAAAATGTAACTGATATTGTGTTCACAGAATTTTGATGCTTTTTTCCTTTTGCTAACAAATCTCAAATCTATCGATAGGACATCAGTATCCTCAAATATCTTTGAATTTATTTTCCCTCTGTTAATAGAGCTGTGAATATTCACCATTGGTGCTTTAGTTAGTTATTGGATAGTTTCACATGTCACATGCTTCTGTTTTTGTGCACTGATTTGATGACATATGTAGCTAACCAAAACAAGTGAATGTATCAATCAAAATTCATGTTGGGTGAATATTCAAGCATTCAAGCTTAAATTTGGCTGTGAATAAGAATTCTTGTGATTTTAGCTTCCACTCACAAATGCATGTGGAAAGCAACCCTTAAAAGGTCATGACCATGCTCAGCTGAACTCAAAGAAATATTATTGGACCACTTTTTCCTCTATTTCTTCAGTTCTGGTCACAGTCTTTAAGATGCCTGGATACTGTGTGAATACTAATTTTAAATACTATCGTATTTGCTTGGGAGAAGAAAATGTTTTTAAATGTTTTAATTTATGGGAGCCTGTTTTAGCTAGGCTTCTGTTGCTGCATCAGGTTGAACCAAATGTTGGTAGTAACTAAATCAAGTTCCCCAAGAATAGCAGCAGGAGACTGGGAACTTGCAGTGAATGTGAGCATTTTAACTGCAAAAATGCTCCCTGGCTGTAACAGGACCTGAACTGTGTCATTACTTAGGGCCACATTCTGACTGACTCTTATGCTATTGCAAACTAGGGGGACAATGCAAGGACCCTTCACCACTTCTTTGGTTGGCTTGTGCGAGCACCAGCAGAATTGTAGTCCCTGTATTCAGGGTGGTGCTGTGACTGTTCCCTCCTACTCCCCTATGGCTACAGGGTGCTCCAAAGTGGCAGGAAGAATGTGGCACTTGGCTCCACACCTGCTACACAGCGGGCAGCCCAGTCGGCTGGCTACCTGAGGAGTAGTAATTAGCACCTTGCAAAGGGGTGTCATAATGCATGTGCAACCTCTGAGCATCCAGGAGAAACCTCTTGGTGTTTCTTCTAGGGCAAGGGAGCTCCCTGTGATCCCTTACTATGAGCTGTGCCTTATGATCTAGCCTGTAGTTATCCAAAGGAATGTAGTATCAGTTTGCACTAATGTTATGTGAAAGCATCCTCACCTCACACCATCAAAAACTGGATTGTCACAAAAACTGCATTTTCATTGCAAAAACAAAAGCTAATTTAATAATAATATTAATAATAAATAATAAATACTTAATACTTAATAATAATAATGTTATGAGTGACTTGGGTTAAATCTCATTGAAACTGGGGTGTGTGTCTGTGTAGACGCTGCCCTTCATAACTGACAAAAGTAAATAAAATTATGCTCATTTATAGAACTAAGTAGCTGAAACAATAGTAGCCTCCACTCAAAACACAGATACAGTTACCGACCAAAACAGAGGTACATGCAAGGCACATGTTAGCAGAGGGGGTTTGCTGGGTAGTGTTTGATGGCTGTCCCTGAGAGAGAAGCAGAAAACATAGCAGAGAAGTTGAGACAAGCAGCAGAAAGCCATGGACACTGTCAGAACAAGGACCAGGAACATGGCCCTGAGAAAAGGCTGGAGGGACATTTTGGGCTCAGTTCTGGCTTCAGAAAAGCTTGAAACTGTGAGCAAAGAAACTGTCCCCTGCTGTTTGATTGCTGCTATGTCTGGGGAAACTGGGCTTTGTACATTCTTCGTCAATAAATATAAAAAAAAAACCTGATTCCATCCAAGTTTCTCCTCCTCACCGAAACAATCAGCTAGACTCCAAATTTTTGCTAGCCATTCAGGTTGAGAAGGGGGTAATAATAATAATGTATGCTGCACTAATATAATGCCTTTCAACCAAGGATCTAAATGTGCTCCAGAAGCATTAAGGTCCAGATCTTTTGCTGGTGTAAATTGGCCCAATTCCACTGAATCTGGATCCATTTACAAAGGTGGAAGATAGGCCCATAATTATTAAAGGTCTATGACACCTGTGTAATATAGCTATGCTGCAGTGCCCTCCCCATTTTACAGATGGGAAAACTGAGGTACAAGATGGCTAGGTGACTTGTCTAAGATCACACATCAGTCAGTGGCAGAGTCCTAGCTCCTCGTCTCTTGAGCTATCATTGTTAATGTTTATTATCTATACTGTGATATCACCCAAAATGTGCTAGATGCTCCTCAAACAGAGAAAGACACCGTTCCTGCCCTGCAGTCTGTAAATCTACAAAGATGAAAACAAGCGAAAGGTGCTGGAAAGGAATACAACATACAAGCAAAGGGTTAGATTCTGCCACTCATAAGTTGAACAGTACCTTGCTCATTGTGCCAGATCTGGTCACCCTTGGTCATGGCAAGTAGCACCTTACTCCAGGAGTAGTCCCCATCGTGAGCAAGGGAGACAGAATCTGACCCACTGATAGTTCAGAGAGAAAAATGGTCTCATGAAATAGTGATATTTTTACTCTCTTGCAACTAGTGAATTCTGTAAAATGTAGGGCTTGATCCTGCGAGGCACTAAGTGCCCCCTGCAAGATGTTCAGTACCCCCCAAGCCACCATTTCATGCACCTCCCAGGATCATGCCTTTATTGAATTTTGCCAAGTGTGTGCACGTGTGTGTGGGTGCACGTGCACATGTGTGAAAGAGAGAGAGGGGGAGCGACGTTATCGTTTTCACTACAAAAACTGGTGCAGTAAAACCCCAAAAATCTTCCCTTTAACAAATTCAGAGAGCCTCATAAAAACCTGCGGGCATATCAGTTTTTGCATGCAAATATTTACCAAGTAAAAATGGATACTTTTCTACAGCTCATAGTTCTGGGCCTCTCCTGTGGAGAAACTGCCAACTGAACATGCATGTTGGTTTGGCATCTGGACAAAAAGCTCCCAGAAGAATAGAATGAAACCACCAAACTTGTTTCACTTGTGATCCCGTTTTCATAAAGCCGGTGAAAGCCTGCTGAACTGACCCTTCCATACGAGCTCGGTTGTTTTCAAAATGCCATTTGGAAAGACCCCCCTCCGTCCCAGTTTTATCACTTTTGCAGGAGGCAGCCATCCATCAGCAACAAACCACAATGCTGGTCTTGGCTGGCTGAATGCAGTCAGCAGCTGCTCTGTTCCAAGTTCTGGGCAAGCCACAGTTATCCAGATTCCCACTTGTCCTATGTCTTCTGCCTCCATGGCAATGCAGCATCTTAAGCTAGAAGGACCACTAATTGACCAGTGTGAATAGGTTGCCAGAACTATAGTACAGTCGGTTCCCTATCCCCATAGCCTGTGGCTGCCCCCATTTCATTACCCTTCAGCCCCTCCTGATCCAAGGCTCATGACATATTCCAAGTCCTCCTTGAATTCAAGATTCGAATTCGGCATGTGGCATGCTGTGCTTTTCCAGCAGGCTGCCTTTTGTTATTATTTTTCAACCAAAGGGAATGTTCAGGATGGCATGTTCTTTCTTCAGTTATTGCAGATAACTAAAATGTAAGCCAAGAAAGCTAAAGTCAGATTTTCATAATGCCAAACATCAGACAAAATCTTTCTCTTCTCCAACAATTATGCTGAAAGACTTACAAGCCCAGAAATAAAAAAAATGCAATTCCTGGTTTTAAAAAATGAAGCAGTGTTATCCTACAGGCTAAGATAAGAATGTGATTTAAGTTTGTTTTAGCTCATTTCTTCAGTGTGTTGTGCTGACACGATTGTTCAAAGAAATTGTGCTTTTGGAAGGAAAAGGTTAAAGTTTGCTACTGATATTCATCAGGAGATGGATATTTAATCTTTAATCTCTTGTTCTAGGCCCCTACTTCGGATCAACTCATTATCCCGAATAAACAATGTGTCATTCCCATTATTTATGTTTCACTGCAGCCAAAGTATCTGGACCTCGTTTTGGTAAGCACCATTCATTTCGACCCATTCAGTATTAATCTCCCTGCTAACATCTTTCCTGTCCTATGTGCTGTCCCCTATTTGCTTTTATGTTTTCCGCAGTGTTTATAAAAGGATAATCTTTTACAAAGCAGACAGAATTTTTGTGTATAAACTGCTCTGTTTGAATGCCTCATTGATATACCATCTAAACTGAAGTGTTCAGCAAGATTAGTGTATCCACTGAACTGGGTAAAAACATGGGAACTGCTCCTTTCTTTATAGCGAAAAAGGGTGGCTAATGATGCCATCTTCTTTAAATAGGATACTTTTAGCAGATGGACTGAGAATATGAATACATTCAACAAATACAAAATAATCAGCAAAGGAGGTAGCTTATTGTGCTGAATAAAAGGAAAAGAGGGAACAAAATACACAGATAATGTAAAAACTAGGAGCCAGATTCCATTTCAGTGAAACTGATGTATATCACTGCAGAATAACTCAACTGAAATAAAAGACGTTGCTAATTTTTTACCTACTTGTAAGTGAGATCAGAATCTGTCCTTTATAGCTTAAACACAGATGACTTCAGCTAGAGCAGAGGTATGTAAGGCTCTGGAATGCAAACGATACAGTTTTTTAAAGGGACAGAATTCTAGCTTTTGAAATGTACATCCGCTGATGTCAGGTGGCACTGACAGGCCATCTGTGATGCAGACACTTTCTGTTTAAAAAACACAATAGGCAAGTGAATTTTTGCCCGTATTCCAACATTTAGTCGGGAAAAATCCAAAACAGACATGTGGTAGTATCATTTGAATGGCATAGATCCTTAAATACATTTGTCACTTTTTGTACTTGCCAGATATGTTTTGAAGATCTAAACCATCAAAACACTCCAAATTTTACCCATCACAACTCTGTCAACATGTAGCACTGTTTAGTATTTTATTTTTGTTAAATTATACTATTGTTGTCCATCTATTATGACATAAACTAGGATTTGTGCCCTTGCATTTAAATGAAATGAACACTGTAAGAAATAATTGAAAAATGTTCAGAAAAAGTGTTGCAATTCACTTTTACTGTTAAGTGGTGTAGGGCACATGGGAAAGAGTATGAGAAATGGAATGAACGCAACAGGTGGACTGGGCACCTGTAGACATCAGCTTCAAATGAGGCTCACTCAGACATTTCCAAGATACTAGACATTGAACCTAGTTTTATGGAATCCCTGACAGCTGTGGGTGGTTTAGAGAGGACAGTTATCTGGAATTGTCCTTTTGTCATGTTTAGTTCACTTCTCCCATTTGAAGGTCCCATGTCTAACTGACTTGTACTGCTAGCAAGGAAAAGCTGAATGCTGCTATTGCTGGAGTCTGTGGACACCACTACTGGGTTAGTCAGAGCAGTATGATGCCTGAGGAGAGAGGTACCAAATATATTCCCAGCTTCTGATCCCCATAGGGCAGCTTATTGAGTTGCCATTGGACCTTGGAGGTAGCCCATAACATATGATAGATAAGTGATCCTGGGAAACTCATTGGCTCAGAGGGCTGTACTGGGATAAGGAGTCTATCACCCCTTAAGTCATTGGCTGTAATTCAGTGTACATTGACTGAGAGAAAAAGTTGTCACATCCTAACTGCTGTTCAGTGGCCTTTGGGTAATATCTTTGGTGTTCTCTGTGCAGAGGATAAACTCCATGGCCCTGGAAGGTTTGGGGAAGGATTGTCCTTAAAGAAATTGTTGTGGAAATGTTTATTTGTATTTGATTTTCAAAATATAAAAAGATGCTGATCCTGTGTTCTCTTCCACAATTAATTCCCACAAGAAGCTCAAAATGTATTGCTTAGCCCACCAACAAATGAATAAATATACAGCAGATAAAATGTGGCAATAACCCCCCTTTACAGCACATCCTGGAACCAATCTATTTCCGAAATAGCCTGGAAAATAGATGTCCCTTCCAGCATGTGCAAAGGTTAACAAATGTGGAGGTTTTTTTGCAGAGAGGAAGGAGTAAATTGCAATGTGGATGATGTCCTACCAGTATCTCTCTCATATTCACATGAAGGGTTTGAGGACTTCCATGAACCTCAGCTGTGACAATATGGCCCAGGTGTCCTCAGTAATGATGGGCTAGATCATGATTTGGTCTACATTTGAACTATACCCTCCTACACATCTGTGTATGCTACTTAGATCTTGGGTCCTGGTGTAGTGCCAGCATCCTCGTACTCCTACCTTGAGGCAGGTAAGTGAAGAATAGGTAGGGTGACTAGATAGTGAGAGTAAAAATCAGGACGGGGGTGGGAGGTAATAGGTGCTTATATAAGAAAAAGCCCCCAAAATTGGGACTGTCCCTATAAAATCAGGACATCTGGTCACCCTAAGAATGGGTGAGGAATGGGTGGAGGACATTTATCTGTTGTTCTTCATGTCCACCAAGGGTGGGACAGGAAGTAATCATCTTAGTTTAGATTAAAGTTGACTATTATAGAACTTTCTAGCTATGAGGAGAGTTAAGCACTGGAACAGGTTACATAGGGAAGTTGTAAAATCCTTGTTATTGGAGATTTTTAAGAACTTACTAGACAGATAGCTACTAGGGATGGTCTAGGTATACTTGATCCCTACTCAGTGCAGGGGATGGCCTTGATGACCTCTTGAGGTCATAAGAACATAAGATTGGATGGCCATACTGGGTCAGACCAATCGTCTACCCAGCCCAGTACCCTGTCTCTGGCAGTGGCCAGTGCAGATGCTTCAGAGGGAATGAACAGAACAGGGAAATTTTTGAGTGATCCATCCCTTGTTGTCCAGTACAAGCACCTGGAAGTCAAAGGCTTAGGGATGCACAGAGCATGGGATTGCATTACTGACCTTGGCTAACAGCAATTGATGGTCCATGAACTTATCTAATTCTTTTTTTAAACCCAGTTATACTTTTGTCCTTCACAATGCCCCCTGTCAATGAGTTCCACAGGTTGACTAAAGAAGTATTTCCTTATGTTTGCTTTAAACATGTTGCCTTTTAACTTCATTGTGTTATGTGAAGAAGTAAATAGCACTTCCTTACTCACTTTCTCCACACCATTCATGATTTTATAGACCTTTATCTTATTTGCCCTTAGTCATCTCTTTTCTAAAATGAACAGTCCCAATCTTTTTAATGTCTCGTCATATGGAAGCTGTTTCATAACCTCAATCATTTTTGTTGCCCTTCTCTGTACTTTTTCCAGTTGTAAAATATCTTTTTTTGAAATGGGGCAATCAGCACTGCATGCACTATTCAAGGTGTAGGTGTATCATGGATTTATATAGTCTATCAAATGATTAAAAAAATAATCACAAGATTAAAAAGCGGTTGCTATTAATCATGGTTTTAATTGCACTGTTAATACCAATGTAAAATTTTTATAAATATTTATGGTTTTTATTTTACATTTTCAAATATATGGATTTCAGTTACAACACAAACTACAAGGTGTACACTGTTCACTTTATGTTATTATTTTTTTTACAAACATTTGCACTCTAAAAAAGATTAAAAATTGACAGGTCGAAACATGAAGGGGCATACGGATGTTTAGCATATCTGACATGTAAATACCTTGCAATGCCGGCTACAACAGTGCCATACGAAGGCCTATTCTCACTTTCAGTGTCCATTGTAAATAAGAAGCAGGTGGCATTATCTCCTGTTAATGTAAACAAACTTGTTTGTCTTAGCAATTGGCTGAACAAGAAGTAGGACTGAGTGGACTTGTGAGCTCTAAAGTTTTACATTGTTTTGTTTTTGAGTGCAGTTATGTAACAAAAAAATCTACATTGGTAAGTTGCACTTTCATGATAAAGAGATAGCACTATGTACTTGTATGAGGTGAATTGAAAAATACTACTTCTTTTGCTTATCATTTTTACAGTGAAAATATTTGTAATAAAAAATAATATAAAGTGAGTGAGGGGAGGGGAATGAGTAAGCCGGGGGAAGAGGCATTGTGGGAGCAGAATGGGGCGTGGCCACAGGGAAGGGTGGAATGGAGTGGGGCCATGGGCGGGGCCACAAGTGAAAGGGGTGGAACAGGAGATGGGATCTGGGCTCAGTGCTGGCCGGGGCCAAGCTTTCAGCCCCCTCCATGGCACTGACCAAGTTCTCAGCTCCTCAGCTAGAAGAGGTGGGACAGGGGGCTAGCCTCCCCAAGGGAAAGCTTCACCTGCCGCCCATGTCTAGCTGTCTGAGGAAGTCGGCAAACTTCACACCTGGCAGGCAATTCACCATGCAGTTCTCCCCGTCATAAATTGAATTCTCTATATTTTTAATAATCAAATCCTCTATTACCATTACCTGTCTCTTCCTAGTAACAGGAGTGCCCTCTGTCAGAAAGGTATCCTCACTGTGAGAGGATACTACAACATCATCTGCAATGAGGGTCCCAACTATGGGATTGTTTCCCTCCACTCCAGCTTGATGTTCTTCCCTGAGACTTTCATCCTCCTCCACAGCACAGAGGCTGTCAGACTGTGGGTATGACTGCTCTACTGTGTCCCTGAAAATCTCCTGTATGTACCTCTCTGTCTCCCTTAGCTCCTTCAGTTCAACCACTCTTGTCTCAAGAGCCCATACTAGTCTCTGAGGGCCATGAGCTGCTTGCCCTGAATGCACATATCATATATGCTGGATTCAGTGTAATAAACTGGATAGTTCCCACACTGTTGGGTCTCGCCTCTTCTGGCTGAGGCCCTGCTTCCTGCTCTCATTCTTTTTACTCCTGCAGGGTTTTCATTTGTTTGTTTGTTCATTCTGTGGGGTGGATTATTGGCCTAAGTTTAGAGAATATTTGCATCAGGTTCTCTTGCTCCCTCTCTAAACTCTCTAAACTCCCTCACAAAAATCCTCTGTTTGCTGCTCCTATTCGCTAGCTCTTCTGGTTGCTTATGAACTGGCTTTTTAAATCCCTGTTCTCCCTGAGTTAGCCACACCCGCTTGTCAAGGGATCCTAAAGGTCCATTCCAGCCCAACATTTCTATGATTATTTCCTACTCCCATTTCACCAGCCAGCTCTGCTGAGCTGACACAGGGGGTGTTGCAAGTGTTTGGAGTGTAAGAATATGGGATGTGGCTCTAACAAACAAAGGTCCAGGGCTGGTTCCAGCTTTTTTGCCGCTACAAGCAGCAAAGTGAAAAAAAAAAAAAGATAAAGCCAATCGGCGGCACTTCAGAGGCAGCTCAATCGTGCTGCTTCAGTCTTCTGCAACAATTTGGTGGCGGGTCCTTCACTCCTTCTCTTCCTCTTTGGCGGCACTTCAGTGGCAGCTCAAAGAGGAAGAGGGGGACTGAGGGACTCGCCACCGAATTGCCGCTGGCCCTGCAAAGGTCATCCAGAATTTTGGAAGATGGGATT
Organism: Gopherus flavomarginatus; assembly: GCF_025201925.1. Classification (NCBI taxonomy): domain Eukaryota; kingdom Metazoa; phylum Chordata; order Testudines; family Testudinidae; genus Gopherus; species Gopherus flavomarginatus. The sequence continues at coordinate 49,225,746 of NC_066620.1, forward strand.
CTGGATTGCAGAGGTCAGAGCAGGATTTGGCTGGCTGTAGCTTAGAGCAGCCTCTCACTGCTGTGTCATATAATGTTTAAATAAAAATAATGGCGTTAAATACAAGCTCTCCATGCCTTAATAAGAACAACCCAGCAACCTGCTGCTGACTTAGAATGGGTGTTGTGCTGCTTTTGTGACTCCTGTGGCTACTCCTGGGTTGGGGAAGTTCATGTGTGACGTTTTCCTCAGGCCTATATCTAACTGACCTAAAAAACATAGCGTGTATGGTGGGGGTTGTGAGGGGAAATCAACAACTGAAGATGTAATACGTCATCGGAACTCTCTCTGCATAGAAAGTTTTTCAAAGTTCTGCAGGAGGTGACAGTGCATCTTCAGAGCACTATGACACCTCAGCCCCATCTCCTTCAAACATGAATGGCATCGAAGCAGTCGGAGATATTAATTTTTTTACAATGTGTTGTAGACACTTCAGCAATATATCTTCTGGTGTAAAGGTGTAGAGGATCTAGATGCTGAAGTGATTAATCTCACTCCTCAACAAATGGGATTTCCCACATTTATATTGCTCAGAAATAGCCCTAAGGAAATTTATGTGAGCTCTTAGCAAACTAAGCAGCCATCAAATGTTAATCAAAAACATGCACTTGATAACTGTAATATATATTTAAAGAACCACATAACATTAACATTCCAGTGGGGCTAGTCAAAGACCTATAAAAATCAATGTTAAAGAGACACTGTCAAGGTTGACAGGCTCAAAACTTAACCTATCCGAAAACTAACATTTTATCTTTAAATTTCCTTTTGATACAAAAAAATCTGCCAGGACTCCAAAATAAGTGATGCAATATAGCTGAGATCTCTAATGCCTGCCTGGATGACCCCAAGATAACAGGGGACTAGATTGTCCCTCATTGCATACATTGCTCATGAGTTCTATCTTGACCTGCCTCCACACAGTTTCCTCTTCAGAATGATCCTCCTTCCTGGGGTCCCGCATTTGTATATGGAGAGGGAATAGGTTTGGCTGGGTATGAGGAGATGGCACATCATCTTCCCTACTCCCAAGCTGTGCAAGGAATCAGTAAAAAAAGGTAAAACAGGAGAATCTCCCTTTAACAAGACTTTCAGGGGCAGCCATTTGTCTGGGATGACCTAACAGTATGGCTCCATTGTAAGGTGCAGGAGGTTCAAGAGACAATGTGGGAATATAAGCCTTCCCCGTGCAGATAGTCCTTTGCCTCATGTGGATCCTCAAGCTTTGCTGGGCTTGGGAGCGAGACCCCATGATTCTTCTGCAGAGGTGTGTGTGTGCGTGTGTGAATCTTCTCATCCCCAATGAAGGAATTCAGATGAAACTCCCTGATGGGTCTCATTTTAGATCTACCAGCCTTGACAGTTTCATTTCAAGAGAATGATAGAGAATATGTGTCACAGATACATTCTCAGTGCACACAGATACCAAGGTAAAAGACAGTATAAATATCCAGACAGCCTAATAGCTGACTATTCCAATAGCTGTCTGTCCCTTCAATCATTGTGTAAAACTAAAGCAGGAACCTTTCACATGTCTTCTGTTCCCCTTTATTTATACTGGGCAGCACCTTACTCCACAAGTTGTAGCACTGATTTCAGTGAGACCCCCAATTTGTGAAGTAAGGTGCTATTCAGTATGGAAAAGGAGATCGAAATCTGGTCATAAGGAGCAAACTTTTCCTTTTATTAAGCTGTGTAAGAACAACTGTGCAATCTGCAGCAATTCTCTACCTATACTGGATGCTACATTAAGCTTTACTTTTAATGGTTTTGCAATAAAGTTAATTATAAAATAATTCTATTTTAAACTTGTGGTTATCTGTTAAATACAATTAGTTGAGTTCATATAAATACTATTGCACCATCAGCTGCTTGCTTTGCACTCAGAAGAGAAGCTCTGCTAGGTTTGATGTACCTTTTTCCTAGATTCACAGGCTTATAGATTTTAAGGCCAGAATGGACCACTGCAATCATCTAATGCAGGGATTCTGAAACTGGGGGTCGGGACCCCTCAGGGGGTCATGAGGTTATTACATAGGGGGCTGTGAGCTGTCAGTCTCACCTCAAATCTCACTTTGCCTTCAGCATTTATAATGGTGTTACATTAAAAACACTCTTTTATATATTTATAAGAGGGGGTCACACTCAGAGGCTTGCTATGTGAAAGGGGTCACCAGTAAAAAAGTTTGAGAGCCACTGATCTAATGTATGTGTAACTCTTCTGCCAGGTACAGTCAGCAGCAACAAGGGTCAGGTTCAATATCTAGGAGTTCCTTTTTAACAATAAAACACAGAAGTGGCTTCCAGTAATCTAGGAAAATTATACCCCTGGGTGTCTCTAAGAGGCAATACTTCCTCTCTCACAAGCACTGAGTCTGTGTTTAGAAAATAAACTTTTAATAAAAAGGGGAAAGTAACGCTGCATTAGCTTGGGAAAACACCATAAGCATGCTTCAGAAGCATATGGCCATGAGCAAAACACCCACCCCATAGTACATTGGGCAGTGTCCTTTGCCTTAGGCTCTCACCTTACATTGCAAAAGTACAACAAACAAAAGTTCCTCTCTCTTTTTCTCCCAATGCCTGTAACAATCAAAGTCCAGTTACTTGGATCAGGCAGCTGTTCTTCATTTCTGCTATTGTTTTTCTCCCTTCCTCTTACATGTCTAATTTTCTTCCCCTGTCTCTCTCAGCCAGATGGCTTGCTAGCTGTATATGGAGGCTGTGACCTGCCAAGGGAAAATTTCTCAGGTATCTAGATAAGTTTTAGAGATTGCAAGGTGGGTAACATTTTATTGCAGGGAGAGAAGGGAGGCTGCATTGGCTCAGCAGATTGGTAATGGGATACACAGTATTTCAGCTCTAAATTGTCAGTTTGGAGGTGAATGCAGGATAGCAGCAACTGACAGCTGTTAGTGTCTGAAGGCTGCTGGTGGCCTGTGTGAAATGAGCTTATGTTCTCAGTCCAGTTCCTCATGAAAAAGCACCACATCTCAAGAACCACTTCTGTGTTTATCTCTGTAGGCCGACTCAACAGAGAGGCAAAGGACTACAGCCTGATCCAAGGCCAGGGAAGTCAAGGGGAGTCTTCCCATGTTGTCAATGGTTCCTGGATCAGGCTCTGCATGAGCATGGAGATTGAACTATCCCTAGAAGAGATCTATCTGCTACCCCTAAAAAGGATCATTTAGGGTCAGTGCTGAAGCACATTGCAAAGAATTGTGGGGAAGCTGCATTCCCTCTGCCCCTGTCAGATTTGTTCGTAGGGTAAAGAGACAGCATAAGTCTCAATGGTGGTTAATCTGGCTCTAACATTTATGTTAAAAATGTTGATAACAATTGTATGAGAGGGGTACTTTTTCTTATGGGGTTACTGACAGTTACAAAGTCTGAGTTGTTCTGAATGGCTGAAGATGAGATCTTATGTATTCAGGGTGACCAGACAGCAAGTGTGAAAAATCGAGACAGGGAGTGGGGAGTGATAGGAGTCTATATAAGAAAAAGACCCAAAAATCGTGACTGTCCCTATAAAATTGGGACATCTGGTCACTCTATATGTATGAAAGGATGTATCTTTATCGTGAAGATATATTTTAATATGCGTTGTTTCAAAGGAGAATCAAGACTAGGAGAAACATTTATTTACAGCTATTTGGGACATGTGAAACAAAAAGCTACCCTAATCTCCCTTCGTTTAGTGGCTAAAAATGTTTCTCTTTTTAAATAGTTCTATATTTAAACTGAAATCCACGTTATAACATGGCCTGAGTAAAAGTTCCGTGTGCCATTATTCTGTAGCCTCAAATACTCTTGTGAGTCAGGCCCCAGCCCTGCAAACATTTACATGCATGTTTTTTGGAATATAAGTAGTCTCATTTCCTCCAATGGGACCAGTCACAAGTTTAAAGTCATGCATGTGCTTAAATGTCTTGGTGGACTGGGACCTTGGAGTCTTCCACACAATAAAAGACTTGCCTCACCCAGCTTGTTAATACTACTGAAAATGCACAAGTCATTAAATGCTAGAAGTAATAATAATCATAAACTTCACATCAGTAGTACTGTTTTGCTTAGTTTTATTTTTCATATACATCTCTACCTCGATATAATGCTGTCCTCGGGAGCCAAAAAATCTTACCGCATTATAGGTGAAAGCGCGTTATATCGAACTTGCTTTGATCCGCTGGAGTGCGCAGCCCCCACCTCCCCGGAGCACTGCTTCACTGCGTTATATCTGAATTTGTGTTAAATTGGGTAGCGTTATGTCGGGGTAGAGGTGTACTATAAACAAAGCTGTCATGTCACTAGAACATATCCAGTGTGCAGAACCTGAGAGCAGAATTCGGGCTTTAGTTTCTACACATTAGACACTGTTCCAAACAAATTATACATCCCTGGCCACATTTTGAAGGTGCTGTGTGTTAATGATATGCTGCTCCAGTACGTTTTGTACAGTGGCTCTAAAAACTCTCCCCATCTGTCATGATAGCATTAGTCTTGGCTTCTCTGGTGAAAGAATCAAAATTAAAAGGGAGGAAAAAAAGTCAGTTTCTAATGGTTTCCAAATACCCATGTCTTATAAGCGTGAATTAAAAATTGCTCTCATCTTGTGGCCTTCCAGCACTATTATAGGGATAAAAACATTAAAACTATTTAAAATAAAAAAAATCCTGTTAAAAGCTAAAATATACATGTATTCTCAGCTATTTAAAACAACCTGTTGATAGACACTCAGCTTTCATTTGATTTGCACTTCATTTGCATTAATAAAAAGTCAACCATAAGCATTGTGATTTACAGTAATATAAAAGCTATTACAGAGGACCTTCATCATAAGCTTCTTTGTTGTAAAGCTATTGCATCTTGCTTTCAATCACTAAACACCATTAAAAATCTTTCCTAATACAATACAGCTTGCTGTAGTACACAAATTCCTTTGCTTCAGAGGATGGCCTTATGAAACCACACTTTGTGTCTTTAAAAGCAAATAGCAGGTTACTTATTAATTTGGTTTTAAAAGAAAAAAATATGTTTCCAGGCATGAAAGTCTCAGTCATCTTCTAAGATTACTGCATAGAGATCAGATCCATCCAAAATGTTCACAGCACCTTTATGTTCTCCTTGATATTCTAATATTGAACCATTTGCCTTTGACATCTGCACCAATTCTTACATAGGCAGGATGTAGATACCCAAATCAACTAATGTCTCCTATCTTGTGAAAAGTGCCTTTGACTCCATATTTACCTCCATTTAGCATTTTCTCCAAATGATGATGCCTGAAAGAACACAGAGTTCCCAACACTGGGCCAGTTTGTTGATTTAATACTGCCATGAAAGAAGAGACCAACCTACTGAATAACTAACATCACATCCAAACGTTTTCTAGAGAAGTTGCCAATGGCACATGAATAGTCACACTGACTTCAGTGGAACTACTCATATTTAAAGTTAGGCACACATTACAGAATCGAACCCAAAGATTACTGAACTCAATGACAATCTTCCACTGACTTCAGTGAACTTTGGATCAGGCCCTATGTGCTTTAATGAATAGGGATGGAGTTAACCACATATTTAAAATGTGTGTTGCTGAACTGGGACCTAACTACAGACCAGGACTGAGACCGTTAACATTTGAATTTAACCAAATTATAACCCGGATTAATATTGCTGTGTGTAAAGTATGAAAGCTTACGGGTAAACAAAGTGTAAAATATAAAATGAACTAGAACTGTAAGAACTAGGCACAAATACAATTGCTGTCAAGCAACCTCACTTATTGATTCTTTTAAAAAGGTTGAAAGTCGAGAGAGAACCTTGTTAGAGAGCCCTTGAAGAAAATTCTTTGAAAATGAAAAATAACTTTTTAAATGGCTATTTTTGAGGGAGTGAGTCATTACTGTTTCCTCCTTGTCTTTTTGATGATAAATTCTCAACTGGCATGCAGACATATGCCCCCAACTCCAATGTTTTCAAATTCACAAAACTGGATAAAGCTCTGTATGTTACTTTAGGGTTTCAGCAGATCCTGTATTCAGAATAGTTTGAAAACTGCCTAGTGGCTTAGAGACGTGATTTGTCTTCATTGTGACACCAGTAGTCAAATAGCATTGAGCTCACATTCTTAGAGGACTTCGTTTGTGCAGGCATGTAACTTAAATACTTGCTGGGCACTGTTCTCCAGCAGCTGTACATCCTCGATGATGCTTCCTTTTCATCCTTCTGTTCTGTATTTCTTAGCAGGAGACTCAACAGCTGTAACAACACCTGGAGGATACTTGGCAGCTGCAAGTCGCAGATGCTGAGCTCAGTAACGTACTTTTCCTGTACAAGCATCTGAGTGTTTTGCTGGCTGCTTGAAAGTTTTCACTGGTGTCTGAATGGCTTGCTCCACAACTAACTACAATATGCTGATGGCTGAGTCCAATCACCCCTGGAGTATAGGGATCAATCTGTCTGATGAACAAGATGACTTACTTCCTCCAAGATGCTGCTATCGTTTACCCCTATTTATTGGTAAGAGATTTGCATGCTTTAGCAGCGTACAGGGCCAATCAGAGGGGGGAATAGGAGGGCCATTTGACCTGGGCCTCAAGCTCAAAGGGGGCCTCAAATTTAGACACTTGTTAATTTTTTGGCATTTGATAAATTTCACCTGTTTTTATGCATATGAAAACTATATTTTCCCTCAATAATTAGTGCATTTGCCCAGAAAAAGGCTAGAAAAGCATTTGTTAAATAAAAAAATATTCAAATTATGTCTCACTCTTTTTTTGGTGCCTTATTTTATTTTCATGTGTTGTCATTTTTTATTTGTATTATCGTCAGGGGCCTCAAAAGCTGGAAGTGGCCCAGGCTTCTCTGGATCTCTGAGAAGGCCTGGCAGCATACATTTAAGACAATGGTCTTGTATACAATGTTACTGGGCCTTTGTTTTTATATTGAGAGATGTATTGAGACAAGGAATCCTTACTATGTATCATATTTAAAAGTAACAGAATACACTTGACAGGAAAAAATAATAGTTAAACCCAAACTATTTGCAGGATTTCCTTTTCCTTTTCTTTTTGTCTTGGCAAAACAGTGTCTAAAACTTAAGATTTTCTTCGTACAAAAAACCCAGCACACCTGTCAATTTTTTTTTAATATTAACATTTGAAGGAACATGCCTGGTTTGATAAATTCTTGCAATCGTAATAACAAAATCAACAGAAACATCTCATCCTGGGTAATGTCAAGAGACTCACTCAGTAATATGATAACACCCTGGCAGACAGAAAGATCCGATGGTTAAATTATTGTACAATGTTTCTGTCAACAAAAGCTCACTGCTGTAATGATCATTGTTTTGTTTCTGATATTTATGTGGCAAGGATTTGAAAAGCTGTTTAAACTATGTAAACAAATAGATTAAAAATACTTAAACACTAAGATTTTCTTAAGAATGCAGCAAATATAAAGCAACAAACATATACCCACAAACACAAAGAATCCAAAACACAATAATAAACTTCACTAAAATCTACGCCAACATTTTCAAATGTGAGTGCTATAACCGGGGCACTCACAGTTCCAGCTACCGCTGATCAGAAAAATCTTTTTCCCCAGAAAATTTCAATCAAAATAGTTTTCATTGCAAATTTCTGTGGAAAATTTTGACTTAAAGAGGAATGCCAAACATTTTAGGGTGAAAACCTTTATTTACTGTGTTTTTGTTTTTTCAGAAAAGTTAAAATTCTCCATGGAAAGCAGACAATTCACATGAAAAAATATTTAGTCAAAACCCCAATGTTCTGTAAAACAACAAACAAACAAAACAGTTTTGACAGAAAAAAATTGACCAGTTCTAGTCCCAACACAGCCAGCCACGTGTTATGGAGATGCTGCCTCTCCAAGGATGGGTTTTTGGGAATGGTGCATGTGGTAGAAGGGTCATATGTCTACAAGATGAAAGCAAGGCTTGCTATAAAAGGAGTGGCTTACTCTCAGGAAACCATGACTAAAGTAATATTTGGGGAGAGCTCTGCAAAGTGGCCAAGTAGGAGGCTTGGGAAGAGAAACTGGGAGAGATAGAGGAATCTGGTGTTTTCTTTTTTTCAAAATTTATTGTGATTGCATTTACACAGATGTTCAAGTAAAGCATATTTGTTTAAATGTCAACAATTTAGTAGCTGAAGGAAGGGCATGTGCACATCCATGAAGGGGAGAAGGGATGGGCTGATTGTGAAACCCTGCTACTCGGAGGGCCAAGGGAACTGTTCGTAGTGTGTACCTTAATCAACCATCTCCCCAGGTTTCCCCATCCTGGTGGAGGAGCAGATGTTTCTTGAAACGTAGAGCTATATGTGAATTCACCTGGGAGGCAGAGGAAACACTGAGGCACAGATGACTAAGTGCTGGGACAGAGATGTTGATCATGTCAAAGGCGACTAAAGTTAGATACCTTAACCTGGTGGCCTGATTTTCACAGGTGTTGAGCAGCCTCAGCTCCTGTTGACTTCAAATGACGTCAAGTGCTTCACACGTCTGAAAATCATGCCACTGTTCAGATGCCTACATATGAATTTTAGGTGTGCTTAACTTTAGGCCTTCAAGTTTGAACATTTTGACTGTAGCTTCTAAAAGAACACCAAAGATATATTTTTACAAAGATCTATATACATTTATTTATATGCACCATATGAACGTTTCTCTAGACCTGCATGAAATTCTGAGGTGTTAGTTCCTACGGATTGCTTTAGTTCTGACTCACATGGATTCACACCTCCTGAGTTTCACTTGGATCTTCAGGCTCCAGTATACCAAAGCCAGTATACCTAAGCCACTAAGTTTCAGTTTGTTTCATATTAAAACAACACAAAATATTGTATTTTGCATGTTCTTAATCCAGAACTACTAATTGGCCCCACTTTATCATTCGAGGTATGTGCGTTGCGGGGAGGGTTACAATAAGAAGTAGAGCCAGGAAGAGTAGCTGACAAGAGGGCTCACGTATGACCATGCATTTGGCCAGTGTTAAGTCTGGATGTACTCAGTGTTGTCAGCTCTTGTGACTTTGTCATGAGTCTCATGATAGCAGATGCTTTTTCTAAAATCCCAGCTTTTAATGATGGTGACACCAGAAGAAAAGTAATACCTGCAATTTATTCTTTTTAAAACTCTCCTAATTTTAAGCCATTCCTGAATTTTTGGGGCCTGCTTCATGATTTTTGAATGCTTGGAGTTGCCATTGATGACTACTCTCCCACCAATGGGAAAGCCTAGCTCTCCTCCTCCTCCTCTTCCACCTCCTCTCAGATTGACATGCTGGTTAGCTTGTGCTGAGGACACCAGTTAGCAGTCAGCCATCCTACGAATGCCCTCTACTTTTACAGAATAATAAGGATTTTGAGGAAGCATGTTCTCATGGCTTCTGATCCCCACTGGGAGGCTTTAAGCATTCTTTGTCTTGCAGTGGAGCAGCAAATTAATTAGCTACATTTGAAATAGGCAGTTTGCAGGGTCCTTCACACCTGGATAACACAGTATGTTGCTGTCCCGGTGTCCTCTGGAGGTCCAATAGACGAGACATGCTGCAGGTGACTTGATTTCCCCATTCTGGTAGAATATGGCAGCTCCTTGGCTCAGATTTAGATCAAGAGCCAGGTTGCAAGGTCCTCTGTTTTGTTTAAAGGGGCTGAAATAGCTCCTCTTCAGGTTCTTGCCTTACAAGGATTATTTCTTTTGGCCACACAAAGAAGTCATTTAATTTTCCACGTAAGCTTCCTTTATGGAATTCATTAATAGGGAATGGGCACAAGTGGATAAACCTTGTTCAACCTTTAGTGTCTTGCAGAGAAAATGTTTTGTCTTCTCAGGGGAAACTGACAGGACTTATTCTATTCTCAGTCTGGTTGCCTCTCTCCTGGCACTCCCCAGTGATTTCAACTGGAATTGTGGATACTCAACACCCCTGAAAAGTCAGACCCTAAGTGTTTCCCAGGGAGTTTTTGTATCAGATGTTGTATTGGGCCAAGGGAGGTAATTGGGTAATAAAAATTGGAGAATAAAATTAACTCACACTACAGACAAACAGCTCCTTTGGCCCTCTGCCAGGTTTCGCAATCAACCTCTGGACTTAGTTTTACCCATCTGGACTTAGTCCTTTCTACCCCTCAGTGGATTGGTCTGCTGAAGACAGAACTTCTTTCCCTCAAGGGGCACACCTGTAGTCTACATACCCCACAGATTCTGTAACTCATTTGGATACCACCAACATTCAGGCATTTCTCCTGCTTGGAAGCACTTACGTGACAGTGCAGTTGATTCTCAAAGTGGTTCTAACCATGACCTCTTCCTCAAAGATTCCGCCATCATTCCTGGAAACAATTTCTACCATGCTCTTTATACAATGGCCCAGTTCATGAGAGAATAAGGATAATTATGAACACCATCCACTCAAATTCTTTCCTTTGTGATGCTGCTTTAGATAATGTTAGTCTGGTGGCAACAGCCATGGTTAACTCTACCTTGGAGTGTAGACATAAGGAGACTGACTGATCTCTTTTATAGCAGTATACCTCCACTGACTTCAATGGCATGATCCCTATTTTGCAATGCTGTAAGGGAACGTCTACACAGTGCAGCAATGCACACTACAGGGATGTGATTTCTAAAACACATTAACACGTTGTGCACCAACTGGTCTGTGTAGACACAGCTGGTACACACTAAAAATTCTCTAGTGTGCTTTAACCAAGTGCCATGTCAAAGAGTACTAGGTAAGGTAAGAGTAGGTAAAGACTACTCACATTTCCTACAGAACAAAATTTTCAAAATAAATTCATCTAGGATCTGTCAAAACTTTCAGTTTCAATAATTTTAAAATATTTCATTTTGATTTCAACTTTTTAGAAAGTTTATATTTTAATTTATAACATAATATACAATAAAATGTAATTTTTAACAAAATGTCACTTTAAAATGAAAAATTGAAATGCCCTATCCTGATAAGTTTGAAATGGAAGTTGTTGGCCTTTTTAATTTTTTTTTCAGAATGACATCACACCAAAGTTGTTGTATTCTTGGGGAAAATTTTGATTTTGATGACTTGGCGTTTCCAACAGAAAAATATTCTGTTGGCAAATTTTTGTATTTCTGCTGAAGACCTAAAAAAGAAAATATGTTGAGTTTTTAATGTACTGAACACTCCCACTACCCAGGCCATGGGGAATATTTGGCACAGAAATAACCTCTGACATTTTTTTCCCTTCTGTTAAATCCACTGACACTTCATTTCCTGAGCATCTCAGAGAATGCATCACTCACTGACATCAAAAATACCAGAAACCTCATTGCAACTGATGAGAAATGACCTGGAAAAGGTAAATTGAAACTTATTTATTTGCTTACTGCCCTCTGCCTCCTTATTTTGGAGCATCACTCAATTTTCAGTATAGCTTTGCATTTCACCTTTAAAAGGATGCACACTTTTTTGAGGAAAATTTGGATAAGGCTTCGTAAGAGGTCTAGTACGTGAATCCATCACATCCCTCTTCGAAGCACACTTCTAAGCTCTGTATCCAACACACACACTTTAAATTAATGGGGCTGAGGGTAGCAATCTGCATGTAGAGGACCAGGATGCTTCTTCCTGACTAGTATGCTACATACAGTAGTGCCGATATCCGAGAAAGATGAGTGAGCAGTGAAATCTGTTGTCATAACATTGTGCATTTTATTATGACTATCCACATGATACCACCACTGTACATAATGCTTTAGAGGCTCATGTAAGAATCATGAACTTTAAAATCTATATAGAGTAGAAAAATAATAACAGTGGCAGAGAGTCTGGTTTTGAGTTCAGTTACACCAGTGTAAATCAGAAATAACTCCACTGAGGTTAATGGAGTTACACTGATGTACAACTAATGTAAGTGAGGTAAGGTGAAATTAAAGGTCCTAAGAGTTTGTTTCCTTCTGGCAAGCAGACAGCTCATGTGTTTAGTATCTCATAAATCTTGTCTGTTGGAACTGGACTGAGAGTGAGAGGAAGGGGGTAGATAGAATTTGAGTTGCAGGATGGTTCATCGCAGAAAAGCTTTGCAGAAGCACATTTCAAGGAGGAATTAGGCGAGCATGGTCAATGAGTGCATGGGACCTGGAAGGCTGTTCCAGGCATAAAGAGCAGTATGAAAGAAACCTTGGAGACAGGAGCATGTGGAGACAAAGACAGGAGGAAGGCAGTAAGGCTGATGCAGAGCCAAAGACTAAAGGAAGGGTTGTAGGTAGAAATTTGACCAGAGAGGTAAGCAGGAGTGGAAATATGAAGTGCTCTGAAAGTGAGGACCAGCAGGAAGAATTTGATGCAGAAAGCAAGTAGGAGTCACTAAAGGAAACTTAGTAGGGGAGTGACATGATCCAAGTGATGGGAGAGGAAGATAATTTTGAACAGATACTTCTTCAAACTTCCTTTTGTCTTGTCTAAAAATAAATCAGTTGCCATGGCAATAGCAAATAAATATCCCCTGTGGGGGTGAGTGGATGATGTTGGCCATGGGTTAGAGAATCATAGAAATCTAGGGCTGGACAGGACCTCAAAAGGTCATCCAGTCCAGCCCCCTGCCTTGAGGCGGGTTTAAATATACCTAGGCCATCCCTGACAGGTTACCTGTTCTCAAAAATCTCCATTGATTGGGATTCCACAGGTAATGTGTTCCAGTGCTTATAGAGCCTTTTGATTATATGTGGCAGGTTTAAATGAAGCTCATGTTAATAGTGACAGATAGTGGCCAATGTGAAATGAGTTTGCTGGCATCAGTGCAGTTCCCAAAGAAGCAGGTTTTCACATGACACAAGGAAACACTCCCCTGACTGGTACCCACAGGGGCAGTTTTAGGAGAGAGGCCAAAGACTAAAAAAGGGTGCGAAGCCCTAATGTATATCTTTCATCGCAATTGGCTCACACTAACAGGACATTGTAAGAAAGCTGTCACCTATTCTCTGGCTAAATAGAAGACTCTTGTCTCCAGAACTGCCAGTCCTGCACCTTCCCCAAGCACTGCGTTCACATGAACAGTTTTTAAAAGTTATAAGGAAAGGCCTAGTTCTAGCTTGTGCAGGAAATGTGCTGTTTGTTTCCTTTACACTTGCCCTAAGTGACTGCTCTTTTTGCCTCCCTGCTTCTTGGTAGGTAGGGATAACTGTTGGTTCAAGCCTCACTGCTGGAAAGGAAGGGGAAGACACCATCAAATAGTTTCTACTGAGACCTGGTCCACACTACACAGTTAAATCGATTTAACTCTGTACCCGTCCACACTACAAGGCACTTTAAATCGATTTTAAGGGCTCTTAAAATCGATTTCTGTACTCCTCCCCAACGAGAGGAGTAACCCTAAAATCGATATTACTATATCGATTTAGGGTTAGTGTGGACGGAAATTGAAGTTATTGGTCTCATTCCTTTAATGTAGCTACCCAGAGTGCACCGCTCTGGAAATCGATGGTAGACTAGGACCATGGATGCACACCACCGAATTAATGTGCCCTAGTGTGGACACATAAAATCAATTTTATAATATCGGTTTTATAAAACCGGTTTTAGTAATTTCGATTTTATGCTGTAGTGTAGACGTAGCCTAAGTAACATTTCCTCTCATTAGTTTGTTGTCGAATATGAACAGCAAGAGTCTTAGATTTAGAAGTGTTATGTGTCTGTTCTCCTTATGCTGTATGTACACTTGATATTTGCCTTAGTATAGGACACATCTCTTGAGAACTTCCTCTCAAAGAGGAGGGTCTTTCTTTAACCGTGGTTCAGCACAGTCTGTTTAATTTATAAAGTGTTTCCATGAATGTCTTGGGCCCTGACCCTGCAAGGGGATCCATGATCATTGCCACAGTCCCACTGACTTCAGAATCCTTGAATTGTTTCTGTTGATACCTTTTCTGCTGCTCAGATGCTGAAGTTCGAGAACTGTTTTCACAGCTTCTCTTGTAATAAATGTTTTGGAGACTAATATCAATGTAGATCTTCATTATACATAACAGTGAGAAACTTGCAATCTACTGGTGCTCAGGGACTCTGGGTACTTTAACAGAGTATACCGAATAACAATATATTAAAATAAAAGCCAGTATTCTCTCAGATAAACCACAGAGCTGGAGCAAGAAAAATACCAATCCTCCAATAATACTACTATAATGCCTGTTTCAGTAGATGCCTTTATGCTGCTTTGTTTGCTTGAAAACATGTGAAGTGTTTATTTTTCATTCGTACTATCTCACTATTTCAGGTTTCCTTTACAACATGGGTTGTTTCAAATGTAACACTAAAAGAAAAAAAAAAGCCCAATGATTTTTATCTGAGTTTGAGATTTTCCAGTAGTGATCAGTCACACACAGCATTGGTCACAGCCACTATGGCATTTTGTTTTCATTGTATCTCTCACCAGCTTGGATGTCCAGTAAGTGAAATATATCGTGAGAACTTTTTTCTGTGTTTTAAAGATAAATATTACACGCAGAGACAAAAAATACCTAAACAAACAAACAAAATAAATCTACGGCGGTTAGTAGATGGCCATTAAAGATCAGGGTGTGAATCTCTTATGCCCGCTAAAGTGAATTGGACTGCTCATGTGAATAACTGTTTACCAATGGGAGTAAGAGGTTTACAATGTGTCGCTAAAGAAATATTTACAAATAAAGCCCTGATCCTGGAAATGTGATCCATCCTACGTAACGTTCCATATGTGAGTAGCCCCACTGAACTCAGTGAGACGAGTCTTGGAAGAGGTAGCAGCCTGCCTGGACCTTGGAGGAGGAATGCAGGTTGCAAGAGGTAAGAGTTTGGAGCAGGCACCAGGAAGCTGCTTTGTGCACACAATGCATGAGTGCTCGTAACAACCTTGAAATGGCTGTCTTAATAAAGAGCCCGTTTAGTTTTACAGGCATGGAGACCTCCCATGTTACTACCCATGCAAAAGAGGAGACTGGTGGCTGGTTCATACTGCAGAGAGATAGGGTAGATTAAAGAGTTGGTGGATGGGATGAGCTGGTGATGAAGGGCTGCTTCCCCACTTGGAGCTTCTTGAACAGTAGCTGCTGCTCTTGCAATGCCCATGGGCTTTTGGACCCAGATCCTCAAAAGCAGTTAGGAGCCTAAATCCCGTTGAAATCAATGTCTCCCTGTACACTTTGCCTACATCTCAGGAGCATTATGCAATATAATGGGGTTAATGTTTGCAAAGGATTTGAGTCCCTCAGCTGAAACCTACCTATCTTATTGTGATCATCATTACTATTAGGGGGCAAACTAATACTGTCAAACTTTGATATTGTTTTTGCTGATCTGTCATCCCTTTCCAAGGCTCTGTGAGTTGTAATTGGTAGCCAGAAGCTTGTCCATTTCAGCAGCTTGCTGGCTGTCCAGGGAGCAGTGAAAGGTTGCTAAAGTCATTAATACTTTACATTTACAATAAACGTATTTTTACTTCTCTGGTACCTTTCAGCCCAGACACCCAAGGTGTTTAAAAACATTCCCTCTTTTAGAAGCACCGAATGACCGTGGGAGGTAGGTAGGTAGGTTGGTCAGGATTAGTATTTGTTATTTTACAGATGATTAAACTGAGGCACAGAGTGCTTCAGTGACTTGCCCAAGCTCACACAGTAAGTTAGCAGCAGAGACGGGAATAAATTTCAGTACCCTGTTCTGCTCACTGTGTGGACCTCTGGATATATTGGGTATACAGTCTCAGGTAATGGAGAGTTATGCTGCATAGACTCACTGTCATGACCTTTGTCAGGCAATAGGATTCCTCCTTCCATAATGCTTATTTTATAAAAAATAGTGCTTGCTGCTTCCCTGTCAGAAAAGTTCTCTTCCATACAGATGTCAGACGAGTGCTCAGTCCTGAAGTCTGTGAGCTTGATGATGACTTGGACTACACCCCCATTCAGGGATGGAAGCAGGAAGAAAGAAATGTCCTTATACATTTGCATAGACTACCAGGATCTTGGGCCTGGGAATAAAGCAGTAAGTGGGTGTGTATGTGTACATACTTCCCTCTCACCCCAGAACAGATGGGTGAGTGCATGTGGGGGTGACCCACCCACCAGTGCACCGGCAAGCACAGCTCTATAGGGCGTGTCTTAATTACTGGTATATGCCAGAAGCAAATAACTACACCTCTCCCCCATGGCACAAGGGAGAATCCAGCAGGGAATTGTGGCTAACAGGGGTATCTCCTAAGGTGTTGCAGCTGATTCACCACCCCTTGCTCAGGACTGCACCTAAAGTTGCAATCTAGCCATTCAGGTGCAGTCTCATTGGGGTGGAAGGTAGCATTGATCACCAATACTAACAATACAGCATAGCAGTTTAGGGTGGAAGCTGACTAGCAACTTGCAGAGTGTAAAGTAAATGAGAAATGCAGGGAGACAAACTGTAGTTAGAATTTATCCCTGGCACAGGGCCAAGCACCCCTAGTATGTGGTGCTAATTAATGAGTTTGAGTGCTGGGGGCTTGGGTTTTAGTTCTCCTGCAGAAGATGGCACCCTGCAGCACCACCCTTGAACACTAGTGCCCTGGTGATGAAGAGGAAAAGATGCAACTAACCTCACTTCCTACAGTCCCTGGATTTTCCTCAGCCATCTTCCATACAACTATAAAAGCCTGTTTAGTGTTAAACTTTAACAAAATCATAGCTCAAGCTGATACACAGTAGCCGTGTGTACAGCATGTTTGTCTAAACACCTATATTAATAGCATTATCTGGAGCTCCTTTGTTGTTTTATAGGAATTTTCCTAATCTGACTATTGGTCCATCAAGTCCAGTAGGCTGCTTCCAGTCATCGCTGGTGCCTGATGCTTCCCAGGATGTCACTCATACTTACGCAAAGCATAGTATAACTATTGCTGAGTCTGGGATGGGAGAGGTGATCTCTTCCTGACTATGTGGGGATCAGCTAATGACCACAAGCTGGAGCTGTAACTACCCTTATCTTAGATTTCACGACTGCAAGTTAGTCACAAAGTGATCTAGCCCTTTAAAAAATCCAGCCACAGTCTTTGTTTCAGTGAGCTCCTGCTGCAGTGAATTCCAGAAACTGGTTAATAAACGTGCTGGTTTCCCTACAGTGTATATACATGTTCTAGCTATTAATTTAATGGATTTCCTTGTTCATGATGCTGAATTCCTCAGTCAAGTTCCCTCTAACTCTTCTCTTTTCTAATCTAGCAAAGAATCCTGTGGCACCTTATAGACTAACAGACGTTTTGGAGCATGAGCTTTCGTGGGTGAATACCCACTTCCTCAGATGCATGCATGAAAGCTCATGCTCCAAAACGTCTGTTAGTCTATAAGGTGCCACAGGATTCTTTGCTGCTTTTACAGATCCAGACTAACACGGCTACCCCTCTGATACTTTTCTAATCTAAACTCTCCTAATTCTGGAAGTGTCTCCATATACGTAAGGTAGCATTAAAGGGGCACATGTTGGTGAGCTGGGGGAGTGAAATGGATTCAGTACTTGGCTCATGCAGTGGGGAGTGAAAGTGGGGGTGCTGCCCGTACTTCCACAAAGGGGGCATGGCTGGATAGAGGGTAGCCATGTCCCCTAGTGCTCTTGCTGGCCAGCAGGTATAGGCAGAGCTATAATGTGTAAAATGGAGGTCATACCTTTATAAGCTGTAGCAAAAGCCAGTTACCATCCTTCTCCCAGGCCCTGGGAGTCACTAAGCCATAAACAATCATTAAGCCCTAAGTCAGCACACTTGACAAGACCTTAATTTTGCCCATACAGTCTAGAGGTGCAAAAGGCCTTTGGGTGTAGCTGTGAAGGCTCGGACTATAATAATGTTTGAAAGGGAACTGGATAAATTCGTGGTGGCTAAGTCCATAAATGGCTATTAGCCAGGAAGGGTAAAGAATGGTGTCCGTAGCCTCTGTTCATCAGAGGATGGAGATGGATGGCAGGAGAGAGATCACTTGATCATTGCCTGTTAGCTTCACTCCCTCTGGGGCACCTGGCATTAGCCACTGTCGGTAGACAGATACTGGGCTAGATGGACCTTTGGTCTGACCCAGTACGGCCTTATGCAAAATTATGCAAAATTGTCCCCTACTGCACGTTCCCTAGCTGTTCTATCCAGTCGAGTTTTAAACATGTCAATGATGAGGCTTTCACCACTTTGTGGGAGAGATTATACCACAAGCTAATAGATTGCACGTGCCACTGTAGCTCTGAACATCTGTTTTACTCTTCACTTTAAGCCATCTTTTAGTTATGGGAAGTGGAGCAAAGCTGGACAGAACACCGGTGGAGAGATTTGTTGGCTGTAATTTCATTACAATGTGCTCTGTCATTGTATATCCTTTTTATGAACACAACCAACTATCCTATTTACTATTTTGTAGAGTCTTCTACACATTGGGCAGACAAATTTAGGGCCTGCTTTGGCCATTCTTACACCATTTAAATAAACTGGACCTTTTGCCCAATAAAGCACTATTCGGGGTGAATATGAGTGATGGAATTGAGCCCACAATGATCTACACACAATGACTCTAGGTCTCTATCTTTAAAGGATGCCACATGTTGGGAACCAACTGGTAAACGTTGAGGCTATTTCTCATTAGATGTATTACTTTACCCTTGTCCCAGATTAATTTCATCAGTCGTCATGCGGCCCAATTTGCCAGTGCATTTAAGTACAGCTGGAGTTCTTCATAATCTTCCATTGTTGTTATGAACCAAAAGACAACTTTTGCAAACCCTTTACAGCCAAATAATCTTTACTCAAAGTCCACCTAAATTCAATAGTTCTACTTGCACGAGCACTCATTGCTAATCTGAGTAAGTATTGCGGGACTGGGACCACTGAAATGCAATGTTGTCATCACCACTAACTCTGTCCACTTCCTCCTTCAGATCACAAATCTATTAAATGACACTAGTCCAAATACAGACTCTTGGTGGTACCCTACTATTAACCTCTCTCCAGCCTGAGAAGCAGCTGTTCATTACAACCCTTTGTTTCCTGTTGCTTAACCAGTTTTTAATCCACAACAAAGACTTTGTCCCTAACCCTACGATTATTTATTTTCCTTAATAGCCTTTTGTGAGGGGTCTTATCAAAAACATCTTGAAAATCCAAGTAAAGTAATGTCTCTCTGGTCACCTTTAGTTACTATTTTATTAACTTTTAAAAAAACAGTATGTTGCACTTTTCAGCATCATTAAATGGCTCGGGTGGGTAGGGGGCGTGATTTCAACCACATTTTGACCGCTACTGTAGTGGCTTAACAGAGCTGTGCTCGGATTAGCACAGTTATTCTGTCTGTACTTAAGGATGCTATTTCATTTCCTGGCATCTCTCTGCTCAGGTCAACCAGTAGTTCAAGGTGGAAGTGACAAGTTTGCAGCATCTCAAGTGTGCTGGTGTTACCTCTTGGGAGGTTGAGAGGAAGGAAATAACAGTCCATAAAGTTTTGATTGCTTGGAAAAGAAAAAATGTTTGTTGAAAGTCTGACTGAGGCCAGCTGCAGACAGAGTTCAAGAATGAGCAGAACAAGTCACGCATTTGCTGTGTATTCACTTCAGCTCTGAATTGTTGGAAATTTCTAGTTGGGTATTACTGAGCAGGAGATTTCTTTGTTATGTCTAGTAGGGGACCATCTCCTGCCATGAGTTTGGAAGTAAATGGGGAGTTCTCTTTAAAAATGGATGGAACACTATGATCTAGAATAGAGGAGGGAGGGAAGCATTGGCAAAAATAGTGGCAATGAAGAAGTCAAATAAATGTGCCATGCTCTATTCCTCCCCCAATTTAAAATACTAGCATTTTGCAAGCAATGAGCCATATGCTCCCAGGGCTTGCACGCCAAAAAGTGTAGCAACTTACTACAATTCCTCTCTCCAACTTCTACACACAAGCCAAAACCTCCTACTTGATATGCTGCCTTCACGCCAGCTTACAGCACAGAGATGGGCTTGTGCAAGGAGATCTGCAAAAGAATGGCAAACTCCATGGAGGAGAACATGGTGGCTGAGGCAAGGTGGGCGGAGTCAGGGAAGAGTCCTGCAGCCCCTATCCTTGGGGGAAAGACAGGGTAAATTACTATGGAAAAGTGATAGCACAGGAATACTTCCAAGCTAGATTACTGCCTCCTGTGTAAAAACCTACACATGGGGACTGGGAGACAGATTCCCCTTGGGTTACTCTGGCAGGGTTTTCTATACTGCCCCTTTGGTGAGAAGGGCTGCTTGCTGTGGAATTGCAATGTTGTACCCTCTCTTGCCTGTAGGATCCACAAGGAGAAAACATCACTGTTCTGTGGAGACAGGAGCTGACTTGGAGGGAAGGCTGCTGCTCCTCTGCCCCCCCAACCCCACATTCCTGGCATCAGGGCTCCTGGAGGAACTACCCAGCCATCTGCAGGGTCCCCCTGAGGCTTCCCAGTAGCAGTCACATAAGAGTCTCAATGGGAGGTAACAACTCTAAATTACACTTTCCTGCTCCTCAACCTGGATTTACAAATGGAAACCCAGGTCCAGAATAAGGGATAGTGCTGCATAGATCCACAATCTTTTGTTCCACATACCCTCTTCCACCTTGTACCTAAAACCCTCTCAGATTTCCCTTTATGTGAGGCTCTGGAGAGGGGTTCTGTGCCATGAGGGCCTTCTCCATGGCAAAGCAGGCTCTCTCCAGGTACAGAATAGCCAGGGATGGCTGGAGCACAGTCAGAAATGCGTTACTCACTGTGGCAAAACAAGAGTTTCCATGGATTCCTGATGATATTATATAGGGGAATCAGATAGATGAGTGGGCTTCCCCTCGGAGTGCAAGCAGCTGCATGTTTCCGTTTGCTGTGACTCCTTCCCATTTGTTCAGCATCTGCAAATTCTACAACACAGTGTCTGTAGAGCCTTTTAAATCTCTTCAGGAAGTGTTCTTCCCCCATCCACACCTCTGGCTGACTGGCCGGCATGATACTCTAACACTGAGCTGCATAAGGCAGCAGGTAAGGATGCTGCAGATCCCAAACCTTTCTGGACATTTCTGTTAGCTCAACCTAATTAAACAGAGTTAAATTAATACAGATTTGGGGCCACGCACTTCCCAATTTAGAATGGGTAAACTGGGACACTAAAACCCGGGGAAGCATAGAAGTGAGTAACCTGAACCTTCACTACATGTTCCATCCTGCCTCAGAGACCACAGAATGTGGTATGGGTGTGTGGGGGGAGGGGGGCTTTTAGGGTTGGAGCAGCATGTTGCCTGTTGAACCATCAGTAATTCTCCTCTACATTGTCGACCCCTCACCCTCAGAGGAGTTACGTCTAGGCATCGAGGGGCATAACCACTGGCAGCATGGTTGCTAAGGTGGCTGTACTGCCAGGGGAGATGGTGATGTGAACTGAGTTGAGAAAGATGTACCTTCTCCATAGAAATGTGACCTGAAGCTACACCACCTTGTGCTGTGGCCCTGCCATATCTTAGGAGTAAGGCTACGATTTATCATGGGTATTTTTAGTAAAAGTCATGGACAGGTCATGGGCAATAAACAAAAACTCATGGCCCGTGATCTGTCCATGACCTTTACTATAAATACCCCTGACTAAATCTTAGCTGCGGCAGCCCCGGGTGGGGAGGTGCTGTTCTGGGAGGTCTCCAGGACACTGCTCCAGCCACCCTGGGGCCGCCCAGCAGGCGCTACCTGCAGGGTCACTCAAGCAGCAGCTGGTGTGGCTGTCCCTAGGGCTGCCTGAGCAGCTGTTCCTGGGGCCAGATGCTTGGGCGGCCCTAGAATCAGACACACTGGTTGCTGTAGAAGTCACGGAAAGCCATTGAATCCATGACTTTTGTGACCTATGTGACAGACACGCAGCCTTACCTATGAGTTAAGACAGGTCAAACTAGATCAGTACTTAGATAAGAAGCCTTTGCTGATTACTGTAGGTCTTCAGAGAGTGGTTTGGTTGGCTCAATAGGTGGTAGGTTCTGACACGCTAATGAACCATCCCCAAGTGCTGGTGTTAGGAGGCCCTAGGGAAGAGATGTAAACACCATTAACTTTCATGGCAATTACATTTAGGCCAATAGAGAATAATAGTCAATAATCTAAATATGTACTTTCCTTATGTATTAGTTTATTTTTATGAGAGCAACCTGTTTATTTTTGCTATGGTAGTTACTGTGATTTTATGGAGGTGAAATTTACCTGTACTCGTGAGCAGATCTAATAGCAAAAGAAAATCTGGGTATGCTTTTTAAGTATGTAGATTTGTCATTACAAATAAATAAATATTAATAGTAATAATAAATCTTTCCAGTAGCTAGTGTATGATCATGTACATTCTTTTTGACTTTGGTATGAAATACACTTTTCAAAGGAGATAGAGTACGTGTGGTATTTTCTCACTCCTGAAGTTTATATTTCTTTATTTTCTGCAAGTGACCATCAAAAATCCTGTTGCAAGATTCCATAAAACAGGACTGTGCTTTATTTTCTCAGAAGTCTGCCTTTGATGAACTGGGCCATGCTAATAGGATTGTATGAAGCTGTTTCCTGTCCAGGTGTGGAGAACCTATCTCCGGAAGGCCTGTGTTTTGCAGGAGGTCAGACTGGATGATCATAATGATCCCACCTGAGCTAAAAATTATGAAGGGAAGACAGGACACCTAGACAATTATTCACCCAATAGCATAGCTATTTTGTTCTGCAATCCTTGGTGATGTGGGAGCAGAGTAATGGTCAGATGAGAGGAGCAGGGATGTGGGAAGCGCATTAGCATAGCTTGCACATTGTAGGGATGAGAAGATCATGCAAAAATGCAAGGAAAATTGAATGGATGGCTAACCCTACCATTATGTGATTGGAGATGAAGCTAGAAAGGCGCACAGAAAATGAAGATGCGGCCCCAAGATCAAGAAGTCACGGTATGGAAGGGGTCACAGAGTAAGAGGTGAAAATGAGAGGGAAAGAACAGAGGGAAGAGTGTAGAGAAAAGCAGATGGAGACAGAAAAGGGAGCTAGTCAGAGAGGAGGTTTAGGAACCAGAAGAACATAGAAGAGGAAAGGCAGAGATAGAGAATCCCCTTCTGCCAGTCCCAGAGAAAAGGCTACTGTACCTCATGACACCTTACTTGACTTTTCTTGAGTAACTAAGGGGATAAGTGAAGGGACCCAGCTGCCTGGCTGAAAGTGGGTCAATGCCTATAGGTATTAATAACCTTTTAGACTTCAATAGTTATTAAACAAATAGCTTTCCCCGACTTTTCCTTTCATGCCTTCCATCCACCTCAATATGGCTTTGGGGCTCTAAACCTCCAGCAAACTAAGCTTCTCTCAGTGCTTTTTTTCTTACCTGCCCCATCCCTCTCTTCTACTTCCAGCCCTCCATTTCATTCTTAATGAATACTGTGCCCATGTGCATTTGTCAGTGGAAACCATCCTGATGGTATCTCTGCCATCCACTCTGCATCACCTGAAGCAATCCACTGGATCACTAGCCAAGACTTGGACATCTAACACTGCTGTTTTTAAGCCAAACAAAAGAAAGAAAGAAAGAAAGAAAGAAAGAAGAGCTAGTGAATCTGTTGGTTCTAAAGGTATGTTTACACAGCAAATGGCAGATTTTCAGGCTTAGAGCCTAAGAAGAGGTGTAGGCATCAGAGCCCAAGCTCCATCCAGAGCCCAAACATCTACTCAGCTACTTTTAGTGCCATAGTATGAGCTCTGTGAGCCAGTCTGTTAACCCTAGCTCTGAGACTCACTCTCATGGGCTGTACATTAAATAGTCCTGTCTCTCCTCCCACTCCTCCCTCCCAACAATGGCTCTCACTGGGTCTAGGACTATCCCTCCCATCCCACAGTGGTCTATGAGGAAAGCAGAATCCCCTTGGATACCTGCACAAATTACCCAGACCTTGGATTAAATTCAGGAGTAAGTGGGCACTGTGTGCATTCTATTCTCCCAGGGCTCTGAAGCTGATGGGATGGAGAGGTTGGGGAATGAGTAGAACCTTTGTCCCAACCCATACACCCTAAATGGGCTGGCTAGCACAGCTGAGCCACTTCAGTAGTTGGACCTTGGAGCTCCTATATGCCCAAAGTGATCACTACATCTCTGTGTGTGCATGAGAGGTGGGGGGTTAGGTAGGAGGGGACTGACACAGGGGTTTAGTACTATGGTGAGGTGTGAAGCAGATTCAATAATTTTGACTTAACCAAATTTCTGCCAGGTGATGCTCACTTGTCGAGCCAGTCACTGCACCAGGTGGCACTGATACTAGAAAGCATTACAGTGCCAATGAAGAAGGCTTACCGATGAATTCATTTTGAAACCACTGTTGTGCAGCAGCTTAGCAATTAATCAAGGAGAAAGATGAATTGCAAATATATTGGTCTGTAAGGTCCCAATACTCCACTTGGTGACTTGCAGATTTTAAAGGCAAGCTGATTATGATTGCCCTTTACTTTCCTTCTAGCTTAAAGAAAGGGGAAAAAATTCCAGTTGTATGAGACAGGGACGTATGTTGCAATGATGCCTATGGTGTAATGTTTTACTACATGCTGTTTAATGGCACGTTTATGATTACAAACAGGTAACAGTACTCATGCTAAAAATGTTTAGACATATGGCTTCCTGTAGTACTCAGAGTTATTCTCATCCATCAGATTTGTAGAATATTCCAGCTGCTTTATAATACTGTGTGCATAATAAAGGAACATTTTAGAAGGCTACATAAATGTAACTGGAACAGATAAATGCATAATATTAAAAATACACATATTTTTACTAAGGAAATTAAATACACGCAAGAAAGGTTTAGATCAGTGTTAAAGAACATAATGGGAATGGCAAGTGGCATAATGGGAATAATGCCATGGGATTATCCCAGGGCAATAGGGGAATAATAGGAATGGGATAGTATTAAGGACAAACCGCTCAATCCTGCAAGATATTGAGCAATCCCTAAGAAGTGCTAAACAGCCTCAGCTCCTTTTAGAGTCAACAGGAGTTGAGGGTAATGAGCACCTGGCAGGATCAGACCTTAAATCAGAAAATTCTAAGCTAAAGTTGACACTCTCATCCTGGATTTTTATGAGATGCCAATTTGGATTTCTTAAGCCAAAGATTTAAGGACTTTCAAAGCTTCGGCCAAATTTTCATTGTGGGCTCAATCCAACTACTACTACACAAAAAATAACAACATAAGATGGAAAGACTCCCATTGAGTTTAACAGTAGTTGGATCAGGCCCCCTTATTAGAAGACACTCTAAGAGCGTTGAAAATTGGCTTAGGAAGCTACTTAACTAATACATCTACATAAACCCCATGCTGTTGGCACTGCAGTTAGATGGCTCCCGCTTAAGTTGATTTTTGACTGTTGGCCATCCAAGTTGTTCATGCCCTTCAGCCCATTCCACTCCTTATTAGAAGCCCCTGTTACATGCATAAAACAGGCATTTAAAGCCAGGGTGGTGGAGCTACAGGAGATGGTGCTTCATGATAAAAACATATTTTGATTTCAGGCCAGTATTTTCCTGAAGTAGAGAAGTATCTTTTTGAAATGAACAAGTCTGCTGTAGTGAGTCCTTGACTCAGGGTTCAAGCAGGATTCTTTCAGTAGCCATATTACCTGGATCTATGTGAAAATGTAATGACTAAGACCGTGTCCTGCATACACATATGCATGTCTTCTAATAGTCCCACTGCTGCTAATGGAACTATACACCTGCACGTGTGGAGAGTTTATTTTGCAGCCCTGCTCTGCTCCCATGTAAAATCAACTCAAATTTTGTCATTGACTGTAGCAGGAGTAAGATCAGATCCTTAGCCATCAGCCTTCTTTAAACACTGAATCATGTTTTGCAGGTGCTGCAAAATGCACTTGTATATTTTAGGGGGCAGAGTGCGCCCACTTTTGGATCTCAGTTTAAATCTCTCTGAGGTGCTTTCTGTTGCAAATCATATTTTGGCACTTACGAATGGAGTATGAGTGATTTGCTTTGACACTTACATGCTATTTTGATAGGTCGAGAACAGATCTCTGAATATTCTATTTTTGTCCTGTGTGCTGCATCATTAAGGTTTTTCTTTTTTATTTGAATAAATTCATAGAGTTTAAGGCCAGAAGGGACTACCAGATCATCTAGTCTGTCCCTCTGTGTATCACAGGCCACCACCTTCACATGAAACCCAACAACTGAATTAGACCAAAGTGCTATGAACTGAGAGTGTCTCTTTGAGTTTAATGGCTTTTGGCAGTCTGGCTTAGCATTCTCATCTTAAAGGGCAATTCTCTCTATTCAGAGCTTTATTTAGGCTGCTACAGAAAAAGCCCGCAATAGAGGCTAGGAGTGTAGAGGTGCTCTGCCCAGTGACATTGTGGCTGATTCAGGCATCATGCCTCCAGGAGCACTGGGGGAGTGCCCACCAAAATGGGAGCTCCAGCACCCTGTGAGGATACACCTGCCCTCTCTTCCCAGCACTGCTGGCTGGGGTGGGCTGGCTAGAGCTAGTCCTCAGTTGTAGCTACCAGTTAGGTAGGTGCACAGATCTGGAAGGGTTGCTGCTTTTTGCATTGTTCACCAACAATCTAAGTTGCCATATTATTCTGGGATGTGGCCATCGCTGGGGAGGTGGGATGAAAATTATGCCTCAGAAGGCTGTCTCTGATTCACAAAGGTTTCCACTGCTCCTAAGGCGTTGAAGCTTATGCATTAGCCCTGACTCAGGGTAGTGCCTAAAGGACCAGTCTAACCCCTAGACTCTCAACTACACACTCAGCACTTTGAAACCTGTCATTAATATCCTCGTTACACCATCCACCTCATCATAATCACCACAAGTCTAGCTGCTAAGTCCTGCCTGACAGGGAGAATGCACCATTCTTCCTTAAATGCACAATGCAGAGCATCCACATTCATATTTTAGTAGCATATACCAGTGGTCCAACCTTTAGTGTACTGTATGTACTTTTAATAATCTCCATAAAAGCCTGATTTTCAATCCCTAGGCTCAAGCTGACAGTGTAAATAAAATCACCCAAATCCACAGGGTAAGAGAAATGAAAATGACAAGGATTAAAATTTTGTCAAACCTCTTTCTTTTTAAAATTCTGCTTCCCTTCCAATTGGATCACGACCTTCTGTGTGCACAGCTTAAGACCAGACGGTATGCTTTCACTTTTATTCCGCTCTGCAGCAGGCTTACAGTATTTAGTGAAAGTCTGTAAAGAATGTGTGCTGTGTAGAGAGTTAATACCATAATCCCCTATCGTTGGGGTCAAATGCTGAATAGAGCAGAAGAATTAGAAAATATGTTACATACAATGGCAGAAAAAATGCATCAGCATGCTGTTCTGTTAACACACGCATTCATTACCAACAAGTAAATGGCAATGAGGTAATAGAGTATATAAAGAGATGTGTACTTCAAGTCTAGTGTGCGTGTTATTATAAGAACATAAGCCTTTGAGTGAGAATCTAAGTACTATCTATATCTATATGCATACATACACAGACACACTCTAGAAACACATATACACATTGTAGTGATTCTTCCCCATCATGTATAATTGCATCATTCCAAGAAGTGGCTTAGGTTTAGTTCTGAGGTAACAAAATTCAGCCTTTTAAATTATCTCGTGGAGGTGAACTTTGAAAGTTCTTTTGTAAAATGCCCTGTGAAGTATGAGCTCTATATTTTGTACTCCAAGCACCGCAATGCATCTGCCCTCTGGAGAATTCCCAGACACAAAATACAGTCATCTTCGCTAAGGAAGTACTGAGAGAAGAATCTTAATGCTGGAATTTTCAAGATAATCTGAGGGAACTAGACACCCAAATCCCACTGAAATTTAGCAGGGTTTGGCTGCCTCACCCCCACAGGCTCCTGAGAAAGGAATCCAAAATAAAGAAATAAATATATACATACTGTATGTAATAGCAGATCCTGTGCTGTGATTTTTGGTAGCTGATTTAGTTACGCAATTTAAAAATCAAATCACGACTAGTTAAGTGATTGATGTATGCTTTGATAACAGTAAAGAGTTGGTAGTGGAGTGTCAGTATAGAACTGGAAGAGGAATGAGAACTATCAGGTCACCTTCCTTCACACTAAGTAGCATCTGATTCCTTCAGTAGTCCCATTGATTTCAACCAGGCTATTAAGTTAGGCAGACTCTGGCTGGTACAATGTTGAGCTAAAGAACAAGCTGAGGTACTTAAAAACAGTCTTGCAATAAATAGCAAGTTAATGATGAACTGTAGAAAGCAATAACATGTTATGTATCACTTTGTCCATTGTGAGGGCTTTATCTTATTTCATTCATGACCAGCTGTAGAAAGTGCTAAGAGGAAGTTTACCATACAGGGGATGTATGTGCTGCACGTATTTATTACCATGTTGTGGCTGGGAGTAGTCACTTGCATGACTATGAATTTTAAAAGAATTTGTGATGTAAAAGGTGCTGCCTGACACATAGTGCAGCTCTCCTCTGACAAGGGAGTCTGTAAAAATAGTCTCATTGGGATGCCATGGTTATTTGTGACTCAGTGATTGTGCTCAGTCACAAATGACAAGATGGATAGTTTTCTACTTTAGCTGTGAAACTTTTTTTAAAATAGCCAAAAATAGAGTTTTCAGCTACCAAAAAGGAGAAAAAAAATCTGTTTTCAATTTTTCAATGAAAACAAGAAAATATGTGCCAAGAGTTGACACTTTCCACAAAGATTTCCATTTTGACAGAAAAGCCATTTTCCTTTGAAAAATGTTTTGACCAACATTTTTCAGTCAGCTCTAGTTAAAGTTCAGGAGCTACTTGTGTTCAGATGCTTCTAGCTTTTGGCAGGGGTCATTTTGGGCGCTGCAATTTCTCATGTGTTGAGACACAACATGATTTTTTTAATTGGAAAATTCTGTTTGAATATTTTTTTGCCTATGTGCATGGTGGAGGGAGAGGAGGTTGCCTTGCTTTGTTAGAAGGGGCTGAATGCCTCCTACAAGCAGTTCTTGGGAAGCACGCAGCAGCTTGCAGGATCATGCCCAGAGGTATTGGTACTCTGTGGCTGACCATGTTTTTGTCTCATATTTTTATGTTGTTCTTGTAATTAAATTATGTTCTCAGAACTTGCTTTAATACTTGTCTTCATTTCAATTCTGATTCTGCAGTTTCTGGTTGTTTCAGAACTTTATGAATACCAAAACACCTCATTACCTGCATTACAATGTTTCTGGGTTCTTTGGCCAGACTAAATAGCATCAGTGAGTAAAAAATATAGAAAAATATGTGAAAAAGAAATGCCCTCCCATTGATGCAGTTTTCACATTCACTCACTTCTGTCAAAGCTTTTTTCTCCTGGGTAAAGTGTAGTTTTAAGATTTATTACTCATTATGTAGACTCATGGATGCTTTTCTCTCCCTCCTGCCCTCAAGGTGGGGAAAGTAGACAATTCTACATGAATTCTATGTGTTGCTATAATAGTTCCGTGCGCACAGTATAAAGATGTAACTGACCAGGCTCACTACTTCATTATCAACATGATGAACAATCAAGCCAATGCTGTTACCACCAAATTGAGTGCTATGGAGCAAAATTTGTAAGGACCAGTTTCTAGCCTTTGATGCATAAATGCTTTGGTTTCCATTGACTTCAGTGTGAGCCATGTGTGTTCATCCAAAAGAGAAATTTGGGACTTAATAACTCCAGAACCAAGGAGTAGGAGGTGCTAAAAATCAATGGTTTATACAATTTGGCCTTGGCAGTATTCAATCTCTAGGGGAGTCAGTAGACTGGAATAATTAGAAATAGTGAATATAAAGGGAAATGTAGTATGATTTACTGAGTTGAGGAAACAAAGATTTCTATAGCCATAGGAAGAGGCTTTTTTTATTACCAAGGAAAGGAAAGTGCATTACAAGAGGAGGTAAATTATAATTAACAAAGACTTGGCTATGATTTGGAATTCTTTTTTAAACAGATAAATTAGAATAACAGATTATTGAAGTAAAGTGAAGGCAGGAGCGCCGTCAGCTTTTTTGGCGCCTTAGGTGGTGGAAGGTCCCTTCCCCGAAATGCCACCCCCAACAGAGGCAGCAGAAGGTCCTGCCCCTGAAATACTGCCCCTGATAGAGGCGGTGGAAGGTCCTGCCCCCAAAATACCACCGACGATCGGGGCCGCTGAAGATCCAGCCACTGTGGTCGCTGCCCCCCAAATGTTAACGCCCTAGGCGACCACCTAGGTCACCTAATAGGTTGCGCCGGCCCTGAGTGAAGGATTATTCACCTTAATGCTTATGGTCAGCTAGCCATCCAGTTACAGAACTGAGTGAACTAACAAAGAGTTAGGCCTTGTGTACATGCTGCTTAAGTCCACACCAGAGGGGTGTAAATTATACTCCGCACTAACGTGTTGCACACTAATTGGCCACTAGAAGTTCCCTAGTGCACATCAATGTTGTACCGTTTGAAACAGGACTCTCTGGTGCGGACGAAAGCACTGTGTAGATAGGCCCTTAGAGACACTACTAAAGAATTCACTGGTATCACATGGCAATTTTGGTGTTTAAATGATCAAGAAAAGAAGCAAGTGTTATAAAAGTTACTTAATTTTGAGGTTGGGGTGGATGAAGATGATAGGTTGGAAAAAGTTCCATGTGGGAGCGGGGAGATCCATACATGAAGAGATCCTCCACACACAGATCCCTGGGGGACCAGTTCCTCATCATCTCCCCATATTCCTTCCAAATTATCAATGTGTGGGCTATAAATATGTCCCAGTAGAATCAGAAACAATAGATAGAGATAGCTGGATTTTTTTTTTTTTTTGACGGAACAGGTTTCTGTTGAAAAATGGAGCTATGTCTAAAATTGAAGTGTTTTTCAGGAACATGTCAATTTCAACGACAATTTCAATAGGAAAGTCATAATGAATCTTTTCAACTTTCTCATTTCAATTTAACAATGTCAAAGAATTTCATTTCAATAAGGCCAAAATGTGTCTTTTTGATAATATTGAAATGTGTCATTTGGTAAAAGACAAAAACATTTAGTTTCAGCTTTAGTGTTTTGCTTCATTTCATGTTGCTATTATACTGAAATATTAATTTTAATATAACAAATATATTTAGCACCATACTATACATATATTTAATATCAGACACATGTAGCGTATATAGTATTTGATATTATATCCTACAATTTTGAAATTATTGCAACCAAAAGAGTTTTGCTAGTTCTAAAACAATTTTGGGGGGCATTTTTGTTTTTTGACATTTCACATTTTTGCTCCAGTTCAGAATATTTCTTTTTAAATGTTGGGATTTTCTGTGGGGTGAAAATTCTAGCTTCCATCCAGCTTTAGCTAGGGGCTAAATTCTCAGTTGCACTTAAGTTTCCTGAATGTTCAAGTCACAGGAGGTGCTGCAAAGGAGCCCATTGTGGCTCCGTGATCTTAGGCTGGCTATGTGGTGGACTTGGCATATTTTGCATCAGCCTAGGGGTTGTTTTAAGGTTTACCAGCTAATAACAACTACAAGGGGCCATCCAGCAGTTGGGGATTGCTGAAATGCAAAGGGCCCAGCTTGTACTCCAGGATCTGACCTTGTGTGTAATCATTGATTTGTACAAATTCATAATTTTGTTTGTAGTGACGATTTCTTTATTGGTACAAAATCAAATAATAATGTGAGCTGAATAATTAATGGATGAATACTCAGTGTTTGCAACTGGAAGAGGAGGGGATGGGCAGCAATGGCAAAAATTATAGGGAAAAAATGCAGGGACCAACTGGAGAAGCTAACAATGCATTAATATCCCCAAACAGAGAGGGACATAAACTGATCACAAAAGCAGCCTTTCCCTATCCCGCCCCACCTATGCAGAGAAACCATCGTGATTCTGCTGCTTTGGGGGCTTGGTGAATCCACAGAAGGGAAAGTGCTGTGTTTGGCCCATAATGAATATGTTTTACTAATTTTTAAAAAATGTGTTTTGATAATTAGGATCTGGTTTCAGTTCACAGATTCCTTCTAGCCTCCAGACAGCAGAAAAATCTTTGATGTCCCAGACTGATCACTTAAATATATATAGGCCCTGCTGTTCATAGGGCAGGGGAAAGGGAGAAAGAGAAGAGAAGAAAAAGGAAGAGCAAAAGAGAGAAGGTGAGCAGGGATGACTTACTTCTGATGTCACTGTGCCACCACTCAACAATGAGCTGTTCAATAGTAGAAGAGGAGAAAGAGAACTGAAGAAGAGGAGAAAGTATAAAAGTGAAGGAGAGGTGAAGTAGTTAGGAGGGGGAGGGAAGAGGAGCAGAAGAGGACTTCAGCCACCATCAACTTATGTATTCTTCACAGCTATTACTATATTTAAGCAAAGGCACTAGAAGAGTTAAAAGTCTGCATGTTCACTGTAACTAAGACTTCAGAAGACTAGGAAATATAATGATCTGTAAGTGTGACTGGTTAATGTGACTTGTCAGCCCACTCCTTCTAGTCTTCAGTTCCTTCTTGTACTTCTCAGCAAGAGGCATGGCCTTGCATAGAGCCGAGCACCTGCAACTCCCATAGGACCACAGCAGGACCTGAGAGCATTCCCAGGAGTTGCTCTGCATAGATACCTTCTAGGACTAGGCCCCAAAAATAGTAACACAGAATGTGAACTACATGCCTCAGGAGTACTCCCGGGCTTAGAAATTAAACACTGTAGTTCTGTGTGACTTGGTCTTTGTGCTAAAAACAATTGATGTCCATTTACTAGAAACACGTGGATTAAGACTGATGTGTTACTTTCCAACATCTATTAGATTTAATTTAGGGTTCAGCTGAGTTGAATTCAGTCTGAGATTAGAATCACAACAGAAATGATGGCCTTCCAATTTACATGTACCAGGCATCTAGATTTAAAAATAAAATAAAATGAAATAATAGTGAAGGGGTCTCTGTGATGGACATGAGCTGCTCTGCAATAATTTATGACTACTATATGTTGCTTTGGTTATCGGGGTGTTTATGGTATGATTTTATTGGGTTAAATCAACAAGACTGTTGGAAAACAACCAGGAAAGAGGATGCAGGACAATATAATTTGTTCAAATGAGCAAATTGCACATACTCTGCTTACCGTCAATACAGACATTTTGTAATATGGTTCAATTAGTGTAACCTCTTCCTATAGACCAAAAGGGGACGGGTGGTACACCACAGGAAAAATTCTGCCCTCAAATGTGTACTGAGCTCTTTGAGTCAATAGGGCAATTCCTAGCCCTGGCAAAGCTCACTGTGTGCTGCAGCATTGTCTGGGATGTAATCTCCTGGATAAGATGCTAAATCAAAGTTCTTCCTGCCAATCTCTGCTACCTGTCCAGGTCAGTGGAAGTTGAAGATGTCTTGGTACATTTGGAAGTGTGGCTGTTTACTATGGTTTGGAGGAAGTGAATGGAAGCTAATAACACTTAGCACTGAGGAGCTCAAAGCACTTTGCAAAGGTGAGGAACTATAATTATCCCCATTCAACCAATGGTTAAACTGAGATACAGAGAGGATAAGTGTTTTGTCCAAGTTCACATAGCAAGCCAAGGACAACTGTTCTAAAGCTAATCACTGCATTGTTTGTCCTTATGGTCCTCTAGGAACAAGGATCTTAAAATGAATTTTTAGGGTTAACATCGAGATAAGCTACTCCTCTGAAAAAGTCAGACTACAACATGCTTTGCAAGAGTATTTAACCAATTCTGGAGTAATGGGTTTATCTAGGTATTCATCAGCCCCCTTCACTTTAGTACAGTATCTGAATACCTCTCAAGTATTTAAAAATAGATAACAACAGTCTCTCCCTCCCTCCTTCTCTTCCTCCCTCCTTCTCTTCCTTTGTCTGTGGGAGAAGTAGCTTGATTAGTTTGGTTTTGGTTTGTTATTGTTTATGCATCTAAATGGATGTGCTTGGTGACTATAGGTGAAGAAATGAATGAGGAATAACTAGGTCAAAGAGATGAGTGTTGCGATTAGTTCTGAATTTGGGGAGACCTGAATCATTCTTATCTCTTGCAAGAGTGAATTCAATAGTCTTGTAAAGTCCTGCATTCACAGGCTTCTCTTTGCTGTTTCATTATTCCAGTGGAACATAGCTGTAGCAGGAAGTTATATATTATACTTGTGGTTTAAACAGCATCAACGAATATTGAGTCAAGGAGACAGTGTGATTGGCTAAAGATTCCACAACTACTTTCCCCAAGGGAGCAGCTGCAAACATATCACTGGTGGAAGAAGGGGAATGTTTTGGGCTTTTTAAAAAATAAATGTAATTATTTTGAGTCATTTTAAAAATGACTAGTACAAGGGAGAAAACTCACAGCATTTCACCAAGTTCTGCCTGCAAACTCATATGCACAACTTCTAATAAATCACATGCATCTAAAGACAACATTTGACCCACAAACTTTATTTTTGTAAGATATTTAGGCTTGGTTCCTCATAGGTATTTAGGTACTTAGATCTTATTAATTTCAATGAGAGTTAGGCAGCTAAATACTTTTTAGTATCTGGATGTTAATGAAAAAAATCACAGTTTTACTTCTCATTTTAGATCCAGCATATTACCCCAGAGTGATTACCATGATTGGTTCCAAAAGCTGTCGGATGGGAGACGAAAACTATGACCAATCACTGTTCACAGCAACTTTATCAATCAAAATATAATCAAATAAATCAGCACATTCCAGAGTATTTTTTGCTAGGCTTCATTTTTGTGAAGTAAATCATTTTAAACTTAGAGCCATCTTCTGTAGTTCACATCAGGCTTACTTATTGCCCAGGGCAAACGAGATGCTTACACAGTATCATAGCATCCTTTAGGTAATACACAGAGCATGACTAGGGAATATCATCATATCTTAGCAATTTAGGAGATGAAGGGGAGAAACTTTAATGCTTTGCATGTATTTACTTTTACAACACACCATAAAGATTAAAAATACATTGTACACAAGTGCAGTATTTAATGTAGCACTTTAATTACATTCAAGTGTGTTACTAAATAGTCTTGAGAAAACCTTAATGACCAGCTGTTCTACCCCCTTCCCATATGTCAGAAATGGTTTCAGAAATCACATTCTGGGACAGTAAGGTTGTATAATTAGACAGTGTATAGTTAACACTTCTAGATTTTCCTCTTAAATTGTGGACCCTTTTCACTAATATATCGTGGGTTGGTGCCAGTTTGGCACAATACAATTATGCAATGTGCCAAACTGCAACTGAGATATACAAACTCTGAGACATGTTATGATCGCACCATTATCTTTTTACATCTTTTTCATCATTAGAACTGGATGCTTTTTGCGTTAAGTAAGATCCAGACTTTTATGGCTGACAAATAAACTTAGCAAATAGGGCTATAAATTTTTAATATTCCTGTCATAATGCAATTTGTCTCATCAGAATTAGATGTTACTATAACCCTGCATCAGTTTTAACCAAAAAAGGCATCATTCCAAGAACATCAAATACATACAAAAATTCCAAAGAAGGTGCTTCTGCTTAAGAGGCTACTCTTCTTGGCTTTTGTTCAAGAAGGTACTTAAACACATGCCTAACTTTAAGCACACATGCAGGGCTGGATTAACATATAGGCAAACTAGGCACATTTTAATGGGGAACTGGGTCCAAGAAACATCTGTACAGTACACACACAGTGACTGGGTTGACAAGACATGAGTGGTGCTCATCAGCGGTTCTCAAACTTTAGCAACCCGAGGGCCCCCTCTTCTGATTTAAAATTTTACGTGGACCCTCAAGCCCTCCCACTCACCTCAGGCCCCGCCCTCACTCCACCCCTTCTCCCAAAGCCCCATTCCCACCCCACCTCTTCCCACCCTCACTCCACCCCTGCCACTTCTCTTCCTCTCTTCTTCCGGCCCAGCACTCCCCATCCCCGCTCCACCCTCTCCCTTCCAGTGCCTGCTGCACACCGCTGAACAGCTATTCCCCGGCGGTCAGGAGGCACAGGGAGAAAGGGGGAGGAGTTGATCAGTAGGGTCTGCGGACCCCAGTTTGAGAAACGCAGTGCTAAATCACAATGCCACATGCTCTGGTTTGGCCCAGCTGTCCCTCCAAGCAGTAGCAGGATAAGCAGCCGATCCCAGTGTATCCACAGCTGTTTTTTGTTATTCGTGAGAAAATAGGACCCAGAAGTGTACCTTTGCCTAGAGTCCAATGATGAATTAATCCAGCCCTGAGCACACGAGTATTGTGTGAGACTGCTCAGATGCTTAAATTTAAACGTATGTTGAACTGGGGCTTTAAAATGCTTATTCTAAACAAAACACAAGAAATCTTTTAAAAAAGAAGTACATGGACTGCTCCATCTTTCAACCCAATAGCATCCCATTCGCCCCAACATCTAAAAAAAAAAAAGTCTCTTCTGGCATGATTCTAAGATTGCCAGACAAAATACATCCACAATTTCCAGTGGAGGGGAGTTTGTGTGAATCTATTAAGATCAAGCCACAAATATACACTGCACAGTGTTTTTGTTTTTGAAAAGTGGGGGAGGGGAAAAGCTCCACCGTTCTGATAAGTGAGATTTACCACATTTTTTTCCGAGCTTGAATTTCCAAAGACTTATTTAGATGTAAGCAATGACAGCTGTAACCATGTTTTAAATCTTGCTTTGTATCCTTAGTTATAATGTTGTTCAATTAATATTTAGAATAATGGAAGTGATGTGCCCCTTTGAAAAAGACTTGAATGCAGGCCAAAGCTTTGGGAAACTGATTCTCAAGAGGATTAATCAGCATTTAAAACTTGCATTAATAAAAATCTGATCTTCTACTGTGTGGCGTGCATAATACTTTTCGTTTTTAAGCATTTTATTTTAATAGTGTGTATGCTATGTCCTGATTTTTAAAGGGATTTTAAAAATCTAACTCCTTCAAATCAATCCTGCTTTGACCCCTGTCCATTCTTTTACTGAATATAAACATATTAAAGAAACCTTACATCTGCACAAAATACTTCCAGAACTATAGAGAAGTGGGAGCATTTGGTAATAGACATTATCTGGATGTCGTTTCCAGAGGAATTTATGTTAGGAAAAGTTATTAATTTAATATAAACCTAATTGAGTCACAATTATTTAAAAGTTTGGTGTTAACATTTATCATGAAAACACATGGAACCATAACCAGGACTACATTTTTAAGCACTATGTTATAAGGAATGTTACTGTATTCAATACCAAACAGGATTGAGCCTACAACTGAAAGACAAACCTAATCTACAGTTTGTTTTGTTTTCCTGATCTTATTAATGGGTTAGCGAAGCAAGAGGATTTTGTATGAAGTTTTGAGTATAAATTCAATTCTACTAAGCCAGCTAATTTATCCTGCTAATGTCTTGGTAATTAGCAAAATAGTTTTTGTTTTATGACAAATGCAGCAAGTAGATGCATTTTATAAACACTTGAAAAAAATTCTCCCTTGTGAAGAGCATCTCTTTTGTATAGTAAAAGTCTCACCCGTGCTCTTGTGATGTGAAGAAGTCTAGTTGAGAAATGCTTGTATCCAGACCCATTTTATTAAAGGGCAACAGTTTGTGCTGTAAGTACCATCTGCTTTTACTTTGTTACAGGCCCAATTTGAGCTTCAGTTCATCATAAAAGTGATAGGTCTCCTAAATGGTGCCAAAGGTTGTGTTATAATATATTTTGAAAAAATCCTTGCTGTCTTTTAGTAAAATAAATACGTGTTTTTAAAAATCATAACTGTAAAGTGTATTTTATCAAGTGGAATGTCAAAAATTATAATATCTAATGCACAAAAGATTCTGATTGGATTCAGACAGATCACAAAGGAAAATGTATCACAAAAACAGGACTCCTTCACATACTGTGAACACAAAACCAAATTGAGATATGCAGCATACAACAGGCCCTTCGTTTGGAGGGGGGAGTGGTGTTAATTTGGTTTAAAATTTCCTTGGAATTTATCAGTGTTTATTCCAAAATTTTAAAAATGGATGAACAAAATTGAAGACAAAGGGGAGTGGGATGGGTGCCTGGAACTTGCAATGTAGCAGCTGAGGGAACTTCCATCTTCCTGAGGGCCTGTCACTGTAGTGGTTGGGTGGTTTTGCCTGACAGGAACTGGCTTCCTGCCCACCTCACTACCCCACTGCAGTGCAGCAGCTATTAAGCCAATATTACCCTCCTCTGCTCAGGTGCACTGTGCCGTCCAGCAGGGCTTTGCAAAGGAATATTAAGCTGCCCTCTCTTTCTGGAGTGGGGAGCCAAATCTGGGGAGTTCTGGCACTTCAAAAATTTGGGGAAAGTTGGTTAAACCCATAGAATGGCTATTGTCAAACCTGGGAATTTCTGGGGGAAAAAATTGGCAAAAACTGAAAATGAAGTGCCCTAAACATAAGAGTTTGTAGCGATGGTGCAGCCTCTGTTGGTTGGAGCTGCATATCTTCAATTAGTCAATTCAATCCATAGTCTAGGAGTATTCTTGGATTCCTCACTGCTCCCTTAGCATCATCTATAGTAATGATTTCTATCATCTCCAGGTGGCTAGAAAAGTGTCCCATCACTGCAGATGGTGATGTGACCTCAGTTATTCATGCCTTCATCTCCTCTCAGCTGGACTATAGAAATGTGATATACCTGAGCATGAAGTCTTCAGCATTGAGGAACCTCCGGCTAGTACAGAATGCTGTAGCATGTCACTTCCTCATCTATGTGTATAATAGGTGTGACATGTGTGTATAAGTTTGGGCAAAGTCTGATCTCAGTTGTACTGGTGTTAATCTGGAGTGAATCTGTTTAAGTGAATTTACATCAGTGTTACCAAGAACAGGATTCAGCTCAATAGGACCGCTCAAGTGAGTAGAGACAGCAGAATTGGTCGCCAACTTTCTATGCCCGCTAGAAGGATGGTAGCAGTGGTATGTATAACACTATAGATAGGGCCCTACCAAATTTATAGCCATTAAAAATGCATGACTGACTGTGAAATCTGGTCTCTGCCGTGAAATCTGGCTATTGTAGGGGGGTCGCAGTATTGCCACCCTTACTTCTGCGCTGCTTTCAGAACTGGGCAGCCAGAGAGCAGTGGTTGCTGGATAGGCACCCAGCTCTGAAGGCAGCACATTACCACCAGCAGCACAGAAGTGAGGGTGGCAAGGTATGGAGGGTGATGTCACTTTTTTTGGTGGGGCAAGGCCAACCATATGGGTGGGCACTCTAGTCACTGGGGGTACTGTGGTTGCGCACCACCACACCCACACAGCCAGCCCAAGGCCCCTTTAACCTCCCAGTGCTGGGGAGGAGCAGGGCTGGGGGTGCCCTGGCCAGGGGGTCCTACTGTGCGCTGGGCTCCAGCTGCTAGTCTCAGCCAGGCTGCAGAGGGACAAGCTTCCTTTTCCCATTCACAGGCTGCTCCTGGGGCCGGGTCAGACCTACCTCCAGTGGTGGCACATAAGTAAGTGTGGCAATACCATACCATGCCACTCTTACTTCTGTGCTGCTGCTGGCAGTGATGCTGCCTTCAGAGCTGGGCTCCCAGCCAGCAGTTGCCACTCTCCAGCTGCCCTTCTCCGAAGACAGCACCACCACCTGCAGCAGTGCAGTAGTAAGGGTGGCAATGCTGCAACCACCCTACCATAGCCTTGCAACTCCCCCCATGTCTTCTTTTTGGGTCAGGATGCCTACAATTACAACACTGAAATTTCAGATTGAAATATTTGAAACCATGAAAATTAACATGTTTTAAATCCTATGACTGTGAAATTTACCAAAATGGACATGAATTTGATAGGGCCCTATCTATAGATAAAGTGGGACTGTACTAGTCTTATAAACCCCTGTTTATGGAGTGCCTTAGCATGTCATCCACATTCACACTGGGGCAGAGCCTCAGTGGGTGTAAACTGAAGCCAATGGAGCAAAGGCAATATACACCAGCTAAGGAACTGGCCCACTGAGTATTTCTCTGTGCGGCTGCAGAAAAATCAGGGGGACTGCTATTCACTGAGTGAAGTATTACTCCATGGGTGAAAACTTGGCCTCCCACTGAAATTAATGGTAAAAAAATCTATTGATTTCAATGGTGTCCAAATTTTACCCCATGTAAATAAAGGTGGCAGAATAAAGCCATGAGTCTCTGCTTCAAAAGCTAATTCAGAATTGGAATTTGGCAAACAATAGTTCAAGACAGAAATAATTCTATCAATGTTTAAAAAAAATTCATGAGCTATTTTGGGAGATGACAGTTTTCAATCAACTGAATTTGGTATTTTTTAGAATTTCATTTTTTTCTAAATATTCCCCTCTCTCAAACAGGGCAGTGCCATCAACCCCATTTTACAGACATAGAACTGAGGCCCAGAGACACTAAGTGAGTTGGGCACACAGGAAGTCTCCAGTAGAACAGGGAAGTAAACCCAGGTCCTAGGCTAGCATCTTAGCTGCTGGACTGCCCTCCCCCTGATTAAAGTGCCAGCAGTGGCAACCTTACCTTTGAAATAGATCATTCTGGTAGGTTGGATCACAACTTTTAAATATAGAGGTTTTTCCTCTACCACAAACAGTATGTTCCTCAGAACAGAACTGATTTAGTCCCTATCCTGCAACTGACAGTGCACAGGCAAACTGCTGTGCCCGTGGGCTCTGTACAGGCACAGCCATGCTTCTGGGCATGTTCAGTCACAGGAGGGGGCTGAAGGCTTAGCTCTTCAATGGCATTTAGGCACCTAATTCCCATGGAACTCAACAGGCATTTGGTGCCTAAATGCTTTTGGAGACTGGCCCTTGGCACTTTGCACTTGATTGTGGTCAGCCCTTACACAGCTGTGCAGTGGGGAGAGGGCTTGAGAAGCCATCGGCACCATCTCCTCAGCGGGAGCCACTTACAGGCTGGTTAGCCCCAAGGGTGTCATGATTTTGTTATAAAACAAAAAGGTATCAGGGTAAAATATGTCAAAGACCCAAAGTGACTTAGGAGCCTAAATCCCATTTGTAAAAGGGATGTGGACACTCAGAACTATAGGCTCTGTGGGATGCTGGCCCAGAGGATTTGACAATCCCCAGTATGCCACAGAGCTCAGCTCCTCTATGGCTCTCTGCTCATAAGCAGGATGGGATGCTGTGGGCAGTGCTTCTGGATGTGATGAGGTTAAAAACAGGTGGGTCTGCATTTAGTAAAACAGCAACAACCTATAACATCAAGAGTCTGTTTGCCGAAGCTGTATAACCAAGCAATCAGA
This sequence comes from Gopherus flavomarginatus, assembly GCF_025201925.1. Lineage (NCBI taxonomy): Eukaryota > Metazoa > Chordata > Testudines > Testudinidae > Gopherus > Gopherus flavomarginatus. The sequence goes on from NC_066620.1 coordinate 49,267,050, forward strand.
TATCTACAGCCTGTATCTTTCCTCCCACTTTTCTAACGGCCCTTTGTTATATCCTTGTTTGTCTGTCAAAACCATTGTTGAAACTGTGAACTCTTTGGGGCAAATACCTGTATTCTATGTGTTTTCAGGGAAACAAATAGCACCCTTGTGAATGCAATGTGATAACACATAATCCTGAGTTATTTGATGCAAAATGATTTCTACTTTAGAATCAATGACAGCAGACCTTTGTAGAAAGGTGGTTGTGTTTCTTGTCTGTGAAATGCACATTTCACATCAAATCAGAAACTACTTATCTGCTCTACTATATCTGCTCTCTGTACTCTTTCTGTTGTACTTCAAAGGCATCTAGCACCATGGATCAAGATGTTCACAGTTGACTAGTGATTTTTGGCTACCTTCATTTTTAGGTGCTTTGGAAATTTTTACTTATATTAAATATATTTAGATATGACGTAGGTTATTGTTATAAATGATTTTTAAAGGCTGTTCGAGAAACAGCTGAAACATACTTAAAGTCATTTGTAAATATGGGCAAAAAAGGAACCGTTTATCTGGATCCCGCAAAGTCTTGATGTGAATTAAATGAGATCCAGATTTCACCCACCCTTGGTTTAGTTTTAGAAAAGAGACATCTAGGAGGTGTTGCCAAACCAAGAGCCCTTCACATTTCATTTGCGCCTCTCTTTTTGAAATAGAGATGAGCCAAAATCAATTCTGCCCTCATTCTTCGCCAAACGTTGGGTGTTTAGATGAAATGTGAACTAGATATAAGCTACCTCTGTTTCTAAGTTTGATGTTACTAAACCAAAATCTGTTAGAGAAGAAAAACCTCAAACTTTAGCCATTTTTTAGACTTCCCATCTCCCCAGCTTTGCCCATCTCTAATTTTCTTCTAAATGTTTATCCACTGAATCGGAAAGATGAGCCCGTCACCTAAAACAAATGAGTAGTTGGGCTCCACGTGGCCACAGGAGTGGTGGAGGATAAATAAATATAGAAGGATGTTTTTGGCTTTTAAAGCACTCTTGATAGAGATTCAAAATTATTGGCTTTATACGTATCACCTATTGCTTATATTAAACACCTATCTCTAAATCTAATGCAAACTATTATTTTTTACTCACTCACTGGGAAAGCTTGCAAGTTTCTTCATATTGCTTTTACCTTTATCCAGTTGCTGCTCCACAATGACCATCCATCCATCTAGAGAATTTATTTGCACAGATAAATTCTCCATCTGTTTTTCTTATGTAGTGATTCTAAAAGCTCTTGGGCAGACTTCTTCCCATCAAGAGAATAGGAACAAAATGGCTGCTGATGCAATAAGCACAGCACTCTTGGAATTTTATGCTTGAAAAAGACTTCCTGGATCTTTTGTTGAGGGTTTGCTCAGAAGCTACCAGAAGCAAACTTTCCTTCTTAATTGCTAGACTCTGCTCTGGGTTCTATTTTATCCAAACCATCCAAATTTAGGCTGGACAGGTTAGGGTTAAGATGAAGGATTATGATGTGGGCCCATCCCCATTATGACCCAACTGGAGTGACAGAATTAGAGATTTGTATTTTAAAGACAGGAACGTTGAGGGAGGAACAGTGGCCAATGAAAATCAAAATAAAACTTATCCAGAAACTAGGCATATCTAAGATAGTTTTCATAAAGGCTGAGCACCTGCAGCTCCCATTAGAGCAGGGGTTCTCAAACTGGGGGTCGAGACCCCTCAGGGGGTCTTGAGGTTATTATATGGGGGGGTCACGAGCTGTCAGACTCCACCCTAAACCCTACTTTGCCTCCAGCACTTATAATGGTGTTAAATATATAAAAAGGTGTTTTAATTTATAAAGGGGGGTCACACTAAGAGGCTTGTCATGTGAAAGGGGTCATCAGTACTAAAGTTTGAGAACTAATGCATTAGAGTCAGTGCTTATTTGTTGTATTAGTATTTAATTGTTGTATTTTGGTAGCACCAAAGAGTGCCAAATGTGTCCACGGCCCCTCATTGTGCTAGGCCAGAGGTGGGCAAACTATGGCTTGTGGGCCACATCCGGCCAGCGGGACCCTCCTGCCCAGCCCTTGAGCCCCTGCCTCGGGAGGCTAGCCCCTGGCCCCTCCCTTGCTGTTCCCCCTCCCCCGCAGCCTCAGCTCACCCCACCATCAGCACAATGCTCTGGGTGGCAGGGCTGCGAGCTCCTAGGGCAGCACAGCTGCAAAGCCTGGCCTGACCCGGTTTTCTGTGTTGTGCAGTGGCATGGATGGCTCCAGCCAGGTGCCTGTCCTGGTGCTCCAGGTGGCATGGCTTGTAGCGGAGCCAGCCACCGGTGCTCCAGGCAGCACAGTAAGGGGGCAGGGAGCGGGGGGCAGGGTTGGATAGAGGGCAGGGGATTTCAGGGTAGTGGTCAGGGGCGGAGGTGTGGATAGAGATCGGGGTGGTCAGAGGTCAGGGAACAGGGGGGTTGAATGGAGGCAGGAGTCCTGGGGGGACAGTTGGGAAGGAGGGGGGGTTGGATGGGGTGATGGAGGCAGTCAGGGGCAGGGGTACTGGGCAGTCAGGAGAAAGGGAGCAGGGGGGTGGATGGAGCAGGGGTCCTGGGGAGGGTATGTCAGGGAATGTGGGGGTTGGATGGGGCAGGAGTCCTGGTGGGGCACAGTTAGGGGGGCAAGAAGCAGAGGGGGCTAAGGGGTGGGGCCTGGGCCATGCCTGAGTGTTTGGGGAGGCACAGTCTCCCCTAACTGGCCCTCCATACAATTTCCAAAACCTCATGAGGCCCTCAGACCAAAACGTTTGCCCGCTCCTGTGCTAGGCACTGTACAAACGCATAGTTAGACTCAATCCCTGCTCCAAAGAGCTTTAAATAGACAAAATAAACAAAGGGGAGAGAAAGAAAGTATTCGTATTTTCATTTGGCAAACAAAGAAGCAATTACAGTCCTGGTTCAGCAAGGTACAGCAATGAGGCTGCTTACATTCTTGCAGTTAGACGTGTGCTTAAGTATCCTTCCTCCCAGAGAATGCTCAGCTTAAAATTAGACAAAGTGAATTTTGTCAGAAATTCAAGAAAAATGAAAATACTGGTGGTAGCAGGTACTTACAGTTAGCCTAATCCTACAGCAATGTTATTTGCTAAATGGAATTATGGTACATTTTCTGAACATTAGTAAGGCTTGAAATCCACAATATAAAATGTAGATATAATAGGTACAATGAATATGTATTCATTTTGTCCATGTTGGCTGATTGTTCTGGAACACAGATGATGCTTTTCATAAAGCAGAGTCTTAGAATGCTACCTCCATAATAAAGTTATTGTTAATACCCTAATTAGTTGGGAAGTGATCCTTTTGAGGGTTAAGTGTTTTTTTAATGCCATGTAAGTCTGCATTGTACTTGGTTGGTTGGCTTTTTTTCTCATTACCAGTTTGTACTTGGGTTTTGTTGTATGGTGCTTATGTGCAACAAGAGAGACACTATATAAATAAATTAAGTAAATCAATAAATCTGACTCCAAACTCACACAGAATCAGTAATACATACTTTCCTTATTTTCCCATATGTCTTGTATCTCTTAAGATCATGTTTGTAGATCACGTTTGTTGTAGTAAGTTTGTCCTGCCCAGATAACAGATTTCTAAAAGGCTGAAACGATCCCTTGAGGTATATTTTGACAAAATATGCAAAAATAATATCCTATATTCTGGGAATGAATTTATTTTGTTATTTTTCTTCCCCTTGGCAGTCTCCTCTTGCCATTTTCAATCCTCTTTAGGCATGTGCTTTAGAAAGACCACATCCGCAGTTGAATGGTTAAGCAAAGGAAACTAACACAAATAATCACTTTCTAGTACTTCAAAATATTCTAATTTTTTAATGGAGAAAATGCATTCTTAAATTAAATATGCATAATAAGTAATACTAATAATAAGAAGAAAGTGGGATATGTGAGAATGAATGTCGTGTTGCAAGCAAAATGAATTTGATTTGCTGGGTATAAAAGCTGGTTGAATCAGTAAGAATCAGTGGGGGGAAAAATAAAGAGAGAGAACCTCATAATGCTTATAAATTGTCTATAATTGTATGGATTTTAAATATAAAAAGATGGCAGTGGCAAAAGCTAAAAGCCATTAGGAGAGACACCATTGTGCAATACATCAGTAGCAGAAACTTTTAATCTTAGGGAAAATCCTAACTAGAGTTTTTTAAAATATTGATAACTATACTTGAGTCTTGGCTTGATGTTTGCTACAATGCCAGCATTGTTCAGAATGACATGGCCTAATGCATATATGAAACCTGTTTGAAAAGAGCTACTAATTAACATGAATAGTCTTCTTCTGTGAAGGTCATTTATTGCAAAGTTCATTTTTCAGCTGAGCATTGCTAAAGTAGTCACCCCTCGGTAACAGTCATTAGATTAAGAGACTTAGGTCTGTTCTCTTCCTGATATTGGGTCAGGATTTTCGAAGGAAGTCTCTTCCATGCCAAGAAGCCCTTAAAATAATATTTGAATAGGAAAGAATGGATGTAATTACATTGTAAATATTTCTGTCATTATTGAATTAATGAAGACCATTCTATTCATTTCTGAAAACATGTTTTCCTAATTTGATGTCCCAGCTCAAATCTTTCCCTATGGGATCTTAGATTTCCTCAATCATAACAATTAATTAAAACAGAGGGATACTGAATATTCAGCTTTAGGTGTGTGCATATGTTCACCTATGGCAAAATATTAGCGATGTCATGCCATGGAGTCTTTATTTCCCCCTTCGGTGACCCCCGTATGGTTTTTACTTCTTCAAGGTCACATGGGTTTCAAACAGCTGTTGTTCACCAGCAAACACAAGGAAATTTCTTAGGGTTTCACCCTGCAAGATGCTGACTGAGCATTCTGGCACTGATTCAGTAAAGCACTTAAGCAGCTGATTAACTTTAAGCATGGGCGGCTCAGTATTTATGTTTAAATGCCTTGCCGGATTGAGCAGAGGGGGCACAGCACCTTGCAGGATCAAGCACTCACTGAAAGCATAACTCTCACCCTTTCTACCTTTCCAGTAATTGAATTCAGTGGTAAAGTATACACTAGGATCCAAAACCAGGAGGAGCTGTGCCTGTGCAGGGGACAAAGATGCACCTCCAAGCAAGGGACAAGTTATTTCCCATCTGGTTTTCCCTTGGCTACATTAGGTGTTTGTCTCTAATTACTACTCCATTTGCACAGCAGCCCCAAAGTACAGTTATGCTCTGGAGTTTGGGGACCAGTGTTAGATGCTGGAGGCCTACCCAAAGCCATCTACGCCATGCTGTAGATGAATCCACTTATAGTTGTATATTATAATTCATTCATTTAACAAATGTTAGTGGAAACTACCGAAAGATACATGTTAAAACATTCCTAGATTGTAAACTCTTTGGGGGCAGGTATCATATCTCTTGACAGGTTTGTACAGAAGATGGAACAATGGGGCCTTGATCTTGATCAGGACCTATAGACATTAAGGCTTGGAGCTTTGTTGGATAAATAGAATCTGAGTGATTCCAAAATATTTTCCTGTTTTAGGGCTGTATTGTGCATAACATCTTCTCAGGAGGGACCAAGAACCTCAGTAAATTTCAGTTCATGGAGTTTCATTCAAAGCATTCTGCTGGGAGGCAAGAATTCTCCCCCAGTGCTGTGGAATTGGCCTGTAGGAAGGTGTGCTGAGATCGCTCAGACCTGCTGATGTCCTGAGAATGGCACAGAAATCCCACAGATCCATAGCATTCAAAGAACAGGTCCCTGTGTCTGGCATCTCAAGGTTCCCTTCCCATTTGATCCCATGGGTTTCTTGCAGCCACTGCCTGAAGGTGGGGGTTGGAAGTTCAGAATACCAAGGAGTCATCATTATCTTCCATTAGGAAATTCCCTGGCTTTGATGGGGAATGGTGCCCCAAAAAGCAGTGGTCTACCCCTTTGCCCTTCCTATTCCGTGCATGCTCAGAGTCCTGTCCCCACATGCTTGGGCAGGGAGATAATCCATGCGATTGAGAGGAAAGCGGGAGTGTGTTGTGGAACTGCTGCTTCCCCCTGCCAGCTTCCACTGGGTTTTTGCTCCTCTCCATTTACATTAGCGGAGAGGAGCATATGGGCCTTTGAGATTTAATGTTTCATGGCTTACTTGGCTGTCACAACGTTTTACATTTTTATGTGTTGTAACATACATGGTGATCATCTTTAAGGAAAAAAATATTGTACAGCAGGTCCCTAGATGCCCTTGCTGGGAGCAGATGTCTGAACAAGAATTTGTTAAACCCCTCTTGGATTCTCATTTCCCACCCTTTGTATATTCTAAATTGCACTACTTAGCACACTCTGACCCTCTCTCACTTCCCCACAGAACTTAAGATGGTTTAGGGTGGTGGAAGGTTGAAATGGGGAAACTTGCAGATTTATAGGGCATTGAGACGGATTCATAATCTGTATTGATGCCATCATCCCTGACCATGTGACAACCAAAGCAGATAAGCCTATGACTGAACTGAAAAGATTTCTTAAAGCTGGTAATCGATATTGAGCAGCTCAGTCTGTCGAGCTATCAAGTTCAGAGATATCCACACAATGGCGGTGGGGGTGGGGAGGGGAAATTAGAGAGGCTGACAGCAAGGCTTGTACAACTGGAGACACAAAATCAGCAGGCTTTCACATGCTTGCAAATCAGCCTTACATGACACTATAATGGAACAGGTAGGCAGCGTAGTGGATAGATGGGATCAGCTGAGAAGGGAGCATAGGAGAACAACGGGTGTACATTGTTTCATTAGGACAAAATCAGAAATAAAATCAGGGGGATTCACACTTTGCAAAGTGACTGGTGAATCTGGATGTCTCAATTTTGGAGCACACAGACTAAAATGTCATAAAGGGGTCTGATTTTCAGAAAGTGCTTAGCACCCACTGACCCTCTGAAAACGAGGCCCCTTTAAGGAGTCAAGGGTTGAGCACCCAAAACCACTAGTCAGTGTTGAAAATCTGAGCAAGGAATTTCTTGCTCAGACCATGTGTCTTCAGTTAGGACCAAACCAGGAAGTTCTTATTCAGCTCCAGCTTGGCTCTTCCCCTCCAGTGTGGGAGGTGCTCCACACCCAGCTATGGAAGTAGGGAATGGCACTGCTGGCATATCTCCTCCTCCCACAACTTCCCTCAGAAGCTGCCAACCCCTCCCACCTCTGACAGAGCCGAGGATCCACTTGTGAGGACAAAAGGAAGCCCTGGTTGGGGCAGGAAAGGACACACATAATTCCCCACCAACTCCTCAGGGATTCCATAGCAGAGCTAATATGGAGGGAGTCATTATTGACTTTTTGCACAGACCCCTTGCGAGCTGTAAAACTCCAACTCCACCCCTGAGAAGTAGCACCCAGTGGGGCAGGAGCTGGTATTACATTGTTTATAGATACCCCAAAAAGGTGGAATTCACCCATGTGTGGGAAACAAACCCCAACCCCTGGTGAGACAATAAAAAGAAAACTGTGAAGAGAACTTCCCTAGTCTTCCTCTTCATCTGGGCCTCTTCCATGAATTTCTCCATTGATTTCAAGGGGGAGTTCTGCTTGAAATGAATGGTATAATGTAGCTTCAAGTAAAAACTTAAGGGTTTAGCTCTTAATGAGCCAGACTGTTTACATTTCAGTGAGGAAGCTATATATGCCATTATTATCCATAGCACAAAATATACAGCAGGAGAACAAATTCTCACTCAACCAGAGGACATGTGGCACTGTTCCATGCACAAGCCACAATATTCTTTTCCTCCCAACTTCAGTGGAGAAAGAAGGGAAGCCGATGCCCATCAAAATAAGTTGCACAATGATAACACCTCCTAAATAGCAGAATTCTCTAGAAAGTGAAGGAAACATTTGCATGGATAGTCAGCCATTATGCTTTGTTTCTACAGGAGGAATGAATTTTATGGACCCAAGATTGGTTAAATGGGCCCTAACTATAGAGGTGAAAGTTGGGTCATTCCAAATATATATATATATATATATATATATATTTTTTTTTTTTACAGTAGGATGCTTTTGACAACATTGCCTTCCTGCTGAAGAACGGGATGTACTTTTCTTTCTTAAATGTCTAATTAATGGGCAGTGTGTCATGTCACTACTTCAATAAATTCCAGTTGTGAAAAATGTTGGGAGCACATGAGAGTGAATATTTGTCTTGAAAGACAGAGCAAACAGAAAATAGTAATCATGTTTCCCTTGTTATATTTACTGTTTTGCTTCTAAAGGGAATATTAGTCCACTAAGAGATTCATAATTAGGAGCATGCCAGATGGGTTAACAATGTGGTTTTAAATTTTTATACATAGAGTGCTTTTCTTTTTTAGGTGATGCTTTGGTTCCATGTACAGTAGTTAAATATAAATATCGTGTGTAAGGGGGCTACTAACTGCTCCATGATTTTGTATCTGTGTTTACTTAAATCCCACCCCCTCACCCCTTTTTTTTGGTGGTCTGGTGGGATAGATGAACTGAATGGACTTACCAGATGGAAGAATAAAACTGGAAAGCAGAATAGAGATCCAGACCTCTCAGCTAGTAAAAAGCTGAGAGCTTTAGTTCATAAAAAAAAGGCTGGAAAAAAATCAGCTACGCTGGGATTCTGGACATCTTGTGTGAAGTGGAAGAGGTGATTTTGTGAGGCGGAATTATTCAGACACTGAAATGCGTGTGTTCTATTGTCATGTAGCAGTCAAATTGGAGTGTCTATGTGGAGAAAGGGGGAAAAATACTCAGCACCTGGCTGATTCTTCTCAGGAAGTGAGTGATTTATTCATGAAGTAACCTCAAAATGGGGGAATCAAATGTGGCTCGGAAATACTGATGTAACAAATCCACATGCTGAAGATAACAGATAGAGTTATTGTCCTAAATAAATAAGACTCATCCTGCGAAAGTTGCGACAAGAACCCTAGGTTTTAGGTTCCCCAGATACAGGTCTCTGCTCTTCAAGCTGGAGGATCTATCCTGTAGCTAGCAGTGGCAGTAAGTCCCTTATTCTCCCAGTGGGCCAGCCACTAGAGATGACATGACCACATACCCATATAGATGCAGAAAGTAGTTGTGACCTGCTTTCTTTGACCTACAATACAAACCTAGTTAAAATCAAAACTCAGTTATGTCTGCAGGATTTCTTCAAAGCTGGCATATCTTCGTCACACTCCAGGACTGCTGACAACACAAATGGCCTTTTCAAAGCTGGTCTCCCAGCTCCTCCATTCACCTGTCTTTGCTGTTTATCAGACAGTTTTAGAAGTCCTATAACAGGACTGAACTGTATACTGTGTAACAGTGACCTGGATGATAATGTAAACTCTACATTCATTCTATGGGCAGCTATCCAGTAAACAGAATGAGATTTAATATAGATACATTTAAGGTGATACATCAATTGAGAAATAATTATATAGATTAGAGACAGGCCTGAACCACAACACCAGATTCACCTCCAGAGCTTTGGGAAAGTTCAGATCTGCATGTGAATTTCAAAGCATGGGCCTATTTGTACAATGAGTCTGAATTAAATGTGAATACCACAAGTTTAAAGAATCCAAATCCATGGTTTGGACTCATTTCCATACACAAGGTGGGAGACTGCTACGCTGAAAGCAGAAATATAGAAAAATGTCTAAGGGTATAAAGTTGATAGGAGCTCATGATACAATAGATTGCAAAGGAAAAAGAAAGGAAACTTCCATCCTTGGGTGGATGTATAAAATGGTAATTTGTAAAATAAAAGGATTCAGAGTATCAGCCGTCTAAGGTGCCACAAGTACTCCTATTCTTTTTGCAAAATAAAAGATGCAGTATTGCCTCTTGATGCTGTTTTGATAAAACTGCACTTGAAATAATACATGTGGTTTTTAGTCCTTCATTATGAAAAGGATATTGAGAAGTTAGAGAAAGTTTTAAAAGAATGATTGCAACAATAATGGGATTTACATTGTGAATCCTAAGAGGCAGGGGGTAGCATTTTCAAAAGAGAATAGCTGACTTAGGAGCATAAATCCCATTGAAGTACTCCTAAGTCACTTTAAAAGTATTGGTGTTAGGTGCTTTGAAAAAATCACACTAAGCACTCAAATACCTTTAAAAATCTGGCCCTAAACGTTTAAAAAAGTTCTACCCCTTTCCTTACTATGTATCTAGATTGCTCCCCTTATCTTATCTACCTATATGCCCCCATAACATGTGAGCACCTCATGAGCTTTTCATATATTTACTCTCACAACAAACCTGAGGTAAGGAAATGAATTATTATCTTCATTTGATAGGTGGGGAACTGAGGCATAGTAAGATGAAGTGACTTGCACAAGGACTTGCACATGAAGATGAAGTGACTTGCACATAGAAAGTCTGTAGCAGAGGAGAAAATTGAACCCAGGTCTCTAGATAGTATCTTTATCACTGGCCCAGCTGTGGGACTATGACCAAGTACTCTATTGATTCTGTCTAATTAAGAATAGGTGGTATGAAACCTAAAGTTCCACAGATAGAACTTGACTTGAATAGCCCAGAAAAAAGGTGATGGAAAGAAATAGGATACCACTGTGGAAATATTTGGGAAGTATTGTCCGGGGAAAGGGCAAGGGACTATTTTCTGTAAAAGTATGTTGTAATGGTATAAAATAAGCATAAAATATTCCGGTTAGATATCAGAAAAAAAGTTCAGTGATAAAGGCAATGAGGCAGTAGAATCAATTGCTTACCATGGTTACTGAGGTAGTTGAGGCTTCATTAGAGGCGTTTAAAATAACTTTCATAAAATGCTAGTGAGAGTCATGCAAAGGGCATCTATGATTGTATGTGGACAAAGATGGAATTTAATTTGATATTAATTAGGGCTTTATTTAACACAGATTCAAGACCTACAGCTGCTGACCATATAATGCTCTTTAAGTTGCCACCAACTTGACTCATTTTCAAAGTTCTCGACAGTGACCTCACAGATTTAAAGTTTGGCCTAATGCTCCATATCTCCTCTTGGGAGAGATAAGAAGATTTCATTTATCTCTGTGGAGGATGTGACATATCTTAGAAGATATTAGAACATATTTGCAGTACTAGTGGGAGTCCTTCTTTTTGTTAAGAAAACTAAGATGCCTTGAGGGCAGGGACTGGATGTTTCCTCTAGAAGCCCACGGCTCTTGATCATTTCAGGGGCAGTGCTCGAACTGTGGCTAGGCAGTGTATTCCTAATGATCCAAACAGACTAGGGGACATGGATTTTTTTCAAATAATGAGGAATTTGGATGATTGAGATGGCAAGAGCCTTTCAGCAACGGGGTGCCCTCCCTGGCAGCTAATATCTTCTCCTCCACCTCCTCCTCATAATCCTGGCTGGGGGCAGGGTGTCTCTGCTCTGCCCCACTCACTCACTCTTGTGACACCTGTTCCCTGCATGTGTGTGTGGGAGGAGGGGAGGCAGTGGTCCTGGCAGGGCAAAGCAGAGATCCCTAGCTAAGGCTCTGTTCTACCCTGCCAGGACCGCAGCCCTGCCCACACCTAACACCTGAAAGGATCCAGTGTCTCTGGCCCTGTAGCAGCACCGGGACCCCTCTACAGCTCCGGTCTTATGGCGCTGCTCACTTACTCCGGTGACATCAGGGATGCAGAAGGGTCCCTGCACTGCTGCAGGAGCCATTCAGAGAATCATAGGACTGGAAGGGACCTTGAAAGGTCATCTAGTCCAGTTCCCTGCACTCAAGGCAGGACAAAGTATGATCTAAACCATCCCTGACAGGTGTTTGTCCAACCTGCTCTTAAAAATCCCCAGTGATGGACATTCCACAACCTCCCTAGACAATTTATTCCCGTGCTTAACCTCTCTGACAGTTAGGAAGTTTTTCCTAATGTCCAACCTAACTCGCTCTTGCTGCAATTTAAGCCCATTGCTTCTCGTACTATCCCCAGACATTAAGGAGAACAATTTTTCTCCCTCCTCCTTGTAACAACCTTTTATGAACTTGAAAATTGTTATGTCACCTCTCAGTCTTCTTTTACTCTAGACTAAACAAACATAATTTTTTCAATCTTCCATCATAGATCATGTTTTCTAGAATTTTAATCATTTTTGGTGCTCTTCTCTGGACTTTCCCCAATTTGTCCACATCTTTCCTGAAATGTAGGACCCAGAACTGGACACAATACTCCAGGTGAGGCCTAATCAGCATGGAGTAAAGTAGAAGAATTACTTTTCGTGTCTTGCTTACAATACTCCTGCTAATACATCCCAGAATGATGTTTGCTTTTTTTGCAGCAGTGTTACACTGTTGACTCATATTTAGCTTGTGGTCCACTATGACCACCAGATCCCTGCTGGCCTTCCCTGCAGCCGGGGGGGGGGGGCTTGTTTTCCTCCTCTCAGTCCTGGCCAGAGGTCTTTGCTCTATTATCTGGACTGCCACATTATCTGAATCCCTTCCTCGTTTCCCAGCATGAGATACCTGGGGATCAAGGAAAGAATTTGGATAATGTGGAAATTCAGATAATAGGATTTTGGGTAAATAGGAATATACTGTATTGAGTAGAAAAAAAGTAGAAAACTTTAAATGCAATGCCCCCTTTTCACATTCTTAATCCTGCTTCAGGATGTATTTGTAATGCTTCAAAGACGATCATAAGCAGAATAAATAAAACTCGCCATAGCTCTTATATAGCCCTTTACATCCATAGATCTCAAAGTGCTTGAGATGTGGACAGAAGTGTAACCTGGTAAGTCAGAGATAGACTTACACTACACATTCTTACACAGATAATTCACCCTTTACTTCCTCTTCCAGCTTTCCTTCCTCAGATCTTCTGGAAGGGTCTTTTCCTAGAGAGAAGACCATGGGTCTTTCAATAGTGACAGCTGCAATGTTTGTAAATAAAAATCTTGGTTTGTACAGTAGAACCTCATTTTCTAGACAGAATGGGGAAAGCACATGTATTAACACAAATGAAAAGATTTATCAATGTCAACAATGCACAAAGAGGGGGTTATAACCCTACTGTCAGATAAAGCAAGTGGCTGTCCCGTGCTCCACTCTTTTGAGTGCCCTGCATCTCAGGCAAGCTCTGCAACTTATCTGGACTGGTCTCCACCCATAGCCTTTGCAGCAGAGAAGTAGGAAACAATTCATAGTTAGGCTTGCCCCCACCTCTCCTGTCGCAGAATTACCAGAGGGTAGGCATATCACAGACCCATCCTAAGCACAACATACAGCCAACTCTGCTGAACACTCCCACACATTGGCAAGACTTGCTTATGGGTCTGCAGTTTTGGTAGTGTTACAGACTGGTGTTTTTGTGAAGACTGAGTCAGTATTATGTCTTCCGGGTTGGAAAAGAAGGAATAGGGGGCATTCAAAACTAAGAGCTAATCTGTATGTACATTGTCAACTTTGTTCCTTTTTTGACTCTAATGGTGTCAATAATGTTCTGTTCACATAGGCAGGTGAAAAACTTTTGACACCTCAGAACCACAATACTCTTTCTTCATTTTTGTTTTCTTTCTTATGCTAATAACAGCAGTCACAATACTAATATTCAGGATACCATGTTTGGTCTGTTTCTTAAACTGTGATCATTATGTGACTAAACATAATAATAGGGGAAAAAAAGGTTGGATGATATTTCCTAGAGGAAAATGCATTTCTTTTATCATCTACAGTAGTTTATTTCACATATTCATGACCCTCCTGGTATTTTTTTTTTATGATGAGCCATAAAAATGACAAAATACATTAGCAAAGTTCTCGGTTTATGCTAAAATGACCATATTCAAAAATAATAACAGAGACTTGTATCAGCAATGCAAAAGATGCATGAAGTAATTGGTGCTTAATTTGTACACAAACTGTCAAGGCAGTTTTCCTCACGGCCTGCATCTTCTGAATTCATTAGTCTCTAATTAAGGCCAGTTGGGACCAGCAGTTAGAAGGTTAAAGAGGTTCTGACAGCCCTAATCATTGCTCAGGAAGCTGAAAATGTATGCAAAGTCTCGGCAGATGGGGTGAGATCTGCTTCTGCCAAGTGATAACTGTTATTCCTTTGCACCTCCAAAGCTGTCATCCTAATAGGCACATTTTAAATTTATTAATGCTCTAGTTACAATGCATACACAGTCTCTAATGGTATGTCATTCAGAGTATATAAACTGAGCAATTAACACATATTACCTGGTAATGGTAAAATTATTTGTTGCCTGTTTGATTTTTTTTTCCTAATCCAGCAAGAACCATCATAAGCAAAGACTTTTCTTTGTTCAGAAAAAGGGGAAAAAAAGAAGACAACCAAAACCAACCAAACAAGACTCTGAGCTACATGTTGGTTTGACTGGCATTTATTCTTTGTTCTCTAGACATAGAGCTTGAACTAACTTTACTTTGATTTTTCTCCCTTAGATTTAGAACCTAGTGACTTTATCTGTCCAAACTCGGCGTTAAAAGTCAATGTTTTAAAGAATGCAAATAAGGTATTAAAAAGGGGTAAATTTGTAGCCAAATTATCTTTTTAACCTTTTTTTTTGGAAAGACATTAATTGATTTGAATTTCTCAAAAAAAAATCCCTCTTTTTATCTTCCTAGCCACTTTCACTTCTCTGTGATAGCCATATTTAAGTCCTCTATGTAGCGGTATCCCTGTCCTTAATCCTATTTTGCTTAAAGCTGCCTAATCAACAGAAAGGCCTTTTTTGGGTTAGATTTCTGTTGTCCACACTGGGGCTTCAGCCATGACAGACCTTTAATTAAATGTAGTGCTGGTGCAACAATTGTTTGTGACATAGCAGCATACAGAACTGTAGTCATAGGCAATGGGTGATTTCTAAACTGTAGGCTTCATCAGCACTGCAGGATTCATAAACAGTCCTAACAACGTGATATGATGTTAATCTCAGCAAGAGAGCAATTATGTATCCAGTGACTTATAGACAGGCCAGGAACCTATTCCCCTATTAGGACAAATTGATTTATACTCTGTAAAACTAACATGACTATGAAAGAGAATTTAGGATAATTAAACTCTGGGCCTGATTCTGCTCTCACCAGTGTAAGTCACAAGTGGGTCCAAGTTTAATCAATGGAATTACAGCAGTGTAATATCAATGTGAGAGTAGAAGCAAGACTTCTGATGACTTTTCTCTGCTACGTTCTTGGAAAGATTTTAGAGCTTTAAGATTGAAAACAAGTAACCGAGGTCAGAACCAGAGTGCTCCAGCCACCCAGCATGGTCCCTATCTCCCATCCTCACTGAAGTCAAAGGAACAACTCAGCTGACTAAGGGCACCACATTAGGCAACTTGACTTGCTTGACAGTTAAGACTGTGCAGGTTGAGTGTTTGGCACCAGAAGAAATTGCCCGAAGCCCAGCTCTTCAAAGGTATTTAGGCACTTCACTCCCATTGATTTCAATGGATCTGGGTCCCACTGCCTCTGTTTGCCACAAGAATTGTCTTATCAGCCTTCAACGGTATTGCTAACCCACACAGGACAAAAAGGGGAAGGAGAGAAAAGCAGAGAAGTGAGAAATAACCACAACAAACTAAATGGGCAGATTGGGGCTAGAAAGATGAGCACCCTAGCCTGGCCCAAAGCCCTCTGTTTCTGAGAACATTATCCCATTGTCTTTGTAGTTTTCTTGTAAATTTCTAATTTTCCTGTCATTGAGCCAGTCCTTGTCATTTGATGGGCAAATTTAATCAGTTCGTAAAGCCTGATATGTTTTGTGGGCCAGATCCATGGCTGGTGTAAACCCTTGTTATTTCGGTGGAGCTATGCCAATTTAAACCAGCTGAGGATGGTGCCCTCTCTGTGTGTAATTATTTACTGTGCATCTTGTGACATTATTGCTTGATAAAGTATCTCCTAATTCACTTTATTTTTTTTAGGTTACAAAAATGCACCTTTCCAATACTGTAGACATATGTACATAGGAATTGGACCCGGGTTTCTAAAGTAGACAGGACTCAATTCATTTAGAACTGGAGCTATGACTAAAAATCATGTAGTTGTGCTGGAGTTCTCTTTCCTCAATGTAGCTTCCTACTAACCGGTCCAGAGCAAAGAAACCAGCACATATCATGTACTGAAGCTGGGTCAGCGATGGATCACATGCAGCTGGCATGATGTGTCTCAGCCTGTATTTGCTGGCTAGTTACCCAGTCAGCAGCCAGACGTTTCTGGGGTAAATCACTGCCAGTTGCCTCGCAGAAAGACAATTGTCCAACGGTAAAAATAATAATTCTCCTCTAATAGTAGATTCAGTGCTTGAATCAGGGATGTTATCCCCAGTATAGTACTCCTGTCTGCCCCCACCCATGATTCTGAGTCCCTGTTGCAGCCAATTCACAAATAGAATGAAACTGAGGCATAAATAATGTGCTGTGAAAGGTTTGTTCTTGGGGAATAAGTCAGCAATGATGGAGAAGGCAGTGGAAGTTATAGGTCAGGTGCAGGTTAGTCGGCAAATTAGCGTAGGTGACCAAATAGAGTAACTTGTACCAATTTGCCATTCATGTGGCTTGCAAAATTTGTGTAACTTAACACTAGTCTGATATTCTGCCAGGACACAATTCTGGTTGGATGTAAGCTACTGAGGGCTGAATGGGCTCCAGAAGTGCTAGAGATGAAGGAAGCGAAAGTTAAAACAGTGAGAAGTCCTGCATTCCCTTATGCTCTACTGTTAGTTGCTTTCCCTTTTGCATCCTCCTCACGTGTCCCATTTATATGCTACTTTCACTTCTCCTGTGCACGCTCTAGGCCAGACTGTCCAGAGCTGCACTCCATCACTGACAGCTTCTAGTCAAAGAGAAGGTCCATCTGGCCTTGCGAGACCAGAGTGCAAGGCATAGAACTGTCCTCCCATGGCACAGAATTGAGGTAGAGATTCCTATGCCATGCCCCAGCCCCTTGCTGCCAGTGTGGGAGTCCTTCTTTTCTTTAAGATGACCCCACACTACACTGATCCCTGACTGCAGCTTTGGCCCTTTTGAGCCACTGACAGCAGGTGTACCTTAGAGCAACCCAGATTAGGCAGACACCATGGAGAGTCCATATGTAGCTCAACAGTCGCCACTTTTCTCTGAGTCGTGGCATATTGTCCTGGGTACATTGCCTGTAGAATATGCCTGTATGCAGAGGTTCCAAAATTCAGCCCAGGTTGAGCAAGAGTACATTTTTCATTACAGCCAGGAAAAAGCTCAGGACACAATGGAAAACTCTCTACCCAGTAAATGAAAATATTGACTTGTTTGTGGCCAAGAGGTTCAAGTGGGCTTTCTCCAGAGGAACCAATAAAATCATAGCCTCATTTGGATGTTATCTTAAAATGAATTTCCTCCTTGGGGGGGACATAGCAAAATATTCATTCTCTGCCATGTCCAGCTCAATTTCAGGATTTAGGGAACGTTCTGTCGATTTACTGTGGGACACTGGACTGTCACTGATGGGGCACATGCTGTAAGATCTTTAGCTCTGTTTATATCTACAACTGCTCTTCTTGGTCTTGATACAGTACAAAAGTAAGAGACAAGCTGTCAGTGCCACAGCTGATAGTGTTCAATACTTCTGACTGTTTTGCCAGGTTGGCTGCCAGCACTGATATGATGCTGTGTTCAGTAGGTATTCTTTCCATAGGCGCTCCACCTGTCACACCAGGAAAGGGTAACACAAGGCTGGGGCTGAATAGATCCTGTTGTACCAGATGGTGATAGATGATGGTGATCAGATTACAGGGGTAGCGGGAATTAATTGCTATGTGCAGTGCTCACTGCAAGATGTGAGGTGAAACACACGTAATTCAGCTTGACTTGAGAGTGGTGCATATTAAAGGGATGGGGCTATATTTCAGTAAAAAGTATTTAGAGCACACTGCGAGTGTAAGAATGCTCTGTCACAAGATTAGAAGGATCTGTGCCCTGAACTGCGTGGATCCCTGTTGGAATCTAGTAACATCCTGTAGGGTGTGTCTCACTCCTCCAGCTCATATTCAATCTTTTTTTCTGGAAGGTTGTCCATGGCCAGGAGAATTTGAGGGAATATTGGTCTTATAATTGTTTCTTTACTGATTTTCTAAGAGCCAGCAAATTGCTGAGCGTTTTTGTGAGGTGCTCAGCACCCTCAACAAGCTCTGACCTCTATGGGAGTTTAGGGTGTGCAATACTTGGCAGGAGCCCTTAGCCCCTGGCAGAATCAAGCCCTATAAATGTTGTTTCTATTGAATTGGAGTTTACAGACTATTTAGATATATGGGAGGACAGTGGCCAGAGACTTTGCTGGTTTTTGTTTATTTTGGCTGCATTAGGAAAAAACCAAACCCTGCAAATGAACTGGAAAGCCCAGAGAGAATTTATATTTCTAAACTTGGGGCTTCTACTAAGTTTCTCTCCAGCTGTATAGACACTGGTTCTGCCACAATCTCAACGATGATTTGTGCATTTATTTCCAGTTGCTTCAAAACTAAAAGTGAGACAAGTACTTGTATGCATTAAATAGTAATTCTTAGTGCTTGTATGGTGATTGGCATCTGTAGAGGTGAAAGCCCTACACAATGATGGGTAAGCATCATTACCTCCATTCACAGATCAGGAAGCAAAGGTTCAGGGAGGCTAAGGAACTTGTCCAAAGTTACACAGCAAGTCACTGGCAGATCCAGAATTAGAAACCAGTTTGACTCCAATTCAACACTGGTTTCACATCAGGGTAACTTCACTGAATTTACATCATTGTACCAGCAATCAGAATCAGTCTTCAGACCTCCTGACTCTCAGTCCCATGCCCATTTGCTCATATTAAGTCAGATTCTATCTTGCACTTAGTTGATTTTCTGTCCAGACCTAGCACGGGGTCCATGCCTCCCCCACATCAACTGAACATAGCTGGAGTACCCTGTATTCCAGCCACTTATCGTCCTTGGCCCAACATACATCCCCAGCACCGGGTGTGATGGGTTGGATCACAGAAACCCCCTTGGGAACTGCCAACTGATGTGCCAAGACTACTTTTACCCCTGCTTTCCCTGCCAGCTTGGGACTCCAGCACCCTCTCTTGCTGAGCCAGACACTCCCATCTGCTCCAACATAGACCAGGGTCTGAACCACATGCCCCAAAGCTGCAGACTTAACTGAAAGCAATTTACAGAAGTGTTCCTGTCTTTAACACTCAGATGCCCGACTCCCAATGGGGTCTAAACCCCAGATAAATCCATTTTACCCTGTATAAAGCTTATACAGGGTAAACTCCTAAATTGTTCGCCCTCTATAATACTGATAGAGAGATATGCACAGCTGTTTGTCCCCCCAGGTATTAATACATACTCTTTGTTAATTAATAAGCAAAAAGTGATTTTATTAAAGAAAGTAGGATTTAAGTGGTTCCAAGTAGTAACAGACAGAACAAAGTGAATTACCAAGCAAAATAAAATAAAACATGCAAATCTAAGCCTAATACAGTAATAAAACCGAATACACATAAAATCTCACCCTCAGAGATGTTTCAATAAGTTTCTTTCACAGACTGGACGCCTTCCTAGTCTGGGCACAATCCTTTCCCCTGGTACAGCCCTTGTTCCAGCTCAGGTGGTAGCTAGGGGATTTCTCATGATGGCTCCTTCTTTATTCTGTTCCACACACTTATATATCTTTTGCATAAGCTGGGAATTCTTTGTCCCTCTCTGGGTTCCTGCCCCCTCCTTCTCAATGGAAATGCACCAGGTTAAAGATGGATTCCAGTTCAGGTGACATGATCACATCACTGTAAGACTTCCTTACCCACTTGCCAACACACACATATAGAGGAAGACTTACAGGTAAAACAGAGCCATCTACAGTCAATTGTCCTGGTTGATGGGAGCCATCAAGATTCTAAACCACCATTAATGGCCCACACTTTGCATAATTACAATAGGCCCTCAGAGTTATATTTCATATTTCTAGTTTCAGATACAAGAGTGATACATTTATACAAATAGGATGATCACACTCAGTACATTGTAAGCTTTGTAATGATACTTTACAAGAGACCTTTTGCATGAAGCATATTCCAGTTACATTATATTCTCACTCATCAGCATACTTTCATAAAATCATACAGAATGCAATGTCACACCGGGGTCTCTGAGAAGGCGGTCTAGGAGCTAGCTATGCCCTTTGAGAACTACCCTACACCAGGGAAATCTTCAGTGGAGACACTGGGACCAGTTTTCATCCCATTCACACCACAGGAATGGTGCTAAGGGGACAGATTGGGGCAAAGAATCTGATCTGTTATTTTGTCATTAGAAAGCCTAATCCTGAACCACTTGGGGCAGTAGGAATCTTGCCATTGAACTCAGTGGAGGTACTTCTGCTTTATGCTGGTGTGAGAGGACACAAAGCGTCTCTGCACCTGGGCAAATTCATACAAATTCATGTTGTTGCTCCAAGGGACAAAGATTGGTGGGGAAAACATTCTGGCATGGTCTCTGCAACAAGCTGTTGTCAATAACCGTAGTACAACATGAAATGAAAAATCACTGCCAGGGTTGAACAAACACATACCCAAAGAGCACATTGAATGCTGTGCAATCAATACTGCTGAGTAAAGCTGGTTGGAATTTTTTGCAGCCAAAGATTTTATTTTTTTTGGTCAAAAAATGGTTCTGATCAGACATACACAGCCTGTACTGGATTTGTGGCAGGCCAGGATTTCATAGTCATCACCATGCCATACATCATGGCTGACCTGCATTTCATGGTCCCATTGGGATAGGATTCAGGCTTTTCTACTGCAAGACATATTGTCCACCCTTTGAGCCAAGGTTGCATCTTCTTTAGCTGGAGCAGTATTAGAACTTATGATGAATACTGGAACATTCAGCTGAGGGCGGGGGTGTTATTAAGTGCTGTGATTAATATCTGTCACATGTGGCTCCTTCTTCCTCTCCCCCTCTGTCCAGGGGGAGAATTGCGTGTGCAGTGGAGTGATGTTTTGGTAGGGTTTTAGTTTTGGAGGGGAGAAGAGGATATCTTTTTTCAGTTTACAAACTGCTCAGTGATCATCTACAAGAGCACAAGTTGAAGATGTGCGCCTTGTGCTTGGAGCAGAAGATGGTGAGGTTTGTGATGGCCCTAAGTTCCTGGGGAGTTCATTCCACAGTCTGAGACAGGCCCTTAAGAAGCTTTGTCTCCTGCACGAACAATTTTTATCCTTGTGGTAGAAAGTTCCATTGTGCATGAGGAGTGAAATTTTCAACCCAGGGTTTTAAGTAATCCTTTAGGTATTCTATGACCAGGACATTATTGCCTTGCAAGGTGTACTGGCACAGTGGGGCAAAGTCATTGTGTATACAAATTTTGAACACAGAAGGCCAGATCAGCCTGTATGCTTGGGCTGCTTTTTGCCACTCTGATGGCTGCTTTAACTAGCTATTTAAAAATTCTGCCACCTAGGAGATGCCTCAGCTGGTGCTCCTAGGGCAGGGGGGCATAGCCGGGACAAGAGAACCTTGCTAGAGAAATCTTATGTGCTGGAGATCGCTGACTGCCAAAACAGCCATTGAGGCCATAGGTTGTCCTTGTTCCCCTCCCATTAACAGGGGAGGGAGAAAATGCAGTGGGATAGATCTTCTGTTAGCGAAGAAACTCTTATCTGAGCTACTTCTTCCCTTGTCAGCTGCTTGCTGCCTCTACTCCATGCACTGCCAGAAATTCCCCACCTTCTCCTCCTACTCCGCTTCAGATCCCTTACCTGCTGAGAATCAGGTAAGTGCTGGGAAGCAATGGGCCCCCACCCTAGGGGAAGGATGGGAGAGTGAACTGCACACTCCTGGATTCCCTTTTGCTTTGTCCCCTCATGTTTATGTAGCACTTCAAATCTTCAAAGTGCAATCACTAATCCACACAGCATGCCTGTGGTAGAAGGCAGAGAAAGTCTCATGACTGGGGAAAAGGCTGAGGAGAAGCTGCTGGTTTTTGGAATGTCCCCTCAAAACATTTAAATGCATGAGTCATAGCATAAGAAATTCAATTAGGAGTGAAATTAATTTGTGGGAGTGTGCGCAGAGTGCCCCTAGCAGTGGTAATTACCTATACTGCCACATCTGAGTACTCAAAGAATGTTTCTGTTTCTGTTATAAAACCTTAATTATAATACAAACAGCTTCCCTTTAGCGCTGCAAGAGAGACTCAGTAGTGCATCAGTCTTCTCACTAGGTGAGCTGAAAAGAGTTCCCTTCCACGATTTATCATATGCCTGGATAGCTCTAATCAAATGTTAATGTGTTTTTCAAATCAGCTCAGTATTGTGACCATATCATCAATGTTATGTTGATGAGAGACTATTTTCAAGCAAGTAAAAAGTCAAGAGGCTGAGACTGAGCTCCCTTGCACTAGTTTCACACTGGCAAATCATTCTTGACTTCAGTGGAGTTATTCCTCATTTGCCCTGTATAAGTGAGATCAGAATCAGGTCCTGAATTCGGAATAAAAATCCCATGATCCAGGCCATCACAGGGATACGTATAACAGCCTCTCTCAGGTCCCAGCAGGGGAGACATAAACTAGACATCTTTATCCAGCAGTGATCCCTGGCAGCCTTCAGGCTATCCACTGTATACCAAGGACTGGACTGCCCCAATATAGGGGTAGTATACAGGGCCGGCTCTAGGCACCAGCTGACCAAGCACATGCTTGGGGCAGTACCTTGGGGCTGGGCGGCGCTTGGGGGTTTTTTTTGTTTGTTTATTTTGGTTCATCGGGGCAGCGCTGGAGGGATTTTTTTTGTTTCGGTGGCGTGGTGCTCGGGGGGGCAGGGCTTTGGGTGGAGTGGTGCTGGGGGGAGGGGCTTGGCACAGCACGGCACTCGGTGTGGGAAGGGGTTTTGGTGGTGGGGCGCTGCGGGGGGGGGGTAGGGTGGGGCGGCGCTCTTCTTTTTCGCTTGGGGTGGCAAAAAAGATAGAGCCAGCCCTGGAAGTATAAAAGTTGTTTACAGCCAAATTTGTCTCTGTAGCACATCTAATCTTGCACTAGAAAATTACTGTGGCCTTTGACATATACTTGGTATAGCTGTTGCTGTGTGCAGTCAATGCAAGAGGTCACTTGTCTACTATACCACGCTAAGGTGAACAGCTATATAAGAGAAGACTCAAGCAGCATAATCCATTAGAGTCCATTTACAAACTAACAGATATTTTTAGACATTCAATCAAATAATAATCTCAGAAACCTGCCAACAACCCCCTCTCCCATAAATTAAAATCAAGTTATATAAGCATGACTTGATGAACCTGAGGTAATCTGATGGCATGAGATGCATATACAACATTAAGTCACAAATTCCCCCTCTTTTCTCTTATCTATTATTTAATTGTGGGCTATTTGTCAGTAATTTCTTACCATGTTACCTGTTTATTAACAAACTGGTGGCTGGATAGACTTCTCACTAATGGCTAGGTTACTGTTTCTATTAAAGAGCAATGTATAGTATATGGCATATATTTAGGCCCCATCATACAGTATGATGGGATTGGAATGACCCTTGATCCTGTGTGGAATCCCCATTGAAGACTGGATCAGGTTTGGGGATCCGAGCTTGGCATCCAATGTTAAATCTCCTGACTCTGGGAAGCTTTACTCAAGTGAAACCCTATAGATTTCATTGTGACTGCTCACTATGAGTAAGCACATCTCCAGTGAATAAATGTTGGCAGGAGTAGGCCCTATGATATTTAATGGCTTATGCCTTCCCCATTAATGGCACAAAATGTCATTTTTAAATATGATGGAGAGATTGTATGGGGTTCATGTTTTTATACACGCTTGGAGGAGATATTCACTTAAGTCCTATGGTGGGTCTTTGTGGGTGGAATTGTGAGTGAAGTGCCAGCAGATATAATTGTGCAGAGAGCAGCTTTGGAAGCATGCATTCACTGCCATGATTATACAGATCCCATGGCTTCACTGCCTCACCATGAAAGAGGTATTCAGGTGCAATCCCAGCCCCTTGGTTGGAATAGCAACTGCAAGGGTGCTGGCCTGCAGGCTTGGTACTGGAATGAGAGATTTATTTCACACCTTCAGCTGCCCCAGTCACAGCATATTTATGTGACTACTGTGGTAGATAATATTTCAAACTCTACCATATAAATGAATGGATCTAATGAAGATTAATTGCTACATGTTTATATTTGCTGGATATGAAAATATTCATGTGTGTGTATTGTTAGCAACCGTGGCTTTTCTATGTTCCTGTGCAATGCAAACAATTCATTTGAATTTTGTCAGTAAATGGAAATTAATATAATACAGAGGCCCCGATCTTTCAAAGTAATCTAAGGGTATGAGGTGGCAAAATCCTATTGAAAGTGAATGGAAGTTGTGTGTCTCATTCTTCTAGGTCTTAAATACCCTCTGAAATTTTAATTCATATGATTAATGCTAACATTGATAATAATCCCCTGAAACATGTTCTGAAACGTGTTAATGCAATTATTGGGTGGTTCTTAACCTTTAATTTTTTTTTGTTACAATAAACCATTAAAAACATTCATTTTTAACATATCTTTCCACTACAGAGAAAATTTCATAGTGGAAGGCCAAGTAGAAATAGCTGGGAGGATGTGGGGGGAGGAGAGAGAGAAGAGAAGAAAAGATTAACGGCTTCTATTGAGTATAATTTTATATTTATTTAAAATAAAAATGTTTAATGTCTAAACATGGAAGGGCAAGAGTGCTTCCTTATTCTTTCAGCTTTTGGTAAATTCTCAGATTAAACCACCTGCTGATTTACCTTTAAAGCGAAAGTAAAAGTTCAAAGCAACCCAGCTGCCTCCAAAGTACAGTGGCTGAAAGGAAGGAGTGTTTGGGGAAACTCATGAAGAAAATATTGCCTTCTTCCATTTTCCTCTGGCCAGAAGACTATCCCTCTGTCTCTCAGAGTGGACCTTGCTACTGTACATGGTGCCACGTTTTTGTCATATCAGGGCTGAATTACAGCTGCAACATACTTTACTTTAACCTGACCCAACAGGCCACCTATGAACTTCATTTGGTTCAACATGCAGCAGCTGGCCTGCTAAGGGAAGTGAATAAACAAAAACACTCAATACCACCAATCTTTTGCCAATTCTGTCAACTAATCTCTGAGCCCTTGGAACAGTTCAAGGGTTTATGCTTATTGTCAAAGCCCTCCATAGTCTATTTTAAAGATCACCTTTCTTTGTTCTCCACTAGAACATTGTGACTGACAGAGCCTACCTAGGTTATAAGTCAAACAGACTGGCAGCAGGGCATTCTTGGTAGAAGGCCTCTAGTTGTGGAATTTGCTCCTGTTAGAGAGCCTGGCTGAGCCCAATGTGTGCAACCTTAGGATCCTGGTGCAGGACTCATTTCTTTCAGGAGATATTTCCATAACACTCATGCTAAGTACAGCCCTGACAACATGCTCCCAGAGCAATCCAGCTAACCCTGGCTACTCATTCAGAATGACATAAAGCGAGTGTCACAGGGTCAGCACAGGTTTCTGCCTTCTCACCCTGTGCTTAGGCTGGTAAAATAAGAGCCCTCACACCTTTTTCTGGTGCTTAATTTTACAGTGGCATGGTGCAGTCCCCTCATCCCCCTTTCCAACCTGTCTCAGGGTCTCTTGGCCCTTGAGGATCCCTTCCTGTGATGAGAAGACAGAGTTGTAGCCTCCTATCCCCTCCCAGACTAGCATCCTGACTGAGTTTGGTTCAGGGCCTTTATAGCCCACCCAGCCTTCAGCCCAGCTGTCATTGCTTAGCTCAGTCTATTGCAGTGAGCCAGCCCTCATTAGGGCCCTCAGCTGGGCTCCCCGCTGGCTGCTTTGCACCTCTGCCCCTGGCCTCTCTGCCTGAAGGCAGAGCTTAGCCAGCATTTTAGCAGGGCAGTCAAGGGGTTTTACCTCTGCCCTGCCACAGCGGGAAGGAGAATTGACTCCTCCTCCTGAAGAATCACTCATACACATTGCAAACATGCCAAACCTGCTTTAAAAAAATGCAGAAATTGGGCTTGTTTTTGGCTTAATTGGCTTGTGAGTTGCTTGGTGGCTCATTTTTGGCTTGTAGATAGTTGTTTGTTTGGCTTGCAGCTTGTTGCTTCTTTTTTTTTTTTTTTTTTTGATTGGCTTCCAGCAAGCAGGGGCAAGGCGGGGACAAGCAGGGGCAAAGGGATGAGAGAGTCAGGGGTGCCCAGCGGGGTCACCAAAGTCCCAGACTGCACACTGGGGTGATCTGGTCATATCAGACAAGAACTGGGGTTCTTAGGGAATGGCTTATTTTGGCCTTGTTTTGAAATAGGATTAGCTTGATTTTTGGCTTATTGTGAAAGTCGGGGTGCTTATTTACCATGTGAAAGTTGGCAACTCTGGTACATTTTAGGTACCCAGTGGGTTGCTCTAAATTACAACAGCCTCCTCCACAACTGCCTGGGGGCTTGTATATGTTGAGCTGCCAACTGTATGTGAAGTATGTGGTATGAAAACTAGACTGATGAAGATAAGCAAGCTGCCCACCCCTACACACACACACACACACCTTGCTATCTCAGATATTTTTATTAGTTTGTAGATACTGCTACCCTTTTGCCACTTATCCAGATTGGACCTCTTTGTAGCTAATTGTTTTGTATTAAAGAGAAGCAAATTAGCATGCATTTTTATCGTGTGACAAAATATGTTTTGAAGATATTAAAAATATATAAACATTTCCATAAATTTGTATAGTGCTCTGCATTCATTGGTAGACCTAAAGGGATGTGTGTCTAGTGGTCTCAGCACAGGATTGGGAGCTAGGAAAGCTAATACTTTAATTCTGGCTCTGATTCCTCTGTGACCTTAAGCAAGTCACTTAGGCCAATTTCAGAAATGATTTCTGGATTGGGTCCTCAATTTCTGAACACCCCATTTGAGACACCTGCAACCTATTTTTCAGAACTCCAAATCGAGACAGAGGGTGCTGGGCTGCTCAGCACCTGTGAAAATCAGGTCTTATGTGGAACCAACAGAAACTGACGTGGCTATTCTCAGACGTCTCTTTTGAAAATTTTAGCCACAATTTTCTGCCTCAGTTTCTTCATTGTAAAATAGGGATGATATAGTTTTTGTCTTCATCACAGGAATGTAATGAAGATTAATAGCTAAATCAGTTAGAAAAGTACTTTCAAGATGAAAAGTGTTATATAAATAGTCTTGGAAGAATTCAAATTTTATTTTGATAGATAATATCAATATTTATGTTTAATAATTTTTTACATTTTTTATCAATTTAAATGTTCACAGTTACATGGTTTTGGGGGGTGACAGATTATGAGGGGATTAAACAATGATCATTTAATGACAACAGACATTGAGATTCAAAAAGTTAGCACTTCATAACTGTTAAAGCATAAATTGCCAACATCACATGTCAAAATATACTAAGTAAATATCCTTAAATCAAACTCTACTTTTCACGCAGCATGTCTTTTACTTTTCCTATCTGTACATTTTGATTTTGATCAATAGAAATATTTTTTTATTCGTTTGTGGGTGTGCAGTGAAACCAATGTTTAATGACATTTACCAATAAAAATCTGGTCCTTCCAAGTCTGCATACAAGTGTTGAGTTCAAAGATTGTTGAATATTCTGACAATTACTGGTTTTTGCTAAGAAATTATCCTTTTTTTTAAAAAAAAAGAACTGCTAAGATATGATTCAAGGAGACTGGCCCCTTCATTTCAGTGCTATAAACAAACCAAAGGAAGGACTTGGTCTCGTGCCGTGCTGAGTATCCTGAAGTCCCCCAGCACCTTGCACAATATGACCCTAAGATGGTTATGCATGAAGAAGATAATTTTGTTTTAAAGTTTCCAAATGTGCTGGGCCTCAGAAACGTGGTGAAAGAAAATGTCTTCCAAGAAGTTCACATTACTGGCCATAGTAAAAGAAAATAGCTATATTGTTTCAGCAGCCAGTTTCTTCCCATTGTCTTCATTTTAAAAACCGTGCACAGTCAAAGGCAAAGGGATGTGTTTCACTACAATTTGAGAACTGTACTGTAACCAAATATTATCTTCATTTTACTTCTTGTTTCATATTACTATTTGGTCCTTGAGTTCTCTAGAGTTCATCATTGCCCATGACATTACAGTGACTTGCAAACTTTCCCATTATTTCCACAATCAATAGGAGTACAATATATTGTGTTATTCCGTATTTCAGTTACTGTCACTCAGTGTTTTATCTCCATTGATACTCCAGGTACCATGCACAGAAACTAAAGTAGGCTGACTTGTCTTCAGCTAATCTTGAATGCCTTTTGTTCGAGAGGTGTTTTGTATTCATCAGTCAACTAAGGACTCATCCTGAAGAAGCCTTCAGTCAGCACATAGATCTCAGTGAAAAAGGAATATGCAGCTTGTAAAATATTCATAGCAAAAGGTACCTCAATCATTTTCACCTTTTGACCCCTCAAGCCTGAAAGGATTATTAGCAGTAAGTGGCAAATCTTGTGGACGTGAAATTTTCATAGATGAAATATCTTGCCTTCTCTGTTATCCACTTTTGATATTAAACCTATTCAGAAGTTACATTTATCTTCCCACTCTATTTGTCACTACAGTTGTGTCAGACTCAAAACAGTTTTAATAGAAGTCCAAAGTTGAAATGATAGCAATCGAAGTCTGGAGTTAGCCACAATTTTTTTAAAAGAGAAAAGTGCAGGGATATTCATTTTTTCCCCCAAGGGCAAAGATTGAACCTAGCTGTAATAAATACAATTAAATTTCCCACATAACCAAAATTGTAGTTCTGTGGAATCAAGTAGCAAGTTATCTACATTTGTGAAGGTTAAAGTCTAAAGCAATCACTGAGATTTCCCAACATACAGTAAGTTAAAAGGAAATGATGGATGTTGACTATATGCAATTAGTTCTTACAGCATATATTAAATGAAGCACCATAGTTGAAAATAGTCTGCAAAATCCAGAACAGTTTTAGAAACTACCACAAATTCTTGCAGATATAAAGTCTTATCCTTACAAAATTTAATATAAAAACTACTGTAGTTGCTAAATAAATTTTAAATATGTTAATAAACAATTCCAGCCTTCAGGCTAAGTCAGTCAATCAGATCCGCAAACTGGATCCCATAAAAGAATTGCAAATTACTCATTTTGGAAGATGAATAGCAGACTTCCTGCCCCAAACAATAGTCTTTGTCAGTCCAGTATGGTAGATCTTCAGAATTACCAGTGCTATCTAAGTGAGAGTAATAATTCACCAAAAGGAGAGGTATGCCCGGGCAGAAAATGGTCATGGTCAAATGAAATCCTGGTACGCTACATGGTAGCTTCAAGAGAAAGTGAATATTGTGCTGAATAAGCAACACAATTTAAAGTTTTAGGACATTAACTCTTCATTAATTAATACACTGTACACATGGAGCCAAAGATAATGGTTTGCACTGATATTATTACCCAAACTGCCAGATGCACTGTTGTTTCCATTGCCATGTGTCATCAGGTGGCTACATATAAAATAAGGGCAGAAGCAGAGCATCTTGTAACATTTACAAATTAAAATTCTTATCAATGGAATGCTTATTCCTCAGCAATTAAGCATCAGATGATAACAAGTGGGAAAAGATGTAGCATACTAATCAAGGTATATTTCCAGGAGAGCTCAGTGCCCCCTCTTCAAGCGCTATAAATGTACAGTCTGGGCTATGTTTTCAAAAAGATCTCAAGTTTCCATTTAGTTTCCTAAATAAGGGCCAGATTTTCAAAGATGAACAGCAATTAGTAGCTGCCATTGTGACTCATATGGCCAAATTTCCAAAAGATCTGAGCACCCAACATACTGAGCTCTTCTGAGCTCATACATAAGTCTGCCTGATCCCAGTTACAGGTGCTGAGGTCTTGACAAATTCTTGCCTTAGTGGGTAGGATTTTGCAATGGGACTTGAGCTCCTAGGTCACTTAGGTGCTTTGGAAAATGTCACTAATATCAACAAAAATTAGACTGAACTGTAATCAGTATGTTCCAGTAGGAGTGCACAGAAGCAAGCACATCTGAACCTCCAACACAATTTACATTCTTTCCTGAGAAGGCGCTCGCCACAGACATGAATGGGGTATAAATACCTAGAGAGACAAGATTAGATACACTATACACCATTACAGCCAGTGCCAATACAAGTCCATAAACCACCATTGCACCATACTGGTTAATCAGAGTGTTTTTTTCCACCCCTTTCTCAAGGGAATCTTGGTGCTTAGGTAGTTTTGTGACCATTCCTCCAGCTAATAGCTATGGGTTGACAGATCCATAACAAAGCAAACTATTTTATGTATTTTTACACATAACCCATTTCTCTACTACATGGCATAACTTCAGCCTTAGGTTATGTTTATCCATGATTCCCCCACCCCCACCCCAATACTTAATGTGGGAAGATCTTTGCCCTAATTATCACTCAATATGAGGATAGTCTAGGGTGACCAGACATCCCAATATTATTGGGATCATCCCAATATTAGGGGCTTTGTCTTATATGTGCAACTTTGCTCCCTCCCACCCTTGCAAAAAAAGTATCCCAATTTTTCACATTTGCTATCTGGTCATCCTAATATAGTCACATCCTGAATCAAAGATCCAAAAAAAGAAGTAGATTAAAGGATGAAGATTAGGACATATTCTCGGTGATAAAATGGGGACATATCCATGTACCAGGAAAAGGACAGGCAGATTTATGAATGGATTAAAGGAGAGGCAGCATGATACTTGTGCTGTGACCTTCAGCAACTCACTTAACCTCGCTGTGCCTCAGTTTCCTCACTTTGCAAGGTGAGATAAAGTAAAGCACTTTGAAATCTACTGATGAAATCTTCTACATAAACATTAAGTGTTTTGTTTTATTGTTCTGTTATTTATCTGCTATTGGGTAATTATAGGCCTGTCAGTTTGACGTTGATCTCAGGCAAGATAATGGAGCAGCTGATAAGAGATTTGATTAATAAAGAATTAAAGGAGGGTAATGTAATTAATGCCAATCACCACAGGTTTATGGAAAATAGATCCTGTCAAACTAACTTGATTTTTTTTTGATGAGATTACAAATTTGGTTGATAAAAGTAATAGTATTGATGTAATATACTTAGACTTCTGTAAGGCATTTGATTTGTTACTGCATGACATTTTGATTAAAAAACTAGAGTAGTATAAAATTAACACGGCACTCATTAAATGGATTAAAAGCTGACTAACTGACAGGTCTCAAAATGTAATTGAAAACATGGAATCATCCTTGAGCAGGTGTGCTAGTAGTGGGGTTCCTCAGGGATCCAGTCTCAGCCCTGTGCTATTTAACATTTTTCTCAAGGCCCTGAGAGAAAATATAAAATCATCTCTAATAAAGTTTGCTGATGACATAAAACTTGAGGGAGTGGTAAATAATGAAGAGGACAGATCATTGATACAGAGCAATCGGGATTGCTTGGTAAGCTGGGCATAAGCAAACAATATGGTTGTAAATACAGCTAATATGTAAGTGTATACATCTAGGAACAAAGAAAGTAGGCTATACTTAAAAGATAGGGGAACTCTATCCTGGGAAACATTGACTCTGAAAAAGATTTGGGAGTCGTGGTGGATAATCAGCCAAACATGAACTCCCAGTGCAAGCCTCTCACCAAAAGGGCTAATAAGACCGCTGGATGCACTAACAGGGGAATCATGAGTAGGAATAGAGAGGTTATTTTACCTCTATATTGGGCATTGATGTGACTGTTGCTTGAATAGCATGTCCAGTTCTGATGACCACAATTCAAAAGGATGTTGCTAAATTGGAGAGGGTTCAGAAAAGAGCCCCAAGAATGATTACAGGATTAGAAAGCATGCATTATGGGGATAGACTCAAGGAGCTCAATCTATTTAGCTTAACAAAAAGAAACTCAAGGTGTGAGATCAGATTTTATAAGAAGCATCATGGGGATTTGATGATGTGCTCTTCAGTCGAACAGAGGAATGTAGAACACGATCCAATGGCTGGAAGTTGAAGTGAGACAAATTCAGACTGGAAATGAAGTGTAAAAATTTAAAGTGAGGGTAATTAGCCATTGGAGTAATTTACCAAAGGTCAGGGTGGATTCTTCATCATTGGCAATTTTTAAGTCAAGATTGGATATTTTTTTAAAAGATCTGATGTAGGAATTATTTTGAGGAAGCTCTATGGCTTGTGCTATACAGGACGTCAAACTAGATGATTACATTGGTCCCTTCTGGCCTTGGAATCAACTAATTTAATAAATCTGCAGTCTGAAATACAGTCCACCAAATCACAAAGGTTGATATAATGTCCTCAGTATGTAGGCAGGAAGTTCCATTGATTTCAAGGAGGAGATCTGTTTTCAGGCAGGGTCACGGCCACCTGAAAATGACTTAAAAGGAGTATTTCCCCTGCTTCTCAGTACACCTGCTCTTCTAAAAGGATTTCATGCCCCGTGTTAGTGTGAGAATAAGCTACACAAACAATTGGAGAAACTGATTCACCAACTGATGGTATAGGTTAACAATGAAAAAGAGTCAACACAATGGGCTAAATTCTGCTCCCAGTTATATCATCTCACTGGAGTATCTCCAGATTTACTTTGGTGAAACTGATAAGAGAATGTAGCCCAAAGTGCTGCCCAGTTCAGAAAATAAACACTGAGAAAGTACGCAAAAATGGCTTTGTCTCTAATCTCTTTGAGTCGTACTCACCTTAGATGTCACTTCTAGCAATAGTAACGTTACACAAGTGGCAGGCAGAAATGCAGTATTTAAGTTGACGGTTTCTTTTCAAAACATGAAAGCAAGATATTGCCCAAAGCAATCAAAAATAAAGTGGTTGAGGATTCTATAGAGAACTGTAAGGAAAGCTTTTAGATATCACTTTGTTTATACCCTCCTGGAAGAATGCATTGTGCATATATTGGTACAGCTGTGCTCCTGTACTGTTAAAAAGTTCAGGCCTAGATTTTTGAAAAACTAAGAATTTCATGGTATTTAGGTGTCTAAAGATGCAGAAAGGCATCTAGTAGGATTTTCAAGACTGCCTAAGGAGGTTAGGTGCCTAACTCCACTGAGACCTTTGAAAATCTGGCCCTAAGTGCCTACATTTATTCAATGATAATTGCTGGGTGTGCAACACTTTTGAAATTCAGGCCATTTATTTAGGTGTTTAAATATGGACAGAGAAGCCTAACTTTAGGCACCTAGTTGAGAAAATTTTAACCTCAATGTTTAAAGTGAAGACAAAGGATATAGTATTCTGCAGTGGCATAACCCCATTCTGAGCATTCTTGTTCAGTTGAGATCAGACCAGTCACACATTATACTGTGGGAGAGATTGTTGAAGGTACAAAGAGCAGTTAGGCCCTCAGGCTGGGTTTTCAAAGCCAATGGGAGTTGGGCACCTAACTCCCTGAGGTGATTTTTAAAAATTCCAGCCTTAACTCCCATTGAACCTCAATGGGAATTGGATGTCTGAGTATAATTTATGCCATTGAAAAATCTCCCCTGTGGTAGTACAGTGCAATATTAACTAAACTGATTACACTCATTGTGAAATATATTTTGATGACATAACTACTGTAGATGGATATTTTCCCAAGATGGATCCAAGGGATAATGTCTTCACAAAATACCAAACAGTCTGAAATACAAATCTGATCTGCTTTATTAATGAAACAATCAGGCTTTTGCAATAGCAAACCTAGATTCATTTTCCTCCCTTTTCCCTCAAAAAATTCAACAAGTAATTAGGAAGTCTATAAAAACACAGACGTGGAGCAACATCCTGCCATTGATTTAAAAAAAATTAATAAGTAAGTGCATTCAAGGGGGAACTTCATACCTCAGGGGATTGTTAACAGGCTATAGAGCCTTTCACCTCTAGGCCACTGAATCCAGGAAGGTTGGTAAAGACTGATAGTCTTAATCATCCAAAAGGTTACTTGTGCTCAATACAAAATGAGTTGGTTGTTTCAGTCCAGTTTCTAGTAGACTCTTGGCCACAAAACAATGGGCACTAATTAGTAACCTCCTAGGTAGCGACAGCCAAGGATTTCTATGAACTTCCTTACCATGCTTCCATACCCTCTGTAAATGAAGAGAGCCTCAGATGCAGTGGAACCAGAGTGATTACATTGCTGGAAATGGATATTGGATTAAGGGAGTTTGCACAGAGGTTCTGTGCTATCTGAATGCTAAGTTGCCCAGAGCTGTGGAGTACCACAAATTTGTATACTCAGGCATCAAATCAGTGTCCTCTTACAGAAGCATTTAGGGTTCGGTGAGTGAGAAGAGCAGACCAGAAATATTGGATATGCCTAGTGGATGCACCATCTTTGTGTCCTAAAGAATGGTGAAGCAAGAGAAGTCAGGATGACTGCAGAAACAGACCCATAAAACTTTAGCAGCTCAGAGAGGGAAATTTCTCCCCTGCTTATATATCGCAAGACTCCCCTGCACCAAGCCCCAGCTTTTCTGGCTTGGCACAAAGAGAAGGATTTAGGGCTCAGTCTTGCTTCCATTCAGGTCAATGGGAGTTTGGCCATTGACATCAGTGGGAGAAGGATGAGGCCCATAGGTGAGAGCCATTAGAATTGGCTCCACCTGCCCAGACTGAGCCACATTGGTGGGCAGCTTGAGGGAAGGCTGCACTGTTGCTATCTGTTCTCTTCCTGTTCTGTGGATCAATAGGTTTAAAGCCCTCA
This sequence comes from Gopherus flavomarginatus, assembly GCF_025201925.1. NCBI lineage: Eukaryota > Metazoa > Chordata > Testudines > Testudinidae > Gopherus > Gopherus flavomarginatus. The sequence goes on from NC_066620.1 coordinate 49,301,802, forward strand.
ATACTACCAACACTTGCACAGGTCAGTAACTTTAAGCATGTGAGCAGTCCTATGGGTTTCATTGGGACTACTCCTGAGTGTGCATATGGGCTTGAAGGACTGGGGTTTTATCAGGACTTTAGTCTGTTTCATTGCCAAACTCACTTGAAATAATTACAAATAAATAACCGAAAGCAAAAATACAAATACACATAAAGACTGAAAGCACTGACTGATGCTCACAGGCATAGAGGAAAGGTGTGCACATGATGTTCTAGGGACTCTTATTGCAGATCCCCTGGCACCATGAGTTAAGAGGGCATTCCTAAAAATGAAGCACCAAATTCACAATCTGAATATATAAAACAAAGAGATTTCAGTGTGGGCAAAGCTAGTTTTCCTAGTAACTTTTAACTGGCATTTCTGATGTTAAAAAAAATAAAAGCTTCACCCCTCCCTCACACATAGACTGTTATTAAAAAGCAGTATTTGCTAGAAGTGCATCAATGAAATTCCAAATGTAAATGGGCTAAATGTTTTCATTTCGTGTGCGGATCCATTTGTAGCTCTGTGTCACGAAAGAAGAAGCAGTGAGAATTTAATTCTCCATAGCACATCCCTACCCCCAAATTTGCTTACCAAGAATAAACATTTATTTAATGTAATTTAGTTCTAAATATTTAAAAGCTCACTTTGTTTAATGTGTTTTCATGCACAAGATGTTAAGTAATTATGTATGATGTGGTGGTCTTTCATTAGGTAGAGTTAATGACCATCTGGGGATTCAGGCCCCAGGGCAGCGCTGAGGGCTTCCCAAGTGCTAGATGGCCATTAACGTACTGGTAATGGACTAGTACATTGTATATGATTATTGTTATAAATTAAGCATAAAAATCACATTAAAATAGTATTACAGCAATGAGATAAAACTCACTCAAAAACCAAATGGAAAATTTAGTTTTAAGGCTGCTGTGTCTCCCTGAACTGGTTCCTGGTTCATGTTGCTACATATGGCCCTCTCTTGGATGGGTCTGGATCAAACAGAATAATGGCAAGATGACTATGTAGCTACGTAGGTCCATGATACAGCAAACAGCTCCATGTGGCTAAAGGGAGTCCCATTGTGCAGGCTGGGGCTCTGCACTGGCACAGGGTCCTGCCTGCATGGTCAGGGCCTTACTGTACAGTACCATGCCCATATTAATGAAATACATATTTTCCCTCTTGCACATAACATCAATTACTTTCTGTGGAACTTTCTGATAGAGGGTAATAATTAATTTACACTATGGTAGCACCTGCCGGTCTTCACCAGCATCAGGATTCATGCTGCACAAACGCAGAGTAACAAACAGCCCCACCACAAAGAGCGTACAATCTAAATAGGTGACACAGAGGCCCAGAGAGGTGAAGTGACCTACCCACGGTGACAGGCAGACCCAGGAAGATCATCCAGGCCTCCTGAGTTCAGTGCCCTGGCTCCTGGACAACACTGTGGCTCAAAGATTATAAGTGGTACAATGCCCAGGTATAGCAGAGCTGAAGGATAAGGATAAAATGGCATTTCCCTGATTATTGTATGTTTCACTTTACAGTAAGTGTATTTTTTCAGGAGTTTTACTTTCTTTGCTAGTATAACAATATATTTCAAATGTATTAGAAGACAAAGATACAAGGCGTTAGAGTATATTAATATGCTATGCCTGGGTGCCCAACCTATGGCCTGTGGACTGTATATGGCCCACCAGAGTATTTCATAAGGCCTGCAGCCTGCTTTGACACAATATACTAATGGCCGATTCATTAGAGATTTGTCATCATGTTTACATCTTTTTAGTTTACATAAGTGTGTAAATAGACAATAGTGTACATAGAAACAACCTATCTAAATACATACAAAACAAGCTGAACTTAAAATATAAATCAATACGGGTGACTTTAAATTTTATGAAAACAGATAGAATCTGTTTAGCCCACACGAGGTCATGCTTAGGTTTACGTTGCCCTTCTGTGTTATAAGGTTTGGCATCACTGTGCTATACAGTATTACAATTCATAAACAACGCTTCAGAGAGGAGGTAAGATAACATGCTGGTGGGACTGACGTCATTTTGCTGTTGCCTCAGTGTTGTTGAATTGTTCGCATAAGCAAGTATCAACATTGCTTGTGGAAGTTAGAGAGAAAAGACCTATTAGGTATTACCATTCTCTTGACATGTTAATGTGCTCGGCATAGACTTACACTGAGTTTGTTTTGCTATCATTTGTCACATGGTCTCCATCGACCTGAGTTGCCATTATTTTGCCTTCATAATGACATTTTAATATGGTCTCGTCTCCACAAAGTTGCCATGACATTGTCATGGGATCATTAGACTATGCTAAAGTCCCATTTGGGGTGTGTGGGGGGAAGGTGTTATTTTAAAAAATGGCTATTGGGATTTGGTCATTTGTTTCTATCCCTTTTTATACAGAACAGCTACCTAATGAGTCAGAAAAAGAAGGATAAGCAGGAGGCTCACTGGAAATTCATTGGACACTACTATCTTTTACTGTTACATATGCTTTGAAGCCGAATGTTAAGTGATTAAAACAGATTTTTTAAACATTAAAGATTATAACATCATTTAAAATTATTAAAAATAAATCTTGTAAAGAAGAAATGGTAGTGTATGTAACATTCAGTTACAGACATACTGTATATTTTTGTAAGGAAATCAGGAGTTTAAGATAATAATACTGTACATTTATATAGCATCTGACTTTCCAAATGAACCCCAAGAACTTTGCAAGTTTAATATATAACAGGGGTAAACAATCTATAGCACGTGTGCCGAAGGCGGCAAGTGAGCTGATTTTCGGTGGCACTCACGCTGCCCGGGTCCTGGCCACTGGTCCGCGCGGCTCTGCATTTTAATTTAATTTTAAATGAAACCTCTTAAACATTTAAAAAACCTTATTTACTTTGCATACAACAATAGTTTAGTTATATATTATAGACTTGTAGAAAGAGACATTTAAATGTTTTTAGAAGGTATTACTGGCACGCAAAACCTTAAATTAGAGTGAATAAATGAAGACTCGGCACACCACTTCTGAAAGGTTACCAACCCCTGATGTACAATGTGCTCTACATATAAGAGTTTAACTACTGCTGAATGCAGCCAGCTCAGGGCTATGATGCAAAAACTGTTCAACAGTGCACAGTAATACTACACAGGAGTTTTTGACAAGAGGTGAAGAAAAATAATACAGCCAATGTAAATTTTGCTAATGCACAACATTTGTGCATATGTGTTTCCTGAATGTACGAGATCTCAAGTCAAGTAAAATTTCAGAGGTTAAAATAAAACAGCAACCAAGGAAACAACAAGATAATATTAACTAAAAGGTCCCCAGACAAATGAAAAGCACATAAACTAGCTCACCCACTAACCTGTTCTAATAGCAAAATGACCCTGTATCAAAATATTTACCACGTTGAAATAGCCTAAACTCACCAAAGAACGCATGAACATGTTTTCCTTCCAAATCAATGAAGTTTCACAGTTTGCGCTGATATTTGACTCAGGACCTTTAAATCCACTAAGATACCACTTCAGTTAGTATAATTTCCCTTTGAATAATAATTTAAAGAAAGAAGACATATAATTTTCCAGTAAGAAGAAGTATATTTATTGATGCCATTGCCCCAATTGTGTGGCACCTCAAGTGCTCACATGTATTGCTCATCACTGAAACTGTTCATGGCTTAGTTTAATGTCCATTTTCTTTAATCATTTCACTCCACTGTGCAAAGGGGAACATGAAGATAAAGATTTAATGTGAAATCTGGAGGCACAGGGAACATACTTTATAACAGCTCATATTGTGCTCATCTAGAGCAATTATTATTGCTCATTACATTTATATGTATGAATCATTACATTTTATTTCGCAATATGCATGTTTTTTATAAGTAAGTTTTAAGCAAATTAGAATACTTAATATGTTGTTTGAACTTTTGCCAGAAATGAGCTCCAGAGCCAGTTCTTTCTATTTACATTCTCGCATTTATCCATTTCCAAATATTAGAAGATTTATCTATCAGATTCTGTGTAAATTCAGTACACAGATAATTTGTAAAAAGCTTCCTTTTTAAAAATGTTCTGTGGTTTTTCTAATCTAATCTCTTTTCTAATTTCCTAATCATATAACCTTGAAGTCTAAAGACACAGCCTGTGATAATCTGTGTAAACTGTCTTTATTGTTATCACAGACATTTACAAAAAAATACACACACACATTCAAAGCTCCCTTTTAAGTAATACTTTAGTCACAGTTCAATCAGATCCCCATTACTCCTACTCATCAGATAGAAAGTGTTCGCAAGCAGAAGGGGGATATTGACTTTAAAAATTCACTGGTGAGGCGTACAGAGCCTGCAGGAATGTCAAAACTCCAACCTGCATTTTGATGTTTTCGCCTCAGGTTAGTCTTGACTGACATGCTTGGAGCACTCTTGTTTGTGCTCCGGCATCCATTAACTGTCCTTGACTCAATGTTATACAGGCCTTTATGGTCAGTTCAGTGCCTAATGGTTACAGCAGATTAGGTGCCACGAGGTGTAAGAAAAGCATACGCCTCTCTTTAAGGGATCACATTGGTTGTTCTTTGCTTCATTAGGGTGTATTGTTTAATCCCAAATTAATGAGAGCCTGTTAATTATTATTCTGATAATTGTGCCTCATGTGGGAGCATGCCAGGCAAGTGGTGTTTTAAAGAAATGTAGTTTTGCAAAGGAAAACAAATTGTCAAGGTTGAGATGTCTTTGAGTAGGGTTGGTTTATATGCAAAGCATTCCACACACGTGTGGATGGCATTAGATGTAAAGAACATAAAGAAGGCAAGCCTAAACTACGCTTGCTTCAGCTATTGTATAATGCTAAATAACTACCTTGTAAAAACAGCTCAAAGAAAGCTTATCTGCTCCATATATAGAGCTATAGACACACCTGTAATCCCATGGGCCTTTGCTTCTCTTTTGACTTTACTCTTCCCTTGTCTACACCAGACATTTTTTAAGCTTTATCAAAATGTGACCCAATTCACACTTGCACTTGGGTTCAAGGGAAGGATCCATTTTAAAATAGGGGGAAATGAATGCTGAAGTGATGTTAACATTAACAATAATTTTAATCACTTTAATGTCACTCACATTAATATATGAGAAAGAACTCTTGAGTAAATGCTGACAGGTATAAGTATGTCCATAGAAATAGGTTTCTTTTACATCAAGCTCAGATAAGCTTCTGTGGTGCCTACATTCATTTAACAGAAAGTATTGAGATTAGACAGATGTCTCAATTTAAAATGAAAAAAAAAGTCTTATGTAGATAAACGAGGATGTGACACTGTTTCATCTGTGTTTTTCTGCTAGCCTATATAATGCTATCAGAACATAACTAGAGTTTTGATTCCTACATCCCGTTTGACATTGACTGACAGTTCTGCAGAGAACAAAGAGAGATGTCAGTTTTAAAATGTGGAGATTTTATTAGGCCCAAATGAAAAAATTCGATTCACTTTACTTCTTTTAAAATTAGATATGGGCCAAAACACCAGAGAGCAACATCCTCAAATTCAAAGATTCAGAATCTGAACCCAGTTGGCTCCTATCTCTGTAACAGGCCAAAGCAAGGACCTGGATCTGAAACTCCCAGAAATTTGAGGGGGGAAATGGTTTGCAATTTTCATCTAAATTTTGCAGCTCCTAGCCATCTCTGCTTAAAAGTGATCTTCTCCAGTTAGTCTAGACAAAGATCTGGACATTCTCAGATGTTCTACATCCTGAAGCTTCTCAGCATGTCTTCAAACTAGGTTGTCTGTCAGGTGCCTAGTCATGAATTTGGGTGCCTACCTTTAGGTACTTGAGTTTAAAATATTGGCCTTAGCTTTTTAAAGCCATTTGGGATTAAAAGCCATCTGTAAATAAGTTATTCTGGGTGAAAATGTCTCCTACTGGTGACAGTAAGGATGACAAAACCAGCTGATGTAACTGGTAACAGTTTGCGGCCTTTTTAAATAGAATCATCAGAACTAAAATATTTCACCTTTATGTGCAGTAAAAGCCTGCATGAGCTGCTGTAAAAAGTTGACATACTGTAGGGACAAAAATAAAGAGCAGCAATGGCCTTACAGACAACGTTAAGATGTTGATCATAAAATGTAATTTAGGGTCACATAGCTGGCTATTTCTCACAAGAACCTGAAGCTCATAGGCTGAGGAAGGCTTATCCTTTCAGCAGAGAAGGGAACAGCATCTAGTAAAAACACTGAGGGTGGAAACTAATGTATATTACTCCCACATTTGCTTGTGATTTAGTGCTTGTGAATAGTGCTCAACCAAGTGCCCTTGAGAGTAAACCCTATTTTCACATGAACTGTGCCTTGACACGGTGGGAAGGCTTGCATGCTCCAGTGGGAGCTATTCTGGCAGGAGTGGCATTCCTGGTAAGGCTACCCAACTCAGACAGGTCGGAGGGTAGGAGCCCGACACAAGGTCCATTGGTCCTCCTGTTAGAGAGTTGTGAGTCAGACTAACAAGCTGTCCAAACAAAAATGCTTCCTGTTAAAGAAACAATCTGAGGTGGGGTGGAAGGTGAAGAGATCAAAGAAAGAAGACTGATTCCAACCAGATACATGGAGGCTTGCTGAAGAGAGGAAAGAATTAAAGAAGAGAATTCAACAAGAACAAGACAGCAGCAGCAGAGCTATTCTGTAACAAGAATATGTGGGCAAAGATAAGGAATACAAAAGATCAGTGAGAAGATGGAAACTAAAGCAGGAGAAGCTGAGAAGTTGTACAAGAGAGGGTGGATTATAAAAAGCATTTTCTAGTATCTAAATATCACAGTTCTCAAGCCATTGTACACTTTTGACCATGGACAAAGGACAGAAAGCCTGTTGGATGGAACATTTCCAGGCTGTGCTAAGTCAGCCAGAACCACTAACACACACTGAGAGATGTGAAGATATAGCAGACTTATCTTGGGAAGTTATAGACTTTACGGAAGTAATTAAAGCCATAAACCAACTGAAGAGTGGCAAACACCAGGCTATGATAAGATAGATGCTGAAATGTTAAAAACTGAGAAGAAGTGATTGTGAATGACATAGGCAGGTTGTACTGAATGGTTTGGGAAAAGGAGATCTGTCCTAAAGATTGAAAAAGAGGTGTCACCTGCAAACTTCCTAAGAAGGGCAATCAGTTTCTTTGTGATAACTGAAGAGAGATGGCACTCTATCTGTACCTGGAAAAGTGTTTTGCATTATCATTTTGAAGAGGATGAAAACTGCTTTTGATAAAGTACTCAGGGAAGAACAGACTGGATTTTGATCCAGTAGGTCATATTCAGACCAGAGTTTCACTTTGATAAAACTTATTTAGAAATACTAGCAGAAGATGGTGTTTAACTTCCTTGATTTCATGAAAGTGTTTGACAGTGTCTGCAGAGAAGTCCTCTAGAAGATCCTGAGACACTGTGGAATTCCAGCAAAGATTATTAATTTGAGGAAAGATTTGTATGACAAGTCTGTGTGCTGCACCAGGACAGGGACTGGAGTCATGGAATGATTTAAGATTGTAAGGCAAAGTTGTGTTCGATCCCTGCTTCTCTTCTGCATTGTCATAGACTTTGTAATGAGAAGCGCAATAGCTGCTGCCAAGGATACTGGTATTGTCTGGGCAAGAGATAAACCACAAGACTTGATTTTGTAGATGATGTAGTCAAACTAGATACCAACTTGGATGGAATGAAAAGACTCTTTACAAGCATAAAAGCAGAAGCTGTTAAAGTGGGACTTCATATCAGTGTGTGTGCTGGAGGAGGCTTGAGAGCCTGGCTCAGCAACAGAGTGTAAGGGAGCCCAGGCTGGTGGAACAGGCGGGCTTAGTGGTAACCCAGTACATCAGGTGGCACCCTGGAGCAGGACAATTGAAAGGTATGCTGCTATCATGGAGATGGCTTATGATGGGATAAAACATCTTGCTCTAGACAGACAGCAGTGGGAAAAATAGGTTGCCCCAAATGCCACCAGGCATAAGAGAATCTAAGTAAGTCTTTTTCCTAGCTACAGGACAAGGGCAACAAAGGGTGGTAACATCAAGTTTAGCTAGCCCACAATGTTCAGCCACTCATCCTCAACCCTGATCTGGCGAACATAGGCAGTTTAGTCTCTATTCAGCCTTCGGCATACCTGGACAAGTTTGCTAATTGTGGCTGCTGCTTTTGTGTCAATCCACCTTGACTTTTAAAGCCCCATCATCCATGAGCTTGTTGTGGAATGTGAGAACCTGGTTTAGGGGTTCATTGCAAATTCAAAGCACAGCCCATATATGCCAGAACTTCTACTGTGTTTCAGACAGCTTCAGAGTTGAATCTGGGCCCAATTTCATTCGAATCCCAGAGGACTGATGGTTTTCCACTCAAACTACTGGAAATCCATATTTTTGGTTTCATGATTGCTGGGTTCAAAGCAAAACTAGATAGGATGAGTGTTTTAAAAGCTCATCAGGGCAGGCACTGTGCCTTCCTTTATCTTCATAAGGCACTCTGCAGACTTGGAGATCTACTGGAAACAATTAATAAGTAATTATAATCAACAGACAAATTGTGCCCTGGCTTATGCAGTGGCACAGGTCATCCCCTTTCACCAGCTTCTCACATCATGGGTAGACACGAAGAAGTGAAGAGGTTACATAGAAATCACTATTCCCCCTGCTCGCCTCAGTCATGCAAGTGGACAGGAAGTCGTGGGAATGGATGGAGCATTGGCCATGCTTCCCAGTAGTCTGACCAGCATAGTTGCACCAGCATGCCAGGGAATGTGGTCTGCCAGGCATGCAACCAATATAGTTTACTTCCTCTCCATTGCAGTGGGGGAACCGGAGGGATACTGTCACAATTTCCTTCCCGGGCTGCTCCAAGGACAGTGCAACAATGCGATGCCCTCTACTCAGAGCAGATTGTACAGTCATTATCTAGCTGTAAGTTTTGCAGTGATTTCAGGTTCATTGGGACCCAAACCTCAAAGCAAAACTTGGTGAATGTGAATGCCCTCATGGTTGATTCTGAAGAAAGTCTTTGCCTGATCAGCTCTGAAATGGTCATGTGTTTACTATTCTTCGGGGCAGGGAGGAGGAAGAAGGACTATTCAGAGCCTCTCAACAAGTTCCAAACATACTTCATTTAGTGGTAACATTTCAGCCTCCAACCTCCTCAGACTGCTATAGAAGGCAAAATGTTACCACTAGCCATTGTTTTCAGGGCATTGTTCGAATGCCTCTTTCAATTATATAATAATTCTACAAGGGATTGATCTAAATTAAGGGTCAGATTCTGCTGCCCATCCTCTGGTTGGATACAGCTTTGCTTCATGCGTGTAGCGACTGGAATCAATGCAATCATGCATGGAGTAAGTATCTAATCAATGGGAATAAGGGTAGTAGATTCTGGTTCCAATTAATTAAATAAAATAAAGCATTTATCAAACTTGCAGAGAGATTTTAAACAACACTCTTCTGCTAGAGGATGACGTAGCAAGTGACTAGTGTGACATTGAATCTTTGCTTATCCATATACATTGCAAGATAAAATGCATTGCACGTAATTACAGCACAGAGAGTGAAATTTTCCCCTCTGCTACACTAATGCAACCCCCTATTAAAGCCATGTGATTGCAGTGGAGGGCAGAATTTGGCTAAAACTTTCTACTGACCTGAGCATGAATGCCATGAAAGACTCCTATTTTTTTCTAATATGGACTTTTAAATTTTTTAAGCTGACCTGTTGGGAGATGCGTGTGTTGTTTTGATTTAGAGAGGGCTGGCATCATTTGTAATGAGTTAGTTTGGTTTAGTGAAAGGAATTTAGGCAGGGTTATGTTGTATAATAGAAGGTTCCTGACATTAGCTGTACGACAGTCTAATGACAGGAATCGGGCTCTCCAGAGCTTTGCACGTGTTTGTCACTCTCCTATTTGTTGTGTTTTTAATGACATTTCCTGTCGTTTTCAGGCTTGTCAGAACTACTGTATTTGTCAGATATGAATGTTTGACTCAGGCTGGGGAAGAGTTGAGGAGAGGATGGAATTTTTAGCTCTAAGAATGAACTACGTACCAGAGGGACCTATGCTGATGAAACACCATTTTAGAGTACTGGAGATCATACCAAGTCAGGAGTTTAGTTATAAATATTTTGTATTAATACAAGCAAAATGTATCATTAAGTTTTAGACTTAACAACTGAAACTAGTGCTGAGTAGGAGCCTGAAGTCTTTCCATTGATTTCAATGAGCATTAGATCAATTTTTAATTTAGCTAGGTGAAAAACAGACAGAAAAGCGAGATACCCATAGTAGGGCAATCATGCTTACAGTACGAGAAAGAACAGGTTGGTCTTGGTATTATTACTTGATAACATTCAGTAATATGTCGAGAAAATACACTTGACACAATGCTGCTGTTTATTTTGTCATTGTATATATTGAAATGTACAAGAAGTGCAATACAATGGGAGAAACCGTATCTTGTGAAATATTTTGACATCTGAGTGAATTATTTGTTAGTCTAGGTGCAGCATGTAATGTGATTAATTATACAAAAGTCCATAAAAGTAGAATAAAGCGTATCAGTAGCACAACCAAAGTGCTAATATGCAGTGGGAAAAGTGAGCATATCAGAAATCTTAATGTTCTTAGATTTAACAGTTATTTACAACCCAAATCTTCAAATACTTATGCCTGGGTGTGGTGCTTACTGCTTTCCTTTGAGGTCAATTAGTGTGTGCAGGATTGGGACCATAGGCCCTGATCGTGCAGTGAGCTCCATGCAGACAGAATCCGGTGCCTGTGTGAAGTCCCATTGTTTTCAGAGCATGAAGACAGATGTTAATGGGGCTGTATGAATGCAAGGATCCTCACTGCAGGATGAAGGCCTAAGGCCTTATATTGGCAAGTCTTTTTTGGTCTGTCGAGAACTCTGTGTGTTTATTGTGCTAATTAATAATTAAAAATAAAATAGAAGATTTTTTTCTATGTTTATTCTACATCCCCTGAGAAATGGAAGATCTTATGTCATCTGTAGCAATCACTTTAGTCATTCACATTGTAAAAGAAAGGGCTAAACTGAGCCTTGTGGAAGCAGGTGCAAGCCCGGTTTCTGAAAGTTTGCCCAAATAGATGCTATGGATATGTAAGAAAGATCTTGGAATCACTGTTGATAGCTCTCTGAAGAACTCAGCTCAATGTGCTGTAGCAGTCCAAAAGACTGCTAACAGAATGTTGGGCACTACTAGGAAAGAGATAGAAAATAAGACAGAAAATATCATAACGCCACTGTATAAATCCATGGTGTGACCACACCTTGAATACTGTGTCCAGTTCTGGTTGCCCCATCTCAAAAAGGATCCAGCGGAAGTTTCAGAGAAGGGCAACAGACAAGATCAAGAGTATGAAATGGCTTCCGTACAAGGAGAGATTAAAAAGATTAGGGCTGTTTATCTTAGAAAAAAGAAGATTAATGGGGTAGGGATATGCTTGAGGGCTATACATTCATGAATTGTATAGAGAAAGTGAATAGAAAGTGTTATCTGTCCTTTCACAGAATAAAAAAAAAAAAACAGAGGTCATCTGATTAAATTAATAGGCAGCAAGCTTAGTACAAACAAGAAGACATCCTTTTTCACACAATGTATAATTAACCTGTGGAACTCATTGCCATGGGATGTTATGATGGCCAAAAGTATAATTGGGTTAAAGAAAGAACTAGATAAGTTCATAGAGAATAGGTCCAGCAATAGTTATTAGCCAAGATAGTCAGGGATGCAACTCCATGCTCAGGGTAACTCTAAACTCCTGACTGCCAGAAGCCAGCAAAGGAAGACAGGGGTGAATCTCTACAATTGTCCTGTTCTGTACACTCCCTGTTCCATACACTCCGGTACTGGCACACTCGGCACCAGAGATTCCCACGTAGCTCATGCAGATTGTAACACCCTAGTATTTCCTTGAAGGTTCTGGATATAAACCAAGGTTTAGGTGGGGACCCTGATCATCTCCCTTCCCTCCTACATCACCTTCCAAACCTAGTGAGACTCCTTTCAAACCCACTTCTCCAGCAGAGGTAATTTTGGTCATGTACTAAAGTTTATAGAGTCCTTAACTCCTCTCTTCAGCTTGGTCAGACCACAATGCAGCCCTTCTGATGGGCAGCAGGCCCTTTCCTCAGATCCTCCATTTTTTGTTTCTCATATTCTTCCCTTTGTGAGAGGCTCCTTGAAGAAATTCATAGCAGTTCTGATCTTGGCTTTTATCAGGTGCTTTGACCCTGGGGGTGTGAATGAGGGTTACACCTTGAGATCCCCCCTAGGCCTCAGACCTTCTGGCTTCAACATCATGATCTTCTTTTCTTTTGCCATGAAGGTTCTTATCCTTGGTTTTGAAGTCAGAGATCTGAGGGAAATAATCACTTCTGTTTTCTTGTTTCCAACATCCATCAACGAAAACAGGGCCAGAGTTCAAGTCTTTGGTTGACAGTTGGCTCCTGTCTCTCCTGGGTTTGTCCTAAACTTGAGGTGACACTGGACCTATAGTACTAAGATTATCATGCGGGTTTTTACACTGGGATTTCCTGTTCTCCATGGAGAAAAGAGTTAGATATCTACATATCACCATATACCCAGTATAACAGCCACAGCTATGTTCCTCTCTGAGGCACAGTCACTTTTTGGTAGGCCAGGACCAGAGCTGAAGTTGTAGTGAGTGTAGTCTAAGGCTAAGTCCAGCTAGGAATGAATGCTTGTGTCCTGAACAAATGTTTGGGTAATGTCTCCACTAGAATGTACAATCTTTTTAATTAACAAATGTTTATTACCATGAGTAAGAACATGGCTAATTATGCATATGCATCAGAAGATAGCAATTATTTTTAGTAATCCCCTATCATTTCAGCAGAGGTTTTTTTCATGTCCCAGCTCAAGACAAGTCATCTCAAGATCCTAAAAGTCTCTTACTGTTTTATGTATCAGGAGACAGTCAGTTCCGCAGCATTCAGGGCTCAAGACTGTAGGCAACTTTGTTAGTAACTTCCTTCTCAAGCTGGCTGGATACATATGTGGCTTTGGCAATCGAATGATTTAGCAGGAGGTGTTTGTTCATGCTGCCTCTTCATGAACAGCACCTTCCCAAAGAGCCCAAGTGCACCTTGCATGTGAGCCAATGGTCCAGTAAGTGACAGATCAGAGGTCAGTACAGGGATCTGCCAAAATTCCAGACATAATAGTTTAAACAGTGTTTAAATAGACACAGAGGACCTGATCCTCCACTGTCTTGCATCTTGTGTAGTTATCTGCACATGCATGAAACACAATAGCTGGGGCAGTCGAGTGGATAATTCTATTTTAGTAGCAATTTGCACTTGCTTTGCATAGGTGTAAACAATTACACAAGGTTCAAGGCAACGGGGAAGCAAGCCAAAATAAGATAGGTAGAAACTACATGTAAACATGTGTTTGTTATCTAATTTCAAAGATATCAGAAATTACTAGGAGGAATGGCTTTCTCTAGCTAACTTTTGCTTGTAAGGTTAATATGACATCTGAAATAAAAGATAATAGTGAGGTTCCCCCTAAGGGGAGACTGCAATGTGCATATAAATGTCACAAACTTGTCTTTTATTTGGTTTATTTATTTTTAATGGAGTCCAAAAAGTTGTATGCAGTAAACTGGAATTTTAGAACTGTAAGAGGCATTTTAGGTTCTGAGCTGGAGGTCAGCTTGGTTGCCGTGGAGAAGGTTAGAACTTCTCAGGACAATGAGGAAAACGTGATGAATTAAACTAGTTTCACAGCTCTGAGACTAGTGGTTTTGCCCTAGTTACCTCAGTGTTTCAGGTCTCCATCTAGTTCTCAATGTGAAGTTTTTACCCTGAAGTGTTGGACTAAGATGTCAGTGAAATGAGAATGGTAATTAGCATTGTATGTTTTACAAATGGGGAGCTCACGGTATTCTTGTGATCCCAGTGCTGATTGTGTGCAGAGCCATTTAAGGAAGCCGTGGTTTGATTTTGTTTTTCTTTAGTCCTGAGAACAAAAAGAAATGTCTCAAGGAAAGTCTATGGAATTCAAAAAGAACAATAGAATTTGGTTTGATTTGTTTAATTCTGAAATCAAGGTCACTTAAAAGTACTACAGCTTTTATTTGTTTTAAATTTTTTTTGGCAACATCTTTCTTTTCATTTGATGGTCCTGTCATCCCCAGAACTGTGTATGTTACTGATCCTGCTTGTATTCAAAGCTGTTATTAAGTGGAGTCTTTTAGATTTTAGAGAAATGATAATGGCTCCAAAGATGACAGAAAGTGGCAGCTGGTGACAAAAAAACCCCTTGATAAGACGACAACAGTAAATCAAACTACCGCCACTTTTTCGTTTCATGTTTGTTAATACCACCTCGCCTTTTGAAGTTTAAAGCAAGGTTCAAAAGAGCCAGGTGCTGAATCATAATATTAAAGCAAGTAAGGAGCTCCATGAAAGAGAGGAGATCTGAGAGGGGAAAGCAACAAACACAGCTTTCAACTGCCTTTTGTCGGCCTTTCTGCAGATGTCACCAGTTGTTATCCCCAGCAGAGGCTTCAAGCTTGTAGCAGTGCCTCTGGCTGATTCCAACTCAACGTTTCAAGTGTCAATCAAAAAGGAAGGACGCAGCTTAGGTCCTGGTCATTGTCCTGTGAATAGAGCCAAGCATTTAACATTGATTTAGCTCCCTCAATATACAAAGATAGAGCCAGCTTTGTGCAGCAAAAGGGCCTTTGGCAAGGTTGCTTGTAGAGCAATTCCATCGCATCCGATGCTCCTTGGTTTAGCTGTCACACTGCAGTGTCTGGAGTCCTATGAAAAATTATTCAGGAATGAGTGAGCAAATTAAAGAGAAATAACATGCTCTCCTAAATAGCAATGCAGGCTATAGAAAATGCTTTTAATGTCATTTAGCCTTGAAAAGCAGTTTTGATAAAAGTATTTTATGCTTTTAAATACCATTTAACAAGGAGAATAAGACATTTTAGGACGAGAAGGTCCTTGTGAAGTCCATCTCCAGTGGACTGTATGAACAGTTGTGCCACAGTGTATTTTTGGCCAACTTTGTCTTAAAGCTTCTTACATTCATTGATGTCCATAGACTGCATTACTAATCTCTGTGTACAAAAATTCAGCCTGATTTCCATTGGTGCCCTAACTTGTGCTCTTCTGCCTTTTTCCTTGTGTGTCAGATTGTTTGCCTGAGTCTCTCTGTTGCTATTTTCTTCCAAAATCCTTTGTAATGAATTATTTCATTCTCAGCCATGACACTGCCAGTTTGGCTTTGACTCCAAATTGCTGGTGACTCAATGTGAGTTATGCGAGGCACTCAACATTGTCATGGAAATAACAAATCTCTGAAAATGTCTGTCAGTCCTGTGGTGGGGAATAGGTTCTCACACTTGTGGCAAGGCCCACACTTATGACCTGCAAAATGAGGAAAACAGGTGAAACAAACCACTGAATGAAGAATGTATATTTTTAAAAAGAGTCAATGCAAAACAAATCAAATCCTATGCAGCATCAAGTTATGTTAAACTCGTGAACACAGATATTTGTAGAGAAGCGTCACCTCTGGACAGGTTGTTTCATTATAGTGTTTCAGGCATCTTCTTTTTCAACACTTGGAATGAGCCAATGCTAGGCCGTCTCTTAGGCATGAGCTAGGAGTGTGATTGCCCTGCTCATATACACATACATGTGCCACCTCTCGTTGTGCTTGCACAAGTTTAAATACCAGTGTAGCCACAGTAGCATGGGTAGCAGGAGTGGAGGCATGGCTTAATATGGTCTGAGGTGGCTTTACTGAGCATGGCTGAGCTGTGCCTCCACTGCTTCTACCAGTGCTATGTTGCTATTTTTATTCATGCTAGCTCAATGAGAACTTGTGTGAGTACATGTACCCAAACAGGGGAATGATACTCTGGCTCGTAATGTAGATGTAGCCTTAGAAACAGGTCACTGAACTAGATACACCAATAGTCTGGTCAAGTATGACAGATATTATGGCCCCGATACACCAAAGCACTTATGCACATGCCTAACTTCAAGTATCTGAGTAAAGCTGGTAAAAATATAAGGAAAATGACTTTGGGAAATGTGTCAACATTTTGAAGTTGTTTCCATTTTGCATGGCTCGAAATGCAGACATTTTATGTTTTTCAAAAAAAAAAAAGATCGTTTTGATCAATGGGTTTTGAAATATCGATAAAAACGTTGGTTAAAAAGATCATGGACATTTTTTGTGAGGAATGGAAAATAGTAATAATGTCAACATTTTTCGTTAAAAAAATCTTTTCAAAATACATTGGCCAGCGCTACTCAAGAGCAGTCCCTTTGAAGTGACCGGGATTACTCGTGTACTTAACATCAGGCACGTGCATCTCATTTAGTGACAGAGTTTGCTCTGTCCTTCTAGAATGAGCTCTGTACTAACAGTCTGCTTCTCTGCTTGTGCATTTGATATTACTTACAAATACAGTCAAGAGTGTCAGAAATATTCAAAGTGGAATATTCAAGATATTCAATAATCTATACAAGTTCAGCTTTATTTTTAAAATCATCTAGTACTATAGGGTCTTGGTCCATGACTGCGGCTCCTAGGCGTTATGATAACACAAATAATAACAATGAAATCTGCATGTTCTTAGCAGGTGCTCATAATAATACCTTGCACGCATATAGTCCATTTACAAAATATGGGATCAATGGAGTTGAGTGATCAATGCAAAAACATTTCTGTAAATCTTCATTCTGATCTTTAAATACATTTGTTTTGATCAAGTTCATGCCCCTTTTGTACTCGCTGTCCACAGACATACACTATAGATTTTGACTCAGAGAAAATGAGTGTTAATCTTGCATATTCTACTACCCACAGAGAGACACATTTGCACAAAAACCTGGTTATGAGAGTGATGTTCATTAAGGGCTAGAATGTGACCAATTCCATAAGCACAAGGCAAGCCCTTACTCCATTGTGCCAGTGTGTCATCCCACTACTGCCAGTATGGTATAACCCCACCTCACACAAGTGGGAAAATGGGTGGAGAGTAGGTGGAATTTTGGCTCTGCCACTCCCAATGCACCTGGTGGTGTATCTATGCCAGCATGTTGAGGCGTGTGTGCTGTGCCAGGTGCATGCCTGACACAATTTTCTCTCTCCCTGGAGCAGCAGAGGGACTGGAAGCTGAACAGTAACTCCCCAAGAGATAGTCTTACTCCCAGCCTGCTTCACAGGCAACACAAGAAGGCACTGCCCGTTGCTCTGGGTAGACTGGAAATGGACAGTCAAGCCCCAAATCAGTGACCAGAAATAATGGATGATGTGATCAGCCAGAACTAAGCATTGCTGGAAAACCGATTAATTATGACTAAAAGAAGAAAAGAAACTCCAATGCAGGCTAGTTCTAACTCAGAGTGGCTGTGCACATTGAACAAATCCTGTGATGTCTGAAATTCAGACATTTGCATGAACAGGAGTTTATTCACACAAATATTTGTGATCAGTTGTTCTTTGTACAAATGCCCATATTCACATACGATCAAGTGTACACATGCATGAACAAGAGTATTCTCTATTCATGGGGTGTTCGACTGAATCCTGCACACAGGGCGGCATGTAGCTGCACCACCCCAGGAGGAGCCAGGGGGAAGATTTTTGTCACAAAGCCCTGGGAAGAGCTGTTATAACCATTTACTGCCCACCTCATACCAGCTGAGCTCTGCTGACTGGCTCATTGAAGGGACGGACTAAAACTCTGACCACTCCCTGCCCGTCTCCACCCCTTCCTTGCCCACCTGTTACCAGGCACTCAGCCCTTGCTCTCTCCTGTGCTCAGATCCAAGGCCCAGGAAACCTCTAGTAGCCATGAAGCAGGGTGGGTAGATCTCATTTTCCCCTGTGCAGGGCCAGGCACAAACTTGCCTTGTGAGGCATTTGTCATTTGTTATTTATTGTTACCCTGTTTAACTAGTTTCAGTCACTCAATTAAGGAGCAGAAGCAACCTCATATGACTTAGGTGACCAAGCACATTTTATGAGTAATTCAAGTGAGCAGTTCACAGAAAATTCGTAGGGGGAAAGTTTGTGCCAACTATCTGAGCAGTATGTACTACAAATAATAAATAGATCAAGGTTGGTTCACAAGTAATTTGCAAACAAAAAGAAAAAAAAGGCTAAATTAATCAGATAATTTATTCCCAACAAATATTCCACCAGCCTTGCCACAGAAAAAATGGATTCAAAAGTCAGTGCAAATTCAAAGGAAAAGATGGCATCAAATAATTTGGAATCATGAAAATATTTGCAAGAATCACTATCTATTTGCTAAGAAAAAGGGCAAAATTCCTGTCATGCCTTGCTCATCACATGCTATTCAGTGAGCTCTGTTAAATCAGACAAACCACCCAAGAGGTAGGTAGATCATGTCCATCTTCAGATGAGGAAACTTTGGCTCAGAGAGGTTGAGTTACTTACCTAGTAAGTCTGGCAGCATAATCTTCCATGCAGGGGCGGCTCTAGACATTTTGCCACCCCAAGCACGGCGGCATGCCACGGAGGGCGCTCTGCCGGTCACGGGTCCCGTGGCTCCGGTGGACCTTCTGCAGGCATGCCTGCGGGAGGTCCACCGGAGCCGCGGGACCAGCGGACCCTCTGCAGGCAAGCCACCAAAGGCTTCCGTGACCTCTAATCTGTGGCCTTCTGAGCCACTCTCAGTACCCTCCTCCTTTCCGTTCTTTCTCCTCCACTCACTTTGCAGTCTTTACACTCTCAGTTTTTCTGCCACTTTCTCGCAGCCTAGGTCTGCCCCACCAACCCTGGACTTTGGCTTATTCCTGGTATCCATTTCCTCTGATCTTGCTCCTGCACTGCTGAGTTCTTCAAAAAGTCCTGTGGTCACCTGGACTCCTTCACTGATAATTCATTCTCTCCTCCTTCAGTTCTGCCATCTTTCTAGTCAAGCAGCACTACATCTGCACTCACACTGACTCCCATTGCTGGCAATCCTGCCCATCTTTAAATTCTGGTTCCCTTCCAAACACACAAAGACTCTTACAGTGCACCCTTCTCCTTATCCACACAAGATCTTACTGACAGATTAAATAATACATGGAAACAAGATCTGTCATGACCTTGCCCTCCTCCACTCCTTTCCCCTACTGCCTTCCTCTCTCCTTTTTCACTCGTTCCACTAACACTGAGCTTTTGGATCCTTGGCTGTTTTTGGCATCATTGATCATACATTGATCATTCTTGAATTCTTGTCATCCTTTGCCTTCGGTGACTCCATCCTTTTCTGGTTTTCCTTTTACCTTCTTGATTATTACTTCGGTGTCTAATTTGATGTGTTCTTTCCCACCATTCTCCCTCTCCATTCAGAGGGTATCCACTAAGGCTGTCCTTGATCCACTCCTCTTCTCTATCTACAGTCTATCTCTAGATGCTTTTATCCACTTGCATGACTTCAGCTACCTCCTTTAAGCTGGTAATTCACACATTCATCTGTCTACTCCTATCCTGTCTCCTTGCATTCAGCCTCTCATCTTGGCCTGTCTTCCTGATAGGTTCTCCTAGATGTGCTGTCATCAATTAAAACTTCACATGGCTAAAACTGAACTCACCTCCCAAGCCTTGCTTTTACTTTCTCTCTCATCACTGCCATCAACATTGTCCCAGGACAATAACATGGGTGTCTCAGTCCTTCCTCTTTTGCAGCACATGTGTAGGGCATATCCAAATCTTGCTGCTTCTTCCTCCATAATATTCCCAAGAACTAGCCTCTCTCTTTGTTCACATGACTAAAATGCTCATCCAGGCTGTCATCAACCTCTCCTTAATGATTGCAAACTCCTTTTCTCTGACCCTTTTGATACTAACCTTGCCTTGTTCAAGTTGCTATGATCCTCTGCCTGGTATATTTTTTTAATAAGTCTCCCACGTAACAAAGCCTGGTTTACACTAGGAACTGGATGACCATGAGCTCAATGCCTTTAACTTAACTTCACAGTTCTGATCATGTCACACACAGTCCTTAATTAGGGCTTAAGGGACTGATGAAGGATTTCACCAGATTGTTAATTCAGCCATCGACCTGGGAAGGCTGGGATCCGCAGCACCCTTGTAGGCAGGTTTCATTGGAATCTTGCCTGAAATTTGATGCAAATTTGTCGAACCTGAAGTGTCACCAAAATCTGTTTTGTTGGAAAATTTCTGACCAGCTCAAATTGAGAGTTCTCATTGGTAGATTAGCTGGCCCAGCTGTCACTGATCTTAAAATGGGTGTGACTGCATACTATTTTAGGCATCAGTGCTTGAAAGCACTGTTGCTAGCGACACTGAGACTTGTGGACTGTACTCTTTCTGTCACAGCCCTGCTTCATATAGGATCTGTCTCACTAAAACAGCCCTCTACCTCAATAAGTACAAATTAAGGGGCATATTCTCTACTACACTTCAGCAGCTTTGTACTGCTCTGGTAATGTAAAGCAACTGTAAACCCAGCTTAATTGTCTGGCATCTCTAAATGCTTGGCATTGTTCTGTGGACCAGTGGCCCTGTCCTTAAAAGTTAAAAAATTATATTTTAAGTTGATACTGAATCATTGGATATATTGTATAGTAGCAGTCTCTTAATGGTTTCCTGTTTAGTGCTGGTAAATGAAATCTGTAAAAAAATAAATAAATAAAAGGAAACTTAACCCCTCCCCCCCGAAAATATTCCCAGACAAGGAAACTACATGAAGACGGAGTTAAGGTTGTGAGTATGTACCAATAAAAAGGGCAAAAAATGTTACTGAGATGCTGCAACTATCCCAAAGCCAAGCGTTACAAATCCAGGAAGTAGTGTTAAAATTGCAATTAAAAGAAATCACCGTTAAGGTAAGAACAGCACAGTTAAGGCACCAAAACATCTTTAACTCTGCCCTGCAGTGATGTTAGGAAGAGAAAAATATGAAAAAAAAGCAAATGTGTTTTTAAAACAATCAGTTTATACTAATCTGGGGCAACAAACACTAAAATGCCTTAATCCTAATCATACATATCATTATAGGGCAGAGTTAATGTTTGGGTTCTTTCTCTGTGTCCCCATTCAAACTATAGACTTTGCCTCCTCTGCAGACTAGATCCACAAAGGGATTTAGGTGTCAAACAGCCACTCTAGCTGCTTAAATCCATTGTTTAGATCCCCAAAACCTCCACTCAACTGCTGCTTAACTCTGTAGGCACATAAATTCCCCAGATGCCCCAGTTTCTGCTGGTGGGAATGCTTACAGCCACCTAAGTCCTGACACCTCGTGTCTGGATCAGAAGTAGGCCCCGGTAGGATTCACAAACTAGGCTCCCCCACCTATCTTGCCTGCAGGGTCTGATCCAGTAAGCGTTCTCAAAGGCCACCTTAGACCACACCTATCAGATCAGGCTGTGAACAAGGAGGAGGTGGCAGTGCCCCACTCTTGTGCCACATAGTCCAGAGATTAGAACACTCACCCAAGCTGTGGGAGACTCAGGTTCACATTCCAATTCTGTCTGACATGGAACAGCGACTTGAACCCAGGTCTTAGTTTCACCACTCAAGTGACGGCTTTTATGACTGACTATGAGGTATCACTCTCCATTTCTCCTCTGTCAGCTGTTCCACTTGAGTCACAGAGGGAAAACAAATGACATTTTATCTCAGTGGTTAGAGCACTCACCTGGGAGAGTCATGTCTCTGCTCCGGTGAATAAAATGAGGTGTAAGCTGAGCCTAAATCTCCTTTGTGGCTCTAGCTCTCCCTGTTCCTGCCCTCTCATGTGCAACTCTCTCTTTACTCTTCCAATGTCTCATTTCTCTCTTTCTTCCTTAATTGAGCCAAATTCAGTGCTAGTGTAAGAAAGCATAATGCCACTGAAGTCACTGGAGCTTCCCCTGCTGACACAAGGACTAGGTTTGGCCCATTGTGGATAGGGGGTGGCTAGTGGAGTCCTGGTACTTCACTTCTTTAACCAACTCTATTTAACTAACTTAGACTCCAGGGAATTAAAAATCTCTCTGATGATTTCACTGCATTGTTTGCTACCCTCCCATGTGATTATGTCTTTACTCTACTGTCCAGTGGAACTGTCCAGCAGAACTCTACCATGCCACTCTACCTTCCTAACCTATTCAGTCCAAACCCTCCTGCTACGAATGTGGTAACCTCTCTAAATATAACCTGTGTGAAACAGTCAGTCTCCTTGAAGGTCAAAACAAAGCAAATCCCGGGAACACTTTTCTCTGAGTGACTAAGCACATATATATTGCAAACCAATTTCAAAACTTTTTTAAAGAGCGGTGCTATGCATTATCTTCTTGGAGGTCATCAGATAATGCATTTATGTTCTTCCAACATTGTGAGAGTTAATGCTTCTGATTGTCATTGTGTCCTGTGGAAGTAATGGCTTCTGGTCACCACAGGTTACTATATGCAAATAGAAGAATACATTGCAACTGCTTTGTTAATGCAAACCATTGTACATCTAATGGCTCCCGCCTTATCCATAAAAAAAGGTGGTTTAAGAGAACCAGTCAAAAACCTGATACAGTCTTGGAAGTGTCAGGGATATAACACTTGAAGTTCAACTCATAATTTCATTTTATATAAGGACTTCCTTTCTTAACTATAATTATAATATACTATTCAATTTATGTATCCTGTTATCATCATTGTTAAAAATTGCAGCACAGAAAAATAAAGTTTAATTTGCTTTTATATCTCATTACAACATTCAGTATTTGTACTGTTCCTTCATTAGCAAAACCCCAGCATACACCCTCCGTGGTAAATATTTAGGCTCACCTGCTCCCCTTTCAACCCCCGGTTAAACTGTACAGTATTTTCAGGGGTTTTATACCCACTATGACACCAAAAGAACAATCATTGCTATGTCCTATTGTTCACTGCTGGATGAAGGTCTCGTGATGGTGCCTCCAGTCACCTCTTTCCAGTGACAAGTGTAACTGAATAGGTCCTGCAGAGGATACCAGATCATTGCTATTACTCTGTTGCTAGTGCCTCTTAAGAGATTAATTAGTCATACTTTACTCTTGCCTATCTCTTTCATCCACGGCTTTCCAAGAGCTTTACATGAATTAATTAATGTTCACAACATCCCTGTGATTTATTATCCCCATTTTGCAGCTGAGGAAACTGAGGTACAAAGCACTTGAGCCCCAAATGTTCAAATTTGATTTGTTTTATATGTTTCAGTTTTGGTTGCCCAACTTTGGGGCCTGATTTTCAGAGGTGCTGAGCAGCCACAACTCCAGTTTAAGTCAATGGAAGTTGCAAGTGCTCAGCCTCTCTGATAATAAGGACTTGGGTGTTTCAAATTGGGTACCTAAAAACGGAAGCTCCAGCAATTAGTGGATCTTATGAAAACTATGGCCTACATTCGCTTGTTCAGTCTTTAAAATGATACCCAGCTTTCCTACTTATTGTCCTCTTATCGACATCCTTACAGCCATACATTTCCCAAGCATCTTTTTCCAGCTCTTTGCATCTCTTTCATCACATATACAAGTCCTCATGATTCTAGATCACATGTTTACAGCTGTACTGTATGGATATGTGAAATCTTATTTAAACAGATCCCTTCATGGCACTCATTGTCCTGTTCATTTTTCTACAGGGTCTCCTTTAAACCTTCATTCTTCTTTTCTAGGAACTCTTTTTATTTGCCTTCTGGATTTTACACCTTAAGGATTCATATTTTCCAGCATGTCTCCATAAGCACTAAGCTAGAAACTTGGTTTTTATTTTTTTAAAAAGAAAGCTGAGATTCTATTGTATTCAGATGACTCCGGGACAGAGGCTTTAAGACAAGCACTAAATTTTGCATGACTTGCTATAAAATAACAAGAGTAACACTGTACCTGAGAAAACAAGACTTGGTCCTGAAACCAGCGATGCATGTGTATGATTTTACTCACCTATGTAGTCCCATTGACTCCAATGAGATTATGTACATGAATAAAGTTAGTCATGTGACTAACTTAGCGAACAGGAGCTGCTAACAGGGAGTTTTGCAAGGGAGTTCTCCAGGTGAAGGAGGAGCACATACAGCATCTGTGGGCAAAGAGGAGTGGACAGAGAGCTGTAGACGGGAATTTGAGAGTTTGACAGAGGGAGGCATACAATGGTGAGGAGGACCCGCAACACCTGTGCCAGCACTGCTTCTGTCTCCTCCACCTGCGCCTGTAGCCAGACAGAGCACCAAAGCATGGATGCTTTTACCCAGATTCTGGTGTGGGCTTGCAAAGACTGTAATTTGCAATTTCCACTTACTGATATCCAGGCTGGGGGTGGCATCCAATGTGAAAGGTGCCTACTGGTGGAATCTCTCAGGCAACAGGTGGGAGAGCTACAGGAGGAGGTGGCCAGGCTGAGGAACATCCATGTCCATGAGCAATTCCTGGACAGTATCCATGTGGAGATAGCTGATGGTGCTGTCCCAGTTGACAGGACTACTGACACTCCAGTGGAGGAGGAGATGCCTCAGGGTGTACCTGACACACCAGTGGAGGAGGAGGCTCAGGGTGGACACAGCCAGCTGATTACTTCTAGCAGCGGGCAGTGCTCCACCGCTGCTGCAAACCCTCCTGTTGTGGTAAAAGATACAGGAGAGAAGAAATCACCCCCAACAGTTAAGGGGGTGAAGCCTCGTACCCCTAAGGCTGGGAGGTCTGCTGCCACCACTGATAAGAAACGTAGGGTAGTGGTGGTTGGAGACTCTCTGCTGAGGGGGACGGAGACACCCATCTGTCGCCCTGACCGTTCATCCCGGGAGGTATGCTGCCTGCCAGGGGCCCGTATCCGAGATGTTACAGAGGCTTGGTCTAGGATTATCCGGCCTTCTGACTACTATCCCATGCTACTCATCCATGTGGGCACAAATGATACTGCGAGGTGTGACGCTGAGCAGATCAAGAGTGACTACAGGGCTCTGGGAGTACGGGTTAAGGAGTTTGGAGTGCAGGTGGTATTCTCTTCGATTCTTCCTGTTGAAGGTAGGGGTCCGGGCAGAGACAGATGCATCGTGGAGGTGAATGCCTGGCTGCGAAGATGGTGTCGCCAGGAGGGCTTTGGCTTCCTCGACCACGGGATGCTACTTGAGGAAGGACTGCTAGGAACAGATGGCGTTCACCTTTCGAAGAGGGGAAAGGCCTTATTTGCGCACAGACTGGCTAACCTGGTAAGGAGGGCTTTAAACTAGGTTCGACGGGGACAGGTGAGCAAAGCCCATAGGTAAGTGGGGAACAAGACCTGGGAGATGGGTTGGAAACAGGAGGGAGCACGGGCTATAATGGCAGAGAGGAAGGAGGGTCAGGGCAAAGCTGGGAGGCAAAATCAAACCAGTATCTTAGATGCCTTTATACAAATGCAAGAAGTATGGGTAATAAGCAGGAAGAACTGGAAGTGCTAATAAATAAATACAACTATGACATTATTGGCATTACTGAAACTTGGTGGGATAATACACACGACTGGAATGTTGGTGTGGATGGGTATAGTTTGCTCAGGAAGGATAGACAGGGGAAAAAGGGAGGAGGTGTTTCCTTATATATTAAAAATGTACACACTTGGACTGAGGTGGAGATGGACATAGGAGACGGAAGGGTGGAGAGTCTCTGGGTTAGGCTAAAAGGGTTAAAAAGCACAGGTGATGTCGTGCTGGGAGTCTACTACAGGCCACCTAATCAGGCGGAAGAGGTGGATGAGGCTTTTTTCAAACAACTAACAAAATCATCCAAAGCCCAAGATTTGGTGGTGATGGGGGACTTCAACTATCCAGATATATGTTGGGACAATAACACCGCGGGGCACAGACTATCCAATAAGTTCCTGGACTGCATTGCAGACAACTTTTTGTTTCAGAAAGTTGAAAAAGCTACTAGGGGGGAAGCTGTTCTAGACTTGATTTTAACAAATAGGGAGGAACTTGTTGAGAATTTGAAAGTAGAAGGAAGCTTGGGTGGAAGTGATCATGAAATCATAGAATTTGCAATTCTAAGGAAGGGTAGAAGGGAGTACAGCAGAATAGAGACAATGGATTTCAGGAAGGCGGATTTTGGTAAGCTCAGAGAGCTGTTAGGCAAGGTCCCATGGGAATTAAGACTGAGCGGAAAAACAACTGAGGAAAGTTGGCAGTTTTTCAAAGGGACGCTATTAAGGGCCCAAAAGCAAGTTATTCCGATGGTTAGGAAAGATAGAAAATGTGGCAAAAGACCACCTTGGCTTACCCTTGAGATCTTGCGTGACCTACAAAATAAAAAGGCGTCATATAAAAAATGGAAACTAGGTCAGATCACGAAGGATGAATATAGGCAAATAACACAGGAATGCAGAGGCAAGATTAGAAAAGCAAAGGCACAAAATGAACTCAAACTAGCTATGGGAATAAAGGGAAACAAGAAGACTTTTTATCAATACATTAGAAGCAAGAGGAAGACTAAGGACAGGGTAGGCCCACTGCTCAATGAGGAGGGGGTATCAGTAACGGGAGACTTGGAAATGGCAGAGATGCTTAATGACTTCTTTGTTTCGGTCTTCACTGAGAAGTCTGAAGGAATGTCTAGTATAGTGAATGCTTACGGGAAGAGGGTAGATTTAGAAGAGAAAATAAGGAAAGAGCAAGTTAAATATCACTTAGAAAAGTTAGATGCCTGCAAGTCACCAGGGCCTGATGAAATGCATCCTAGAATACTCAAGGAGTTAATAGAAGAGGTATCTGAGCCTCTAGCTATTATCTTTGGGAAATCATGGGAGACGGGGGAGATTCCAGAAGACTGGAAGGGGGCAAATATAGTGCCCATCTATAAAAAGGGAAATAAAAACAACCCAGGAAACTACAGACCAGTTAGTTTAACTTCTGTGCCAGGGAAGATAATGGAGCAGGTAATCAAAGAAATCATCTGCAAACACTTGGAAGGTGGTAAGGTGATAGGGAATAGCCAGCATGGATTTGTAAAGAACAAATCATGTCAAACTAATCTGATAACGTTCTTTGATAGGATAATGAGCCTTGTGGATAAGGGAGAAGCGGTGGATGTGATATATCTAGACTTCAGTAAGGCATTTGATACGGTCTCGCATGATATTCTTATAGATAAGCTAGGAAAGTACAATTTAGATGGGGCTACTATAAGGTGGGTGCATAACTGGCTGGATAACCGTACTCAGAGAGTAGTTGTTAATGGCTCCCAATCCTGCTGGAAAGGTATAACAAGTGGGGTTCCGCAGGGTTCTGTTTTGGGACCGGTTCTGTTCAATATCTTCATCAACGATCTAGATGTTGGCATAGAAAGTACGCTTATTAAGTTTGCGGACGATACCAAACTGGGAGGGATTGCAACTGCTTTGGAGGACAGGGTCAAAATTCAAAATGATCTGGACAAGTTGGAGAAATGGTCTGAGGTAAACAGGATGAAGTTCAATAAAGATAAATGCAAAGTGCTCCACTTAGGAAGGAACAATCAGTTTCACACATACAGAATGGGAAGAGACTGTCTAGGAAGGAGTATGGCAGAAAGAGATCTAGGGGTCGTAGTGGACCACAAGCTTAATATGAGTCAACAGTGTGATACTGTTGCAAAAAAAGCAAACGTGATTCTGGGATGCATTAACAGGTGTGTTGTAAACAAGACACGAGAAGTCATTCTTCCGCTTTACTCTGCGCTGGTTAGGCCTCAACTGGAGTATTGTGTCCAGTTCTGGGCACCGCATTTCAAGAAAGATGTGGAGAAATTGGAGAGGGTCCAGAGAAGAGCAACAAGAATGATTAAAGGTCTTGAGAACATGACCTATGAAGGAAGGCTGAAGGAATTGGGTTTGTTTAGTTTGGAAAAGAGAAGACTGAGAGGGGACATGATAGCAGTTTTCAGGTATCTAAAAGGGTGTCATCAGGAGGAGGGAGAAAACTTGTTCACCTTAGCCTCCAATGATAGAACAAGAAGCAATGGGCTTAAACTGCAGCAAGGGAGATTTAGGTTGGACATTAGGAAAAAGTTCCTAACTGTCAGGGTAGTTAAACACTGGAATAGATTGCCTAGGGAAGTTGTGGAATCTCCATCTCTGGAGATATTTAAGAGTAGGTTAGATAAATGTCTATCAGGGATGGTCTAGACAGTATTTGGTCCTGCCATGATGGCAGGGGACTGGACTCGATGACCTCTCGAGGTCCCTTCCAGTCCTAGAGTCTATGAGTCTATGAGTCTATGAACGGAAGTGCTTGCAGGTCAGACTCTAACGCAGTAAGATGTCTTTTTAAGTAATCTTCAGTAAAAATAAAAGTTAACTACCATGTAAACACAAAGCCTCTAGAATCATTTTTACTGTAATGTAGATCTTACAGTTATTCTAGCAAGAAGCTTATTATAAATAAAATTGTTATATGATTCACATTGCTTTTAAAAAAATTCTAAGGCCAGATCCTCTGTTGGCATAAATGGTGTAGCTCCACTTACTGTTGAGATCACACAGACTAACGTGCAGCAGGATGCAGGTGACACTTGGATCTACATTTATAACACTTCAAAACAGCTCATGGATTTCAATGGAGTTACACCAATTCACATCAGTGGGGATCTGGCCCTACATGTATTAACTACGAGGCAGACTGTATAAGCACATATTAATTTCTCTCTGACCTCTTTCAATTTCCCATGTCTTTCTCTTATTTCCTTTCAATCAATACTCCCCACATTCTTTTCAAATTTTGTTCTGCTGAAATTCAGCGTCCTAATTTTGGTCGCATTTAAGTCCTAATTAAAGTCAACTGGATTTCACCATTGCTCGAATGCTCTAGCACTCACTTTCTGTAATCACATTCATTGTGAAACTCAAGGCTAAGTCAAGAATTGCTGCTTTTTTACAGTTCCCTCTTTTGTAGATGTTGTGTTAGAAAGCCGTCCTTACCACTTTTGTTGTCACTGCTTCTAGGCTCCACTCCATTTGCTAGCGCACTGGCCTTCTCTCACTGTGCCCTCTCAGTAAATACTGTAACATTCAGCATCCTTTTATGCCTGTGCTTTTAAAGAAAATCTTGGGACAATTAAAGATATGAAATACAGAACTGAGTTCATTGTTCTTGCTTTTTAAAAGGTTTAATCACACTTAATGGCTCTCTTGAAAGCTTGAATTTTCCATTTTGATGTTTTTACCCCATTGAGGAGGATTTACTAATAATCTTGTCAAGTGTTTTCTCCTTAAATGAGCCATTCAATAAGTTTTATGCAGAATTGTAAGATTTAGGGGGAAAAAACAGAAAACCATTTAAACTGGGTTCAGGGGTGTCTTTTCTCAGGGTTTTGTCAGTCCAAAGTATAATTATAAATATGAAGGGGGGAAAAATTCCTACCCCACTTCCAACAGGCTGAAGAGGAGAGTGGAAAATTCCCTGAAATGCCACTTAGGTCCTTGAACTGAGACAAACTCAGGGCAATTGTTCCTTACCTTGAAAGCCTCACTTGCAAAATCCACTAAAGCTCAGCCCTCCCCTTATTATCCAACATCTATACAGAACCACTGCAGGAACTGGTGAGAATCCACAGGCTGACGTGCCAGCAGTATGCAGATGATACTTGATTCTCCATCTCCTTTATGTCAAACACAAACAGAACAATCTTCCAGCTCTCTGAGTGCCTCGCCAAAATCAGCACCTGGATGAAGAGCAGCTGGCTGAAGCTGAACCCAAGCACGACTGAGGAGATGCTGATATGAAGAGAGAAGCAGTTTAAACAATTACTCTGTAACATCACCCATTATCGAGGGCATCTGACCTCAGATTGCTGTCAGTCTGCAGCCTTGGAGTCTGTAGTAATGGGGACTGTTCCTGTTAGGGCTAAGCCTGCCAGACGGAATGGACAGTGTGCTGGGAAGCTACTGTTCTTATACACAATCAGTTAGAATCACACCTAGAATAAAGGAGAGCTCCTAAGGACCTGAAGCACGTAGGTCCATATCCTCAAACATATTTAGGTGTTTAACTCCCATTGATTTCAATAGTGAATAATGACATTGTCCCAGGAGTAAAAAGAAATTAAGAAAATACCCTGAATAGATGAATGCAGCAGTTAAAAGCTACACCAGAGCCAAAACTCTCTGGAAATATGGAAAAATAACTGAAGGAAGTTCAACCAGCACTTCTCTCTGTATCTGCAAGCAATGGGTGCCAGTAGAAAGGAAGACTTTCAGAAGGTAGCTTTATTTTTGACAGTGGCTGGTCCTGAAGCACTGAGTAGGTTTAATACTGTTCAGTTAACTCAGGCAGAGGAGTCTAACTATGAAACTGTACTACAGGAATGTGAAGAATATGGCACTTCATGTAAAAATCAGACATGGTCAAGATATATTTTTCCTTTTGGACTCCTCAGTGCAATCAGATGCACAAATAGCCATGGCAGCAAAATACTCTCTTTCTTAACTGTGTCTGACCAGAAGATGAAGCCCAGTGCTATCACACACAGACCAGACCAGAGTGATTCATGCAGTTTTTGACTCCTGGGCTTGATTATTGCAACTCATCATATCTAAAAATGAAGCCACACTATAAAAGCTCCAAATGGTTCAAAACACAGCCACCCATCAGCGTAGTAAGACAGACTTCAGTGCTCTGCTCTCTGCATTGGCTCCCCCATTGAATACAGAGTCTCCGTCTTGATATTTATGGTATTGGACTTAGCTACCTGAGTGATCACATCTCCCTCCACTAATGTGACCTCCCATGACATTTCACTGGAACAATCTGAACTGTCGACCAATTGGGGAGGCTTGTGAGCGTGGGAAATGGAATTTTCACAGCAGCTGGACCTTGACTATGGAACTCGCTCTTGCAAGTTATAAGAACTGTCAAACATAACACTTTCAGAACTAATGGAAAACTCATTACTTTGACTTGCTTTCTCCAAATAGCTTCTTAACAGACAGAGAGACACACAATGCACCCATTTACACACAAAACCATACAAAATGAAAACAAAAACAAACATAAACCAATAGACATCCTATAAACTACAGCCTGGGAAGCAAGAGAGAGAGAGAATTTTTTGTTATTTATACGTTTACACAGTTGGCAGTCACTCAGATACTTTGGTAATGGGGGCCATATAAATAAGTCGGTGCAGAGATAGTGAAATTAAGATTATAAATTAAATGCCGTAGGAGTAGTACTTCATCTGTGTGTCTCAGGGTTTACGCCACAACAATAAATCCTGAGATAGATTAGATTAGGTAGATTTGACATGCCAATATTCACTTAAATATTTTGGGCCTGTTCCCGATAAAGTTAATGGAAGTAAGATCAGGCCTTTATTGTTACTATGTTATCAGTGACTCTTTATTACACATGAAGCAATTCTTTTTTTTATACTAGTCTGCCAGAGTGGGATTTTCAAAACTGCTCTGCATTGGCCTAATTCTGCTCCTACTGAAGTTAATGGGATTTCATTCTACTGTTGACTTCAGTGGGAACAGAGATAGCCCACTTCTAAGTGGGTTTGAAAATCCCTGACTCAGGGATTAGTTCAGATTCTGCCAACTTCTATTTTTAATACATTGTTCTTATTGGGCTCAGTTCTCGTGTGCACTAGAGCACGTGGGTTAGGGAGACAAAGAAGACTTCACACTCTTCCCTGTCTTGGTCCCTGGGCTGGCTGGGGCCTTTTTGGCTTAGGACTGCTCTTAATGGCCCATCTTGTAACAGCTTCCTAGGAACCATTACACTTGCTGAGATAGTCAGTGTGCAGCATTGTCGGCCCACCCTACTTCTGACTCCCAGCACATACGCTATATAAGGAGGGTAGGGAGGCATGTCATAAATGATTCTCCACACACATACCTTGGATCCCAGGAACTGTATAGGATGAAGCAGCCTATCTACAATCATTTTACAATAAATGTGCTTTTACTCAATTTGTCGGGCTGTTTTTTTGTGTCTATACTAGTGCTGCATGAGGTTTATTAGCTAAGGACAAGAGAGGGTGAGGGTAGAGCATATTGGTGAGCCCTCAGCAGCGTAATGGTTCCCCGTGAGATTTTTAACTATTAATCAAACGTGAGTTGCATGAGTTGCAGTGTGAATTTGGCGAGCAAAATTTAAAGACAAATATGTGATTTGAAATGTGCCATGTTGCTTGGTCAGAGAACAGAAAAAAATCATGTGATATACAGAACTGACCAATGCAGCAGACAGTCACAGTAGTGGCAATGGACTGTTCCCAAAGAAATATTTTGCTGATGAAGTTTGTGAATGTCAAATCAGAAATATTCAAGACTTTTAATTTTGTGTGAATGGAAATGAGATGAAATTTGCAGACTAAAATTCATGTGCCAGATGCTA
Source organism: Gopherus flavomarginatus (assembly GCF_025201925.1). Lineage (NCBI taxonomy): Eukaryota > Metazoa > Chordata > Testudines > Testudinidae > Gopherus > Gopherus flavomarginatus. The sequence goes on from NC_066620.1 coordinate 49,334,253, forward strand.
CTTCACTTACATTGCATACTGCCTTACACCAAAAGTAGTCCTATTGAATCAGCGGGACTACTCACAGAGGCCCCAGTTCAACATATCATTTATACCTGTGCTTAACTTTAAGCATATGCAGTTTGCAGTGTTGTTGTAACTGTGTTGGTCCCAGGAGATTAAAGAGACAAGGTGAGGCAGTGTCTTTTATTGGACCAACTTCTGTTGGTGAGAGAGATAAGCTTTCAAGCGTACACACAGAGCTTTTCTTCAGGTCTGAAGCTTCTCTCTTTTACCAACAGCTGCTAGTCTTCTAACGGATATTACCTCACCCACCTTGTCTCTTTAAGTAAATATGTATGTCCTATGTAAGTCACGCTTAAAGATAATTATGCTTTGCTGAATAGGGATGGTTTGCTGAATCTGGGAGGGAGTAAGAGTGGCAGAATCTGGACCTCTGGGTTTTTTTGCCCAACTATAATTATGATAAGATAATAAACATGCTTAAAACACATTTCTTATGACTACACAACACAATACAGTTCATTTTGGGGTGTGTCTGGCTGACTCAAGAATTTGCCTAGCATTACACTTCTGGTTTTTCTATAGGCATTGTGCTGGAAACTACTATGTTGCTTATCATCTTAAATCCACCAGGAATGTCACATGGGAAAGTCTTTATATGCCTTGTGATGTCCATTCCGTTTGTTTTCTGGAATATAAGCATGTCTCCAAAGTTACTGATTAATTTTACAGTGTACAAGAAGTGCTACCGATTTCTTGTTTCTGCCACTGACCCTTTCAAGATGTAAAAATGCAAATACTTCTGCATTGCTCTTTGGGATGGGTTACTTTTATTTATCTATTTTTTGTTTTCCTTTACACCAATAAAGTGTAATCTTTAACCTGATACAAAGCTTTTAAATATAAAAACATCATTGCTTTGATAAACTCTGTCTTGCCTGGTATTCTGTCCAAACACTAGTCTAAGATACTCATTTCTAACCTATTCTTTATGTCTCATAGCAAAATTGCCCTTCTCTGCATGCATTTCCATGTGCAGAACACACACACTAATGTGGTAAACCTGCAACTTCACAGGTAATGTTTATTTTCAGAAGGCAAATATTATGCCAGTGTTAACTTCAATTACAGACTTATTTGACAATCTGACTACTCCATCTGATGCCTCAAGGGCAAATTTCAGCACTTTATGAAAGAGGTTGGCCCATAACCATCTATATGAATAAAATATACGAGAAGTTTTAATGAACATTTGAAAACAAAACTATTAAATATTAATTTCAAACATTTACATTAAAACAACAAAGGATTTGATTCATGCCGGCAAAGGCTAAAACATTCAGAATGAAGGCTGCCACTCCATTCTTTATGTTGCCCTGCTGTGTCTCCATATTACAAGTATCTCAAGCAGTGCATAATCAATACCTTATGAGCTGCAATGCGTAGCCACAACGGAGGGTCTGATCCTGCAGTTCTACTGAATGGCACTTGTGCGTGTGTGAATACTGTAGTATCAGTGTTATGCTGAGGCATGGGTGCCTCACATCTCTAAATTGAAATATTGGGTTTTTTAAATCATTATTATTCAAAATCAAATCATTCAATAAACTTTCACTTATTTCATACTTAACTTAATTGCTTTTCTGGTGGTTTACGCGCTGAACATTTTCAAGAAATTTAAATGACTTCTATGTTGTTCTGTGAAGGGATACTCCATTCAGGGTGAAGCTTATCAGGTACAGAGAGCCCACACCAAGCCTTTGGTACCACTTAAGATTTAAACTGAGCTATATTTCACCTTCTTATTGTCCTTAGCCAAAACTTTGGATGACTTTAAGGGGGAGTTTCACCAATGTAAGGACTATGAATTCAGTCCGTGTTGTTACAGTGTTACTGCAAGTGCAAAAGGCAGTGTTACATTACAAAGGAAATATAAAACTACTTCTTTCATCGTCTGTTTCAAGGAATATAACTGGACTGGACTGTGAGATGTCTATGGTGCCTTTGGACTCAAATCCTATAAACTGAACCGACTGATTCTTACTAGATCATGGAGAACCTGAGAAGTAGCAGCATTTCTAAGTCAAAATGTTAGTCATCAGTGCTTAAGCAAGTGTTTAAAGTTAAGCATGTGCTTAACTACTGTGCTAAATGGGAACTTGAGTGGGGTGCTGTTGCTGGTCTTAACTGCACATGTGCTTGTTACCTGATGTTACTTTTGAAAGTATGCTGAGCTGTGACTACCAGGCTGTTCAGTGAAGCCAGCTGCTGGCACCTCCTGTTGGATCATGCACATGTGGATGATACAATTTGGAGCTGTGGAAGAAGTGCCCTCCTTGGATTCTTTATCTGTGAAATTAACAGCAATGAATGATGCATCACTAGAACACAGACAAAGGCAAGTTTGTAGTACCTTGCATGTAATTTCTTGGTTTTCTGCCAGGGGCAGATCTGGGGTGCCCTTGCTGAAAAGGTTTCTATTTGGATAAGGATGCAAAAATTTGCATGCCTCTCCAAACCAATTTGGTAGTAAAAACAGGACTGGAAATCCCCCCCCATAAGATTTCAGCCCGTATGGAAAAGTCCTACAGCATTTATTAGAGAGTCAGAATCTTCCTGTAGAATTTAAACCTGTCTAGGGAATGCCACAGCAAGGAATATAATTTTCTATAAAATTCCAGAGGTTAGTTTAAAAACTCCTGGCCAGATCTGCTGCTGAGGTAGGTATGTGTAGCTTCATTGACTTGTGAATCAGTTATTACTTTTATCTGACCCTGTTCATCCATCCTTGTTTCATAACAGAACATTTGAGTATCTTCTGTTGTCCTCACCTAGAGCTCAAAGGTCCTTCAAAACCAATACAATGTCAATAGAAAAATAATTATGCAAATCTTATTAGGACAAAGTCCAATTTATTAACAGGATTTTTTGCATTATCCACACTAGCCACAAAATATGTAGCACGGATGAAATATAACCCTACTCAGAGGGCCAGCCAAAGGCTTATGAACCAGTTTAGTCCCACTTAAGACCTATTTTGAGTGGTGGCCCTGACTATTAACTGTAGTGGATTGTGAATGTTGACTTCATATTTTGCCGTTACAAACAAATGGACAAATTCAAACTGAAAAGCCATCTGAAGTCCCAACAACCCATGTGCCTTTGCCAACCATTGAGCAACAAGTGGAGAAACTGATTTCAATCAAATCTTGTAAAACCAAAAGGAAATACATCTGGGCTGACAAACACAATTTGAAATGGCTGAGTTATGACTCCCCAAAATTCAGAGGATTTATGGAGTCAGTCATAGACCTTTACGTATAACACAATGAATGGGTCTTGCTGTAATATCAATCATAAACTAGATGGCGAGTTTATGTCAGGCTGTACTTTGCAGGTTGTGAAGAAGGAAGTTGTGTTTAATACATTGGGAGAAAAAATGTATATTCAATTAATGACTGCACATATGAAAAGTCTTTAGCACCAACACCCAGTTCTTGAGAGTATTCTTTTGAGATCTCTCTCTCTCTCTCTCTCTCTCTCTCTCTCTCTCACACACACACACACACACAAATTGTTACAGGACTCATTTCTCAAAATATCTTTTTGAGTTCTTCCATGGTTGGTTTTAGAAAAGAGAAAAACCTACAGTTCTGGTACCTTTGAAGCATTAGTTTTAATAAAATGATATTGACAAAACATTTCTGAAAAGTTCTTGAAACAACTACAAAATATTTTAAAATCTAGAACATTCTAATAATGAATTCCATGATTAACCTGTATGTATTGTATATTGCATGAAGCTGATATTGATAAAACACTAAATTATAACAGCATCAGTGCTTAACAACATCAGTGCAATAGCAGAGCAAATATCTTTTTAATTGAAGGCTCTGTATTATTATTTTATAGTATAGGCTTTTAAGATAATTTATTAATACTCTCCTAACAAAGGTAAGTGATTTGGAGGCTGCATATTTTTTATTTCTTAGGAGTTATTTTATTTGATAATGACATTAAATATTAGAAACTGTAACAGCTGGTGTGTTTATCCTTACTTGAGTGTATTAACCTCTTTAGCTGTTTTTTCCAGAAGAAGGATTCAGCATTACAGATTTGACTGTCAGCTGCAGTGCCTGGCGGCCCGTTGGATTGGCATCCTGACAGAATCTAAAGTCCAGTGCTGCAAGTAAACATGGATGACATTGCAGATAGATAGAACTGGCTGACTTGAGGCACCTGCAGCTGCTTGCTCCAGAATAAAAGCAAAGGTTGTGCTCACTGGAGTGGAAAAACACTGAATTTACCTCTAGTTATTTTGCCTGCATTTTTTTTTCAGTTGTGCATTTTGGAACCTTTCCACTAAAAGCACATTAAGCTGAAATACCTAAGTGAAAAAATCCACCAGATACTAGATTTCATAACCCCTTTTTCCCCTCTTCACTGAACAGTTTCCCTACTAATTTCTGACTGGTACCAACTGGTATTTTACTGGTGTGAATATCAGTTTATAGAAGAGGATGCTAATGCTATCTGCACAGAAGCAGCCGTTAGCAGTTTATTTTTTTTTACAGATGGAATTCATGAGTTGTGTTTTAAAGCTGAGTTACATAATGCTATAAAAATTGGTTATCTAGGAAAGCCATTATCTTTTAAACATTCCTGTTTTCTGGGGTAGGTCCAGAAAGTCTTTGGGTCTTGGAACCCAGGAAGAAAGCACATGAACTAAGCAAATTGTTCTTGTCAACAGCCCATATAGTCAATCATTAATTCATAGTCACAATATTCATTTCAATAGCACCAAGGCTTTTCAAATGCTTTACAAACATCAATTAGTTGTCATAGAACCCTTGATGTAGGTATTATATCTAGTTTGCCAATAGGTAAACTGAGGCACAGAAATGCTTAAATGACTTGTTCAAGGTCACACAGCAAATTAGTGATGATCCTGTAACAGAATCCTGATTCTGAGTCCCGTGCTTTAAGCACTAGATAACACTTCCAACATTACCCAGTAAAAGCTGCTCCTACTTTACCCAGCTATTGCTGTGTATCCTGACTTGCCTGAGTTGAGATAAGCAGTCAAATTTACAAATAAGTTGGAGAGAGGTTGGTACGACAGAACTGAACTGAGGTGTTTGATGGCTGGTTCTTTTTCCTTATGCCACCTGCATCCTTTGATAACATCAGATCATTTACCTTTTTAAAGAAAGTGAATTCTTTTTCATCATGGGTCACCAGTGAGCCTAACACTCTCTTTTGTGTGGAACCCCTGCTAACAGAGGTGGAGGAGTATCAATCACAGCTCTCCCTGGGGTTGCACCTTGCTATGCTGGCTCGTGATCAGAAAGAAGCAGACGGTTATTTACAAATAAAATAATCAAGACCTCAAGAACGTTTTCCCCCAAACCTTCCACTGAAGAGGCCCAAATAAGGTAGAATAGTTTAATATCCCCTTCTGCCAGCTCTCAAGGACATTGCCTGGTCTGCTAGCACCTTTAAGCCTGTTATTGGTTAAATTCACCAAATGTGATACCTTACACAATAGAGCTGCTTCCGATTTTTCTGTGGTATTCAGGAGGCTCTGGCACTCAAAAGATAATAGAAATTAATGCTAGATTATTGTGCAAGAATACTGTATCTGCCTTACAGTATATATATATTTTCAGTCAGTTCTTTACAAGCAATGCACAGACTGCCTTTGAATCTCTTCTGTAGCCATGGTCACCCTCCTTCTTTATTTAGTGTTAAGTGTTATGCATTTAGCAGTAAAACCTGAACAAAAGAAAAGAAAGCAGGTGCTCTAAGTTTACTCTACAGCCAGCTGCCAGGAGAACATACTGTACTTATTTATTTATTTTTACAGAACATAAGGGCTTTATATTGAATGCTTTTGGAAAAAAAACACTTATGAACATACATTTGATCAATCTTATACTTTATTTTTAAATCAATAAGGCCATGGAAGCAGTAATTACTGAAATAAGTTGTCACAAAATTTTAATTTCCATTTGCTTCCCTATTTTTGATTTAGACAAGGACAGTATCAGAGAATTCTAAAATCAGGAATGAAGACCTTGCTGATGCTGTTGGGTTTGCCTCATTACTGCCACCTGTGGCTGGCTAACAGCATCACTGGCCACTGATGCAAATTCTTAATATGGGAAGGTAAGCCATGATTTGCACTGGTGTAGTTTACTCCACTTTTGAGCAGGGATTAGCTGCACTGGTACAAATCATGGCTGACCTTGTCTACAGCAGATATTGTTGTGACCACACTGGTGTCCAGCAGCCACTGGCTCAAATTCAGTTATATTCCCAGTGTAGGCAAGAATGAAGACTATAAAGATCAGGGAAAGATACAGGAAATATGCAGACTCTGCGATGCTGAAAACTGGATTAGATAGGGTGATGCCTGCAAAGCACCAAAGATCATAGAAATCATCGAAATGTAGGGCTGGACGTGACTTCTAGTCCATCTCCCCACATGGACGCAGGATTAAGTATACTTGGATCATCTCCTTCTCCTTATATTATCTTGCACCCATCACCATAGTGCACACCAGCTGTGTGCTAAAGGCTGCTGGGCCTGCGGGGTCGGGGGTGTGGGCAGCCCCACCACCTGGCGCGGTGGGGTCCAGGGCCCCGGCTTCCCTGATGCCCTGCCTGACTGGGTCCAGGGTCCTGGCTTCCCTTCCACTCTGTCTGGGGTCCCGGCTGCCCTGCCCACATGATGGAGTCTGGAGTTGGGGCTGCTGGGCCGCCCTGCCCCACACTGCGGGCTGCCCTGCCCTGTTGCCTGCCCCCCCAGTGGGATCCAGGGTTGGGGCCGCCGCATAGCGGAGTCAGGATAGGGGCTACCCTACAGCCCCATGCCTGGGTTTCACTCCTGGCCCCACCCTGTGGAGGTGTCTGTGGGTAGGCTGGGTTATTGGGGTCTGAAAAGGGATTAGTAGAGGGCACTAGTTCTCAACCAGTGACCCAGGTAATGCATTGGGGGTCGCATAGTGGCCCACATGGATAAATAGGTTGAGAATCACTTCGCTTTGAGAAGGCTTCAAAAAGTAGGTGACCAGATTTTGCCCTCATTTGCATGTGGACAATTCCAGTGAAGTCAGTGTGGTGACATGGTGTGAATATTTTGCATAAAATAATTTGATTTTACAGTTTCTTTCCCCTCATGCCCCACAACTTGAGACTGATTTGTTCAATTTACTGTTTACAGAACTCACATACTTATGTTTCATATGCTTTTTCCTGAATTTCTCTTCTTGCCCCCCCACAGTATTCCTTTACCTCAACACTCTTCTCATCTAACAAGATTCCTCTCTGGGGAGTGACTGACTGTCAGAATGGTGGTTTGGCTATAAAATAGAAGTAAAAAATAAAGAAACACTATTATTAGAGCTGATCAGAAAATATTTTTTCTACAGAAAAATTTGACTTTTGGTGAAAAAAACAAAATCCAAATATTTTTAACCCAAAACCAAAGATTTTGATTTGGAAATACTGTTGCGGTACTTTAGGGGTTGTCATTCAAATGCCCCATGACCCTTTTTGCCTCTATACACTGAGCTCCCTGACCTGATTACATTTCTCATGATGCACCACAGTCATCCCATTCACCGGGCCACCATGGTGCATCCTGGGAGTCCCTGGCCACAAGGTATCATGGAAAATGTAATCCAGCTGGGCCTGGAAATAGGGAAGAAGAGGGGCATCAAGCAATTGAATTGCAACTCCTATGAGACATCACAGCAGCAGTTCCAAATCAATTTGTTTTTCAGATTTTTAAGTTGAAAAACAAAATCTTTATGATTTTTGGGTATTCAATTCTATGACTAGAAGTCAACATTTTCCATGGCAAGCAGACAATTTTAGTGAAAAATACCATTTAGTCAAAAAACAAATGTTCCATGAAAAACAGTTTCAACAGAAAGTTTTCGACCAGCCTGGCTCACTTTGAATATTTCTGAAACACAGGTTTTGACATAGCTATGTGCTACAGTCCCCTGTTGCCAGGGTTTTAGATTATAAACCAATCCAAATGGTTCAGTTAGGCTTAGATTGAAGGAAACTCTAACACAGAATGTTTTACTGCTCCCTCTCGCCTCTCTTCCCCTTGTCACTCTTTTTAAAAACATAATATTTAATTTATTTATTTATTTATTTATTTATATCTAGACAGCCATAGAAGTGATTCTGGGAAAATACAGTGCCTTGCCAAAATCACATACATTTTAATGGTTTTCCTGTTCACTTAACCCCACATCAACAGCGTATCCTCCCTTGCCTCTGGAGGGTGTGGAAGGCCAAGAGCTGGGTGGAACTGGCCTGGCTCCAGTGCGTGTTTAACAAAGGAAAACTTGGGACATTTTTGAAAACACAAGGTGCCTGTTTCAAGACACTTGGGCCCCATCTACATGGCAACTTCTGATAGAGTTTGTAGTCAGTTAGTGACATGGTTGGCTGTAAATGTAATCTGTGCTCTCACACACCATGTTAATACTTGGTTAGCAATTGGGCAGCTAACAGTTTCAACCATGCCAGCATTCTAGGCTAGAGAACAGTTGTCTTCCTGTAACCACTTCCTTGGGCATGTAGAAGGGATTCCTTAATTGTACCTGTGCACTATGGGATATTCTGTGTACAACAATAGGCCACATTTTCCAGAATGCAGCAGTACTATCGAGATACTTATAAGCCCTTCATTACTGTGGTATCTAAATGCCTCACAGTCTTTTAAGGGTTTATTCTCATGTATTTCCCTGTGAAAAAGGGAAATGCTATTATCCCCCAACCGGGGGTGGTGCTGGGGGAGGGGAGGAATGGAGGCACAGAAAGACAAAAGGCAAGATTTTTCAATGTATTAAGGTGCCTAAAGACTCTGAAAGATGCCTAGGCCCTCTTGAAAATCCCACTAGGTGCCTACCTGCATCTTTAGGCACTTAAATACAAATTCTGGACCTTAGTGACTTAGCAAATTGAACCTGGGTCTTCCAAGGCTAGGGCTAGATTTTTAAAGGTATTTACATGCTAAGGGAGATTTTCAAAAGGATCTAGGCTCCTAAAACTCATTGATTTCAATGGGTGTTAGGCACCTAGATATTTTTGAAAATCCCAAAAGGCACCTTAATAACTTTAAAAATCTGTCCCCTAATCACTAGACCATCCTTCTTCCTAAATCCGGGTAGCCAGTATGTTAATACGGACTTTGTTGATACATAGTTGTGTTGTGAATCAAGTTGTTGCGTGGACACAATTCTACTGTCTTCGTGGTAACAAGGTCAGAGGAGAGCGTCACAAACTAGTTCCAAGAGTGTAGTTTTAGGGTAGACAGAACCTTATGCTCTTTGATGCATACTAAGCCCCCTGGCCCTTCAATGACATCCATAAGGGCACAGGGGTCTGCCTGTACAGATATCACCGCAGGATTGGGGCCTGACTAGGGATATACTATGAGCCCCTTAGTTTTGACTACAGTAACTTCATGATGGATATTCCTGTTTTGATCATTTCTTTGAAAAAAACACTGGCTTATGTGTTAGGCTATCCACTAACTAAAGTAATGGTAAGTGCTATAAAGCATAGAGAAAAAGCTATTGCACTTACTGTAATTTTCACTTACTTATTTTACTACAATATCTTGTGATTTTCCAGAACATTACAGCTTACAAAAGTGATACTGCACTGTTATGAGCAACGTCTATGGTACTATTTTTATAAGGAAGCTCATGTTCTATATGATACATATATCAATGACATAGTAGTATTGTGTACTGATGCATTTTTAAATACTTAATTTTGTTTTGTTTTGTGTATATCCAACCAAAATATATGCTTACAGCTAGAATTGTGGGTATTTCAGTGTTCATGTTCCCTGTAAACCAGGGGTCCCTGAGTGGCAGGCAGAAGAGGTGTTTCTCGATCTAAAGATGCGTGGCTTATTTAGCTCTGCCCGTGATATAGTTAAGTTGTGCATTGAGATTTTTTTGTGAACAAGTAATAAAATGCATGGGCATTTTTCAACATAACATTTTCAGACTTACTGTCATACAATTTTAATTCTCTACATGTTCTTTCTAACATTTAAAGCCCCAAAGTTGAGTTTTGGGTTTTTTTAAAGTCAGATATCCTTGAGATTAGTTTGTGAATGAATTATTTTCTAAATTGCAATGTGCCAATAAATCTTACAGCCAGGAAACACTGAAAAAAGGATCCTCCACCCTATTTAGCTGAATAAAATAAGTAGTTCCATTGAAGCAAAAAAAAAAAAAAATCCATGACTCCAAATTTGGGAGGAAAAAAAGTTCTTTTAGACATTACATTTTTTTAAATTTACAAAATATTTTAAATTAAAACCTGAGGGGACAAACATTTTTGTTGCAATTGTTTTGATTGGTGACAATCTCTTGTTAGGCTGCATTAAGAAAGTGATAGAGAATAATACTGAAAATACTGTAATTCTGTTATATCAAAAAATTTGATGGCACACTCTTATCTTGAACAGTTTCAGTTCTGGTTGTCTCATTTAAAAAAAAAAGGTATAGCAGAAACAGAACAGTTACAGTGAAGGGCAGACTTCAGATGCATACAATGACTTCCATATGAGGCCAGATTTTTAAAAAGTAGGACTAAATTTAGGGAGGCTATGAATAAGAGGTGACATGACAGAAGTATATAAAATAATGAACAGTCTACAGAAGGTAACTCAGGAGTTCCTATTAACCTTATTATATAATACAGGAACCCAACACAGTTAAGCACTACTGTTTTTACACAACATGTAATTAACCCGTGGAATCCACTGTCACAAGATATTATCTTAATATCTTATACAAAACAGCACTGGACATCTATAAAATAATATCATCTTCATTAACACTAGCTAGGATAAAAAAATGTCAGTCACCAACTGCTATGGGTTAGGAAATTCCTTCCTCCATAGCTGTAGTTACTGCAAAATTGTTCATTGGGGGTTTATATCTTCCTCTGAAGCCTCTGATATGAGCCACTGTGGGACACAGGATACCTGACTGGATGGATTATGGGCCAATCCAGTAAGGCAATTCCTATGTTCCTGTGGCATATTCCTATTATTTATGCAATAATGCACTAACAAAAAGAGATAGTTACATCTTACATACCTGATAACTAAGCCAAAGCTACAAAGCAGTAAGCTTTATTGAAACTGTACTGTAAATACAAATGTAGCCATTAGCTAACTGCAGGCAGTTTTACATGGGAAATAAACAGTTGGTACCATGGGCTACAAAACTTGGGATTTAAACGTTTGGCATCCTTTTATTTACAAAATGCATCAGTCACAAATAAAAGTTGCATTTTTGAAAGATTCGTTTTGGCCATTAGCACACATGGAATAACAGTCACAAATGATAAATGTCATACCTTTGTCACCAGAAGTTGAAGAAATCTGCAGGGTTCCTGTTTGGATAAGTTCCACCCCTTGTGATTCAGATCAAAAAATCTTTGAAAAAGGTTTTGATTTTGGAAGCTGCTGTCAAGATAAAACTTTCTTTCAACTGCAGCCATCCCAGTTCAGGGAAGGCTTACCTTTTTCTGCACAGAGGTCTTGGCATCCATTTTCCTCCAATTTTCTCTTTTACACTGAGCAAGTAAAGCAAAAGTTTGTGATGAATATTTTCATTAGTTTTCTTTCTTGATACCATGTTATTATTTAGTACCTGATAACTCATTGATGAAATGTCACCTTTTCCCACAAATGCTGAGTAGATAAACAACATTCACCTTTTGTCAAATGTATTTTTATGTTTAATGTGTTCTTTAGTGCTCACAAGGAGCATCAGATTGTCAGCCCTGACGAATGGCGGTCTCCCACTAGCCACAGAACAGGTAGGTCAGGGCAGTTGCTAAACCAAGCTCCTGCATGTTGTCCCATCAATCTGCTTCACACATGAGGTGAACACATGTGGTAGCCTATTCTCTATGTCCATGGACTCCCTGGCCTCTTGCAGACTGACAATGTGCCAGTAAGTGCCCATTGTGGTGGCAATAACTGTGATTTACACCAAGGAGATCAGAATGCGCTCTTCTGATGCATGGCCTTTTTCATGCTATCATTAAAACCATAGCTCTCTATTCACTCCAAGGCTGCTGACTATACCAGACAGCCTGTGGAGGAAGGCTGTACCTATGCAAGGCTTCAGTAGGCTTCACTCCGCTGGGATGCAGCTCATGCAGGATGAACTAAATATCTCTGCTGGAATTTACAAAGGAGCTGAAGGAAGTTAGGTGCTCAGCTTCCATTGAAGTTTAGTGAGATTTGGGCACCTAGCTCTCTTCAGCTCCTTTGAAAAGTCCTGCCTAACTCATCATAATTTCATATCACCTGCAAAGAAAACATGGTAAGGAAACAATTACCCACCACTTCAAGTTTCATTCTCCACTATTTTTCTTGTGTCCTTCAGTTTGGAACAGTTGAACCTTAACATACTGAACTGCTAAGCATTCTTGCTGGAGTATATGTAAAAATAACACCTTTTAATTTAAGTGCAAACTTTACTTGTCTAGCCTTAAGGACATAAAATATGCCTAGGAAAGAAAAGATAGTGTCTATACCCTCATTAAAACACATTCAGCCCAGGGTAAGGATTTGATCAAAAGGATTCCTGCCAACGGAAGGGCACCCTGGAATCATTGTAAGAAGTTGTGTATGTGTGTGCCTGTGTGTTTCTTTTCTTTTGTGTGCCCTGTCCCTTCCCCTATCACCTGCAATCACTTTTCTTCCAGCTGGGGGGAACAGAAGAGATCTTACTTCCTTGATGACAAGCCCGGCCTTTGAGCAGCTAAAGCAAAAGGTTCTTTAAGTTCAAATGAGACTGTGACTTAAACTAATAATTCCTGAGACCAACATATGTTTATTGAAATGTAAGTATCCTTCATTCCGATCAGCAGGCTTTATTCACCCCACTGCGATTTCAATCGTTGCCCTTTTATTTGTCCAGAGTGAATAAATGAATGGGCTGCACGTTTTTATTCACAGCAGTAGGTTTAGGACTTCAAATCAGAGAGGTGTTTTGATTTTAGAAATAAACTGCAGAGGAAACAGTTTCAACTGGAACTTTCATATTTTTTTACCAGTTTAAGGTAACATCAAAACTCATTTTTCCCAAAACCCAAAACCCAACAGCATTCTTTTAATCCAAATTAAATCAAGTGTTGTCCCTTTTTCTTCTTCCTTCCAATTTAGAGGAAAATAAAACTATTCTTGTTTGAATGGTTTTGTTTGCAGATCCTAAATGCCCTGCTACTGCAAATTTTCAAATGATCTCATACAGCCCAAAGTCTCTTTGGTGTCAGCAGCTGCTCAGGTACCGACCCAACCATAAGAATGCTGCTGATCAGAACAATGACTGCCTGGTCTATAGATGTCATATGGAGGTAGAAATCTAAAAGATGCTCATTGGAGTGACATTACAAAGTGCATTGCACACACACTGTATCTGGGTCAGAGGAGAAGTTATTTCACAAAGTTAGCAAAGCAGTTCTGGGCAAACTGACTCTTAGGGTTCAGGAAATATTTGAGTCTATTATTTTGTTGGCAACTTTACAATGATTAATAATAAAAGGTGATGTAGAAGTACAAAGAATCTTTTTATCTGAGAATGTGTGAGAGGAAGGATGATCCAGTGATCAGGGTGCTCGCCTAGGAATTAGGAGAGTGGGTTCATTTCTCTGCTCTGCCACAGACTTCCTGAGTGACCTTGGGCAGGTGACTGAGTTTCTCTGTGCCTCAGTTCCCCCATCTGTAAAATGGGGATAATTGCACTGCTGCCTTGCCTCATAGGGTGTTGTAATGGTAAATATATTGGAGATTGTGAGGCGCTTAGATACCATGGTAATAGGAACCACATAAATACTTAAGCACACAGAATAGATAAGCAATTTGGGTAGGAGAGTGGAGCTGCTAATTGGCAAAGAAAGACACTCAAGTACAACCCAAAGGACTTCACCTCTGAATGTCATTTCCAGAATCTAGCAGGGAAGACAAGAGACAAAAGAAAGACAAATTATCTCTATGCACCAGGAGAAGGCATCAAAACGAATAATTTAGAAGACTTGACAATTCAAGGTAAGCAACAAGGCCATTGGCTCACAGCATTGTGAGAAGGTGATTCTGTCAGCAAAGCACTGACACTATCAACACACCAAGTACTGAAGGAATACCACTGGGAAATGATGAGGCCAATGACCCACAGGGGTGGGGTCAAAATCTTTGATGGATATGACCAGTGGCAGCCAAAAAGCCCTCCTGGTTTCAAAGAGGCCCTGAGAACTCAAAGACTGTTCCAGCAAAGTTGCTAAAAGTGTACAGGGAAACCAGTGTTGCAAGGAGACACTCCAGAACACTTTTTCATAGGCCAAGTCATTCGAGGGATACGGGAATTGCCATCCAAACCGAACCTAAAATCTGCAAAGCTGGTAGAGGCTGGAACAGGCCTGAATAATTCTAGCAGTGAGTTCCCTTGCTGAGAGCAGTGAGAAAGAAACTGGAACCGCATGTTTTAGAGGGGAGAGCTGAGGCACTGGCAATTAGTCTAAGATGGAGCCTGGCCTGCCTGTGCATCCAAGAAATCATAGCCATAACATTTCCATCATCAGGTGTGGACTCTGGCATGAATTTAAGTCAGGGTACTAGCAACTCAGCTCATGGCCCCAGACAATTTATTTTTGTTATATCATTTTGAAAGGTGGGTCATATTTTTGCCCACAGATGTAGAAATTGTGGAATCTAAAGATCTCTGTAGAAGAAACTACCATGGAGGGAAAGATGAATTCAAATGCTGCAGCAGTTCCTTTCATGAAGATGTGTAAAGGACAATCAACTCACAGAGCCTAAATCCAGAGGCCGAAAATTGACAACTATCTAAAATTATCCTGGAACCAACAAAGCTACAATAACACTGCAAGCAACCATATAAAATAACAGTTCCACCAAATCATATGACACAAATGAGTGTCCTTCTATTTGACTGGGTTTGTAACATGGACTTAAACGCTGAATTTATACCATAAGTTCTGATGCAAAAGAGCTGAACATTTTCTTTGCTACCTTGCCACCTTTTATATATTGTTAAACACCTAACCTTTCATATGTAAAGTAAAGGCTTAGTCTTATTTTAGATATATGCAACAAACAGAGCAAATGAAATGACTTTACACAAGAGATGGGTAAAACCATGGTTTTGATTTAAATGAGACCCCATTAATTGAGTTTTGGGTTTACAAAACCAAAACCAGAGGTGATTTCTGTTCAGGTCCAATTTGTTCCAACACTCCACAGTTTGCGGGCAGTTGAATAAACTATTCTAGGTTTGGTTCATCTATATGAGAGCTAATTCCCTAAAGCTGAAGAAAATCATTAGCAAAACTGATCAGAAAGAAAAATGTAGAAAGAAAAATGTGAATGAAAATTGGAAATTCTTCAAGAAGAGTTTATTAGATGGCCAAAAAGCCAAGATTCCACAATCAAGAAAAAGGACAACTTTGGCTCGTTCACTGGTAAACTGAAGGCAGCAATTCGAAATAAAGAAGCAATATATAACAAATGGAAATGGGGGAAATAGATAGCAATCAATATAAATTAGACTGTATGAAGTACAGAAAATTGATAAAGGAATTTAAATAGATCAGGGAAAGATCCCTGGCTGGCAGAGCAAAGACAATAAGGATTTTTTATAATATATTAGGAAGAAAAGAAACCTAGCAGTAATATAGGCCCATAACTACAAGGAGATGGTAAAACTGCTAAAAATGAGCAGAAAAGACAGAGGTGTTCAATCAATATTTCTATTCTGTATTTGAGAGATAAAAAGGCATCTTTTAAAAAGTAGAAGTTAAATCCTAGTGAGGTAAATAGAAAGGAGCATAAACACTGTCAAATTAAGTGTAAAAATGCAATAAGAAAAGCCAAAGAGGAGTTTGAAGAACGGCTAGCCAAAAACTCGAAAGGTAATAACAAAATGTTTTTAAGTACATCAGAAGCAGAAAGCCTGCTAAACAACCAGTGGGGCCTCTGGATGATAGAGATACAAAAGGAGTGCTTAAAGACGGTAAAGTCATTGCGGAGAAACTAAATGGATTCTTTGCTTCAGTCTTCATGGCTGAGGATGTTAGGGAGATTCCCAAACCTGAGCCAGCTTTTGTAGGTGACAAATCTGAGGAATTGTCACAGATTGAGGTGTCACTAGAGGAGGTTTTGGAATTAATTGATAAGCTTAACATTAACAAGTCACTGGGAACAGATGGCATTCACCCAAGAGTTCTGAAAGAACTCAAATGTGAAGTTGTGGAACTATTAACTATAGTTTGTAACCTGTCCTTTAAATTGGCTTCTGTATCCAATGACTGGAAGATAGCTAATGTAACGCCAATATTTAAAAAGGGCTCTAAAGTTGGTCCCGACAATTACAGATCGGTAAGTCTAACATCAGTACTGGGCAAATTAGTTGAAACAACAGTAAAGAATAAAATTGTCAGACACATAGAAGAACATAAATTGTTGGACAAAAGTAAACATGGTTTCTGTAAAGGGAAATCGTGTCTTACTAATCTATTAGAGTTCTTTGAAGGGGTCAACAAACGTGGACAAGGGGGATCCAGTGAACATAGTATACTTAGATTTCCAGAAAGCCTTTGACAAGGTCCCTCACCAAAGGCTTTTATGTAAATTAAGTTGTCATGGGGTAAAAGGGAAGGTCCTTCATGGATTGATAACTGGTTAAAAGACAGGGAACAAAGGGTAGGAATAAATGGTAAATTCTCAGAATGGAGAGGGGTAACTAGTGGTGTTCTCCAAGGGTCTGTCCTAGGACCAATCCTATTCAACTTATTCATAAATGATCTGGAGAAAGGGGTAAAAAGTGAGATGGCAAAGTTTGCAGATGATACTAAACTGCTCAGGATAGTTAGGACCAGAGCAGACTGTGAAGAACTTCAAAAAGATCTCACAAAACTAAATGATTGGGCAACAAAACAGCAAATGAAATGTAATGTGGATAAATGTAAAGTAATGCACATTGGAAAAAATAACTCCAACTATACATACAATATGATGGGGGCTAATTTAGCTACAACAAATCAGGAAAAAGATCTTGGAGTCATTGTGGATTGTTCTCTGAAGACGTCCACACAGTGTGCAGAGGCAGTCAAAAAAGCAAACAGGATGTTAGGAATCATTAAAAAGGGGATAGAGAATAAAATGGAGAATATATTATTGCCCTTATATAAATTGATTGTATGCCCACATCTTGAATACTGCATACAAATGTGGTCTCCTCATCTCAAAAAAGATATACTGGCACTAGAAAAGGTTCAGAGAAGGGCAACTAAAATGATTCAGGGTTTGTAACAGGTTCCATATGAGGAGAGATTAAAGAGGCTAGGGCTTTTCAGCTTGGAAAAGAGGAGACTAAGGCGGGATATGATAGAGGTATATAAAATCATGAGTGATGTGGAGAAAGTAGATAAAGAAAAGTTATTTACTTATTCCCATAATACAAGAACTGGGGGCCACCAAATGAAATTAATGGGCAGAAAGTTTAAAATAAAAGGAATTCCTTCTTCATGCAGCGCACGGTCAACTTGTGGAACTCCTTGCCTGGGGAGGTTGTAAAGGCTAGGACTATAACAGCATTTAAGAGAGAACTGGATAAATTCATGGAGGTTAAGTCCATTAATGGCTATTAGCCAGGATGGGTAAGGAACGGTGTCCCTAGCCTCTGTTTGTCAGAGAGTGGAGATGGATGGCAGGAGAGAGATCACTTGAACATTACCTGTTAGGTTCACTTCCTCTGGGGCATGTGGCATTGACCACTGTCAGTAGACAAGATACTGAGCTAGATAGACCTTTGGTCTGACCTGGTATGGCCGTTCTTATGCTGAATCCAGGCGTAGCTGGTTCTAATGTAATGGTCTGTGACACACAGGAGGTCAGACAAAATGATTTAATGCTTTTGTGCTTAAAAACTACGAATCTATGACTATATTTCAGACCAAACAATGGCCTTCAGTGGGGGAAAGCTTGGTCCATGTTCAAATATTGCCAATACTCAGCTCAGGTACATTCACTCTAATACAGTTTCTCTGTATAACAAGTGATACCTGTCCTTAGATCTCTATAGCAAATACAAGTTTATCTAAAACTGAAACATAAAGGTCTATTTTCAAATAATATCGGACTAAAATTAGATTTTGTAATTTTAGAAGAAAAGGATTTTACAAAACCTAATACAAATGTTTCCAATACTTTTTTTTTTTAAAGAAAAGTTAAATGAAATTGGCATTTTTTTATTCCCTGAAAGTGTTTGGAATCCAAACACAATAGCTCCATACTATTACTTGAGAGTTAGAAATTCATAGTGATTCCATAACAGAAAGTGAAATTTACCAACATCATGTTTTACTGATCAAGCTGAGAAATACATACATACACACACACACACACACACACACACACACACACACACACACACACACACACACACACTGTAGATGAGGAAAAGTAAATTAAATTATTTTAATTATTTTTAAAAATAATTTCTACCCAGAATATAAAAATATGCAATACGTCCTGGAATTCATGATAAGTCCGTTTTATATTTTCCTCTGTGAGGATGGTGTATTTACTTTCATATTAATGAAACAGTACATGGGAAAGGTAAGGACTAGACTCAATGCCCATTGAACCCAATGGAAAGTCTCCCATTGACTTCAAAGGGCATTCCAGCTGGCCAGTAACCATACCCAGTATGGTTCATTTTACTTTGTGGTTGTTTCAATTTTTCTTCAGCTGGGTCAATTTTAACACAGGTCTTTGTTTTAAAATATGTACAGTGTTACATAGACAAAGTAAGGTGATATGTTTTAACTACAGTGTATGATTTATACCTTGAAAATATCCCTTGCATCTTATATTTAGGTTTGTATTCAAATTCTCAATCTATTTAAAGAGGAAACGTAAAGCAAGAAACAACCATTTTTGTTACAGACTCTAACTAAATTTATAAATTTCTGTCTCTGTTTTATTTTTTCCAGTAGGAAGATAGTCTTTCTTCAAAGCATTTCACTATTTAAATGTTTCCAGCACTTGCAAAAGGTTGCAGCAAACCTTGACTTATTTACAGAGAGATGTTGAGCAGAGATAAAACTACTTAATAATCCACCAATTCTTGCTAAACACACTTTCCTTCCATGTCCTCAGTGAAAGCAAGTACAAAACCTCTCTAATTTGCCATAGATATTTTTACATTATATAAATGTTCTTTTTATTCTACAGACGGCTGTCCGAACCAAGGATGAAACAGAATGGTTCAAACAGATGAATCTGAAAGTTCATCATAATAAAAGAGCCCTTAAAGATATTAAGATTAAAAAAAGAAGAGTTCATTTGAAAACAATTGTACAATAGCAGTAACATATCGAAGGCAATGGAAACAACAAACCAAAAACCGTATGTTTCAAGAAAGGTTGACCACCTGACCTCTGTAAGACAAATTATTGCCCTTGTATTTTGTGGAACATCTGTTAGCTTCACAACAGCAATAACTACCACCACCACAATAACAAACATGAAAGGCTCATGAATCTGGGCAGAGAGAATTTTCAATCTATAGAAGAAGTTGTCCCTGAGTGTTTGGATGCATTCCAGCTCACACTATACATGTTTACAATGACGGTGTTGACTGAATAGTCAGCCACTATACCACTCATAGCAGCACTGGGTATTATAATAAGGACATAGGAATGTCAGATATTTTAGGATACAGGCAGTCCAATATATCTGAGTCTGCCCTTCCTTTGAGTTAACACTTGTACTCATAGAACAGTACATCTTCAGCCCTTCTTAAGTCCAGTTCTCACCCTTTTCTTGTACTTGACTCAGTTATCATATAGCCTTGTAGCAGCTCCACTCTCTGTTCTCTTCTCTTTGGAACTGGGTAATCAAATACTCCCTTAAGGCCTGATCCAAAGCCTACAGAAGTCCATGGGAAGACTCTCATTGTTTCCAATAGGCTTAGGATCAGGCCTTTACTCTCCACACCAAGTCCCTAGGCTGTCTTTGCCGATCATTAAAACAACAAGGAGTCCGGTGGCACCTGTAGTGAGGCGACCCGGCTCCTAGGCGCCCCGGAGAATGAAAAGCCCAGCCGGAGGCCAGGCTGAACGGAGCTATGGAGCTCTGAGCCCGCCCCGCAAAAGGTCAAGCGCCAACCCGAAGTATAAAGGCAGGCCCTCCGAGCTCAGTGAGGACTCAGCCGTCAGAGGGGCCGGATGTCTGTGACCAAGCTCCCACTGGGGAGGCCTGGCTGAGCCTGCACCGTGCTCATTACCCGGAGGAAGACTGGCCGAGGCTGCCCCGCTCCAACTGCCCAGAGGTGGAACCGAACCTGGCCTGCGCTCACTACCCCGATGAGGAGCCGAGCCTACCTTTCGCCACCTACCCTGAGGACCCGCTGAGCCCGCCCGTGGACACTCACTCTGAGGAGCCGATGGTGGTTGACCCCTAGGCTGACACCACGAAGACCCAGGTAGGTCCTGAGGGGGAGTACGGAAGCAGCCCACGGGCAGCCAGGCTGCAGAGTTGCTGGAGCCAATGTCAGTGTGTTGTGGCCAGGATCCCCACTGACCCAGCAGCAGACTGCCTGCCATTGCTAGGGCCCCAGGCTGGGATGCAGTGGAGTGGGAGGGCCTGCGTCCCCCCTGCCACCCAACGTCTGGGTGGCAGCCTCCCCCTCTCCCTGGGCCTGAGGAGGCCAAAGCCAAGAACTGCTATTGCTCAGCCCTGCTTAAGGGCCTGAGCCTACTTGACTTTGCTGTGTTTGCTGCCCCGCCCTGACCCAAGGGCCGGGCCTAGAACTGCTATTGCTCAGCCCTACTTAAAGGCCTGAGCCTATTTGACTTTACTGTGTTTGCTGCCACTCCCTGACCCCAGGGTCTGGGCTGGACAGACTGAACTGCTTGCTGGGGGTAGTGAGGCGGCCTGGATCCCAGGTGCCCCGGAGAACGAGGAGCCCCTCTCTCGACAGGGGACCCCCTTACAGCACCTTAAAGACTATCATTGTCTCTTGGCACTATTCCAGTTGCCTCAGTTATGCCTTAGCTATTTCTCCATTAACATCTCTAGCAGTACTAGAGCCAAGTGCCTTGCCCCATCCCCAGCTCCTCCCCAAGCCTTTTGCACTGGTTGTAACAATGCCCCCTGGGAAGTGACAGAGAATTCTGGAGGGCCTCTTCCTTTTTGTTCTTTCTCTCTCTCTTCCTTGTTTTCCTCTCTCAGCAGCAGTAATCCTTTACCAGTTAAAAGAAGCTGCAGAGGGAAACAAATTGGCATTCTGGTTTATTTCCCTCCGCACATTTAGATATGTAAAAGTTTATTCCTTGTTACCGAGGGAAGCTGATTAGGACTATTCCTAGCCCTTCTTTACCAGGGATTAGCTGCAAAAGAAGAGTAACCAGAAGTGCAAAGTTCTAGTCAGTTTCCCTTTGCAAGTAGCTCAGAGTGTAAAAGGCCTACTGGAGCGGGAACTAATCCTACTCACTTTCCTTCTGCAAGCTGTTTATACAGAAGAGCTACAAAGGAAAAAGGGAGTGAAGTGTTAGTCATTTTCTCTTAGCCACCAGCTGCTGATGGCTGGCTTTCATAACACAGGCACTCAGTGTTCAAATGGTTTCTTAAAACACTTCTCCATATAAATCTTTAAGAAGGCACATTCTTTAATCTGTGCCCTGTTGAGACTAGAGGGGTTTTGTTTCCAACTGCACCATGTCTATTTCATCACTATCTTCAGGCCAGTATCTGACTCCACCAAAGATATCTGCAGTCTTATTTTACTCATTTAAATCTCTCCCCTCACTACTATACAATACAAAAAATTCCGACCCAGATCATAATTTTGCAAACTCCAGCCCACAACTTAAGATGTTCAGACCTGGGGTTTTGGGTGTATCTCTAGTTAGTTAGTTAGTATTAGTATTTATATTATGGTAGTGCTTAAGAACATCAGTCAAGGACCAGGGCCCTTTACAGCAAGGCACTATATAGGTAAGTAATGAAGAAGACAGTCCTTTCCCTGGAAAACTCACAATTCACAAGGTAATCAGGACACAACAGGTGTGTGAAATAGACTAATGGTGTAGGCTGGGGTAACTATCAATGAACAGAATTTGGCAGAAAAGCAGGAGCCTCTAGTTTCCAAAAAGGATTTTGAGTATAAGTATTTTAATGCTACCCCTGCTCTTTTTTTGCTTCAGAAATCTAGGATGAATCCAGCATGACCGCCAAGTTTTTTCTGTCTTTCTTTTACACCTGTTCTGGCACTGTCCTAAGTTTTTCGGTATTCCTTCTTTTCCTCTAGGGAAACATATGTCTGTTGCTTCCTGGTTTCTTTCCTCCTCTTCCCCAGATCATAGTGGATGATACACCAAGGCAAGGGATTCATGTACTTTTGTAAGCAATGACTGTTATCCCTTCAATAAATTATCCATTAAAAGCCTTGCTGTCTCCTTCACTATTTTGAGACCTGTTTGAAACCTTTCGTAGGGGTCAGTGCTCTCTTCAACATGTATGTGAAGAGAACCTGTATCCATGAAGGCCTGAGTCCCACTGCTGCAGCATGATTGTGTCACATATCCCTTATCCCTCCCCTGGGGTCACGTCCAGGAGAGTCCAGTCAAGACGCATGTCTCTAACTGTCATCTGTCTGTGGGCAGGGGCCCTTGCCCCACTCCCTTCTGACTGAGGGGTTTAAAGATGTACAGCTCCTTACACTATCTTAGCAAGCTGGTCTGCATAAAGGCCAACACCTGTGCTTTGCTTTCTGTCTTGGGGGCTATGAATAGTGTATTGCCAACCATTACAAGTTACCAGAGCTCCAAGCAAACACATTTATTCTGAATGTAAAAGCATTACAGAGAAAAACATAAAAACCATTAAGGTTCCTATACACATGCTAACAGATTACCAGGAGTCACCATCAGTCTTATGGGGCCCTACAAGATCAAGCCTTCCAATCCTTCTACAAGGGTTGCAGTCCCACTTGGACAAAGGGTCCTATAAGACTGGATCAGGGTCCCATTTGCTGGATCAGAAAGACGGCCCTCAGAGAGTTTAAACCCAGCCTTTTGTATCAAAAGCCTTTTCTTTGTCTGTTGGCCTCTGGAAAACACAGTTTGAACCAGTGTATGCAAGCCTCCCCAGCAGAAGGTATTTACAACCTGAGTGATTTACCTTACTCACCTTCTATTATTTTAGTCGCTGGAGGAGCAATGCACATCCCTGGAATTGCATACAGTCTCTGGCCCACATATATATACAAACTATTCATAAGCAATACAATATGGTCCCCAAAGATATTGCATGTGATTCCAAAATTTATCACAGTATGCCCCTCCATACTGGGCAGGGGCAAGATGAGCGTGTGAGGTGGCAACATGGGGAACTGAGTGGCCTCCTGATCTTGCAGCCTGGGGAGACCAGCAGAAGTTAACACAGCAGAAGTTAACACAGCCTATGTCTGCACTGAAGTAAGATGCTGCCCTCACCAAACTGTAGAAACGTCCTCCAGCAGCAGGGAGAATCACAGTAGTACGATCCCAAAAGAGAACAGGCACTGGTGGAGTTGGACAGCATTGTGGAGGTGATGAGCTACAATATGAATGCCTCTAGGTTGTTTTTGGTGATCAAACCCAGTCCAGGAAATTGAGTATAAAACTCCATGTATTACATTTCCTCTTTCTATGTGAGTTATTCTCGAGAATGGGTTCCGAAACTTTTATTCTGGCCTCTTGTGTAAGCTGTATTTTCTTCATTACCTGTGTTTTTTTCCGATGATTGTTTTATACTGCCTCAGCTTGGAGCATTTACCTTGCCACATCTCTCCTCTCTCATGCCTTAGGTAGGCCTCTTTCTTCTCCTTGATTACTTTCTGCACTGCCCAGTTCATCCACATGGGCTTTTTTCATTTGTTTTTCTCCTACACAGTGAATATATTGCTAGCGTCCATGCATCACCCTCAAGCATACATTCATTTTTCTCAGCCTGACCAATTTACATTTTCTCTTTGTGTCCTGTTCTTCCATTGCTTCATCCCTGTTGATTTCATCCCAACTTCTCGCTTTCTTCCTAACACTTTCTGTATAGAAATTCAAAATCTGTATTACCATTTCTAACAGAGCACTGTGTCTTGCTTAAACTCTAATTACAAATCAAACAGACACATTTAGCAAACGCTGTAAGGACATGGGGCAGACTGATTTTCTTGAGTATTTCTTCTTCCTCACCTGTGAAATGTATGGCTTCTGGCAGCTGTTCCCCATCTCTTATGTGAACACACCAAAGTAAAGATTTTATTACATTTTTTTTTAGCAATGTCCACCTCTTCTGTCAATATATCATGCTTGCCATGCCTTAGAGACCACATTGTCTCCTTCACTGACCTCTTTTTCCTTTTATACTTGAATCGTTTCTGATTATTATCTTAACTTCCTGTGCAATCTGACTTTATTTTTCACTTGTTCTTGCCATGTCATTGTTCTAGGCTTTCAATTTCTAGGCCTGGTCATTGTTAATACTTCACATATGCCCCTTTTGGAACTTGATTATTTTCCCCATTTCTTTTTTATTACCAATTTATTTACTGATTGTGGCTGGGAGTGTCATTTTTGTTTTATTTCACTCCTGGAACCAAATTCTGGCTATCTTCAGCTTCTTTCCCCTTTAGAGAAGCATATCAATGCTGAAACTGCAATCTCACTTTGCATTTGTATTCTGGCTGGCTGTGGGTTCACAATCAGCAACCCATACAATATTCTCCTGAAAGGTGAAGAAGAAATGGGACCAACAAATGGGCATAGGTGGATCAGGGGGTTTCCTTCTGAAGCCTGGGGATGATACTTCCCTATTCCTTAAAGCCTGCCTCAGAATGCCTTTCTGTCTCAGTGCATGGAGGATTCACAAATGGCCTGTAGAATAATATTTCTGTGAGTTTTGGAAGAAGGATACAAATTATAACAGTGGTTCATTGTAGCTCCCCTCCTAGCTGTCTATTTTCCCATATGTGTGGGAAGCCCAGCCAGAATTTGGTACATAACTATAGCTATGGGCATGCTAATGATGGTTAAGCCACAATGGAAACACTAACCAAACTCAGTTAAGCCTCTATAGAAAAAGCACTAAACTTTCACCTATTTCTAGAACTGAACTGGAACCATCCCTTTCCAAAGGTTCTGAAATGTTGAGATAAATGATTCTGTCTATCAGATTTACTGCCTCTGCTAGAACCAGAAGTTCCAATATAGTACAAGGAAGGTTATTCTCATGGCATTTGCAATCTGATTTTGTAGATTCGAGAGGTTTGCAAACTATCCACGCTTTTGGGCACTTAGAACAAAACTCACCTCCAAAGGCATTTTTTTGGGTGGGGAGTTTCAATCCTGAATAGATATCTTCTGGCAAGGTAAAATATGAATGCATCTATGAATACTTATAGAAAAGGGCAGACACCTAACAGCAAAATATCCACAGAGAAATGGGTAACTGACAGGATTTTTCCTGATTTTGTTTTGTGTACGGTATCTTCTAATCTTGTTACTCTAGTATTTCTTGTGAGATTGGAACATCCATGTGGAACTGGAAATAAAAGCTTATCCGTGTTACTTGACAATTAGTCTTGGTAGGGAACCCTAGTTACAACACACTTGGGTCCTAACTATATTATGACTAGAGCTGTGTGAATAATGGATTTTTTGATTCACTGATCATTCCAAAAAGATGAAGGAGGGGAATTGTTTTCCAGTCAACCCAACAATGACATTTTTAATATTTCTGACAAATCAAAAAGTTCAAAAAAAGACACTTGTTGGGCAATGTTGCTTTCTGATTTGCTCTCCTTGCTTTTGTTTTTCTAAGCTGAACCCATTGAGCCAGGTCATATCTTATGCGTTATCTTCTAGAAACTCCATGCCAGGTCATTCCGTTCTTAACATTAGTTAGCACTCTGAATTTGTCATACTGCACAGTACCTTTTCGTACTTTTGTGCAGCCTCCATGGTGTTTGTCATATACAGCACCTTTTTGTACATAAGTCACTCATTTCTATACTCCTTTCCAAACTTCAGACATTCATGTCTGAACCATATATTGTGTCTGGATTCAGAATGGTCAGGTATTTACCAGCTATTTCCTTTTGCCACTTGCACAGTATTTAAATCCTCACTGGACAGACTGGGAACTAGAGTGGTGACTGTCCTGTTATCCAAGAGATATAGCAAACTTACCTCTAAATAAGGCAGTTTTTCACCATCTTCCTCTTCCATGCAGATTAAAAAACAGCAATAATCTTTCTGTCTTTAGATGCTACTACTTCCTAATGTCAATTAAAACCCTATTTTATGCTCTGTTTTGGAGGTGAGGACCAGATTCTCTTTGGGTCTGTAATTTTGTTATGTACAAAATTATTTCTGCAGCTCAGTACTGCTGGAGGAAATATTAGGCTAGATTCTCAGGTGTTCCAGGTCATCACTCATTGCACCTGAAGGAGTCAGGGAGTAAAGGTATCATAAAACCACTTCCTTCCCCCTCCCTCCTAATCAGAGGAACAGCAGGGGTTGATTTTGGGTTCACTATAATTTAAAGCAGTAACAGGGCTGTTCAAAAATATGAATGTCTGTGACTCTCACTTGACCCTCTCTACCAGCCAGGGATCACTGAAATGATTAGCTGTGGTTACCATTTTCCTTGTTTAAGCTTTCCCCTTTTCTGTTTCTTTTTAAATATCCCTCTATTTTTTGTATCTTGTTGCCAAAACATGATAAAATTTCAGTTGAATTGCATGACAACTTTTATTTGTTTAACTCTTTTCTTCTAGTGTCAAGAGCATTTGTATTGCCTTCTCTACAGTATTTCATTTCTAATGATACATGGTGTCACTAGATCCTAAATACTCTCCATCTTCAACTTAATTGATCAGAGTTGGCACATTTCCTAGAACTAGGACCTGTATAGCCTAAGACCATGTACACTAGGCTGTTTGACAAACTGTGGGAGATGGCAATCTTACATTACTTCTACCATTCCTCTTCTTAGCTTTGCATAGTTGCTGTCCCAATCAATATCTGAGTAATTAAAATCCTTCATAATCAATGTTCTAGCTGTTTACTGGTCTCTGTTATCTGTAAAAACATTTCCTGATCTACTTTCTTTGCCTGCCCTGGGGGTCTGTGGAAACATCCAGGAATAGCATGACTGCATTTATTGTTCTTACTTAGCTGCTGTTCAAACTGTCTCCACTCTGACAGCCAAAATATTTATGCTGTTTCCTACTGCAGACTCAATATATTGCCATCCTCCTTTAGACTGAAGATGGTTGTCTAACCCCATTAGTAAACTTTGCATCTTGGTATTAAATTCTCAGATGTTTTTGTCTTTGAAGTTCCAGGAACCTCATGCTTATCCTTGAAAATGCATGATTCCATTTCGTGACCCTATTTGTATGCTTACAGCATTTGTTTGGAAGATATTTTCTCCTCCCACCTTTGCTTTACATTCTCATTATCTCCTACAGTGATAATCAGTGGATACATTACCTTGAGATCCATTCACTCCCCCCTTTCGATTCTTCTCCGCCCACACCACTAATCTAAAAAAAAAACAGCCCACCAGCTAGAACATTTCCCTATTAGTGGACAATCTGTTTGCTCCCATAGGATGGGAAATAACACAGGCTCTCTCTCCTTTGCCATTCTGCTTTTCCATGTTGTTGTTTGTAATTCCCCAAACCTCTCACATCTCCACCCAAGATCTATGAATCTAGCCATGAGAACAAGAATCAGAAAATACTGTTATATAGCTTTCTTCTTTCAATATCCGGTAAGGGGTGTGAGGATCTTTAGACAATGCCTGGATACTTTCCCCTCATTTCATTTAGTTCAACATGCATAATGGTCACAGGCTTTTCCTTAAGCTTTTTGACCTGGCCTATCCCACTTATTAAAAATCCTTAGTCTGTCTTCCTGGACACCTCCACTTTGTCCTGTTGTTTCTGTTAGTTTTTGGTGTTCTAAAAGCAACCATGTGTATCCACAACATCAACTCTGCTGCTATTAGTACTTCTCTGATTTAATTCCGCTGCAGATTGCCCCTTGCTAATTTCATCATTTTGCACCATCCTGTCTTCTGAATTGTCCACAGTTAAAACTATAGGAAATATACTGGGTACTGATATGACACCTGTGTCTATCACTCTTCTTTCCTCCTTTACTACCTCTTCTCACAGTTACCCAGCCTCTGCCTTTTATATCCTCCTCTTTCTGCTGGAACAACACTGTTTTTCCTGCACTATGCTGTGCTTCCGATGCATTCATCCTGCAACTTGCTCACAGCTGGTTCTCCTCCTACTCGGTCACTCTTTTGGAGTCTGAAACCAGCCATCTGTCATCAATGAACATCTCAGATTCATTGATCTTCCCTAGCACATCAACCTGTCTCTCTAATGCTACAGTCCAATCTCTGAGTGTCACAACTAACTGGCAATACACACACACATGTGGTGTTCTAGCTCTTCCACCCTCCAAATTGAAAATATGTATCTCCTGCAAAATCTTTTATTATTTTAATACAGTGCAAGTAGATGCTGCTGCTGCCTGCACTATCATTTATTTAAATGTGAACTGCAAAGATTTAATTAATAAATAAGGATCCAAGAGCCAAATTCTGCACCCATCTAGGCATTGTGAAATGCCACTGACTCTGAGGAGTATCAGAGGGTAGCCGTGTTAGTCTGGATCTGTAAAAGCAGCAAAGAATCCTGTGGCACCTTATAGACTAACAGACGTTTTGGAGCATGAGCTTTCGTGGGTGAATACCCACTTCCTCAGATGCATGTAATGGAAATATCCAGGGGCAGGTATATATATGTGTGCTAGCAAGCAAGCTAGAGATAACGAGGTCAGTTCAATCAGGGAGGATGAGGCCCTGTTCTAGCAGTTGAGGTGTGAAAACCAAGAGAGGAGAAACTGGTTCTGTAATTGGCAAGCCATTCACAGTCTTTGTTCAATCCTGAGCTGATGGTGTCAAATTTGCAGATGAAGACACCATCAGCTCAGGATTGAACAAAGACTGTGAATGGCTTGCCAATTACAGAACCAGTTTCTCCTCTCTTGGTTTTCACACCTCAACTGCTAGAACAGGGCCTCATCCTCCCTAATTGAACTGACCTCGTTATCTCTAGCTTGCTTGCTAGCACACATATATATACCTGCCCCTGGATATTTCCATTACATGCATCTGAGGAAGTGGGTATTCACCCACGAAAGCTCATGCTCCAAAACGTCTGTTAGTCTATAAGGTGCCACAGGATTCTTTGCTGCTGACTCTGAGGAGGTGTTTGGGCATACATTGGTACAAACTTGCGCTCTAAATCATCTATAGAAGGTAAACCAAATTCTGGACTGTGTGCTACCCTCCACTAGGCCGTCCAGCTGGGAATAAAAAGGAGAAATAAACTTGTGCAATGGGAGCAGTGGCATGCTCCCCCTAAACTCCCTGGCTTGAGACCATGGGAACTCCAACAGAGAGAGGAGAAGCCAGGGAGGATTTGCTGTCTTCTACTTTGTCATTACATTTCTGAATGGAACTTGGCTCAGGCATTATTGCTGTTTGGACCAAACCTCTATTCTTTCCCTACAATTCAACCCCTCCTAGGGAAATCAGACAGGCCTTGAGTTTTGTACAGACTTTTTACCTTCCTGTAGGTATTTCCCTAGGAGGGTAGGATACAGTCCTCTGCTTTGTTTTATGTTTGCAACCCACTGAAATCAATCATGGTACAAAGATGACAACAGAATTTGACTCAGCTTGTGCAGACTTGGAAAGCACAAATGCATTTATGTTTTAAAACATAATCTATGAAGATCAGCTCCATCTTCATTCACCTGCCACAAAATCATGCTGCAAGGCCCAGTGTTTTCTCTGCAATGGGTGATAACATTGGATTAATAAAACCAGCAGAGTCAATGCAGTTTGCAACAAACCTTATGGGCCCATTTGTAATAGCTGCAAAGTTCCTCTGTAATGCACATGAGCATTATATTCTCATGCTAAAAATCCCAGTGACATTTGTGTGGAAGACATTCACTGCACATGATCAGTGGCTAATTGATTTTTAAAGCATAGGTATCTTGTCTGGTTTTATTTTATTTTTTTTCAAAATGCCAAACGCTGATTAAAGCATATGATAAAAGAATCTTTGTCTAATTCCATTATTATGATAAGGCTGTTTTTCAGTTGTGGAAGCAAAAATATAGGGCATATTAAGCTATAAAAGCCTCTTTTTCACATTTCTATGCCTCATTTGACTTTATGGCTGTGCTTGCCCCTTGGCTTGAGCTGTTCACCAATATTTGGGGCCTTGCACACTTGTTTCCATTAGAAGGAGAAATTGTTGACATGAAGCAGGTATTTCCTTGGTGCAATCATATCTATTTACAAAGTCCCGTTTCCCCGAACACAGTAAGAGCAAACAACTGGAGGCAGTTTCCTTGTTGAGGAATCCAAATTTGCCTTTCCTGTGCCCATAAGAAACTCTCCCTTGGCTTCCTCTCATAATCACACTCACACCGCCTGTCTGTTCACTTTTTCAATGCTTTATGCCTCTCTCACACAGAGACCCACGCAACTACAACCAATCAAAGCCCCAGCCCACGCATGAGCTATCAGTCCCCAGGGAAATCCCTCGGCCTGCATAGCTTAGCTACTGATCAGCCTTGCATGTGGCCTAGTACGTTGGGCAGTGGCTTCCATTGTCTCCAGATATCTTACTTCATAAAAGGAGTCCAATTGCTTCTTCCATTTAGCCTAAACGAAGGGTGGTTAGCATGCCCATCAGCTTTAATGAGGGCTGTGATTGCCTATAAATCAAAGACATGCTTGATCGCAGCCATAAACATCTTCCAGCACATGGTTACATATTTGAAGTTAATTTATTTGTCTTTAAAAGTGCCACAATGACACCATTTTTAAGTAAAGGTCTCTTTTTATCCACAAAAGGCCAGACCCAAAGCCCAGTAAAGTCAACAGTAGTCTTTCTATTGACTTCATTGAGCTTTGGATCAGGGCTCAAATAGGTAAAGAAAACACAATAGCAGTGCATGTTTCTACACTACACTATTGTCACCTGACCTACAGAGACCACATACAGGTTGTGAGAAGGAAGTTTATTCTCTCTATTCATACGCCCATTCAATTCTTGACATTACAAGGATCCAAAAGGGTAGCAGTTGAGTGTTGGAGACATATGTCAATGTACCAGGAACGTGACTGAGATCTATACATTATTTTCCAAGGGTCAGTGAGCAGTTGCTAGGTGTTTGAGCTCAAGTCAAACCAGTCACTAAAGGATTGTTTTCAAAATGTGATGGTCAAAAAAATTGCTTCTGGCTCCAAATTTCTATGATTGAGTTTTAAACCCACCAGCTTTTGTGATGCTTCAATACATTTTCTGCATTTACATTAGTTGTTCTTAGTCTGTTTTGTGGAGAAAGATTGACCAGGGAGGGTCAACAAACTCTCACTCACACCATATGATCACCCTTATGCTGCTTGTCCTCATTTTCTGGCACATTAGGAATCAGTGCCCAGGAAGAGCCCAGTGTCTCTGTACCAGAGCATTGGTGCATCAAGGGAACCCCACGATATTATTGTTGCACCACACAATGCCCTCATAGTGAAGAATCTACGTACAGGTTTAAGCACCCCAATAAACACAGTGCAACGACTCACACAGAGACGTAGATTTCACTGCTACACTTTCTACTAAAAACTAACACCCACTTGAAGAGGCTCATTAATGGCATATAACGCACATTCACTAATGTTTTACAAACAACTATATCATGCAGTCACCATTGGCAGCCTGGCACTATACCTCACTTTATTTATACCCCCGACACCAAACTACATACAGAACTATCACAACATCATTCATGAAATCCACACCTCTCTTGTATTATTCACTTAAACCACATGAACTCATAACTGATAAAATGGTTGGAGCTGATTGCCAGGTAGGCAGATGGAAATATGCGGGCTCTGGGTGGTGGAAGGGAGGTAGCTGAACCTGCGAACGGTAACTGAGGAGTGGATTGTAGATGGGATAGTGAATGATTTAATTGCTTTTTCTGTTTTGTTTTGATGGATTATGCAGTATAACGCCCTTAACTTAGCATCAGCTAATTTTTTCATGAGTGGATATATAATTAAACAGAGGTAGTTGAATAGTTATGTATTAATTAAATACTCCACTGTACAATGTTGTGTCATCCTTCATTTCCACACATGGAGAATCATCTTTGTAACTCATTTGGCTGCCTGTGGTCTCAAATTGCTGGACTCTCTAAACCCGGTAGTAATTGTTAAATTGAGCTGCAAACTTCCATTAGGGCATTATGTGCCACTTCCTCTGTTAACCTGGTTTTCCCTTTATTAGAGACTTTAAATTTTGCACCAGAGGATAGTTTATGGGAAAGGGAACACAAATAAAGCAAACTCCTACACTCAATCTCCTCCAAAACAAAGCATTCACAGGTCCAGCAGGACTGGTGCTGAATATCATGCATGTGAAAAGGGTAAGGGTGAAATCCTTGCCCCATTAAAGTTTAAAGCGAATCTTCCACTGACTTCAACGGGGCATGGATTTCACTGTAAATATTCAAAAATCTTCTCTCCTTCTTTGCTGTATTGGTTCCCATGTCTGTGCTATTTGGAAATCAGATTTAAGTTCTGAGTTTGTGGTGTAATTTCCTAGTCTCATTAACTCCAGATTCCTGGTCAGAATTTTAGAACATCAGAAGTAGAGCTTTCCCCCAGAGAATATTCCCTAGAAGCTGAATTCAACTCAGTGCACATTGGAATAGGATTTGAGGTGTTTAGTCAGTACTCATAGTGCCGATATGGTGAATTATTATGTACCATGCTGCAATGATTTGCCTTAAGAGACTTCTAACATCACCGCTAAAAGCAGGGTGGTCAGAAGTTCATGGATCAAGTGAATATGCTACTACTTGTGCCATTGGCCACCTACTTTTGGAAGCAGTTAAGAATGCTAGTATTGCTTCCAAGATGAGCATTGCAGGGTAGGAAAGTGATTTGTTAGCAATGCGAAGCCATGCCCAGAGGCGCTGTGTTGCTTCTAGGAATGGTGCACAGTAGCCATCCATATTAGAGAAACACTGTAGAGTCCCCTACGTGTAAAGGTATTTGAGATAATTGGGTAGTGGCTGACTAGATCAGCCAGTGCTTATAATCCTATTATTGTCCCTATGTTTCAGACATTCCCCTGAGATTAGGGAGTGATGAGCACAAGCCATCAAATGGTTTCAATGTGTATTCCAAAATAGGAAGGTTTAAACATTCTCCAGTTTCAGTGGTTCATTTTGATTTTCCTTTAGATCAAGCTGAAAATGTTGCAGGGAGGCTTTTAAGGAAGGGAATGAGTGGGGATAAAAAATGAAACGAACATGTGGTGGGGCTACCATTGCTTAAGACTCTGGGGAAAACCTTGCACTAGAAACGGAAACAAGCCATTACAGAAGGCAAAAGAAACAGAACTGGTGAACAGCCAAAAGGTCTCCAGTGTTGGTTTGGATAAGGGAGTTTTGTATAGAGCTCTTCCCACAGAAAACTATATGTTTTCTGTGGGAAGCACTTGCAGACTTACAGCCTACAAAGGTCATAGCTAAGCAATCCATTTTTGGATAAATTGGGGTATATTTCCAAAAGAGTATGTAGGAGGAATGATCAGCAAAAACTTGTGAGTTAATCATCAGTCTGACAAAGGGCATCTATTTCATACTCAACACACAGTAACAAACCCCCCTGTGACACAGAGGACCTTTCATATAGGAGATGAGTGTGAATCTTATTTCATTATCCATGGGCCCATGTCTAAGAGAGAAACAGTTCATGCAGCCATCTGGTCTCACTGTGCAGTCATGCAGCGTTTTTTAAAAATCTTGTCATGATTTTTTTCTTTAACTCCAATTTTCTTTCTTATTTGAATTAAGGAAGGTCAGTTTGCTAGAAAGCAGCTCTCTCTTTTGTCTGCTGCTGGGATACAGGGATACAGATGAACAGATGTACCATGCAGAAATCAACTGTGAGAGTCTTTCCCATTTACTTTCCTTCTTCAGTGACTTCATTACTGATCTGAAGACCCTCTCCCGGTCCCTTTAATTTAAGAAAATGTGAAAAAACATTCACTCTCCATCTTAGCTCCATGTTTGGCCTTCCTTCAGACCCCTTCAGTTGGGCCAATCTGTACCCATGGCTGCTGGGCTCTCTCTTTTTAATTCATATGCTATTGATTTTTCTGTGAAGTTACAGACATGCCAGTTTATATCTCAATCAAATAACGCCTCAGAAATTCAACAAACATATTTCACGTAATAAGAATTGGTGTTCTGCTGGCCTACATGTGTGAGGAAGAAGGGGGGAGATTTGCAAGGCACAAAGGGCAGCTAGGCACCTAACTCCTAGTGAAAGACAATGAGAATTGAGTACCTAACTCCCTTAGGTCCTTGAAAGTTCCTGCCCAAAAGCCTTCTGGTCTCATTAATACTCATATTCAGGGCTTCTGATAGAACATGAAAGCAAATATAATTAGTGTTATATTTTAATTAGCTAGGTGCAATGTGGAGAGCATTGCTTTCCACTGAAACATCAGATGTTGATTGCTGATGGAAGCAAGATACTGAACTAGGTGGACTAATGGTCCAATCCTCTAAGACAAATCTGAGGTTCCTGTGAGGAACAGGGGAAAAGAGCACTATCTATTCAAAACGAACATTGTTGAATATACAGATGATTAAAAAATGCTGTGTCTGAACATGGTTATAATGAAACATAGCTCCATTAAGAGAACATAAGAGTGGCACAGTTTAGCACGCAAAAGTCAGGAAATGCCAGAGTCACAGCTGCTTGCTTGGTTTGCAGCATTCAGTGGTGTAAACAAGGAAGAAGCAGTGGGGAAGACACATAATACTTGTCTTTGTTTTGGGGGACTTTGTGCCTGCAGACTTGCTGGAACCTAACAGGAAGCCTCTGCCAGATAGGACACAATCATCCAGAAGTTAGGTGTAGTGGACAGTAGGCATTATTAAGCAGCCTGACAGGACAAACACAGTCGACTGAAACCAGTGGGAACGCCAGGGAAGGAAAAGGCATTTATAAATAGAAGGAGTGGGAACCAGCCTGGAAAAAATTCAGTGGTAGAGCAGCACAAGGACCAGAAAGCTCTGCTGTAAGGATTGTGTTCTAGGGACTTTGCCAGCTTGTAATATCCAAATAATCTGTGTTTATGACTCCACTAATCTTGGGCTCTTTCTCCACAATGTAACAATAAGTGAACAACATCTCCAGTCACAGCTACTGGAATTATTTTATTAGTGAAATCCTAACGTGGACCCAGTTTATGCATAAAAAGGATATGTAACCAATATGGAGCCAGATCCTGCAAGCACCCTCATAAGTGTTTGCAAGTTCAGATTCATTATTATTAGAATTTTCAAACATTGTTCTAGGTTTTGGACCAGCTGTGTTAGATATACAATGAACTAAGATGAGGTAGGCTGGTTCTCTGCCCCATGCATTTAGAATATGTACATTATACATCCAGTGCCTTCTGGCACGGTGTGGGACTGTCAACCAACCCTGACTCCATTTTGCACAAAAAACTGGAATCTAGATATTTCCTTATATGAACGCAGCATAGATGCAACTCTACGGTGACTGGAACTGAACCCTGCAGAGTAACTCAGTGCAAACTGTATGCATATACTCTCTCTTCATGTGCTCTCCAATCCAGATCAACATCTTCTTAATGAGGTGTAATCCAGTCAGTCAAGGGCTGGAACAGGAACTTCCTGGCACTCACAAATCCAACCAAAGAACGCTATAGTTTGGACACTTGTCGATCTCTTAAAGCCACAGGTCCCTTTTGGAAAGTAGCTCATACAGCCATATTGACATTCTCATTGAAGGAGTATCAGCAATTATACTATTACTGGGAACGGAGGGTGCGGGGGTGGGAAATCTGTAGCTTTTTATATATCACCCTAAGTACTTCGATGAACAGTATTTAAATCGGTTTGAAGCTAGACAAAATGAGCCTGTCTCTAACCTCAGATTAGATAAGTATGAAATATATTTTCTCTGCTAAAGTATCAGCACTTGGCTTCTCCTTTAATTAGAGTGAGATAATTTAACAAAGGGTAATTGCCATAATGTTAGTTCCATCAATTTTTTGCCTTTCATATTGCAAAAATCTGTCAGTCCAGGCACAACCCTACTCACTCACCCTTTACCTTGATGATGGTTACAGTGGAAAAACAAAAGACAGGTTACTTGTTAGTAAAAAAATTAAGTCTTCCCTGAGAGGGTGAGTAGGTTTTTGTAAGGATGCTTAGTAACTTACTACAATTTTGGTACATTGGTTTCCTAATCACAGCTGGGTGGTTTGGAGGTCACAAAATAAAGTACCCAAAGGTCTTCCCAAATGTCTTCATCGTATGGTTTGTACTCACAACATGCGGCCTATCAGCTGTACATACGCTATTCTCTACAATTATTTATTATTCAGGGTTAATGACTGGACAGCAGAATTACATGGAGGAGTGATGTTTTTAAACACCTCACAAACAAAATAAGCACTGATGACATGCAAATAGCTATCATTTAGTTTTAGAATTACACGGTGCCCAGAGGTCACAATTGAGATCAGGGCTCCATTGGACTAGGCATTGTACATACTTATGGCCAAAAGTTCTTAGACTGTAAGCTCTGTGGGGCAAGGACCAATTTTTCCTTATGTTTGTGATTAACACAGTGGGGTCCTGGACCACACCTTGGGTTCCTATGTACTTCCGCTACACAAACAAATCAATAAATAATAATTGACTTGATTATAGTAAGAGAGTCCCTGCCCCCAAAAGCTTGCAATCTAAATAGACAGAGGAAATATTATTATCCCCATCTTGCAGATGAGGAACTGAAGCGCAGTTTTTGTGCCGGTTAGGCATGCTCTAAGAAAGCCTACCAGATCGGGCCCTGGTGGGAAGATAGGCAAGGGAATGCTAAGCCTGAGAGTCCTAACTTTTGGACTTCGGCATCTAAAGTGGAAGACAGGTGCCTAAGTTCCTTTGTGGATCTAGCCCGGAGATCCTAAGTGAGTTGCCCAAGATCATACAGGAAGTCTGTAGCCAGGATGGAAACTGAACACAAACTCTCATAAGTACCAGTCAAATATCTAGCAAATATTCTTGTTTATGAATTGATCACCACATGCTGACAGGTATCAATACAAACTGCAACCATTCATTCAGTATGAACCAAAATCCATTTATAGCAAAGGTTGTAAGCATGGTTGTAGCAAATACCCATTCAGAGTCTGAACAAATGTTTGCATGCTTTGTTTCTGCATATTTATTCTTAACTCACTAATTAAACTTCTCTTCATTTGACAGGAAATATTTGGTGAAAAGGCTGGAAGCAGCATTTTCAGAGTTACAACAATTTAAAGAAACTGTATCCTTGAAGCAGGCATATGCAGAAAGCCGTGGTGATCTTTTTTTTTATTTATTATTTTCCTGAAATTTAACTGAAAACCAAAGCTTGAAATATTCATAAAATCTGCTTTGAGAACACTGACATAGCCGCTAAAGATTCTCTTTAAAAGAGTATGATTTCAAAGATACCTCTTTACCAGCAACCCAAGGTCTTTAAACAAAAATCATTTTGCTTTAGATGTGAAAGGGAAGAATAAATGCAAGAAGGTTGTATGCATGTTCAAGTATTTGTATTTCAAGATGTGATTTTCTTTTCTCTCTTTTTATTAGTAATTTTAAATTAAATCTAAAACCTACTGTTCATGTTTAGTGTTATACAGTGAAAAAGAAACTAAAAAAGTGCATTTAAGACAATAATATACATCTTAAAACCCACATCTTAACGTGGGAGAGTTTTTTTAGCTGTATAGATAGAACATAGGTGGAAATGTGTGGGCATTACTTTAAATGAGCCCATACAATGGATAAATCCAGTTTCGCAAGAAAGCCTCTCACCTTGAACGTTACTTTTTTCCATGATTAAAGCAAAATCAGGTTCAATGGTCCATTCCGTCAGAGCATGAAAAGAGTTCTTATACCATGTTACACAGATAGAATGGTATTAAGAATGTAAGTTAGTTGGGGGCAGAGGCCATCTTTCTGTTCTATGTTTGTGCAGTGCCCAGTACAGTGAGGTCCTGGTCTATATGACTGGGGCCCCTAGGTGCTATGGTAATACAAATAGTAACAATAATAAAATAAAATAATAATATTGACTTGGGACCCAATCCAATGTCCATTGAAGTCAATGGGAGTCTTTCTATTGACTTCAGTGGGTATCAGATGAGAGCCTTGTTGTAGGTATAACGTACATTACAACATAAAACATGACCAGGTTTCAATGATCTGGTTTGCTCAGTGATGTACAGTTAAGGGAATTGGGTTTATTCTCCTGGGAAAAGAGGAGTCTAAAAAAATGACATGGCAGAAGCTTTCAAAATTTTAAAGGAAATTGGTGATAAAGACAATAGTCATTTTTCACAGTTCCAAGTGGTTCAAAATAGAACTGAGCAAAGTTTGGAATTTTTGTCCTGTGGGAAATTCTGACGTGTCAACATTTGTCTTCATCCCAAATTGGGACAAAAAGTTGAAATGTCCAAATGTTGTGATGAATGGAATTTCCAAAAAATATCAATTCAGAAGTGTCCTAATGTTTCATTTCAACATGTTTGATTGACATTCCCAAAATCTATTTCAACCAATTGTTTTGATTGGTTGAAATGACCCAAAAGGCTTTGTCTGGAGTCATTTCAACCTTAAATGGCATTTTCCTATGATGGTGTATTGCCTTGGGAGTTGCAGCATGAGAGCCTGAAGGCTGTATTGCTCCTTTGGGCCAGGCTCACTGGCCAGACCACATGTCTCATAATGCACCCATGTGACTCCCATAAGGCCCCACACAGCTCTGTTAAAGGGAAATCAAGACATTGTCTTTTGGTAGATATAGTCCTCCAGGGAGCCTGGACCATAGGAGAGAATAGCAGCTGGATGTACAAGTCCCATAACAGAACGTGCCATGATAGGGACTGTAGGTTAACTTTGTGTTCAACCAATTCAAAATGTAAACATTTTGGGTCAGTTCAAAACATAAAATATTCTGATTCAGGTCAAACCCACCCACATTTTGATTTTGCAGAAACTGCCTTTTCAGTTGGAAAATCATTCCAGTGGAAAACTCCAAATCAGCTCTAGTTCAGAACAAAGGGACAAAGGGCCTGACACTCAGAGATGGCCTCTAACATTGCAGAGTCACAGTTTTGCCCCTGCAATAAAATGCAGTCACAACAGGTAGCACTTAGATACCAAACTTTTTTTGTTTACACCAGCAAGATTAGAGGCTATCATAGAATCAGTTTAAGCTCATTGCTTCTTGTCCTATCCTCAGAGTTTGAGAACAATTTTTCTCCCTCCCCCTACTAAAGATTTTTTACATACTTGAAAACTGTCATCATGTCCCGTCTCAGTCTTCTCTTCTCCAGACTAAATAAACCCAATTATTTCAATCTTCCCTTATATCAGGGATTGGCACCTTTGGCATGTGGCCCACCAGTGTAAGCACCCTGGCAGGCCGGACCAGTTTGTTTACCTGCTGCGTCCGCAGGTTCGGCCAATTGCGGCTCCCACTGGCCACGGTTCGCAGACCCAGGCCAATGGGGGCTGCGGGAAGCTGCGGCCAGCACATCCCTCGGCCCACGCCACTTACCGCAGCCCCCATTGGCCTGGAGCGGCAAACTGTGGCCAGTGGGAGCCACAATTGGACAGACCTGCGGAAGCAGCAGGTAAACAAACTGGCTGTGCCAAAGGTTGCCGATCCCTGCCTTATAGGTCATGTTTTTTAGACCTTTTAATCATTTTTGTTGCTCTTCTCTGGATTTTCTCCAATGTCTCCACATCTTTCCTGAAATGTAGTGCCCAGAATACTCCAGTTCAGGCCTGAACAGTGCGTAGTAGAGCAGAAGAATTACTTCTCGTGTCTCGCTTACAACACTCTTGCTAATACATCCCAGAATGTTTGCTTTTTTTGCAACAGTGTTATGCTGTTGATTCATATTTAGCTTGTGATCCACTGTGACCCCCAGATCCCTTTCCACAGTACTTCTTCCTAGGCAGTCACTTCCCATTTCATATGTGTGCAACTGATTCTTCCTTCCTAAGTGGAATACTTGGCATTTGTCCTTATTGAATTTCATCCTATTTATTTCAGACCATTTCTCCAGTTTGTCCAGATCATTTTGAATTTTAATCCTATCCTCCAAAGCACTTGCAACCCCTCTCAGCTTGGTATTGTCTGCAAACTTTATAAGTGTACTGTCTATGCCATTATCTAAATCATTGATGAAGATATTGAACAGAACTGGACCCAGAATTGATCCCTGCAAAACCTCACTCAATATGCCCTTCCAGCTTGACTGTGAACCACTAATAAGTACTCTCTGGGAATGGTTTTCCAACCATTTATGCATCCACCTTATAGTAGCTCTATCTAGGTTGTATTTCCATAGTTTGTTTATGAGTATGGTGAAAAAGCAGGATATTATGTTTAAAATAATCCCCAAAGAGCAGATAAGATTACTGAAATGGCCTCTTCTTGCTCCTAAATGACAAGTTCTGCCTGAACTTAATCATCTCTCTGATCTTAATATAACGTAATAGAAATGGAAGAATAATTTCCTTATTTAATGGAGACTGAGTGATATTTTTATAGTTGTTAATATTTTGTTATACTATCTTGTTTGCAAAACCCTCCTAGAAGTTTTAAAATATTTTTCTACGACTATTTTGCTCATTTCCATATGGGAGACATAGATTTATTTTTCCATGTTTTGAAATGAGCTGGAGTGAACCTAGCTGTTTATTTTTCTACTTAGATAGTACCTTGCCATGCCAAGAGAACTTTGAGCACCAGACTCATCAATTAATATCAGCACCACTCTGGGAATGGTGTTTGCTAAGAAACTGTTGCTACAGAACAGGCAAATTGAGAACAAAACATTGGGCCAAATGCTAGAAGAAGCAGAGGGGAGTCTGTATCTATGGATCCTTGCCCAGGGAGCACAGACGGGGGAGTGCTGTCTCCCTGGCACATTCTCTTATCCTGTAGAAATCCTTCCACGAGTCTTGGGCCCCATATATGGGTTGGAGGGATCAGGCTGGGATGCCATTCACACACCATATGGGTTCTTTGTTCTCCATGTGCAAACCAGCAGAGGTTAATGCTGATTTAATTAGGTCTGTCAAAACCTGCCTTGAAAGGGATAGGGGGCCAGCAATGTTTTGAGCTGGTCTCTACTGCTGTGGGGTGTGAGAGTCTGTGGCAGGATAGGAGGGCTAAACCCACTAACCCTTTGGCTATGGTGAGGGGGACAACTTATCTCCTACCACTTGAATCGAAGCATTCAAAGGGCTATTGCTGCACAGGGGATAACAGGGGCAAGAGTATTTGTTGCCATCTACAGAATGAATGGCTATTTTTTTATTTCAAAGATGAAAGATGATTTACAGTGATAAGAATGCCAAGAAATATTTTATCACATTTCTTACCACTTTCAATTTGCTCAGACCTTGGTCTTAACCTCTTGACAGCTTCCTCCTACGTGTACCGTGGAAGTAGTAGTCTGCCACTTGAGTTTAATACAAGCTCAAAATACATGATTAATCCACAATAGGGCTATGTATGTATGTACAGATACACACACACACGTAAAGTGGAACAGATAAAAATGGATCCACCTTAAATGAACAACATAGCTCAAGTAACTGAAGAAAGAAAGAACGAAAGAACGAACCAAAGAAAGAAATATGCAAAATGTCATAGAGAACGTTTATATTCAAACCTAGCACCTTTAGCTTGCATTGCCAGCACATAGGGCTTGATTCTCCTCCCATTCAAGTTAATGGAGAAACTTCCATTGTCTTTAATGATGTAGGTTTCTCCATACACAGAAAACAACCCAAAGTGAGTCATACCTTGGCACAAAGTAATTTGTCCATTGAGCAGAACACAAAAATACAAAATCTTCAAAATAAGCATGCTTATATAACGGTTCAACCCATTTTCTCAAGCTAACAGCTATT
This sequence comes from Gopherus flavomarginatus, assembly GCF_025201925.1. NCBI lineage: Eukaryota > Metazoa > Chordata > Testudines > Testudinidae > Gopherus > Gopherus flavomarginatus. The sequence continues at coordinate 49,376,526 of NC_066620.1, forward strand.
GTAGAAACTTTCCATGAAGTAAATGTAATCTGAATATAGGCTTGAGCTACCCATTATCATTCTTTACCTTTTCCATGGACACCATTACTGTATTTATCAGCACTCCAATGCTAGTGTTACTGATCTTCTGCAACAGATTCTCCTGGTCTTTGTAAGTGACAATCCAAAGTGTTCCCCTTATGCTGCCAGTATTAGAGACTATGAAGGCAACATATGTACTGACCTCTGAGGCATGAGTAGACTGTTGGCACAATACTCCTCCTCTATGCTACTAATTATTATTTAGTAGTATTTGTATCACAAGAGACCCAGCCAGGATCAGGATCCCATTTTGCTAGACACTCTACAGCAGGGGTGGCCAACCTGAGCCTGAGAAGGAGCCATAATTTACCAAAGAGCCACAGTAATATGTCAGCAGCCTCCCATCAGTGCCTCCCACCCACTGTCAGCCCCGCTGATTAGCGTCCACACCACCCAATCAGCTATTTCGTGGCATGCAGGAGGCTTGGAGGGGGAAGGGAGAGGAGCAAGGGTATAGCAGGCTCCGGGGAGGGGGTGGGAAGGGGTGGAGTGGGGGAGGGCCTATAGCGGAGCCAGGGGTTGAGCAGTGAGCACCTCCTGGCGCATTGGAAAGTTGACACCTGTAGCTCCAGCCCCAGAGTCAGTGCCTATACAAGAAGCCGCATATTAACTTCTGAAGAGCCGCATGTGGCTCAGGAGCCACAGGTTGGCCACCCCTGCTCTACAGACACACAGTATCTACATGAGAGAGTTTGCAATGTAAATATACAAGACAGAAAAAGGGTGAAAGGGAAACAGAGGCACAGGGAGGTTATGTGACTCACCCAAGATCACACAATAGGGCAGTAGCAGAGCTGGAAATAAAATCCAGGTCCCCTAATGCCAAGTCCAGTGCCCTATGCCTTGTACCACACTGGTTCTGTAAACCATCTTTTGAACCAGTGTTAAAGCAGCACTATTAGTGATGGCTGCCTTGCTGCTTTAACATCATGCACTGTGCACTTTCCAGTTATCTCTAATATTTCCTCATGAAAGGGAATCCTTCTCCCTGCCAGAATGTAAAAACTATTATCAGGCTTGCCATTGACCAACCCCTGCCCTGATGCTGCAGTGTGGTTTCAAACTGTATGTCAGCTGTTCTTTTTGCTGCCCACCATGCAGCCAATATGTTCATCTGGCCATATGGAAGATCCATGGGAAAAAAGAAAAGCTACTTGTGCATAAGTATTGAAAGTCAGAATAATACAGTCTTTAAGATTTAATGGGTACTCAAGCTGGTTTACAAATAATCTGTTTTGTAGGCATTATTTGATCTAGGTCTTTCTTTATGGAACAGGAATAATACAAAAGAAAGATCAAAGATTCCAAAATCAGTTTTGTTTTGAAAGCAAAAACCTCCTTGTTCCATTCAAATAAAAGGGTTTTCATTTAAGGAGAGCCAAAGCATTTCTACACACTGTACCTTTGCCTCCTCCATTGATTGCCTGTATTCTAATTATGGACACCGGGACCAAATCTGCAAAGCTTGGTGCCTAATTATGCCCATGTGACAGGGCCAATTTCAGTAATTTTGGGGCCCCTGTGCAGTAATTCAACCCAGCTCCCGCACTGCAAGGCCTAACATTCAGTCTAAGAACTTCTCCTCTCCCAGATGCCCCCAGCTACTATTCCCAGCTGCTGGGAAGGGCCCTGTTCCATAGAGGTGGAATGTGTGACAGATAATACATCCTGACCAGGTGACATATATATATTTTGGTGTGACTTAGGGGAACAAAGATGGAGATTTCTTGTTAAACAAAAAGAAGGGGAGAGTTTGTGATGTGCCTCCCAGCCAATGCTGTGGTGAGGGGGAGATATACAGGTGACTTGAGTTATATCGCTGTGACAGATTATTGCATGGGATTGCAACGTTATTAGGGTCATAGTATATTAAGTTTATGTATAACTGTGTCTATGGATTGTTTGCAACTCCAGAGGCAAGTGGGTACAACAACTTCATCAGGAACCAAAAGCAGTGGAAGTGATTAAGGCAAATCACTCAGGTAGTTACATTCTCCAGAGAGGTACTGCTGCCTGAGAAGGATTGCACATACTGGATTGTCCAGAGACCGTCAGACAAAGAAAGAAGCTGAGGATAAAAAGCTGGGTTAATACTGACTCCGGCCTTCTTGCTGATCCACAAATGGACTTTTGTCCAAGGCAAGAGGGGGGCCATCTCTTGAGGAAGGGATGAAACGACTTTGACCTGCTAGAGCCCTGTAAGACTGATGGGTGACCACTGGGTGAGCTTTTGGCATGCTTATAGGAACTTTCATTGTTTTAATATGTTTTCCTGCAGTGCTTTTACCTTAAGAATACACACGCTTGCTTAGAAAGAGCGGTGTGATAACTTGTAACTGCTGGCAATAAACTGTTAATAGCCCTCAGAGAGAAAGCAATGCAACCACACTGGCCTTTAGGCAAACTGTCTTGCTAGGGAAATCACAGTGTAAAGAAAGGAACTATGCAACCTTAAAACCCTGGTCAGGAGGGAGAAAGACATGCATTTCTGCCCAATGGAGGTGATGGCTGGGAGCTGGAAATCTTAACTGGATGCCTCAAAGGACCATGGAGAGGGAATGCAGGTGCACTTACCCTGAAATTCTGACAATCACCAATGGGCTGTCAGTGCATGCGAAGGAGCTCATACTCTGGAGCAAGCAGCCAGGCTGGGCTACCGCACAAGCATTTAATCTTTCCCTTGGCGGGATGGGCTCACATGACCTAACATCAGGCTGCAGAGGCAGATTTGGCAGCATTGTGTAAAATGTCTCAGCCACATATAACGAACATGCTTGTAAAACCAGGCAATTGCATGTAGAAAACACACCCTCTGGATACAACGCGTGTGTGTGTGATTGTGTGTGTGTGTACAAAAAGTGTTCATATATGTAAGCACTTGTTTGCATATACAGTTACCTGTTTTGCATGTGCAACTATTAGCGTGTGCATGGCTTTCTTGGACCTAACTTGGACTCAGATGTTTGAAAATTTGGCCCTGTATCTACTGTCAGACTGTTGTCACTTTCTGTTTCGTGTGGCATTTGTAAGACAGTAGCTAATAGGGTGGGAGTGTAGGGGGAATCCTGGCTAAGATAAATCTCACTGATATTTACTTGGGCTTCCTTATATAAAATAGTGTAAAAATGGAGCAGTAAAATGTTGTAAAACTTGAGCTGATACTTCTACTAATGCAAAGTGGCAGTTTTTAAATAGGGTTGCCGCCATTTGTCACTTTCAATCATAGACTGCTGATAGAGGTACTTAGAAGGACTTAATAGTCTTAAGAAACAAATAGAGACCCTCCCTCTCCTGAAATAGAAAAACAGACACAGATTGAGGCTTGGATTGTCATGCCTTGAGATACATCAAGTGCACCACATGGCGCTGTCTATGCACTTCCTTTTCATCCTACTCAAGTGAAACTGACAACTTGTCAAGTCTCTCATTTTGTTCACTTAGCGTCCTGCTTTGTTCTTTGGCTTTCTTTCCTTTTCTTAAGTGCAGTGCACCATTTTTGTCACCAGTCTTTAAAAAAGAACAGTGCCATTTTTTCTTTTAATTGCCTCTATTTGTGTGATACAATTTTAAGAATCTAAAAATAATTTTTTTCTCCTGTGAATAATATTTAGCACTTCAGTAGCACCTCTACTCATTCAAAGCACTGTATAGATGGTAGTTAATTATTCCTCACTCAGGTAGATGTGGTATTATTTCAGTTTTACAGAAAGGAAAACCAAGGCTGAGAGGGGGCGTGACTTGCCCAGGACCATACTTGAAGTAAGTGGTGGATCCATGGTAGAAGTCAGGAGTTCCTGACTCATGTGACCACATTGTCACTCCAGTTATTTCACTTGACTATTGCCCTCTATAGATATGGTCCATCTTCTGGACTGTGTTCCCTTACCTTCTTTGCTGAATTTTGTTTACCTCCTCTCCTGTGCATCAGTGGATGGATGATATGCACAGCTCTGGTAGTAGTCTTTGGTTTTGTTATGTTTCCATCAGCAAAGAGCAAACCACATAATTTTCAGTCAACATCATTGAATTACATGAACCTTTGTTCTTACATGTAATCCTCATTGTGATAATAAGATGCTGAGCTGCACATTGTCCTCTTGGGTTTATGCCTACTATTAAACGGGAGTGGTTTGATGGGCATTCAGCAGAACTCTCATTAACGCAGGAGGGAGTTCACCTGTACACCTTCTTCCACTCTTCACATTTTATCTTGTGCTGACAGACACGACATTCTACACACCATGTTGTGCCAGATCAAGCCCTGTTATACGATGTCCCCTGGGAATGAGAGGAAGTGACGTATGTAACAGCTAATAAAGGTTGTTTTCTGTATGCTAGATTCTCTTCATGGATTTTATTGAAGGTGATGAGGCTCTGATTTGCATGGAAGAACCTGCATTGGGCAAAACCTAGGCATGTTGTCCTGATAGTCATTTGTCAATTTCCTATGCAATTCTGTTCAAAATCACTATGCAAATAACTTTGCCCATTGAAGACAAAGTCAAACACCACTAGTTATTGCTGTCTGGAAAACTGCATAATTTTGTTATATATTAATTTCAAGTCTCATGAACAAAAGCTTATTATCTAGTGCAGTTTACACTCTGCTGGTGGAAATCAGCATAGTTTAAGTGAAATCAATGGAGAATCTGGCCCATTTTTGGAATATTTCATACATAGACTCTGCTGTAATACATTTGGATTTGCTCACAGGCAGCCACATACCTAACTGTTTTTCCTTATTTCCTGTGTGCAATAAACAACACATTTGGAGCAGAATCTTGGAGTCTTTCATATAGGTACAATTCCCTTTGACTGATCTCAGTACAATGAGTCTTAACTGCACTAGGAATGTAGGGTTAAGCCCTCAAAACTACCAATAGTTTCAATTAGAAGAATTACATTAGAAATAAAGTAATAAGGGTGAGTTTTCAAAGCTACCTAAAGGATTTAGACATTCGATTTCTATTAAAATTAATGGGAATTGAGCATCCAACCCAATCAAGTGAGATTCAAAATCCCAGCTTTACTTTTTAAGTAACGTATAGATGCAAATGTTTATACTTATAATGTTTTTGGGCAACTGTGTTTGACTGGAAGAAAAAACTATAATGGAATGTAGTATTAAAGTACTAATTAATATATTGTACTAATTAGTCATACTTTTTAGAGCAATGCAATCAGTTTAATGCTAGTTTTGCTTCACCTCCTCCTGTGCCTTCCCTAGTTAAGACCCTAATCCAACAAGGCTCACAAGAACACATTTAACCCTAAGGTTATTCCATGGCAATCAGTGGGATGATGCATAAATGTAAAGTTAAGCACAGGCTTAGGTTCTACGCTGAAGTGAAGCTTCATTGGAACTAACATGATGTTTGCTGTCATCACAGTTTACTTGTGTGTTCAACCCTTTCCCCCACCATGTGTCTGTCTTTTCTATCTAGACTGTTAACTGATTGGGGCAGGTACTCTGCTACTTTACGTTTGTATAGTGCCTAGCACAATGGGGCCCTGTTTTTGTCAGATCCTTAGGCATGACCCTAATAAACTTGATTTATAATAAATCAAAGAATATGAATGTTTAGTTATATGAGCCAGACCTTCAACTGGTGCAAATAGACATTGCTCTATGATCGGATCCATAAATTCTCTTTAATCATATCAATATTTTTATGATGTAGCCACACACAAAAATTAAAAAGTAAGACCCTGCTCTTGCAAATACTTCTACATGTGAGTAAATTTACACTTCTGAGCGGTCTTATTTAACTATATGGGACACCTACATGTATGAAGTTACTCCCGGATATAAGTATTTGCATGACTGAGGCCCAAGTCTGTCTATTTCAAGCAATAAAACTTATTCCAATGATCAATATTTGTCTTTAAATAGTGACACTTACACACTTTATCACTTCACATGTTAGGAGAGAAAAATGTAGAAGGTGTGAAAAGCGTCGAGCTTTTAAATGGAAGGAAGGAGAAATGTTACAAATGAATGAAATCAAAGATCATTAAAGTCTTTGGGGGAGATTTTCAAAAGCCCAAAAGGCAGTTTAGTGCCTAACTCCCATTGACCTTCCAAGGGAATTAGATGTCTAACTGCTGTTTATGCTTTAGAAAATCTCCCCCTTTATCATTAAGAAGTTTCAGTTAAAAGTTTAAGGGTACAATTTAAAGAACGTTTCACCTTGAATCAAAAGGTAAAGATGTAGATTTCTATACTGACGCCAAACTGGATCTAACAGACAAAATAGGAGAGAGAGAGAGAGAGACAGAGAGAGAGAGAGAGAAATCCAGGAGGTGGAGTCAGATAAGGAAAAACGATTAAGTTCTTGCATTAAAGTAGTTAAGCTGTTATCTTAAGCTCGCTTTATCAGAGTTATTGCTGCTTATTCATAAGAGCACTAAGCAACAGATGTTCACCTGGCCAAGCAAGCCTGTTGAAAGGAAGATGTACATATGCTGTAGGGAATGAAGCCTGATCTGATTCTTAGAAAGAAAGGTTCTTGTTTCCTGGTATTTGTTAGAGCTTAATAAAGAGAGTGGGAAAAGGGAAAAAAGAAAGAAGTGGATGGAAGAGATAGAAAGAGACAAAGTACAAGACAGCAAAGATAAACGAAGCCAAGGTGAAATTATAAACTCAGGGACATTTCTTGAACAGCAGTAAAAAGCATAAAGAACACAGATTGCAAAAGAAACAAGTTAGTTAAAAAAGCACAAAGTAGGAAAAAGGGGAAAGAAATTTTCCAGTTACCTCCATGATGTGTGTCAAGTTAGCAGAGTAAATCATAGAATCATAGAACTGGAAGGGACCTAGAGAGGTCATCTAGTCCAGTGCCCTGCACTCATGTCAGGACTAAGTATTATCTAGACCATTCCTGACAGGTGTTTGTCTAACCTGATCTTAAAAATCGCCAATGATGGAGATTCCACAACCTCCCTAGACAATTTATTCCATTGCTTAATCACCCTGACAGTTAGGAAGTTTTTCCTAATGTCCAACCTAAACTTCCCTTGCTGCAATTTAAGCCCATTGCTTCTTGTCCTAGCCTCAGAAGTTAAGAAAAACAATTTTTCTTCCTCTCTCTTGTAGCAACTTTTTACATACTTGAAAACAATTATCACAATCCCTCTCAGTCTTTTCTTTTCCAGACTAAACAAACCCCATTTTTCCAAAAAGTAGCAATGAGTCCTGTGGCACCTTATAGACTAACAGACATATTGGCACATGAGCTTTCGTGGGTGAATACCCACTTCGTCGGATGCATGTAGTGGAAATTTCCAGAGGCAGGTATATATATGCAAGCAAGAATCAGGCTGGAGATAATGAGATTAGTTCAATCAGGGAGGATGAGGCCCACTTCTAGCAGCTGAGGTGTGAACACCAAGGGAGGAGAAACTGCTTTTGTAGCTGGCTAGCCGTTCACAATCTTTGTTTAATCCTGAGCTGATGGTGTCAAATGTGCAGATGAACTGAAGCTCAGCAGTTTCTCTTTGAAGTCTGGCCCTGAAGTTTTTTTGTTGCAGGATGGCTACCTTTAAATCTGCTATTGTGTGTCCAGGAAGGTTGAAGTGTTCTCCTACAGGTTTTTGTATATTGCTATTCCTAATATCTGATTTGTGTCCATTTTTCCTTTTACGTAGGGACTGTCCAGTTTGGCCGATGTACATCCCAGAACGATGTTCACTTTTTTTGCAACAGCATTACATTGTTGACTCATATTTAGCTTGTGGTCCACTATGACCCCCAGATCCCTTTCTGCAGTACTCCTGCTTAGGCAGTCATTTCCCATTTTGTATGTGTGCAACTGATCGTTCCTTCCTAAATTGAGTACTTTGCATTTGTCCTTATTGAATTTCATCCTATTTACTTCAGACCATATCTCCAGTTTGTCCAGATCATTTTGAATTTTAATCTTATCCTCCAAAGCACTTGCAACGCCCCCAGCTTGGTATTGTCCGCAAACTTTATAAGTGTACTCTGTATGCCATTATCTAAATGCAAACAGCATTGATTCTTTTCTACTTCCTAATTCCTCCCTCCCCTGCCCCCAGTTTATCTGTTTAACACAACAAACTGACTTAGGACTTAAGCACAATTGTGCCTTTTGTCTCTCTTTTTCCTGATTGAGGACATTTGGTGGTGGTCAGCCTTTAAGTTTCAAACCAGGGTATCAAATAAAGGTAACATAAGAGTCATAAAATTTGGCAGTCATTCTGAGGTACCTAGAACATGTGTCCTATTTATCATCTGAAAGGTTACATTGAATCACTTATGGATGTACTTAGCATGAACATCACTAGGTGGAATGGTGACATTAGAACTCTTATCTGTTCTCAACCCATCTCTTGATGTTGCAAACACAGGGAGAAACTCAATTCCTTTCCCTATGACTGTGAAGGGCTGTTTGGCACCAGAATGGGCATGGTTCCTCTGAACAAGGGAGAAGACCAGACGAAGGGAGGCTGTACCCATCTATGCAATGTGCAGCCCTGCTGCACGTGTGTTCCCAGAAAGACAGTTCACAGAGAGCAGGACGGAATGGAGCTGTGAGGGGTTAGGCGAGAGGATTCACAGCTGTGGGCCTCTTTCCATTCTTCTCCACCCAGCCCCGCAGATGAGGGAAGGCTTCATTTGCTCCCACTTACTTTTGCCTGGCACCCAGCTGGCTATTCAAGCCAGCCAAAATATTAAGGATTTGGCCCATAATTTAGGAAAGACACAACAGCCATGTTTGCTCTCTGAATATTGTTAAATGAAAAAGGTCTATTATGCTCTTCTTGGATGACATTGCATCGTCAGTCCTGAAAGCAATTGCTTCCCAAATCGTTACATTGTGAGAATCCTATTAAAACACAATAAGCCAATGCGCAAGTTATCTACAACTGGATAGTTGCCCACTTGGGTCCCTTTGTACTTAACACACTGGGTGACAACAATAGAGCATAACACGTGGCACCTTGTCCTGAATGCACCAGCCATGTAATTGGACATTTCTTCTGAGGGAAAGATTGCTAATCATTGAGTGGGAGTTTGAGGAAGGACTGAGTATTTGGCTAAAGGACAGGAAATGGTCTTCTTGAATTATTTTTGCAACTAGAGCAAGAAGGCTGAAAGAGCATTTGAAGCCAATTTGTAAGACAGAGTTAAACAGACTAGCAGCACCCCAGTATACATCTAATACTTATGTCATGTACCAAATATATTTTCTTAGCCTTAGTAATGATACTGCAGTACTTAGGACTATATACATAGTATCCTGAATGACTTGTCATGCAAATGAACTTGGAAATATTTGTGCCACTAATAATATTTTACGTTGACAAAGGGCCAAATAGTGCCATATAGATGCAGACCCTTGCTGGAGGTTTAGTGGAATCAGACCACCCCCAGGGGGAGACAGTCCCTCCCCAAGCAGCCAGAGGCACAGGTGGTATTCCACAGGCTGCATCACCCTTCAGGTGCAGTGTGGTCTAGTTGACAGAGTCCTGGATTGGGAATCAGAAATCTGGATTCCATCCCTAGCTCTGCCATTGACCTACTGTGTGATCTCTGGCAAGTCACCTCACCTCTCTGTGTCTCTATTTACCACCTCACCCTTTGTCTATCTTAACTGTTTAGATTATAAGCTCTTTGGGGAAGGACTGATGCTTACTATGTGTTTGTACAGCACCTAGCACAATGGGGCCCTGATGTCAGTCAGGGTCTCTAGGCAATACTCTAATAATATATAATAATAAAACATAGTAATAACCATTCACAGAACAGAGAGAGGGAATCCTGTTAGCAAGAGCTTGAGGGAAAACCACCTACAGAGAGGAACATGAAACTTTTAATGTCCCCACGGAGCTGGCTAGACCTCCTTTATTAAGGAACTGATTGAATGGACTTCAATTTACCTTTTTCAGAAATTTAAAGGGGGCCGAGCCACCCCTGCTGGGATTTGAACCTGGGATTTCAAGTCACCTAGATACCATGTTCAGAAAGTGATGCTTACATCATTAAGCCTCAAAAGTGGGACTTCTCGAGTTTGCAAATAAAAAAGTTTTGTTTATTCCATGTGGCTGCCAAACTCATATGCACCGCATCCACTTTTTCCAACAATCAATGATCAGAATTTGTAGCGGAAATCAACCTCGTGTACGAAAAACTGTAGGAAATGTAATGGGAATTAGTGCACAAACGAAACGATGTGTTTTTCTTCTTCCCAATCATCGTACTAGATTCAGCACAGCTCATAGCAAAATCCTGCACAGATTTCAAGATATGGCACCTCTGAAAGATACAGTATTTGTTAGCTGTGAAATCATGTCAAAATATTACTTGATATGTCCTGCTGGGAACATTACCCTGTATCTAATCAGTTTTAGAGCAATAAATATAGATTGTTAAGCAAGAGCTAAAAAAAAAAAAGTGCAAATATTCTCTGGAAAGGTGGTTGCATAAATGACAATGTGGAATTCTCTATTTATTTTCCCCCTCAATATCTTCCTTATCAGTTTTTGTTCACTTTACAGCCCAAAAGATCATTTTCCTAATTGCCAGCTCTGCCCTGTTATTCTGGGATTGGAAAATCCAGCTGTATCCCTTACCAGCATCACCAGTTGCAAAGATTCCACTGTCAGAATTCCACTAAGAACAGTGCTGATTTGTGAGCCAGGAGAGAATCCAGTTTGCTCTCATGTAGATATGTTGGGCTCTGCACTGCTAACAGCCACACTAGCACATTGAACAGTGAGTTGTACTTTCAGTGTGCTCTTCCAGGACCTGGGAGCCAATGGAAAACTCAGTGTTACAGATGAAGAAATTCCAAGAGCTTAAGGGCCAACTTTTAAAAAGCAAGGTCTATTTGGACACACACAAATATCTGTACAGCTACACATTTATGTGGGCCGACTGTTACCATTACTGCATATGCACATTGGGAATTTGTGTTTACCAATGGCCTGCGAGAGGCCTTGCTTGCTATTTGCATGTGGATATATTGTACCTTATTGCAATTGAGGCATGCAAATGGGCTTGCAATTTCTTTGAGAATGCCATAAAACGACTTGCCCAACAGCACAGTGGGCAACAGGTCTCAGAAGTTCTTACCTCTCATTTCTGTACTGGAGAACTAGGCCTCATCATTTCCCATCAGTTTTCAATGAAGAAGTCCTCCATCTCTTTCTCTTTCAGCTGCCATGTTTATAACTGTGATGGCAATGAATCACTGTCTCCGATAGCGTCAGGGAAGGGAAACAGGCTGGAGGAAGAGAAGGCTACCATGGTATATGAATTCTCTGAGTGGTTTCCTTCATGATGTCTTTTCAAAAGCTTGTGCATAATCCCAATCATCTCCAGGTTCTTCCCTTCCTACTGATTAGTGCAGTTAGTGTTTGCTGGTTCTCTGACCCCCACCACTCCTTCTTCCTTTGAATTAACTAACTCCTTTGTCCCTACCCCCCAGCTAGCTTCATGTCATCACTATATTCCTGCAGATTTCTTCATCAAAGCCCATTTATATGTAAAGTGAACAAAATCAAACCTAACAATGAGCCTTCCTCATGTAATTCCAGTCTTTACCCTCTCCTCTTTGACCTGAATCATTTCCACTGACGAATGCCTTCTGTCTTTGATATCCACACCAGCTCTTTATCCACTGAAGTAGCTCATCCTAAAACCTGCCTATTGACCTTAAGAAATAATCTTTTGTGAGATACTATATCAAAAAGGTTCCTTGAGGTCCAGATAAATTACATCCACGTCTGTCCCCTGTCAATCAGTTTGTGACTTTCTACAAAAATTCCAGCAGATTTGTTAGGCACGGCCTTCTTTGTGCACCTACTGTCGCTATCCTTCATACAATCAGAAGCCTCTAGGACTTTTCACCTCCCATTCAGTCCCTGATTAATGTTTTTACTCTCCTTCGAACTTCTAAGATCAAGCATGCAAGCATGTAGTCTCCTGGATCTTCCCTAGATATACTTTTTGAACTACAGACAGAGTCCCATGTACTCCATGATTCTGATACTGTGGAATATGCCAGAAAATCCCTCTTACCGCAGAACTGTGTTTCAGACTCAAAGCTTTCATGTTATGTTTCTAGACCTCATGGCTGGCCAAATAACCTTGAAAAAATTAACTGAGCATCAACCAATATTTTCCTGACTCTGCATAGAGGCTGAAATGATAGCTCTGAGAAGTCTGGACTACCCCATTCATTTCAATAGGGTGTTAACTCTGACACTTCAAGATGACTGTTTAATATCTAACATTAATTATTCTGCTGCTCATCAATTTAACAGAAATATCAAGCCTGTGAATTTACTCCACAATCTCAAACTGCCTCTCATGCCTCCCCAGGGGCCAAAAGCTCCAAAGCCTTCTGCTACACAACTGCAAAAGTCTCCACTTTCCACAAGACAACTGCTATAGACACATTTTCAGTACAAAATTCTACAAAGTAGAGCGTGAACGTGGTGGAGACTGCAAAACCTAAATTAATTTCAATATCAAAATAAATAATACCCATTGAATTCTTCATTGAGGTATTTAATTAAATAAACCTCCATTTAAATGTATCTGCCACTGAATTTCAGGCCGTCACAAGGAACTTGGCACAGAATTTAGGTCTAGCTTGTTGCTGAATACATGCAACCTTAAATATAAATGTTGCATTAAGAAGTAAAATTCTAACCTTGCTTAGATTTGAACCAGTGGTCTAAAAGTGAAAGGTTTGGGGCCAGATTCTCAGCTGGTGGAAATCAGTGTAGCTTCATGGAGGTCATACAATATGAACTTAACCTCTCACACTTAGGGATGGATGCTACATGTCACAGTTGAGACATTACAGAGTGATCAGTGTGCAGAAAACTCTCACAACTCTTCTTGCTATTTTCTGTCCATAGCCAGAAGGCTTCAGTTTCCTGAGCTGACGATCCATCATCTTCTCCACAAGCACTAAATCAAGGCAAATTATGTTTATAGGAAATCTCTTTAGAAAAGTATGACACATCAATGAACTGAAGAAACGGTCATCCAACGTCTGTATTCAAAGCTCCATAAAATCCACAACAAATTGACCTACATTCTGTGGCAAGATAGATCCTATAAAGTCAGTAGAGCAATACTGATTTACACCAGCAGCAGATCTGGCCTATATCCTAGTATCAGCCTGCTCAGCCACTATCCCCAAAAAAGATTTCTTAAACATGTCTGCTTAAGGTTATCCTATCTTTCATGCTGCTTTCTACAGAAACTAGGCTGAGTCCCATCTGATCAAGCAGTTTTGCAAGTCTTCAGATATTCTAATTTCTTGATCACTTGTTCTGGCATGATCCTGATTTCCTTCAGTGTTTCTTTTTCTTCCCTGGGGAAATTTGTGCCTGTTTCTAACATCTGTCCCCCACCTCCTCCTTTGAGAGCACCAAGGCAAGGAATTCATTTAATATTTCAAGCAATGTCTACATATCCTTTCAATAAATTATCTTTGCCATTTCTTAAAGGCCTTTCTGTCTCCTTCACTGACCTCTTTTTCCTTCTGTATTTGAATAAATTCCCATTATTTAGCATAACCTCCAGTGCAATCTTCTTTTTCATTCTCTACCTTGGCTTTTCTTATCTATTTTTTTTCATACTCTCTGAACTTCATTCAGTAATCTTGCCAGTCTTCTGCTGCACCTGATGTTTAATACCTCACATATGCCTCTTTCTTACCCTTGATGATTACTTTTTTTTGCCTGTTCATCACATTGTGGATTTATTGCTAGACTGCATATGCAACGACCCTTGGGCATATATTAATTTAAGTTCTGAATGCTTTCCATTTCCCATCTATGTTCTCCTCTCCATTACTTTTCAGCCAGTTCCTCCCACATCTTTTTGAAACTCGCCCCTCAAATTTTGGAAGATTTGCACAAAGTTGATGGTATGTTTTTTTAAATAGATTGTCAAGAGAACCATCCATATGTCCAAAGAGAGAGTCCAAAGGAATGACGTCCTACAGAATTGTCAAAAAGTCATGGGGCTTGATTCTAGCTGAACCATGCTCTAAGCCACCTTTGTGCCTTCCCCAGTCTCAGGGCTGGCCCAGGACCAAACTGGCCACACAGTAAGTAAGAGCACCCCAATAATCCAAGGGACCATTCTGCCAGTCCAGGATCACCAAAATGTAGGGTACTCCAGTCCTGCCTCCTCCCCACCCCATTACACTCCCTCCCTGACCTGCCCCCTGTAAGGGGGAAGGTGGGGACTGGGTAAAGTAGAGCTGTCTCCTGCTGTCTCTTATAGCACAGTACTAAGTCCCCTTTGCACTTCTGGAATGGTACAAAGGGACTTAATCTGGGCTAAGGATCTGGCATGTGGAGTTGCCTGAAAGTAGCTCACTGGGCTTCATTCCAGAGCTCAGTTTAAGGGGTTGATCCTGAACTGAAGTTAGCATATACAGAGTCCCAGAAGGCAGAAGGACCTGTGCCTTTAAGGGACTGTCTGCAGCCCATATTCAGTAATGCAGTTGCACCAGAATGATTTTGAACACTGAAGTTCAAATGCCTTGAAAAAGTGTCATGGTTCCAAACACTGGGAGGTTCCAACCATATACATCAATTTTTCCACTCATGCAACATATTTCTGGAAATTGCTGAAGTAAACAACACACCTGGATCTCCTTGGAACCAGTTCAATTAGGAAGTCACAAGCTGTTTTATTTCTTTCATCTCACTCAGAACTCTGAATGTAAAACCCAGCACTCAAAGATACAGTCTCCCTATAGGAGTTGTGGAAGCAAATAACTTAATTACATGCTCAGGGTTTAACACATGCTCAGGGTTTAACTGATGACCATATTTGGGGTCGGGAAGGAATTTTACTCCAGGGCAGATTGGCAGAGGCCCTGGAGGTTTTCACCTTCCTCTGCAGCATGGGGCACGGGTCACTTGCTGGAGGATTCTCTGC
This sequence comes from Gopherus flavomarginatus, assembly GCF_025201925.1. NCBI lineage: Eukaryota > Metazoa > Chordata > Testudines > Testudinidae > Gopherus > Gopherus flavomarginatus. The sequence goes on from NC_066620.1 coordinate 49,391,545, forward strand.
AGCTTGAGGTCTTCAAACCACAATTTGAGGACTTCAATAACTCAGACATAGGTTAGGGGTTTGTTACAGGAGTGGGACGGGTGAGATTCTGTGGCCTGCATTGTGCAGGAGGTCAGACTAGATGATCATAATGGTCCCTTCTGACCTTAAAGTCTATGAGTCTATGAATCTAATTAGTTTTAAGAGTGAGCTGGACAAAAGTATAAGTTCAACCATATGACGAGGTTGCTTGTGATTGTAGGGGGCAGGTCTCAATAGTCATGGGGCTCATATATGTTCCTAAGCGCTCATGCTTCAGGGTTTCAGCCAGCCACTTGCAGGGGTCAGGAAGGGATTCCCACACTCCATCCCAAAGTACTCTGCTTTTGTATCTCCTTCCTTTAAAGCATCAGGGATGGCCACCAGCTGGAGATGGAAAATAGCCTGGGGACGGCCAGGGTTCTGATGTGGCACCAAGCATTGTCTGTCTCAGGTGCTTGGCTGGTTGGTTCTTTTTTATATGCTCAGGGTGTACCTGATCGCCATATGTGGGGTTGGGAAAGAATTTTCCCCCAAGTCAGATTGGCAGAGACCTTGGGTTTTTTTGTCTTCCTCTGCAGCATGTGGGTGGGGTTTATTTGCCAGGATTATCTGGGTATATCTCACTCACTCATTTCCCAGACATTACCAGGACCTTGGGCATTGATGTACTTCAGTCTCTCCTGTTCTGCGCCTGTGGCATATAATAGTCTAGTCTCTTATGGGCTGTAATACTTTGGTCTCATTTTGGTTGTTGGGTTTCGCGTGTGAGTGCTGAGTGGCCTTGGTGGCCTGTGAACTACAAGAGGTCAGACTAGATGATATGGTGGCCCCTTCTGGCCTTAAACTTTATGACTCCGTGACCCAATACAGTGAGGATTCACGACATTTTCTGCAAAGACCTGAGGGTCTCTACAATGAATGGCTGACACCCACCTACCACAGTTCTCTCATCTGTGATAAATATAATCTCTGTAATGAAAGTGATCTCTTTATAAAGTTTTTTTCAGTGTAATGGAGCTCTCTTCCTTCTTTCTTTTAATTCATAGTATTATTAGTATTTACACACCACAGGGTAGATCACCACAGCCCTTACTCCTTACATGCAGTGGAGTAACAGATGAGGGAGGGAGGAAGTCTTCCCTTACTGCCCTACTTGGCCCTGCTCAGACTATGACTCAAGCACCAGAGCTACTCACTCACTACTCCTCATTGTGAGCAAGTGAGCAGCGTCGTGGTGTGAGAAGAGGGAGGAGCCCTGGCTCCACCTGCTCTACTCATCAGCCACAGTAGCTGGCCAGGCACGTAGGAGTAAGTTGCTCTACACAAAGGGTGAAGTAACTTACGCCCTCGCCAGGCAAAGGAGAAGCAGAGGAAGAACGGTGACACTCTCAAGGTAGTCTGCACTTCAAGCTGGAGGGGTAATTTCCAGCTTGAGGAGACATACCATGCTAGCTCTGATTGAGGTAGGGTGCCAAAAATAGAATGTAACCACAGTGGCACCAGGGGCAGGATGGGCTAGCTGCCCCAAATACAATCAGAGGCAAGACCACAGGTACATACTCAGGCAGCTAGGCCCTCTAACCACCATGGCTACACTTCTATTTTTAGCACAGTATTTCAGTCAGAGCTAGTGCTGGTATGTCTCCTCAAGAATTTGTACCTTTCTGGCTCCAGTGTAGACACACCCAGAGTTACAAATTGCTTCCACTATTCATAGCACCAATCAATCTAATTCTGTACAAAGCAACACATTAAGAGAATGTTAAGTTTTCATGGTTAAGCACACAAAAATCAGGAAATGTCAAAGTTAAGTTGCATGAAAAAATCCTAACTCTTGTAAATACGCATTACAATTAAGACCTGGAGCATGTAAAGATTTATCCACATGCTCAGTTTCTTTATGACTTCAGAGGGACTATTCAGCCTGTAAAGTTAAGCACATGCAGAAATCTTTGCAGGATTGGGACCACAGTTTCTAATTACAGGATCACATACCATATCTCAGAGAATACAATATAATATCAGCTAAATATGCAGCCTCAGAATAGCTTGCTGTTGTTTTTTTCTTCTCTTTTTCCCCTCTATACCACACAAAAATATAACATTAAAACAATTTAAGTTGAGAAATAAAACACTCAGAATTCAAAGAAGTTGCAAAATTTTGAACACAGAGCCTTAATCCTGCCCCTTGTGCGTATGTCTTAAAGTATGGTTTATTATTATCCATTATTTGCCAAATAATATAATATTATAAAACAATGACATTTTTATACAACCTTTCCTTCAGAACACGTAGTGTACATTCCGTATTGCACTCCCACATAACACAGATTTTACTTGTAGGCTGATGTAGCTTGAAAGCCAGCTACCTTTTTCTCTGACAGCCCCCACACATATTATAATGCCACAGTTATTATTAGTTATTGCTGTTATTTGTGTTACAACAATGCTTAGGAACCCCAGTCAAGGATCAGGACTCTATTGAGCTAGGCACAGTACAGACATCTGGTAAAGAAGACAGTCCCTGCCTGAGAAAGCTCACAATTTACACAATAGACATGACATAACGAATGGGTGAAACAGACAAATTGGTTGGGGTGGGATGGGATGATGAGGTAACAATAAAATAAACCGTCAAGCAGAAAAGCAGAAGTCACTTGACTAGGCAGTGTCTTTGCAAATAATTGTTGAGTACAATGCAATAGCTCCAAACACTGTGATAAAAATGCACATAAAGACACATACAGTATATGAGCATGGATGGATCACGTTTGGCAGAAGCATGGAGATGAAAACCCTGCCTAGTGTCACATCCGCACACCCCTCTCTGACAACAGAAACAGAGCATGAGAAGGTGTAAATTCTGCAGTCCTCATGGCATGCAGAAATTCACCACTTTTTCCTAAGCTATTCCTTTCTTTCTAACAAAGTTCAGAATTGAGCCCTAAGGGCAAAAACAAAGGAAAAATTGCTTCACAGCATTTTTCCCTAGCTATTGCCTTGGGGTATATGTAAGATGAGATCAAGTAGGTCCTACGTTACAAGCCTGTCTAGTTCATTGTGTGGGAACTTGTGCATGCTTGAATTTGACAATTTGTTTATTACGTTTCAAACTAAATCAATGCACAGTAAACACAGAAGGTATTGTTACTGCGTCTTGTGTGCTGTCGCTTTAATTTTTATATTCTAGTCTATTTGATGATACTGGAAACTTTCATTTTACACCAGAAGAAGGTTTAGGATTTGGTCTGTAAGGCTGCATTCATGCTGAGAGTTTTTGGGAATTCTCCTACTGCTAAGATAGTACAACTTTTGCTACCTACTGACAGAGCACTAATTTAAACCAGTTACCAGTATTTTTTACTGTGGGATCAGATGGCACAGCGGTGCAGATGCCTACAGCCTGTCTACACTAGCACTACCACCATATCTGGAATCAATGGAGCTGTTCTAGGGCTTGGAGAATACTATATATTTGTCGGTGTAGATTAGGCCCTAGTGTGTTGAATTGAGTAAATAGCTGGGACGAGCTATTGACATAAGATGCTAAACAACATTCACTCTCTCAGAGCCTGACTCTATAGTGGAATGGTGACCTTTGCAGATAGGACTTCTCTCTCCAAGATGAAAAGTTCTTTAATACAATTAAGTGACTATATGTTGGTGAAACAAACTTGCCAGAAAATTCTTAAAACCTTAGGCCAGACAGGCATGTCCCTTTCTCAATGAGAACTTGATGTACCAGGGAGACCATAATTAAGAAAACATCAGAAAGGTAGAGAAATGAACCCTACCTTCTAGCGTTGAGCCCAGCCCTCACCCAGACATTATTTACCTCCTGTTGGCGGAACAGCGACTTTTGGTTGCTTCATGGAGCACCTACATCGACCTGAGTTGTAGTCTTGTGTGCCAGGGTCACTGTGGTGGCTCGGTGCCTTGTCACTGTGACACTCCTCTGCAGATGGTTCCTAAAGAGGGTGGTTCACATAACATGATACATTTTAGCACACCTATTGCATTCATTAGGGAGGCTGTAAACTCATCTGACTTCACTCCTCCAGCCTGGGAGTAGAGAAGCAAACCCAAAAATATGAAAGGAGAATAAAGCTATGCCATGCAGTTCTCATTCTCAAGCTCTTTCAAACACATGGAGCCTAAACCACCCCATCACTTCTAGTTATGTGCATTTGTAAGGTTTGCTAAGCCTTTTTGTTACTTTCCTTTGCAACCAAAGCTTTCTACTAGCATTACCAATCTAAAGCACTACCCAGAGGATTACCAATGCAGTATACCTCACACAAAGGAAACTCTGCTATATAAACTGGCTACTGAGACCTAAGCTACCTGAAATTTTAGTGGCTTTCAAGTATAGCCTTATGTATAGTAGACCACACTGTCTGGATGCAATAAAGACCACATCATTCTGTCTGCGTGCAATAAAGACATGGGTTACAGCGGTGAGTCTGGATGCAGCAAGAAGTCTTGCAACTTCATAGACAGCAGTCAAGGATCCAGAAGAACTATCGGTCCTTAAGCCTCACTAAAAATAGGCAGACATGGCCTTTCAGATATTAGTCCTGCCACCTCTTCTAGGTGCAATGGAACTGTCTATAAATCATGGAACACATTAGGTGAGTGGGTCCCTAATTTTGCATGTATGTTTCAGTGTTAAAAATTATAAAAGGGGTGATGGATCTTGAAAATCACTAGAAAATGTGTTATGTAATTTATGGACAACCCCAACCCAGATCTACTGATATTGCATCTGTCTTAAGCTTCGGCCAATTGACTCTCATCCAAAGCTAGGTGTGGTAGTTATATGGCCCCCGTTACCATAGTATTTGAGTAACTCACTTCTTTTTATGCATGTATCCTTGCAACCCACCTGAGACAACTGTCTATAAGAAAACTGTTATCCCTACACTCCTTTATCGATGCAAAAGCTGGATGACCTATTGACAGCACCTCAAGAGTCCAGAGATGCCTCTGGAAGATCCTTCGCATCAAGTGGGAAGACAGCTGCACTAACGCCAGCATCCTCACTGAAGTCAATGTCACCAGTATTGAAGCAATGATCCTCAGGCACCAACTCCACTGGGCTGGACATTGTGCATGGATGCCAGATTCCCGCCTTCAAAAAAAGCCCTCTACACTCAGCTCACCCATAGTCAGAGACCCCGTGGTGGTCAGAGGAAATGCTACAAAGACACACTGAAAGCATATCTCAAGAAAACTGATGTGGATCTCACATGCTGGTAGGATCAAGCCACCAACCGACTTCAATGGCACCACATCCCCCATCAGGCAGTGGCCCACTTCAAGGAGAAGCACCTTGCCCTTGAAGCTGAAAAGAGCGAGAGAAGGAAGGAAAAAGAAAGAACTTTCTCCCAGCAGGCAGCTGACCTGCTGGAAATGTCAGGTTCCAGGATCAGACTCCTGAGCCACCTCAGGACCCATATGTAAATCTGTGGTAGAGATCATCCTCGAATTGAGGGATCGCCGATGATAACACTTGTGACACAGGGAAGTGCTATCACTGCCATTTTACAGAAGGGGACCTGAGGAACGGAGAGGCTAAATGATGCCCAGGGTCACCCAGGAAGTCTGTGGTGGATCAGAGACTTGAACCAAGGTCTCACAAGCTCTAGATTAGTGCTCTAACTCAAGTCCCTCTTTTAGTGAGATGGTGGAGGGAACTAAAATAGATGGCATTGAGTTTATTGTTAAGGGTTTCATGATGTACCATTTCTAACAGGAGGCAACCAATGCGTTTAAAGTGGCATCTAGTTAATGGTTACCTTTACACTTTCTAGGAGAAAAATGAGACAGTTGAGCCTTCACTGTCAGAAACAAAATAAGATTGTTCAGAGACTCCACTATACAGATAGACACTTCAGTAAAAGAGGGTGGAAAGTTGAGAGATTTGAATTCTGAGAATCTGTACAAACCCTCTAGTCCCATATTTAGAGGATAACAGGGCTCCTTTATGGTGAAAAATGCTGTGATAGTCTCAGATTCAAGATCCCAAATACTGGAGGTGAAGACAGGTGCTACAGGTATTTGAAATAAACAAACAAGACAAAATACAAAGGTCCACGGAGTTACTTAGGTGCCTATGTCCTGTTTTTAGGCACCATTCTGATCCACAAAACTCCCACTTAGCTGCCACCTAGCCCCATAGGTTCCTATGTTTATGTAGTAAAGTTCCCTCTGTGCCTGTTTCAGTTCCTGTGAATGTGCACTACTGCCTCACTCTAGGACATTCACCTATCTCCTGTGCAAGCTCCAGAGCAGTTCACAACCTGGGGGAAGATCGGTGTTTGGCCACCCAAGTAGGATGGGGGATCCAATTCACCTTCATGGATTGCTAGCAGAGACAGATGCCTCCCTGAACTCTTAAGCACCTGTCTCCGTGCAGGAAGGGGCTTAGCACACACCCTTCTGACCAGCAGTTTAGGTCTAGTTTAGGCTGCTCCCTGCATAGATTGTCAGGTCTGTAGATCACATTCTAAGACGCTCATCTCTCCTCATGGATTGCCTAGGGAGCCTAGGCACCTATGTTGGGCTTTGCAGATCACAGTGTCGAGCCTGCGATTTTCTAGGAGCCAAAAAAGTTATGTGGCGCTACACTCAACATTACAAAGCCTAAGTCCTTTGTGGGTCTGGGCCTGTTATCCTTGCTGAGAGACGACGCTCACTATTTTAAAATCAGGGTTAACTAGATATTTCATTAGTGGTCCTCTAGTTTTAATTGTTACAAATGTATATATATTGTTTCCCTCATATACTATGGGAAATGCCAGATTTTCAGTTTAGTTGAAAGGGACACTAGTCAGTCATAAATAATGAACTAAAAGTAGTATCAGTTATCTCAAGTCCTACTGATATATTTATAGCTTTAGAATCAGTTTATTTCTTTCTTAATGTTTAATTTTTCTTGTTCTCTGAAAGTCCTACAAAAACAACTGTAGAAACTGGTTTACTCATATATTAATAGGTTATTTTTTAAGGCTAGAAAGAACACCTAATCTAACCTTGTACAGGTCATAAAATTTCACTGAATGATTCTTGCATCAAGGCCATAGCTTCTGATTCATCCAGAGCATCTCTTTTGGAAAGCAATCCATCATAACCTTAGGTAAAATGTTCCAATTGTTAATTATCCGCTCCATTAGAAGTTGCACCTTACATCTTTTCTGAATTTGTTTAGCTTCTAATTGACTGTAAAGGGAAAACAGAGAAACTCACTGCACACAAAGTGCAGTCAAAGACACAAAGGAAACAAACTGAAAAAACAAAGAAAAGTGTAATGTTTAAGTTAATAGTATCCATTTAATTTGTGAGATCAGAACTAGAAATGTAATAATATTTTAAAGCAAATACATACAATACTGAGAAAAGTGACAAAGAGTCCTGTGCCACCTTATAAACTAACAGACGTATTGGAGCATGAGCTTTCGTGGGTGAATACTCACATAGTCAGCTTATGCTCCAATACGTCTGTTAGTTTATAAGGTGCCACAGGACTCTGTCACTTTTTACAGAACCAGACTAACAAGGCTACCCCTCTGATACATACAATACTGAGTATTGCTTAGACTTTAGTAAGCGAATTTAAGGACCAGTCATATGACAGATAACTAAGGTACATATATGTACACAAAGAAAAACTAATGTACAAAATATTAGAATATCCACTCTCAGCGAAACTCTAGAAGGGAATTCTTCTAAGACTGAGTTTTGAGACTCAATGTGACTTCAATCCTTCAGCCAACGTTGGAGCTAAAACAGTTTGAAAAGACAAAGATTTGGCAGAAGAGATATTGTTCTCTCAAAAAAACAAACATCAGGCACACTGTATATATTTGTTTCCATTCATTATGCACACTATCATTGAATGATTAATAATTAACTTACGCACCGTAGCTACAGTAGCTTTGAGAGGTTTCATTTTATGAACTTTTTGATTTTATGAACTCTTCAGTCCCCAATTAGTTCATCAAATAGGGGTTCTACTGTAATAGCTTCAGCAGTGTACTTGTGTCCAAAATTCTGCCTGGTTACTACATTTATCTTGTTGTAGAAATTACAGTGCATGACAAATCTATGGCCCCTGCAACAGTGGACAGAGCTCATTGCAGGAATTGGGGCCTAAATCATTAAGGTTATACTACACCACATGTTAATGTAGCCTAAATGTAAAAGGATGGGAAATACATTTCATAATGCTACATGTATATCTCTGATCATAGGAAAAATTGCAATATCTTATCTGAGAAATGGATAGGACCATGTAATTAAAGACTGTAACAAAACACACAAGGAGGTAGTGTTAAGGATGCGTGTTCCATCTTAACTCTCACATTTTCTGACTTTTTGAATGCACCCGCAGCATTCTCATAAACCACAGTTTAGCAAAGTATTTAAGCACATGCTTAAACCCATCCCTATGCAGCAAAGGATGTATGCATATGCTTAACTTTAAGTGCTTTGCTGAACAGGCTTAGATCTCTGGATCGAGACCATAATGTAGTTCTGTACACACACATGAACACAGAAGCGTCACAACCCTGCAGCTCCCAATGAAAACTATTTGTCTGGCATTTGGAAAAGTTGGGGTGGGTCAGGGGGAGAGGGGAAATAGGAAAGGCTCAGTAAAGAGTCAGACAGACATATTACATCTGCAGTTAGACCATTTTAAAGGATCACTGTTATTAGAAATTCAAGTTTTTCAAGTATTAAAAATAAATCTTTAATTCCCCTACAGATTCCTAGTATCCAGAGTATTTTATACAACATCTGGATAAAGGAATAAAGGCAAATCCATTGTGTTTCTAGACATTCCTGGAGCACTGATGTTCTTGAGATTATGCTATTGGATTACTGGTATAAAAATAATAAATATTTTCAGTACTTAAAGCTGTAATGCTTTATGTTGGATTTGGATTTTGGTTTCATTTTAGTAAAAGGTGGATGGAGAGTCAAAGTCTCTTCCTTAGTCAGAAGGATATATTTGACTTGTATCGAGTTTATTGCTTACTGACCTATATTTTTCTCCTTTTCAATATTTGAAAAGTTACTTAGCAACTTTATTACCCTTTAGTCAACATTTCAGAATATCTTTAAAGAGAAAAAATATGAAAATATTACTTTTCATTTCTCTGCTAAATGACAATGAGGAAAATATCCATTCATTTACTTTATGTTAATAATGCAGTATAATACACGAATCTATACATGGCGCACCAATTTGCTGTTGTTGGTTTAAATAGATAGAATAGCATGTCATACAAGATGGGCTTCATACGGAGGGGTAGGAGACTCCACCAAAGGGAGATCTTTCAAAATGTTTTGATATCTACAAATGTGTTTGCAACAGGGCTTTTAACTAACCAGGAACCTAGCAATATAACTGGCTCAGAGTTATGTTTGTTAAGAGCAAATGTAGCCAGCCCTTGCCAGCCATCCAAGGATTAAACAGTTATGAACTTCCAAATGTGCCCAGAATTTAGTGATGCTGTAAACATACAGTATGTTTAAGTAACATACGCTGCGCTTCTCCATGGCTGCCTTTCCTGAAAGGAGGAACAAGGTGCAGCCCTACAGACCTGGGTTTCAAAGCTCCATTTGTGCAAGGTCTTCACCCTTGTTGCTTCCCATTTCCCTAGGGAGTGTAGTATGTCACTGAAAGTACTAGTAACCAAAGACAGCAATGTAACAGCTAAGCCTTACGGCTCCAGCCCAGTCCTTTCACTTTATCCCTTTTACCGTTCTCTCTCTCTCTTTTTTTTAACATGCAAGTTGCCATGAAAAATTTGTTAATGAAATATTTGCTTAGAAGTCTGCTCTGGGCTAGGCTGATAACCTATCTGTGTTTGAGTTTGGCTTCCCATATTCTAAATACTCATCTTCTCTCTGTTTAGCTTATTGATTGGTTTGGCAGGGAAAGCAGCCTTGTCATCAGTGACCAAGGTCAAACTAAACAAAAAGGGACAGGAGAAAAAAAAAAGGAGAAGTTGAACTGATGAGCTCAGTGAGGCAAGAGTGGAATATCTGACCTGCCAGAACTTTTCTTAAAGGGACAGACTCTGTTTTCTTAGTGTCTTGCATGCTGTTTACAATGTCATAAGAAAATAGCACTATAACATTTTACATTTATAGATCAGCTTGCATCCAAAAGAGCTTACAAATTTTGTTTGTACAGCTCTTCCAGGGTGAAAGCAGAGAACAGCCAAACACTGGGCTAAAACACTACACCCATGGGATATTTAATGGTCACACAGAGTAGACAGGACTTTGGCCAAACTTTTCAAGCCTGGTTACCTAAAATTAAACACTTAAATCCATATCTATGAACCTAAACAAAAGACACTTGTTTCAGAAGTGCTGAGCACCACTGGATGTCACTGAAGTCAATGGGAGCTGTGGTTGTTCAATACCTCTGAAAAACCGACTACTTTTGTTGATGTGTCCTGTTTTATGCACCCACGTTTGAAAATTTTGGCCTCAGTTTGGAAATCCTCTCCAAAACTTCCACAAACAGAAAGCTGCATGGAAAACAGGAGAGAATGTTTATGCAGGGCTAAACTGAGCCTCTCATTATAAGGAGTCTGTCTTTCAAAGGCAATGGCGAGATCACTGAACCACTCTCACTGTTATGCTAAGCTCTTCATTAACTGTGTGGACTTTATTGTCTCTCTGTGTCTTAAGACATGAAATGCATAAAGTGCCTGCGTCTCTCAATATTGTATCGTCTCTAAACTTGGGTTTATTCAACTAAAACTGGTCCAGAATTTACAAGAATTACTGAAGACATTTTACATAGGAGTCATCCTGCAGTACTCCACTATGGATAGTCCATCCCCACAAAGTACTGTCACGTCTACATCATTCAATGTTAACAGGAAAGAGTGCTTCAACAGGAGACTGTATCAGAAACTAGAAGCTAGGATATGTCATGGCATAAGCAGATTGAGGCTGGCTCCTTTACTATGGTGGCTCATTGCAAAGAAAACTGACATTTCTGACTCATTTAGACAGCATAACTCAACATTTCCTGTAGTTCTGAAAGGAAACGGTAAAACCACGGACCTGTAAGCTAGCTGACAATACCCTTTAAATGTATCAATTACAATATATTCAGGTGAGGAGTTTTACAAGTGAGTGGGAGCTAGAGACGAATAATTATGTAATATGAACAGACTGCTAAATTCTGAGGTGTTTGCTCAATATTTGCTCAGTTCTTACTAAGTGAGAGTTTAGCTTTATAAATGACTGGGGGGAAAGTGAGTCAGGACTAGATTATTTGGCCTTATCTACTTCTAGATTTCTCTTTCTAAAAAGGGCTCTTAAATCTTTTTATATTTTCTCTCATCAGAGAGCTAATTCAATTATCAACGTATTGTTCACAGTGTATTTGGACACATTAGTATTCTATAGTTTTATAATATGCTATTACAGTTGTTGACACATTCAGCTTCAGTGGCCTAGCTGAATTGATCAAATATATGCCTAATTTCCTATCTGCAGGCATGGATAGACTAACAAATTGAATCAGAGTGGTTCTCATCAAAACTTATAGAAACAGACAAGGCTACATGCTGTTGGACTAAAGGAGACAGTGACTGTATGTCAGTGAAATAATTACTCCCCTCCCCACACCAATTCACACAAACAGTATGGGCCACAATTTTAAAGATGCTTCCAAAACTGATCCTACGGATTTCTCCTTTTTCTATGCAAGTACTGAGTAACCGTATACCTGACTACTACCTAGCTGGCATAGGCAAAAGGACACATTACATAGGAACGTGGGCCTATGTTTTCAGAAATTAAAACTTTTGGGTGTCAAAACTGAGACACCTTAAAGGGACCTTCTTTTCAGGATGTGCTGAGCACCCATCCTGGGAAAATCAGGTCCCTTGACAAGATCTCAGGTTGAACACTGAAAATCACTAGTAGGCTGTGGGGTTTGTGCACCGTATAACAGTTGGATGTGGAAAATTTCTGAAAGTTGTTTTAAAGGCCTGTGTGGAAAATGGAGGCCTAAATGATTGACATTGATGTCCTCTGAACAGCATCTCACTAAAGATTACCAGCAGAAGAAGGGTATGACAAGGAAAAACTGGGTACCAAGATCAGAAGAAATGCATTGTCCGTAAATAAACCAAGGCTCTGGTATTTGACATGTAGATTTAGCTGCCCTTCGCCAAGTGTGTTTTAATTTGTATCATTCTAATCGGGTTAAGAATTATTGTAGCCAAAGTAATTAGCAGCAAGCTACCAACCAGATTCTTGACACAGAAAGCAAGCAGGTTTCTCCTCCAAGTGTGTGCCCCCCTGAGGGATGGGAGGTAAAGAGCAGAAGAAGGGAATTAGAGGTGACCTTGCATTAATGAAGAGGAACATGCTGCCGGATCAATGGGCAAACCTGGCACACTCAGAGAGGAAGCTTCAGCTGTGCCATCGAAGTATCTCTGATATCCATGGGGGTTTCACAATAGATGCTTATGCAAAAGAGGTAAATATGAAGGAGGTGGATATAATAAAATTGAGAGAGAGAGGGCGAGAGAGAGAAAAGGTGCCGGGGTGCAAATCAAAAATAAATGAGGAGATTGCCCTTGATTCTTTTATTTAAAGAGCCTCTGTATTCATGTTATTGGATTAAGCATTTTGACCAAAGTTTATAGAATTTATTTTGACCAAAAATGATTAATATGAATATTGGCCTAATGCCTGAGTAAAGGAATGAAGTTTCTCTCTCTAATCGGGTTGCAACAGATAAAAGCTAAATAGAAATGAGTAATTCGCCGTGACTCAATTTTACATGGGCTGTATTTCAAGATCTGAAATTCCAAGTGCATTTCTGTTCTGTATTTCAGCTGTGCTATCTTTTACTCACCCTTGCTAGCCTATGTGTCAGCCTGGGTTGGCAAACTGGGAAACATTTTCTTCTGTAATCCTGATGTACTTGTTAGGAGACTACATCTTTCTGGAAACTAAATCAATTCAAGTGTTCAGGAGGCCTCTAGTGGTTTATACTTTCAGAGGAAGTTTCCTCCAAAGCTTAGCCTGTGAAATAATGGAAATACCCGTAAGGTCGGAGAAAGAAAGGGGACTCACCACTTGTTGCTTCCTGTTGTTTAGAATCACTAGCAATTCCTGTTATCTGACTTCAATATTTAGGAATCAGGCACTCAGGATCTGATGTACATTTATACCAAATGACCAGAATGTGCACAGAGGAGAACAACAGGTTTTATAGGCTTGTTGGTGTTGCACGTGTTTCTAAGCACAGACAGGGAAAGAATTACAACGTGATGAGCTGTATATTTGAAATAGCCATCAAAGGAGAAGCTATGCCAGTTTCATTTTGATCCATAAATGTAGATGCTTTATATTACTGACAATTGGATTTCCAGTGTGGTACATAAGGGCATAATTCCCCATTTGCAGTAACAGGAACATATAGGGCTAAATCCTCAGCTGGTGTAAAGTGGGATCAGCAGAGCTACCGTGATTTTTAGAGCTGAGGGTGTGACCTTTAGCCTATTAAATATATAAATATTATGTCTCTATTTGGGAAGCTTTATGTTTTTTTCACAGACAGGTTTATGAAAAAGAAAAAGAAGAGTCATAAAAATAAATGATAGCACTGGAGTTCTGCTAGCTGTTTCAGGAGGGTTAGCCTAGACTGTCAATTCTTTCTTCATCACACATGTATTTCCCTTGGCTTATTTTTGTATGTCATAGGATAGTCAAAGAAATGTCCTTAATTCCTAGCACTTTGATTCACCTCCACAAACTAAGCCTTGTTGTAGGTGACTTAGTCCCCATGTGATCCATCTATTATTAGAACACGTTTAGCCCTTCAACCCCCCAAACGCCTGCTTCCCCTTGTCCTTATATATATCTGTCTCCTAGCAGAAAAGTGGCACATGACCTCCTATCCTCAAGAATACTTGGCACAAGTCCTTACTTCTCAGCCGAACCTATTGTTCTAGTAGAGAAAGACACAGGCATGCAAGTGTCTTGCTGACACTTTTGACTTTAAACATAAAATACCATTAATCAATCAGCTGCATCTGTTTGGAAAAAATAAGTGAGTGGAGTCAAGGCAAACACAGTAAATAATCCTTAGGCAATCTGGAAAGAAAATAAGGGAGGATAGGTTTATGACATCTCGTTACTTTAAATTCATTTAATCTGTAGTCTTATCCTCCTCACAAAGATTAGGTTTACTAAGTGCACAGTAGCTAGACTCCAAAGTCAAATGCCCATGCAAAACACTGCCACCAAATTAAAAAATGCTACATTTGCAAGAAAGATGTGTCCGCTATGGAATTCACATATCACATGGAAAAGGAGGGGTTCTGAATGTACAAATGAGCAGATGTGAACTTGGACTAAGTTCTGAGGAGTTATAGGTTACGCCCATGTGCCACTTGAAGGTACATTTCTCTAGCTATACAATAAGGCTGTAGCTATGATTAATGAACACAATCACTTGTCTAGTCTTCTTACAACTGCTCCTGAGAATATTTCCTCCATTAGTACTGTGTGGGCCCAATCCTGCAAGTTGCTGAGCTTCCCCAGAAACCAAAGGAATGGAAAATAGTGCTCAGCGCCTCAGAGGAGACAACCAACTCCTTGCAGGATTGAGCCCTAAGTAAACAGTGCTGCTACATTTACATGCCTGCTGCTTTCTTTTTTTTCAGAGCCTAAGTACCAGCTCCTAAACTGCACTTGTGCCCCTTTGTATCACTGAGGGAGTCCCCAGCTGGTTTACAGCCAGCTTCTATGCCTCTCTGCTCCTCAGCCTCTGGAGTGTGTGTTCTAGATGAGTGGGGACATAGCTGGAGCACTGCTTCCAGAAGCCATTACTCCTCATTGATGTTGCTGGAATGTTGCCAGTGGACTGCTACTTGGGCATTGTTGACACCCAGAGTAATATGGAGAAGCACTAAAGCTACTCTACAGTACATCAGAGCTGGGACACGCATAAAAACAGTTCTAGAGTCATAGACCTGAGCTGGGCCGCGCTCCCAGCTACCCAAAGTGCTCCTGTAGCATGTCTGAATATTCCACCTCCAAACATGGTTCCTATTAGCAAGGGTAGGATTTTTCCCTTGAGGTAAATCCAGCCTGTTCCTTAGAGGCAGAGGAGGCCCATAGAGTGGAAGTGTCATTCTGCTGCACAAGGTTAGGTGGCTGTATTGCAGGAGAGGTTCAGAGATTTTATGACCAGATCATCCAGTGTGATGTCCTGCATAACACAGGCCATATAACCTCCCCAGCAATTCCTGCAACCATTGGGTTTAGGCTACAACATATATTTTAGGAAGACACCCATTCCTGATATAAAGACTCAAAGGGATGGGGAATTTGCCACAGCCCTGGAGAAGCTGTCCCAGTAGTTGATTACTTCATTTGTACCTTGTTTTAAGAACCTTTATTTCCAGGGTTCAGGTACAACATGCATACCTCATGCCAATGGGTCTGGTGTCATCTCTTTCTACATAATGAATGTAGATTGT
Source organism: Gopherus flavomarginatus (assembly GCF_025201925.1). NCBI lineage: Eukaryota > Metazoa > Chordata > Testudines > Testudinidae > Gopherus > Gopherus flavomarginatus. The sequence continues at coordinate 49,407,102 of NC_066620.1, forward strand.
TCCTTAGTGTGTGGTTAGACTCCTGGTCAAGGAGCTGCATGATGTTCTTTAATACCTCCCTGCTTCACTGGCTAGTTTTCATAAGAGGAATCCAGCTTGTATATCTGCATGGAAAGGTCACTTTAAGTGGTAAATAATTTTCAGGTCACCTAAAGTTAACACTTAAAAAAACTGTATGTGAAGCAAGGTAGGTGAACTGACACAGTTACGCCATTTAAATAAACAATGCAACGGGTCTAACACTCCTTCCAGCAGGGGAGCACTGCTGAACCAGATCCTCAGCTGATATAAAATAACAAAGCACCACTGAAGTCAATGAGGCTATGTTGATTCACATCAGCTGTGGATCTAGCTCATAGGCTTCGATGTAATGATTCAATTTACAGAGCAAGTCAGATCAGAATCTAACATATTGTCTTTATAGACAGATTCCTTTCCCTAAAATGTTGGTTAGGTTGCATGTGTTACCCTCCCAACTTCTGTCAGTCTCTTACTGCAGCACTTTACCTGTATGGTGCTCATGGATACCATAAGAGGTGCTACCAGCCAGGAGGTTTGTATCAATTTGCCCTGCAGATGAGTAAACCACCCTTAGGGACATACTCTGTCTCTCCTGTTTAGTCAGACATAGGATTGAGAGCCTGCTCTTCAATCAGGGTCTCCCAGCTGGTGTGTGTTCTGGTACAAACTGTGGCTAAAGCACTTATTACTGCTGCAGACAGTGAAATAATTTGACAATTTTGAATAATTTACCTCTGTGTTGTAACATACTTCAGTCATGTCACAGATACTTTGCAAAAGGCGTTACCCCACTGGATGTTAAGATGTAACTAAATAAAACACAAACAGGACTTACCCCATCATCCCTGTGAGTGTGCGTGAGAGAGAGAGCACAATCAAAGGGAGCCTAAAAAGTGGCATCCCACCAACACAATATTGAGGTCCTCCATTTCTACAGATGCCACCTGAGCAACGGCAATGTAAGCCTTTTCCCACTGAATCACCAGCGTTCTTTAGCCATGACCTAGAAGAGGAAGAGGGTAGTTCACACTCCATGTCTGTCACCAGTGGATTCTCACCAGCCCCTGGGACTTTGGCAGACAACTGCTAAGGTGACCTGGCCCTCCGGCTAAGTCCCAAATCCCACAGCTCTAAATGTCATCAACAATTGCCCAGTGGGTGAGGATGACCTTACCACCACAGAAAGGGTGAGGGGAGAAAGGCTGCCAAAGAGAATGTAGGAACACTCTTAAAGAGGGTGTATCCATTTTTATTTCATCATCATCCACAGCCAAAGGCTTTAGTCCCATTTCCCCATAAGATCTCTTACCTCACAGGCAAGTCCAACGTTTACCAGAGAGGCAGGCCCCAGCCTGTGCCCAATTCTCCCCAAACACAGTGCCTTTTTCACAAGGAGATTTTCATTCTTCCTGCCCCTTTCTGGAGCTGTTTTTCCCCTTGGCACCTTTTCAGCAGCCCAATCTTCTTTCACATTGCCTCTCCTCTGCTCTTTTTCTATAATGAGCTGATATCTGATTTGCATAGATCCCAGGACCTTCCCACTGCAATAGCCATTGAGAGGATTGGTTAGTTGGAGTCAACTGCTTGGCTTCTTTTTTATTTCTTTCTTCCTCCGTGTGACAGTTCACACTGTCACAATGTCTAGTCAAGTTTGGACATCTATAAGCAAAGATGCTAGTTTTGTAATGTTGACTCCAGCCTGATAGAAACTGAACTGAATTGGCCTACATGTTTCACACAGGCCACTGAGTAGCCATCAGATGGTAACTTGTGATCACCTCAGGCTGGACTGAAACCAGTAAGAATTTCTTTCCTACTACTCACCCCGCACCGTTCTGTCAAATATTTGATTGAATTGTAAATAGTATAAATGATCGAAATATTGTGGTAATGAGGCCATATAAGCTCCCGAGAAGCAGCATGAGATAGTGAAGGGGGCACTAGACTGGGACTCATGAGAAGTCAATTCAGTTCCCAGCTCTGATACTGACCTGTTGTGTGTGACTTTGGCCAAGACACTTCATCCCTTACCCTTTGTCTATTTAGATTGTAAATTGTTTTGGGGAGGAACTGTACATTACTATGGATTTGTTCAGTGCCTAACACAGTGGGGCCCTGCTCTCATTGGGAGCTTCTACGTGCTCCTGCTAATAACACCACCAGCACTACCACCTGGATAAATAAACAGAGACATCAATATACAAAATAAAATGCAAGACTGAAATTTCTCTTCTCACATCTTCTCTGAATTATAGAGGGGAGATGCAAATGACACATTATCTCTGAAGGAAGTGGAAAGGAAACAAAAAAGGAAAATGGTGGAAGAGAATTCCTCACTCTCCAAAGAAGTTTTTAAATATATAAGATAGTACCAGGAATAACAGTTCTTAGTGACTAAACAATATCAATAAGCAGGATCAGATTTTCAGACTGTACTGTTAAATCTGCAAACCCACTCATTAGCTCATGAAAAAGGCAGTTTGATGCACAGTTACCAGACTTGCAAAAGCAAATGCCTATTTCCATGTGCAACTGGTTGCATCCAATAGATACACTAAACTGACACATCCAGAGATTTTGCAAGTGAACATTTTAAGGCGAGTTTGTAAATGCCAGAGAACTTTGAATCTCTAACCAACAGCATCAAATGTTTTAAGAGTTCTATTCTGAGCTCAGGTGTGAGCATACAAGACCAGATCAGGGTAGGGCAGCTTTGGTGCACAGTTGATCTGATAACATGTACTGCAAAACATACGCATAGCTGAAATGAGAATTAGGTGTTTTCTATAAATCACATTCTAGTGCTACTGAAGAGAATGACAAAAGTCCCACTGACTTGAATAGGACCTGGATGAGGAACAGTGTAGTGCCAAGTTAAAATGGTGACTTAGCATAGGAACAGATTCATTTTACTTGTTGATAGGCTCGTCTTAGACAACCTCTTTATATGGGAACGAGGAAGTCATTTTTCAATTTCTGACATTTAAAAAAGTTTACTTCCTAGAAGGAAATGCATCTATTTGCTGTACATCCTCATCCTATAAAAAAAGAAAAATAATAATAAAAGACTCAAATGTTAACAAGTTCAAAATAGGAAACAGTTAACATTTTGCTTTCATCCAGAAATCCCAGCAAAGGGCGACATTCCTAAGTTCCCATAACTGTTTTGCCACTAGTGTTCTGTATTAAACTATAAATTTAATAGCTGCCACAGAGCTCTTCTAAATACCAGGAAACCTAGGGTTACAATAAGTTTAATTTAGAGAAAGAAACCTCTCTGATGGATACTAAATGACTTCAGCTACTTCAATGACCTCCTTCCTTCAAGATTAACAGGGTATTTGAGGTTTTTCTTTGTTTACTTTATTTTTAAAGCCAAACTTTATCAAACCAGCCATTTCAGAATGTTGTGTCTCAGGCTTCTGGAAGATGTGAATGAATAAACTGAGACTCAGTATAAAGTAAATAGCTAAGAGCTTTATTGAATACTCGCTATCTGACAACATGTCTGCATAAAGCTAAGGGCCCAATTCTAAGATATGTTCAGTGCTTTGCAAGAGTCCTGAGCATCCTCAACCCCCACATAGTTAGGATGTATGGCATAACCACAAATGACGGAGCTGCTAAAGGCTAAAAGCCTGTAAGACTGTTTGCGCCTTAAATTAAATTATATAAAGCCTGAGCTAGTATGAACAGAACACCAGCAGTGAAAGATAAGTGGCATAAAATCTCAATTTTCCCATGGAAAAGATATATAAAGTAAGCATTTTGTCACTTTCAAAACAAACCATTTGTGTACAGCTAACATGCAAAGCACAGAATTTTAAATAGACCTTTTAAGGAAAGAGTAAATTAATACTGCAATCTATTAGACTTCCTCAAATGTGCTGCTTTACAATTTAAAGCTCTGTTCTGTGTCATGTAAGAGCCCTTCTATAGCCAAACCAGGAGTCAGATTCCCTTCTCAAGTACTCCAGTTTTACCTCAGTGTAGCACCTTTAGCTTCAATGGAGTCACTCCCTATTTATACCAGCATAAGTGAAAGGGGAATGAAGACCCAAGACTCTAAGAAAACTGAACTATACAAAGACCTTGAAAAACTGGTCTCAGGTTTTAAATAAAAATCAATGCATGCTGGGACAGGATCCTTTGGGAGTTGTAGGGACCAATTCTGCAAGGTTGCTGATTACCTGCTGGACAGTATTGAGAGGGAAGGGATAGCTCACTGGTTTGAGCATTGGCCTGTTAAACCCAGGATTATGAGTTCAATCTTTGAGGGGGCCACTTAGGGATCTGGGGCAAAATCAGTACTTGGTCCTGCTAGTGAAGGCAGGGGACTCAACTCAATGACTTTTTCAAGGTTCCCTTCCAGCTCTATGAGATAGGTATATCACTCTTAAGGCTAGGATCTGAGCCCATCATCTCCAATAGACCACAACATTTAAGGGCTTTAAAGATAAGGAGTAGGATCCTGATCCAGAATCAGGAAAGGAAAAGTGCAAAGCATGGAGCACTGATTGATGTACTCATGACATAACAAGTGGCTTGCAGTGAGTTGGACCAATTGCACCTTTTTTCCTACCAGAATGATTTTCATTTTTCCTGGGTTGAGTATGAGCCATTTTCATTTCATCTAGGGTCTAATTATGCCCAGAGAGTAGCCTTTTCACATGCATTCAATCTTGTCTATTTCTTTTCTGTATGAAATACCTTTGAATTTTCATCCCAATGAAACAGATACAATGACCTGTAGACCTCAAAGCTTTACAGTGTACATGGGAGGCGAGTAAGGATTTCACTACACATAGCATGGCACTGGATTAAAGGATTTACACATTCTCAGATGGATGTTAAAAGGCATTTTGCAAATAATAAAGACAGAAATTATCTATTATAATCATTTCTTTAAGAGAGGTCCCAAGCCACAATCAGATCAACTCTGACATTTGTCATCTTTGTTCATGCCTGATTCAGAATCTTAGTGTCTGGGAATAGATTAACAGAGAGAAAATGTAGAGCAAAATTCTGTGCTGGCACAACTCGGTGGAGAATTTGGTCCTTGTAGGCTGGGTAAATGATGACTGAGATAAGATAACAGTCTACAACTATCTGAAGGGTATTCATAACAATGGACAGGAATATTACCCTGTGAGAAACCAGGGTGGAAAGAAGCTAAGGAAGGGAACTTTTAAGAAAAACTTCCTAACAGTGAGCTATATAAGAAAGCAAAACAGTCTCCTTAAGGAACTGGTCGAGGCTCCATTGCCTGAAACTTTAAAACTCAATTGGAAAGAACACAATAAAATGCAACGTATGGAATGATGCGTTGGCAGGGAGATGGACTGGATGATCTAACAGGTCTTTTCCATTACTAGCATTCTATGTCCAGGTACAACCCATTTAATTCCAGGCCAGTCATTTACTATGACAGAGAAGTGAAGTAGAAAGACATATATTCTACTGAGGAAAACAGTATTTTTTATGCCAGCTGAACTCAGCGGACAGGCAGTGAAAACATCCTTTCATTTTGCACTATTAGCTCAGCCAGGCCTCTGCAATGTAACATTCTGTCACTTTCTATGGATTAACTCATTTACAAAAATGTGCCATTTTACTGAAATTAGCACAGAGAGAATATTGCACTTGGAGAGCCGCTGCAGCATAACTGTTTGTCAGTAGATTTATGTAATGGATTGTTTTCCTGCAATACAGGATAAGGGAAATACTTAAACAATAACTGCTGTGGGGAGTGTGGACAAGGCAATAATTACCTTCCATGGTGTTAATAAACCTCAAGGCTACAGGCCAAAGTGTATTTACACTAAGGGAGATGTATTTGGTAATTATATAGAACATTTGAAGATGGAAGAAGGTCAGGAAGCCCCTCTAGGTCTGTTTCCTTTGTTGAGTTAACAGTTGTTCCCCTTTAGAGCTGTTTCCAACCATTTTTTCCAAGCACCTTTTCAAGCCTGACTAGTTGCTCCTTGTGCATCACTTGGTGATTTATTCAATACACTAAATATGCTCTGAAAAGAAGCTTTTCCTGGCCCATCCATTGCTTGCTTGTGCCCCTTTTCCCTCTTCCTTGACATGTATCCATAAAGCTTTGCAGCACAAACCTTGTCCATTCCTTGTGGTATTTTTCACTGATGTCTCTTTAGACACTGCTCCACCAAATTCAAACCTAATTCCTTTAGGCTTTAACTTACTAAACTCCTATATTATTCAGTTTGTACCTCCTCCAGTGGCCAGAAGTGTTTTCAGTGTTCCAAACAGGGCCTCACCAGGACCCACTGTTTGAACAAACATAACCAGGGTTTAGGAAACATTTGCTCACTTGAGAGCAGACCTTGTAGCAGCAATTTGACACTTGGAGCAGCTACATAAAGAGAAATTGCTGTTGAAATCTACATTTTGCACCTAATTCTCTTCTTCCTTGCACCCAAGTAAATCAGGAGCAGCTTCACTGAAATTAGTGAAGTCACACTGGTTTAAAAGATAGATCCACTAAGTCTATATCATGGCTATATCACACCACTTTTTGATATTCTGCCCATGCATTAAACAGTGATTTCCTGGTTCTACCAGCTCCAGTGTAACCTATGGTCAGGGCAGCATAACCCCACTGGTTGCTTTTGTTGCCCAGAGCATTTTAAGCAAGCCCTCGAGGACTTGCTGAAAACAATCTTCATGTGATTGTTACAGAAGCCTCCTAATGCTGATCCTGGCTGCTCCCACATAAGTCTCCATAATATTTATTTCTAATTTAAAAACTGTTATGACTGTGTAAAGCAAATGTTAAATAAAATCAGCCAGGTTACCAACAGCTGATTAGAAATACCAGTAATACAGAAGCAAACAACAAAAAGTATGACTTACTTTAGGGTAGCATATATAATCCCCGTTCACATTGATAAGCATGCACTTATTTACACAAATGCTCCTATTAAAGCCTATGAGAATACCCACGTGAGTGAATGCTTGCCAGGGTAAAGGGTCCCTAAGAGCCCAAATCCCTAAGGTCCCACTGAAGACAAGGAGAAATTTATATTGATTTTAATGGGAGCATCTTCAGACCTTCACCTTGACTCTCTAAAATGCCTGAGCTGTATTTGACATAGTGCCAGTTGCAGTTCCCTGATTTAGAGACTCCTGCCCTGTTGGAACTGCTGGTGTATATTGTCTGATGCCAGAAGAGGATTGGGTGAGGCAGAGTTTAGCTCCATCATGTTCCCCCGGGCTCCCAACCTGCCCTCCACACACATTTCTCCCCCTCACACTGAGGATCAAGAGAACAGCTAGCGTAGCAAGTGGGTCCACCAGCTTCACCAACTTGACACTAGTGGAGATTCCCCTATGTAGCAGAAAATCTCCATTGGGAATGTCCAACTGATAATGCAAAGGGGCCTTAGCAGACCAGAGAATCTGGCCTATTGTATGTAGACCAGGAAAACAGCTTGAAAGCTAGAGGATGACTATATGAGGACTTGGAAATAGCTCAATGACATCTAAACTTATCCAGTACACTGCCCCAAACTCATTTTTACCTCAGTGGAGCTAAACCAGTTTACTCCAGGTGAGGATCTAGTGGCTAGATTCTAGCCCAATGCCTTTACACAAAGAGTAGCTGTTATATGGAATAAACAAACAGGATCACCTACAGGAGATATGTAGTAAAATATAATACTATTAAAAGGAATTTGACCCATATTTAGATGGCGTTCTACCATCATAAAGCTTCCTATACATTCTCATATATTCACAATAACTGTGGCTCCCATTGTGTAAAAATACCTTGGCTTAAAGCCTTGATTCTTATCAGTGCCGTGGGAGGTAATTATTGCCTTGTACACACTCTTCACATCAGTTATTGTTTAAGTATTTCCTCTGCGTTGGGATTGCAGGAACGGAATGCATTATATAAATCTACTGACTAACACTAGCAGTGATGCCAGATGCATGTAAGAGTCTCAGTGTCAATTTGGCAAAACCAATCTTAGTTTGTAAACCAATTAGCTCCCAGTAAGGCTAACGGAACTTTACATTTGAGAAGCTCGATCTGAAATGAGAGACTGTTTTCCCTGTCAGTTCAGCTGGCATAATGATAAGAAATTGTTTTCCTCAATTAAGATCCCATTCTGACACCGTTTGCCCATTGTGTAAGGTCATAGGGTGGACCTGCGTAAGCCAGACTCCATTCCCCTCTCTCCTCTAGTATTTCTTCTTCCTCCCCAGGGAAATTTATGTCTTGCTCTGGCACCTGTCCTCTGTCCTCCTTTTGTGAGCGCACAGAGTCACAGAATACATTACATTTTTTAGAAATGTGTTATCAATAAATTATCATTGCCATGTCTTAGATGCCTTGCTGTCTCCTTCACTGACCTCATGCTCCTTATGTACTTGAAACATTTCCCATTATCTGTCTTACCCTCCTGTGCAATCTTCTTTTCATTCTCTGCCTTTGCTTTTCTTATCACTTCTTTGCACTCTTAATTCCATTCTGTAATGTGTCCGGGCTTCTTCTATACTTGATGTTTTATAACTTACATGCCTTTCTTACCCTGGATTACTCTTTACTCATCCTTGTTCATCTGTACAGGAAATTTTTCCTTTGTGTAGAGTTCTATTTCTGCATGGTATGCATAGCCCTGGGGCATACATGTATTTATCTTAAACATTGCCCTTTTGTCCTTCTACTTCATTCCAAATGTGAATTGCTGAAATTCATAACACTTCTTCCACAGCCAGCTCCTTTGGGCCTGCAGCTCCCCACAGAACATGATAAACTCCATAACATCATGCCCCATTTGTGAGTCACTGTGGTTTTTAGTACTTTCATCCTTACATGGACCAGGAAGCCAATATGAAATGATCCAAAGCAACCAACTAAGTGGGAGAAAGGAAACAGTGATTGGAGCCACCTCTGGATCCATATTGAGAAGACATCTTCATTGACCTGTCTGCAATGGCATCTACTCTTTTTTTCTTGGGAGGCTACTGTCACAAATAATAACCGGCTTTCTCAATGGTATCCATAACTGATTAATCAGAACCTATGACTCTGCATTTGTAACTCTTGGATTGTGAATTCTGGTGTAAAATACAGAGAGCTTTTTAGGAAAGCCAGTTGAAAAATGGAAAAAACAATTTCACACACATACACGTGTACACACACACACACACACACACACGTTTCAAAGCCGTTTCCATTTCACATTGATAAAAATGTACCCTTTTGTGTGTGCACTCATATGAATTTTTGTGTTTTTATTGTAATGTCTTCAAAATCATTTCCAAATACTTTTATATCCTGAAAACAATGTTTTCATATTTTAAATCAGGTTTCCCTTCAACAAAAAAATTCCTTAACTATTTTCAAAGCTATTTTGATAAAATTTCAATAACATTTTGATAAAAGAACCAAGTGAAAATTTTGCAAAACACAGAATATTGCATTTTTGAAAAAGGATATTTTTTGATAAAAAAATTCACAAGAAGTTTGACAAGTTCTAATTTAGAGTTAGATTATCTAGGGAATGGGGAAAACATTAGGCAGTTATGTAAGGCTGTTAAGTAGTAACCACTTGTTATTGCTGGGTACCCTGTAAAAAACAAGAACATGGGAACTGCCATACTGGGTCAGACCCAAGGTCCATCTGGTCCAATATCCTGTCTCCAACACTAGACAGCACCAAATGCTTCAAAGGAATAAACCCTACAGTAGCCAGTCTATGATAATCTGTGCCATGAAGGACTCATCCTAATAGTTAGAGATTAGGAAGCATGAGGCAGGAACATAGGAATTACCAGACTGGATTAGGTCCAAGGTCAAGCTAGTCCAGTATCAAGTCTGTAGTGGCCAGTACCATATAGATCTCAGGTCTAATATAGTATGGCAATTTGTATGTCCCAGTTTTATACCTTTTCCAAATGTTGTGTTACCACTTGATATTATATAACCTTGGATATTCTTTATAAACGCCCAATCCCTCTTTGAATCTTGCTAAATTCTTTCCCTCAACAACATCCTGTTGCAATGAAGTCCACAGTTTAATTATGCGTTGAGTGAAAAAGTATTTCCTTTGATTAGTTATAATATGCCATTGCATTTATATTATGAAACAGGGAAAACAGAAGCTCCCAATCTACCATCTCTAAATCATTCATTATTTTATGTACTCTTATTTTATCCCCTCTTATTCATCTCCTGCCCTTAAACTACCAGGTTAGGTCATGATGATCTAATCCAGAATAGTATTTTCCTCTTCTAGCTCAGGAAATATGATGGGGACATACTGGCAGAAAAGTTCATGTTGCAAGGAAGGACAGTCTCCATACTGGAAAAGAGTAGACTATGTGGCTGGACACCTGTACTGCTAACTTTGGACATGCTCATAGGTGTAACTTCTGAGTTTCTAGTTTGACAGAGTGGAATTACTGGCTCAGATTATGCACTCCCAGAAATTGTCCTTGCACAAGCTAGGCATAGGCTAATGCCAAAAGGGACACAGAAGATTCATAGGGCAAGGACAGAGTAAATAAACCCTTTCATTGTTACAGTAAATGAAGAATCCATCTCTGTGTCTTGTTCTTTCCCATATACATTTTCTTTGCACTTGCCTGTATATAGGCTTTGGGCAGAATTAAATGTCTAATTTTTTATATTTTCCATGGATAATATTGATGTTTATTTAAGCATTTTTTAATTTTTAGCTATTTAAATTTTCATAGTTGTGCAAAATTACAGATTTTAAGCATTTGCTTTTAAATTATCAATTTAAATTTACACAGTTGCTGGAAATTTCGCAGGATTAGACAATAATTATTTAATGACAATAGATGCTGAGATTCCTAAAGTTAAAGCTTTATAACCATTAAAACACAAATTGTCAACATCATATGCCAAAATATATAACATAAATAGCCTTAAATCAGAGTTCTCAAGCTTCATTTTTCTTACTTTGTCCATCTGTAAATTTCTATCATTATCATGGAAATATTTGTTTATTCATTTGTATGTGCATACAACGACATTGACATTTATCAACATTTATCCTCTAATCCTTCCTAGCCTACCTATATTGAATTTCACCTGTCATCACACTGTCCAATCACATTTCCCACAATCCTGCCTAACTGACCTACTACATGTAATTTTGTGCCATCAGCAGCCTGTACCACTATATTCACCTATTCAATCTATTTTAGATTGCTAAAGATAGCACACAACACTGATTCCTGGTTCTGTTCCCTGGAACTTCCTACAAATAACCCCTTTGCGTACTGAAAATTCACCTTTTATTCCTATTCCTTGTTTCCTGTTTCTTAACCAGATTTTTATCTATGGCAGGATTTACAGTGAGGGACAATCATCTCTTGTGATTACAAAGTAGTTCCATTTCCATGCCCATTCAGTACTTGGCATCATTACTGGGTCCATCAACAAACATGCTAATTGGAATCAATTGTGATCAATAGATTTTTTTTTCCTTTTGTGTTTGTGTGCACTACTAGCTGAGACCAAACCACTAATTCATTCCATATCTGCTGCTCAACAGCCGCCAGCTATAAAACTTTTGATCACTCACTGTTGACTTGAGCTGTGTGGAGGACAGACATTCTGTTTCACAGAGGATTTTGAGATTTGAAATCTGGCTTATTCTGAAGCAGCGACAAAATGGAAACATGACAAAATACCCTCTGAAGGAAACTTTTTTTAAAAAAGTCATGTTTGATCATTCAAAACATTTTTAGATAAAATCAAAATGTTTTATTTTTATTTCAACCTCTTTTATTTTGTATTATACTATAATATAAAATATAATATAACAGTGGATCTCAACCTTTCCACAGTACTGTACCCCTTTAGGAGTCTGATTTGTCTTGCATACCCCCAAGTTTCACCTCACTTAAAATCTACTTGCTTACAAAATCCGGCATAACAATACAGAAGTGTCACAGCCCACTAATAATAAAAAATTGCTTACTTTCTCATTTTTACAATATAATTATAAAATAAATCAATTGGAATATAAATATTGTACTTTCATTTCAGTATACAGTATATAGAGCAACAGAAACAACTGATTGTCTGTTTGAAATTTTAGTTTGCACTGACTTCGCTAGTACTTTTTATGTACAACTAGGCAAATATCTAGATGAGTTGATGTATCCCCGGAAAACCTCTGTGTACCCCCACAGGTATGTGTGCCCCTGGTTGAGCACCAAGGTAATACAATGTAAAAATAAACCAAATGAAAAGTCATTTCAAAATGAAAATTCAAAACATTTCATTCCAACAATGTTGAAATGAGATGTTTGGAAAGAAGGAATATGGTTCTATCAGAGTTTCTCCAAACAGCTCTATTATTGATCTGAGTCAATCCTGTGACTTATGCTGTAAGAGTATATATTACCAGTGGCAATCCCTTGAGCCATCCAGTGTCCCTATTTATTCTACTTGCAAACCTTTGATTTATTTAATAATCTTTTTCTTATCTTTCTGAACAAGTGCTCATTAGCAAATTCCCCACTGCTAATATACTCCCATTGTTGCCTCAAATTCTCAACTGTACTTCATCCATAGCCTGAAACTTCCAAAACTTATTTTACTTATTAAGCTCCCTGTTCCCTTACTTCCTTTGCAGTCTCTTGTAGATATGCTGTACAATATCTACTGCAGTTTTCCTTATTATTTACTAAACCTTCCATTTCAGTATCATCAGCAAACTTTGAGATCAAACTGTGCTCTACTAAGGATCGCAGACAAGGAATTAAATATTGTATGCTCTTCATTCATCTTTAATATCATAACAACTCTACTAAAGGATTTGTGTCCATTGAACAAAAGCCTAGCGGCATGACTGTTGTTGAATTCAGATTGCTAAATGTTTAACAAGCAGGCTGACATGACAAAAGCAGGAGTCTCTGATCTCTCCCCTTGAAAGCAGTTCAGGCTGGTTTGGGGGAAAATGTATAGCTTGGGTACCTGTGCACCTGTATTTTATCCTGTCTAAGTAACCCCCTCTCAAAGGAAGTGAAGTCGTAAGGTCCTGTTCTAGTAACAATGACGAGAAACTGACAAAGAGCTGTTTTATAGCCGTTTTGCAATTCTGATGTCCTGTCTGTGTCTGGAGGGCAAGTATAAAACTTGTTTTTCAGTGCGACAGAAGGAAGTACAAGTAATTAGTCCTTGCCAGGCAATTTGCACATGAGGTTAACCAGGCTCCTAGCAGGGTTTAAAGGGGAGAGGCTGGACAGCAGGCTGAGTGTTTAGCAGGAGGAGGGGAAGGTCAGTAAGAGTGTAGCAGGGAAATGGGGGTGATCCTGTGTGCAGGTGTGTGGAAGCCAGAGTTATGGGCAAAAAGTTTCTGGAAGCCTATGTTATTCTTGTATTATAATGGTTACATCAGTGCCTCACTCTGTTAACAGTTACTGGTAATATTTCTCACTTGGCAATATAGGCTGATAAAGAAGGCAAAATACTATAGGAGACACTGCAGACATCAGAACCCACCTCTTCTGCAATGTAGAAATCTCCGCTTTAAAGGCCCATTAACAACACACACAGATCTTGCTCTTTCCCTAGGAACTACTATCCTGCCGTCCCTTCTATCCATCATGAATATTAGGGTAGGAGAGGATGGGGATGGCATTTCCCCACAGCCTGGTATCAGATGGCTTGGTCCTGAGCAAGCCAGCTATGACATCAGGGACGGACTATTTGTAGAACCACCATCGTGTTTGTACAGAAATAGCAAAAGTACCAACTGTTAGATTTGGGGTATGAATCAGTTTTCTCTAACACCCAGATTTTTTCCTCACTTTCTTTACCATCCAAAAACAGTCCAGAGAAGGTGCCAGTCAGAAAATTCCATCTGAAACACCCCTTATTCCCCTCCAGTACACACACACAGTGAAATTGAGCCAGCTCTCTAATGTTTTCAGTTACCTAAATGTTCCTTAGAAACAGGGGTGGGAATCTTACTGCTTTAATCTTTTTTTCAGTGTACTGAATATAGTACAGTACACTCGGCTGCAGCATGTGGCTTGTCTAGCTTCCTCCTCAGCACTTGGGACTCCCCCATCATTAGAGACACTGGACAAGACAGGACATTTGGCCTGTTGCAATATGGCAGTTCCTATAAAAAACACAATTTTTCAGAAGTGAGTAATGTGTCTCATGTGACTCTTGGGCAGCAAGAAGAGAAAACATAGTACTTGGAAATTAATGAACCAGTCCAAGAGAAAGCACACTTGAGGCTGGAACACCCATGTCATGGTGTTTACTCACCACTAAGGATGCCTCCTCCTGGCTGCTCTGGGCTTTAGCTCCTTCTATGTGCTGCAACATCCTCTGGCTATCTCCTCACCTGTCATCCTCTCTCATCCTGTGGCCCCTCTGTTTCCAGGAGCTGAAGGTTCCTCATTGTGACTTGACCTTCTAGCCAGGTCACTATGGTCCTCTTCTTCTGGAGTATCAAAGTCTTTCAGAGTGAACTGTCCCAAGCAGTCCACTCTCCATTGCCTGATCCATGCCACTTCTCCACTTGCTGGTAGGAAAATCCAAGCTCATCCTCTACTTTGGGTTCCAGATCAGGAACCCTCTCTTCAGCAGCCAAGGTCCACACTATCCTATAGCTTGCTGCTTTTCCCCTGAGCCTTTCCTACCTGTCTGGCTCTCCCCCATCTTTGTGTTTGCCAGCCCAAACTTCCTACTCCTAGGAAGTAACTGTAGATTATACTCTATAGTACCAAGCATGCCCCCCTTCACTCATGGAGTGACTGTGGGCTACTTCCCTGCAGCTTCTTCAGGCCGTGTGTGCGGTGGACACCCCACCACAACAGTGGGCTGTCTCTTTTTAGCTGCACTCTCCAATCTATAGTTCCTGGGTTCCCTGGCTTGTGACTCATTTGCTTTGTCCTTTAAACAAAGAGTATCAATATGTTATACTAATCACTCCTTCTAGCCCTAAAATCTATTAACCCATTACAGTGCTTTTACAGACTGTGGGCCAGATTGTGCATCTCTTACTCAGACTAATGAGAAGCAGTCTCACTGCAGTCAATAGGACTGCTCAGGTGAGTAACTTCTCAGCATTGTGAACAGAGGGATCACAATCTGACCCATAGGGAGTACAATGAAAGGAATTTATGACAACTGTGAAACTTTTGAAGTTCACTTTCATGTTTTGTTGGAATATTTTCTTACATCCATTGCTGTATGGTACATAAAATTGCACAAGAAAAAATAATGTGCAGTAATTTTCATTTGTGTACAGATGCAGAAGCATGTTCAGGAACAATACCCCCAATCAAAGTATCTATGGAGAGAGTGAATGATTTTCAGTCTGTTTCAAAAGGTCATTTACAATGTGCCCAATTTTATTCCTCTATTAAACCAATGGGACTCCTTCCATTGATTTCAGTGGGCTGTGGATCAGGCCCTAACAGTTGTGTAATTTCCCAGTATTTTAGTAGTAGGTCAGCATTTTCTTTATTACATCTGTGAGTTTTGTTTATCACTGATGTATGTTTCTGAGGCGGCACATTTTCTCTGTGCTTCATACCCACCCACATATCTATATTATTCTTTTCACAAATTGTTTCAAGACCAGAAAGAATGGTGTTGTTAACAAGTGGAGGAACTAGATCTTATCTAAAACACTGCTTATTCTGTTTACTTCAATCTGATATGTTTTCCTTCTCTTTCAAATACTGTTTATATGGGACCTGATTCTTCCCAATACCCTTATTCACAGTGAATAGTACCTTATTCCACAACCAGTTCCATTAAAGTCAATGGGACTACTCATGGACCAAGGTGCTATGACAGGGGTCTCAAACTGGGGTCATGACCCCAGGAGGTTGCGAGGTTATTACATGGGGTGGTGACAAGCTATCAGCCTCCACCCCCAAACCCTGCTTCAACTCCAGCATTTATAAGAGTCTTAAATATTTTAAAACTGTTTTTAATTTACAAGGGGGGGGGGTCACATTCATAGGCTTGCTGTGTGAAAGGAATCACCAACACAAAAGTTTGAGAACCACTGAGCTATGCAATATGAATAGGGCTCATAGACTCTGGCCCACAGTATTGTGTGTGTCCACAGTGCTTTACAATGGTATGGCAAGCAAAGAACAGATCCCAGGAAGATCTTACAGTCTAAGGCCCTGGCTCTGCAATGTGATCACAAAGGCAAACCTTCACCCCTGCATGAAGTTCTGCTGAAGTCATGGGGTTCTGCATAGGCATTGGGCTACTTCTGCACAGGGCAGATTGCAAGATTGGAATATTAAGGCACCAGGGGTACAGGACAAAACCATACCTGATTTATGTAACAATAGTGGTTTTAAACTTGGATTTCTTTGCAGACCAGAGGGATATTCAGGGGAATTTTAAAGGACAAATAGGAGGATGATTGATATATATTAGCAGGATGGTCCATTAAATGTGTAGACTCATCAACAAATTATTTTCATTATTGTTAATATTAAAATAAGCACACACCTGCACTTCCTGCTTTACCTCTCATTTTGATTAGGAATGAGATGAGGGTTGAGAAGAAACACAGATCTAGAAACATGATAGACCCAATTCTGACCTCATACTAATTTTACAGTAGTGTAACTCCAATGACTTCAGTGGTGTTACGTCTCTTTACTTCAGTCCCAGTCCAGCAAGGAACCTAGACCTGCGTAACTTTAAGCATATGAAGCTTAAAGCTTAAGAGCTTTCTTGGGTCGATGCTTTTTGGTGGCAGAAGCAAGAGGAGATTCAGGCCCGGATACGCCAATAGCCTCACTTCTCATTTGTCTCACTTTTATAACTTTGAAATTCTTCCTTCACTTTGGTAATAATGTAAAGTATCAACTAAAAATTGCAATGCATGCATTTCATTTGAGTTTTATTGCCTTAACAGACAGCATTAGATTACAAAAGAGGACATTTTTCTTCTCAGTTTTAGCTTATTCTTATGATTTATGATTAGATACAGCAAGAGTTCATAAACTTCCCTGACCTGCTGACAGTTTTTACAAGCTCCTTGATTTATTTCCATCTTAAACTTAACAGCTTTCATGTGACTGATATTTCTGGAATCCTGGCGTGGCTGCAGCTCAGCCTGTGAGAGCTCCTCTAATCTCCATGTTACTAATTTAAATGAAGTCTTGGGCTGTTGTTTAAAAAAGACATTCGTCATCTCACAGAGGTTTACAGATCCTCTTGTAATGTAATGTCAGACACTTCTGAGATATGAGTTTTCTAAAGCCTTCCGATACTGAGTGTTGTAAGACATGCCAAGGTCACTTGAATACGCCAAAGAAAAAACATTTTGCAAAGCAGGAAAAGAGGAATTCCTAAGAAACTGCACCGCACTGAGGACATTTAGAAATGATTTATACCATCTGTGAATACATTTCAAAGATAAATCTGGTATTGTGGCGGGGAAGGAGGGGAAATAAATTTGAATCCAGAAAAATCCACACACAGTCACCCAGCCAGCAACTATGAGTTCCTGATAAAAAACCAACACAGAGTGCGATATTCTCACAGTCATAGGGGTTGCAGCATCAACCGTTTTCCAGTGTGCTCCGAAGCTGCTGTGCTAACTCAAGCTGTTCTTTCAGCAAAGATGCAGCTGGCACTCTGTTTTTATTGTACACTTTCCAAATACAAAAAAAAGGTACATTTTGTAATAACAAAGACCAAACGAGAGAGAGAGAGAAAGAGAGAGAGAAGTGGATGGTTCTGCAGGCTCACAGAGAGCGAGAGATCATTTTTTTCTTCTTTAGAGCATTTAGAAACTGGCAACAGGATAATACCATTAGGATAGATGGAGGGATGTTGAAAGAAAGTGGCTGGAACACCATCATGTCAGTTAGCTTTGATGCTGGTGAGGTATAGGCGAAAGAGAGCAACACCAGTAAATATTTCTTGGGCTTTGGAGGTTCTCAAGTGAATATGCCCAGGTGTTTGAGGTCAACTGTGATCAAGCCTTAGCCTGACAGAAAATTGCTTTTTTAATATTTGTAGATCAGAAAAGAAATGACAAGCAACACTTGGTTATGACACACTAGAGATATAAATACATGTTGCCCAGATCATACGATTGATTGAACGCTTTTATTTTTGCTGAAGAAATTTAGCTAGTGTTGCTGGCAACACACACATAGCACTAAATAAATGTTACATACAGTAGCTTGTCAGAATTTATAAAAGAGCAGTCGACATGTGCTTTACTGTCAAAACATCAGCCTACGAGTTTCCTCTCTTTGGAAGGAAAATCTGGGAAATAAGAGACCCATATACAATGTAAAACCTTCAAATTACAAATGCCATGGAAAGTCTAGATCACAAATTATGTCACTTTCTGGTGATAGTCTCTATATGCCTCAAACAAGAGGGGTGCATTTGCAGATTTTCATTGTAGCAGGCAGCATGAGACACGGGACTGACTCCATGCACCAGTGCAGGAAGCACGTGCCTGAGGCGGCCAATGGAAAGGGGCAGCATGTCCGGGTCTTTGGCAGCAATTCGGCAGCGGGTCCCTCAGTCCCTCTCAGAGGGAAGGACCCACCGCTGAATTGTCACCGAAGAATGAAGCTGCAAGGTAGAGCTGCCACCAAAGTGCAGCCAATCATGGCTTTATCTTTTTTTTTTTTTTTTTTGGCTTCACCGCTTGGGGTGGCAAAAAAGTTGGAGCTGGCCCTGGTGAGACACTTCGTGCATAATACCAAATATTGGCATACTTAGGGGGTTATTGCAGATCTTGCTGTGTACAATCCAAACACAGGATACAATCAATGTTTTATGCTACATTTTAAAGGGCTGCACATAGGTAGGAATCACTGACCCAAAGCCTGACTCTAATCTAAACTAAAGCACCTTTGAGGCTTCTTTATACATAGATTTGCCAGTTTTGGATGGATGTAATCCTGAAGGTTTCATCATGTGACATAATCTTTAATTAAAGATTAATCTTTAATTCCTGCAGACTCCAGGGCTAACAACCCTATTTACACATTCAGAGCAATATAATGGAACCTTAAGGTAAATGAGAATCTGGGCTACAATGTATATCCCGCTTAGGCCATCTAAACTTTTCAGAATATAAGCTACATGCATCATAGGCCATATCTTTAGCTGCTGAAAATCAGTATATACACTCAATGAAGTCAGTGGAGCTGTACTGATTTCCTCCAGCTAGGGATCTGGCCCAATAGGAATCTAGGCCACATTCCTGCTTTCCTAATAACTAAGGTTAAGATTCTGTCACAGGTATTTTTAGTAAAAGTCATGGACAAGTTGCAGGCAATAAACAAACTTTCACAGAAGCCTGCAACCTGTCCGTAACTTTTACTGAAAGTACCCGGAGGTGGGAGAACTGGGGGCTGACCATCAGCTGCTGCTCCAGCCACACCATTGCTCCAGCCCCGGGGCCTAACCGCCGGTACCCCAGCCCAGCCACTGCCACAGGGGCAGAAGTCACAGAGATCAGTGAAAGTCACAGAATCTGTGAACTCACTGATTTCTGTGAGATAATCGTATCCTTATTTATAACAGAAGTGAGGTGTTGATGGTGCACAGCCCTAAAAAATATACATCATTCTATATAAAGTAAGTAAAATATGTTTCTTCTCACTCAGAAAAGTACTTCCCCAAGCTCCATGAGGGGCAAACAATGTGGTTGCAAAGACAGACCAATTGTTAGCAAAAGTGCTTAGCTGGTGAACTTGTTTCTGCTGCTCATTCTTGTTGAATACATCACTACAGATGTATATTTACAGCCATATGTCAGTCACTGGCTCTATTCAATTCCTGCCTTTTTTTGCACAGCTCTCCTACAAAGGATTTCTCCCACCTTGTCTGGGCAATAAACTCTCTCCCCCAAGGCCCCTTCAGATGAGGAGAACTGAGTGGGCCTCTCACCAGAGCCTATCAATGGTCTTGTAGACCGGCTACAGAGATTCTGCAAAATATACTCATTGCTACTCATCTGCTGGCCAAGGAAAGAAAGGTCTGAACAGGACAGCAAATTCAAGTGCACTCCCAACTGCTAATCCTATCTGTAGGACCAACCATTCAGCTCACATGTTTACTGTGCCCTTAATTTTTTTTTTTTGAGCCAATAGCTCAAGCGTTATTTCCAGTCTCCAAAGGGTACCCCTCTCCTTCCGTAGGAAGGTTTGGTATTCCAAAAGCTCGACTCTTTAAAATACAGCTGCACATCCCATTAGTTCTGTGGCTTGCTCTTTGCTATGTTTTAAATATTGTCTTCGAACAATAAAGTGTTATACCCACCAAGATTTTTGTTCTTCTAGAAACTATGCTCATCTCTTTCCTTTCACTGTAGCAATATTTACAACAATGTTCTCTGACCCTTACATGTGGTTTGTCTATATTGTGACAGGGCAGTAGAGTGTGCTTAAGAGGGCACCCAAGCTTTGTGATGTTACAGCCATTCAATAACAGCCAAATTCTAAATGCTTCCCCCATCCATATTTCGTAGTGTGTTCCATACATTTTGGCCAGGAAAGCATCCAAATAACTCAGAACATAACTCCATTTACGCTTCCCCCACCCCCCCACTCTCCTTTCCAGTGATGGAATGTGTAGCAGTGTTTCTCCTAAATCACTGGCATCATGGCCAAAGACTGGTACCTGTCATCCAGATTTCACATCCCCCTAATAAGAAAGGTAAACAGCTGGATGGTGAGAGGAAAACTGTGAGGGGGAGCTGAGAGAGTGGGAGGTGGAAAAGAGAAAGGAAACAATTTCTAAACACAACCAGGGGCGGCTTCAGGCTCCAGCAAGCCAAGCGCGTGCTTGGGGTGGCAAGCTGCGTGGGGTGCTCTGCCGGCGCTGCAAGGGCGGCAGGCAGGCTGCCTTCGGCGGCTTGCCTGAAGTGGGTCCACTGGTCCAGTGGCTTCGGAGGACCTCCCGCAGGCACGTCTGCAGGAGGTCCGTCGAAGCCGTGGGACTAGTGGACCCTCTGCAGGCAAGCTGCCGAAGGCAGCCTGCCTGCCATGCTTGGGATGGCAAATTACCTAGAGCTGCCCCTGAACACAACACCCTAAACACCCAGATATTACTCATCTCTCTCAGGTTGCTTGACTAGGGTCTAGCATTGGAAGGAAATTTTGAAAAAAAATCTCATTGTTATACAGCAGTTTTCTGTGTAACTAAATTGTGTTCTTTCTATCAGTCTTTCATTATCACTCAACAGCTAACTCGGGGGCACGTACACAACAAAAACGGCCTGGGTTTGTTAAGATTTGTTGTGATTGCTGATTTCCAATTAAACGTTGTCTGTCTGCCTAGATTTTGCTTGGCTACTCAGTGTAGTCTAAGCGACACTTAGAATAGTCTTTAAAAAAAAACCCACAAATGCTGGTTCCTGAGAACCCACAACGGATGAAAGATGAAGAGTTTCTGCTGCTTTGTTGTCCAAGGTTTACTCAGTGAAAGGTTGACCATGTGAGATTCACTAGATGTATATTGATTGTATGGCTTTATTTCCTAGAACAATGGCCCTGCTCCTTCAAAGAACATTGCAACAGTAGCAGAGAAAACTCATTTTAATATTTGATAACCACAGTATTTAACATTATGGCTGGGTTTTGTTCACCTGAAAGGAATTTCTCCATGCCAATTAAACACGTCATTGCATAGCTCAAAAAACACTGAGAAGACTTACACTATAAGCCATATTGTTTTATCTGCTTTAATGATGCCTTTGTAGTTAAAGCACACAACAGGGTTCAGGAATGGCAGACCTGGGTTCTACTTCTGGCTCTACAGTGGCTTACCTTGGGCAATTTGCTTAACTTTAGCTCCCCTGGAACATATCCTCAGATGGCATAAATTGGCAGAGCTCCGCTGATTTCAATTAAGTGCTGATTTACAGCAGCAGCTGAGCATCTGGCCCCCAATTGTAAAATGGACATAATAGCACCTTTCTTGTGTGGTGATTAATCATTAACATTTGTAAAGCATTTGAGATTTTGGGATGGAAGGCACAAATTGCTATTAATAAATGGTACCAATGGCTAACACAGAAAATAAGTATATAGACAAGATATATGCATACACCGTATGTTATGTAAACAGTATGTATTTAACTGCTTTGAGAGCTTTCAGACTGAAATGCACTATCATTTAATTGATGAGCAGTACACAGAAAATATATGCAACGAATAGGACCCATCATTACAATGTCTGTACTGTAGAATTCTCTTACAGTTTTCTTGCTTACTTTTCTTAAGCATTTCTCCTATTGCTATTAGAAAGATGCAAAAAACCAAACCAAAACTAAACTAAAACAAAAAATGCATATGTCAACCTTGAAAATAATTCCTTGCTAGATCTACTGCGAGTGTTTCTGTTATTCAGAATTTGAAGTATTGGGATTGTGAGGAGAAGTCTATTTCTTATGATAGCATCTGAAATTGAACTTTCCAAGATGGTGGGGCAGACTGGACAGCAAACATCAAAAGCTTTCGACTTGCGCTGAGTAAACTTTGTATTCTGACATACATGTTCTTATCTGTAAAAATGCCCTGATGGCGTGGCTGATGTGATTAGGTCCTATGATGCTGTCAGTTGAATAGATATGTAGACAGAGCTGGCATCGGGCTTTGTTGCAAGGATAGGTTCCTGGGTTAGTGTTTATGTTGTATGGTGTGCGGTTGCTGGTGAGTATTTGCTTCAGGTTGTGGGGCTGTCTGTAAGTGAGGACTGGCCTGTCTCCCAAGATCTGTGAGAGTGAGGGATCATCTTTAAGGATAGATTGTAGATCTTTGACGATGCGCTGGAGAGATTTTAGTTGGGGGTTGTAGGTGATGGCTAGTGGTGTTCTCTTATTTTCTTTGTTGGTCCTGTCCTGTAGTAGGTGGCTTCTGGGTGCTCTTCTGGCTCTGTCAATCTGTTTTTTCACTTTAGCAGGTGGATATTGTAGTTTTAAGAATGCTTGATAGAGATCTTGTAGGTGTTTATCTCTGTCTGAGGGATTGGAGCAAATACGGTTGTAACTTAGAGCTTGGCTGTAGACAATGGACCATGTAGTGTGTCCTGGATGGAAGCTGGAGGCATGTAGGTAAGTATAGCTGTCAGTGGGTTTCCAGTATAGGGTGGTGTTTATGTGACCATCACTTATTAGCACAGTAGTGTATAGGAAATGGACCGCTTGTGTGGATTGGTGTAGGCTGAGGTTGATGGTGGGATGGAAATTGTAGTGGGAAGGAAATTGTTAAAATCACGGTGGAATTCCTCGAGGGCTTCTTCTCCATGAGTTCAGATGATGTCATCAGTGTAGCGCAAGTAGAGTAGGGGCGTTAGGGAATGAGAGCTAAGGAAGCATTGTTCTAAGTCAGCCATAAAGATGTTGGAGTGCTACTGACTTGAAGGTATATATTGTCCCCAAATGTGAAATAGTTGTGGGTGAGGACAAAGTTACAAAGTTCAGCCACCAGGTTAGCCGTGATATTATCGGGGATACTATTCCTGATGGCTTGTAGTCCATCTCTGTGTGAAATGTTGGTGTAGAGGGCTTCCACATCCATAATGGCCAGGATGGTGTTTTCTGGAAGATCATCGATGGATTGTAGTTTCCTCAGGAAGTCAGTGGTGTCTCGAAGATAGCTGGGAGTGCTGGTAGCATAGGGCCTGAGGAGAGAGTCCACATAGCTAGACAATCCTGCTGTTAAGGTGCCAATGCTTGAGATGATGGGGCGTCCAGGATTTCCAGGTTTATGGATCTTGGGTAGCAAATAGAATACACCTGGTCGGGGTTCTAGGAATGTGTCTGTACAGATCTGTTCCTGTGCTTTCTCAGGGAGTTTTTTGAACCGATGGTGTAGTTTCTTTTGGTAATCATCAGTGGAATCAGAGGGTAATAGGACCTAACCACATCAGCCACGCCATCAGGGGCTCGTTCACCTGCACATCTACCAACGTGATATATGCCATAATGTGCCAGCAATGCCCCTCTGCCATGTACATTGACCAAACCAGACAGTCTCTACGCAAAAGAATAAATGGACACTAATCTGACATCAGGAATCATAACATTCAAAAACCAGTGGGAGAACACTTCAACCTCTCTAACCACTCAGTGACAGACTTGAAGGTGGCAATTTTGCAACAAAAAAACTTCAAAAACAGACTCCAAAGAGAGACTGCTGAACTCAAATTAATATGCAAATTAGATACAATTAACTCAGGCCTAAACGGAGACTGGGAATGGTTGGGTCATTACACTAATTGAATCTATTTCCCTATGTTAAGTTCTCCTCACACCTTCTATGGGTCATCTTAATTATCACTTCAAAAGTTTTTTTTCTCCTGCTGATAATAGCTCATCTCAGTTGATTAGACTCTTCCTGTTGGTATGCATACTTCCATCTTTTCATGTTCTCTGTATGTATAAATAACTCCCGTCTGCGTGTTCCATTCTATGCATCCGAAGAAGTGAGCTGTAGCTCACGAAAGCTTATGTTGAAATAAATTTGTTAGTCTCTAAGGTGCCACAAGTACTCCTGTTCTTTTTGTGGATACAGACTAACACAGCTGCTACTCTGAAAGTTCTTATCTGTTCAGCTCCAGACTTGAGAGAGAGAAATGGGCTGAATCTAACCAAATCACATTGTTGTTCCTTATAGCTGCCAATTATCAGGGCACAAAGGCATCATTAAAAACAAAAAAAAAATTAAAAAAGAAGTTTTTGTTAGTTCCTAAGCAACACAATATTGCAAAGATGGTAGCTCCTATGAAAATTAGAAAATATTAGCTACACATCACACTGTTGTTTATTTAAACTGCTCTGTGAAGCTGTTTTTCTTTCTTTCTTTTTTGCAAACTGATTGATATTATGAAAAATCTGTCTTCTCAATCAGAACTGTTGTGCATGTTGTGTCAGCAGTTTATTCCATTTTTTAATTCCTGTTTTCCACTCTAAAACACCAAGCAGGTTAAAACTTAGTGGGAAGACTTTTTCAGCTGAGGAATGATTTAAAAAACAACAACCACCACCACCTCCACCACCCAGCAATGGCAAACAAAACCAAAATGGTCTATCTCATTTTAAATTATAAATGTAGCACGAAATTAACTTTACAACTGAAATAGTCAAAGGCGCCTAAGAGACGAGGATGGTCAATTACCATTAAAATTAACTGTGTCCAAATCCCTTAGGCAGGTTTGAAAAATCTCAGCCTACTTGCTTAAAAAGCTAAAACTTTATGCTCTCATGAAAGAAGGATGATTCAATAGTTTGAGCACAAGCCTAGGAGCAAGGACCTCTTGTGTGATACTGTTGGCTCTAACATGTACCCCACTCCCCCCATGCACTTAACCTCTTTGCCTCACACTTTCTATCTGTAAAGTGGTGATAAGGGCTAAGTAACATAACACTTAAATTACTTTAATTAAAGGAAAATCCCATTTGAGATCAGTCTACAGTGGTCAACCATTAGTATATGTACAAATATTGGTACATTTGCTGTTGATTCCTGCTCGGCATTCTCCCGTCACCTGGTGGTCCCCATCGTAACCCTCTTTCCTAGCAGAAGGACAAATTCGAGCCCTCCACTGAGGTGGGCCCTAGTCTACTGCTGCTTCCCCTTCACATTCTGTTGTGTGGGCTACCCTACAGTGGAGTTCAGGAAGACAAGCACTTGCCAGACTGTGAGAGACCAAGATTTGGGGCAGTCCAGGCTGTACTGTAACTGAGTCTGAACACTGAGTGGAAGGCGAATAACTGTGCACTATCTGCTCCACTTTCATCATAATGGCCTTGATTCTGCAATAGATCCACCCATGTGGACCCTTGAACCCGCAACGGAGTGCCAGTGAAGTAAATGAAACTCCAGGCAGAAGCCGGATTGGCACTTAAGGCAGGGAAGTAGGTGAGGAGGTTAATGGCGGCATGGGAAGGTGATCACACATCTGTCTGGGAGCCAAATTCTGCAGCCCTTACTTGAGCAAAACTCCCATTAAAGTCAAGTCCTTAGCCTAAAGAATTGGTAGAATTGCCCAAAAAGGTACAAGTCACATGATAAAATCCCATTAGTATTTCCATGTAAAACATTAAAAGTACAGTTGGGAATGATAGTGATATTAATCAGTTCCTGCAATTCTGGAGTAATTTGTTTCCAAAAAACTCCAGGAGGAGTTTTAGCATGTGGATTAAGAATATGTCTACACAGCAACTAGATACCTGCAGCTGGCCCAGGCCAGCCAACTAGGCTCACAGAGCTCAGGTTGCAGGGCTGTTCCATTGCTGTGTAGATTTCTGGGCTTGGGCTGGAGGGTCCCAGAGTGGGAGGGTCCCAAAGCCCAGGCCCCAGCCCAAGCCCAGAAGTCTACACAGCAATGAAACAGCCCTGCAGCCCGAGCTCTGTGAGCCCTCTGTGTGACAGCCATGGGTTTTTCTTTGCTGTGTAGACATACTCTCAGAGGATATGTCCAAACTGCAATGTAAGCCCAGCGTTAGTAGAACTCAAGTTAGCAGACCTGGGTTTGTTAATCTAGGGCTTCAGCATCTACACTCATTTGTAATCCCAAGTAAGGAATTGTTGAACCGTGGGTCCAAAAAAAGATCATTTCCTTTTGTGTATGAGGTTTAGTTTGTCTCACTGCACGAATATTATTTACTTGGAACAGTTTGCAAGAGAAATCCTTGAGGTTTATTCAACAGAAGCATTTAAAAATATGTTTTGAAAGTCTCACAGCTATGACTGAGTAAGATCATAATGATGGGGTATAAGGATGCTTCCATAATTAGGGTTTGAGGTGATGGGATAAGGCTGTATGGCCGTGCTTGCCAGATATGTTGCAATTTCACTTTCAGCTCGGTTCCATCCTGTACCTTGCACATAACTGGACTACATGGATTGACAAGGATTGCAAGCAAGAATTTCAGGCTTAACTCAACTGTAACATAATCCTACTCACGTTGACACCACTGAGAGTTTGACCACTGACATTAAGAGGAGAATGATTTGCCCTTTGTTAGTTTGGGCCAGATTTTCAGCCGAATTCCTAAAATCTACCAATAAAATCCATGAGTGCATCTGTTTGCAGCATTTATTAGCTTCTTGCAGAGAAAAAGGATCCTCCAGTGGTCAGGGCACTAGCTTCGGACTTGAGAGATGTGGGAGCAATTCCCTGCTCCATCATAGACTTTCTATGTGACCCTTAGCAAGTCACTGTGTTACACAGTCTCTATATGCCTCAGTTCCCCATCAAAGATGGGGATAATAGAACTTTCCTCTCACAAGGGAGTTGCAAGAATAAAAACATTAAAAATGGTGAGGTGTGCAGATATGACAGGAATAGGGACCATATAAGTACTTTAGACAGATTTTTCACATGCAGTTAGTTAGGGCCCAGTTGTCCTCTCAGTGATGTAGGATCAGGCCTTTCATGGTCCAGATGGAAATCTGTTCCTTCCCTTTTTTTTGCCTTTGAATAACAGCAGAAGACTCTACTTGTGCAAACCCACTGAAAAAAATATATCCACAAAGAAGATAAACTATTATATTTGGTAATGATCAAAATAATTGAAAAGATGTAAAAAAAGTAACACACAAAAAAAGTCCGTCACAAATCAGCTTGAGATCTAATACTTTCTTCAGCTATGTGATTCTCGTAATTCAGTAAAGGGTCATTTGTGCTCATTCAAACATACAACTTTACACCTTGTTCTCCTGGGAGATTAACTCTTATGGAGATGACAGGAAAGATGATAATTCTACGTGTGAAGGAAAGGGATTGTTTTAAATAATAGGACAATGTGCAGAGTAACCCGGACAAGGAAGGCTGCAGATACACTTCAAGAACCATTAAAAACAGTCAAGTAATCAAGAAATTCCTTAAATCTACCCTCCTCTGCCATATTTTAGTCTGCCAGGTGCAAGCAAGCAAGCCCTGGCAGAGAGGCCCAGAGAGGCCCGGGCCACTTCCAGCTTCCAGCTCCCTAGCCATAATAAAAATAAAAAATGATGACACATGAAAACAAAATAAGGCACCAAAAAAAGAGTGAGACATAATTTGAATATTTTTTTTTAACAAATGCTTTTCTAGCCATTTTCTGTGCAAATGCACTAATTGTTGAGGAAAAATCTAGCTTTTGTACAAAGTCACAGTTGACATTAAGCCTGGCGAGCCCACTCAAATGCTTTTGTCCCAGAGTTGAATGGTGATTGTCTTTTACCTGCTTCAACACATTGAAGGTGCGTTCACCTGAAGCCACTGATGCCGGCAAACTGACAAAAATTTGAGGCTCCCTTTGAGCTTGAGGCCCAGGCCAAATGGCCCTCCTGCCCCCTCAATCCCCGTGATTGACCCTGTAAGCAAGCACAGTTTCCCCTTCTAAGTAAACAAAACCATTTCAAAGTCAGCTCAGTCATGCAGCTGTGCATTCCACTGCCATTCCTAAGAGGGAATCTCTAATGGAGAATGGAAGTAAGTTCTCCCAGCTCTTGAAGTCATGGAAGCTACTGCAGCATTTGCATCGTGACAATGTGCTCAGTCTTGGAAGGGGATCTGAGACTGCTTCCTTTGTTCTTTTATTGTCCACTCTGCCAGCCACTCTGGGTTGCATCATTGATATTAGTAGTAGGTGCATGTATGTAAAGATTCTAAGGTAGAAAGTAGGTGCTGCCTTGGAAGAGGTGTGCAATATGTACAAGGAAAGGCAATTTGAAGGGGCTATGAGTTGAAAACAGACAATTTCCACACCCCATTATTTTTCCCTCACATATGAATTATTTTACTAGTGAAACTGAGCACATTTCCAAGTAAAAAGGGTCCTGTTGCATCAGAATAGTTGCTTTGAAATTCCTGGTTTGAGTTTTCACATTCTCTGTTGTAAAAACAACCAATCTGTCAAACTCTTAATCAGAAACGTGCAATCTGAGGGGCACAAAATTGTCTGAAATGAAACAGCAAGGATATTTGTGCAGAATACAGAAATGTCACCAGTATTCCACAGCTCCAAGGACTGTAGTTAAGACAATCAGAAAGGAGTTAAAATTAGGGATGAGTTGCATGATAAGAACGGCCTCTCCCATTATTCGTTTTTACACATCTCTGCACATCTGGATCATCGCTGAAACTCAAATCACAAGTGGCAACAAACCATAAATAAAGCTGATTTCACAGAATTCCCAGCACATTTAGAAGTAGGAAGTACCCAAAATCTCACGATTACATTACAAATCTATTTTGCAGACTCAAGAAATAATAATATCTTGTACTTCTATAGCACATCCTAGCCTAGGATCTCGAAACGCCCTATTCCAAATGAAGAATTAACATCACACTCTTCCCATGAGGGGGCAGATACCATGAACCTCATTTTACAGATGATGAAATGGAAGACCAGAGAGATTAAATGACATGCTTTAACATAAACAAAGAAATCTGAGGCAGAGTCAGGCACAGAACCCAGGTCACCCTACTCCCACGCCTCAAGCACAAAACCATCTGAACTTCTGGGTACTTAGCTGAACTGAATCACTGGATTTTTTGAGGTTTCCCTCTCAGTAAGTAAACTGTGGGGAGGGGGAATAAAATGACAACTGGGGAGGAGAAAAAGACACCTTGTGTTTTTTTTACTGTATGTGTATGGATACAGGGCCTTATCTGGTGCTAACCATCTCCAGTATCACTCTATAGTCTATATTCGCCTGTGGACATTGGCCACTGCATTCTACTGCTAGACATGGCTGCAGCAGAGATCAGCAGGTAGGTAGCTGAATCTTTTCTCTGAATTTCAGATGCAAGAAGAATAATCTGTTTCTGACTTAAAATATTTGAGCTAAGAGAATACGTGTGTGATTTTTGTTCACTCATAGGTATTTAGATCCTGCAATCTGACCCAAGCAGGTCATGGATCATACCCCAACTGTTCAATGAGCTTTGTGCAGACCCCAGTGCCTAGGCAGAGCTCATTACACGTTCAGGAATCTTAGATTTCCTCAGGGCATAGATGTGATTTTTGTATTTGGCTGGAACGCACCATCCAAACCTTAAGATCTAGGACAACAAATACAGTTAATAATAAGTCGTAATAAAAAAGCACCCTTTTGACCACTCTCCTGCTGATATATCTGAGAACCCCCTTCTGGAAATAACTTAGTACAAAACAGAATTTCTATTGATGAATTAGAATTTCCTAAATGTCAGCATGTGAGGAAGTGACACACCCAGAAATGTCAACTAAAGCAACTATATGATAGAAACATGATACTTTGCTCCTGTATGGAGCCTTCCATTTGAGGATCTCAAAGCACTTTAAAAACATTGAATATTAATCCTGATAATATCCTTGTGAGCTTGGTAAATTGTTTTTAAAAGTAGCTACCCAACCAGGCTTCCTCTTTGGCATATACTTCTTAGGCTAGCAGCAAAGTACTTTAAGTCAATACTTGCTCACTCAAAGCATGGGTCATTTATAGGTCATCCCTATATTAGATGGGACTTGCATCATCTCTATTTTTAAGAATCTTTGACAATGGCTTTAGAACAATTGGTGAGCAGGTGCTGCATGGCTAACTGAGTGTGTGTGTGTGTGTTATTTCTGTATCTCTTGTCTACCATTGGTATCATTTCATTACCTGAATTCTTTTAATTAAAAAACATCTGCCAACTCCTGTCGTCTGTCAGGATTCACCACTGCTGCTCCCTTTGTAGTGCCTTTTTATAACGTTAGCAAACAGGTGGAAGAAAAATCTTGCTGTTATAATCTTTCAGTTTTATGAGTAGCCGGAGCTGTTTAAACTACAGATTAACTTTTACTGGCCCTGTTTTCAGAGCAATCTTTGCTGTGGTGATGTGCTGTATGCAGGTCACTTCAGTAGGTGTGTAACAGAAAGGCCTGTTTCAGTCTCACTAAAAACCTTTAAGGACAAATGAGTGTCTGCCATTTGTCTGCCTCCCTAATTAGCTTGTAAGCTCATTGGGGCAGGGACATTGTTATGTGTATGTGCAGCATTTAATACAATGGTGGCCACTGTCAGCTGGGGCCTTAGCTGCTACCCTAATATACAGGGTTATCATTTTATCCTAGGTGCACAGAGGAGATAGCAGGGTCCACAAGTTCAGAAAATGGGTTTTCATTTTGACTTCTAAGTGGAAATAAATTTTCCAAAGCCGAACTTCTTAGCTGGTATGTCTCTAGCACCTTGGAAAACCAGTTATTCAGCTATGCATCCATTGTCTGTACAAATGCTAATTACAAGTCCAGGGTCTCTTTATACTGTATGTAATTACAATATACTCCCGGGAATGTTTTAGGGAACCCAGAGAAAAATTGTTGCTTATGTTAAGGTTTTGTTCCGTGAACAATGCATATGCACATTTGTTGGTTAGATTAGCGTGGGGGCTGGGTGACCCAGGTCTGATATTTCCTAAACCTCACAGCCCACAAAAGACTCTATTAAGTTAGATTCTTTTTTCCCTGTTAACAAAGGTGCTTTTGTTATCATTCTGCCTGAGAAATAGGTAGCGCATGAAAGGCAGGGAGATAGACAAAAGTTCCCAGACCTACAGTATGTCCATTGCTTTATAATGCATTTTTTAAAGACTGCCCAAAGAGCTAAGCATAAGAACAAACAGAAGCTGTCAGGAGCGGCGCGAGGGTTTTTGGCACCCTAGGCTTGCTGGTCCCGTGGCTCCGGTGGACCTGACGCAGGCATGCCTGCGGATGCTCCACCGGAGCTGCGGGACAAGCGGACCGTCTGCAGGCACGCCTGTGGGAGGTCCACCGGAGCTGCCTGCCGCCCTCCCAAATCCTGGTGCCCTAGGCGACCACCTAGGTCGCCTAAATGGAAGAGCCGGCCCTGGAAGCTGTTCTGCAAATGCTTGATCATCCGCAGTTCACCTCTTATACACCTTTACACAGAAAAGAAAAACAGGTACTTCCAGGCTAACCATAGTTTCATTTTAAATTACACAGGAAAGTCACAAGAAGAGCACCCCACTGCATGTGTGTCTTCTAAGTTGCAGTCTAGAAGTGACTCCACACAATGGTTCCCTTTCCCAGTTGCCCATCTATTTTCTCTCTCAACCCAACCAAATACTTCTCCTAGCTCTTGGAATCTTATCATACCATTTCCCTGACCTCAACTTTTTTTTTCTAACTCCAAACAGCCTCAAGCCCCAGAGCTCAGCAATTCCTTTATCTTCCCAACTCTTTCCCTCACCTTTCTAAAGATCCCTCAAATCTCTCAACCTCTCACCTCCCTTTGCTTACTCCAGAAGGCTTCTCAGCTCAAATTCTCATCTTTATTCCCAAGAGCCCTGCCACTCCCAAGCTGAACTCCTGAACCACCAACTCCCAATACATCGTCTGATGATATTCCACTGAGGGTCAGGTACTCACTATGCTTGTCATTTCTAGGTTGCTTCTTTAAGTCCCATATAGTCTGGTGGGTTCTGGAGGTTCAAAGCCCCAGAATGCATTTCTTACTACTCACTGGAACTGAAGACCACAACTGATCTGCAAGAGATGGGTTTTGAAAAAGGGTGAAGACATGCTTGGTGGATGGAATGAAGTGCTTCTTAGCCTAGACAAAAAACACTGGGAGGCCAATTTAAAATGTACAGTAGACTGAGTTCTGAGGTAATTTTAATTTTCTCAAAACAATTCCCCCAGGCCTATAATGTTTCTGAACTGAACATATTTATAGTACTGCCTCTCTTGGACCAAATAAGATAAGCTGTCAATATGTAATACAAAAGACATCCCTTGGCATTTGCAAAAAACCAGCAAGTGCATGGATACTACAGAGAGAAGGCTTTGCTGCATCAACCTATTGTAAAGTGCTTTCAGCCACATTGAACATCTGAAGTGTTTGAACTTGATCAATTAGAACAAGTTGTCAGGGACGCTAGAAGCTCTTCAGAAGAGCACAGAAGGTTCCCGTATGTTATCCACCAACGTCATATACCTCAGCCTAAGAATCGCCAGAACCTCGGCAGCAGGGTATAAAATAAAAATCATCCATGCCAGCAATATTTCAACAAGCTGGGATTTTTTCTCTAATAAATATTCTTCCCTGTAGCTTTTCCTTCTGTCTCTTCTTTGCTACTCTCTGCCTTGTATACTTTTTCTGATTATTTCCCACTCCTTTTTCTTTCCCTTCCTCTCTCCTTATTTCTTTTCTTCTTCCACTCTGCTTCCATTTTCCTCTCAAGCCTATTTTCTGTCCCTATCACAGTCTCCTCTCTCAGATCCCGTTCTCTGACCTTCTTTATCCATTTCTCCATTCTCTCACTATTACACACTTCTCTCTGACCTGACTTAAATTTTTGCAGGTCTCTGTGCTAAGTATAGGATATTTCAGTTCCAACCAATCTCTAATCTAAGCTCCAATAAAGTTATGTCCTTCCTTCCTCAGCATCTTACTAACTGTACTATTCTCAGCAAACTATCCTAAAGCTTGCACCTACAATCACATTTTTAATAGGGAAGAGCACAAACAATGAAATTCGTCACCAGATCAAAACTTTCTCAAAGTCTGAGCTGTCCAGATCAGTTTGATTCAATCCATTGTGGAAATTGGGACCAGTTGTGAAGCTTAGAAACTGAGTTTCAGGAAATATGAGTAGAACTGTGCAAATGATAGAAATCCTGTTTCATAAAGGATTTGAGATTTCAAAATTTGTCTTTACTTTGAAATAGAAAAAAAACCAAAAATATCAAAATTCTCCAGGATGGTAAATTTAAAAAAAAAATAATTTTTGTTTCACATTGATCAAAATGTTTAGAATAAACAAAATCAAAACATTTCATTTGATTGTGATCTTTTAAAATTTTATATTACAATAAATAATGCCATACAAAATTTTAAAAATCATTTCAAAATGAAAAATTCAAATGTTTCATTCCAAAAATGTCAAAACAAGACATTTTGATCTTGTCACAATATTGCTTCCCTTGGATTTTCTCCAAAATGAAATATTGGTGAAATCAATATAATTTCACTAACATTTTATTTTGATGGAACTGCATTCTCTAGCAGAAAATAGGTTCCACTGAAGCTTCTCTGACTAGCTGTAGACGTGGTGTTTTGGCATGAATGAATTTAATAAAATCAATATGAAATGCAGCTGCAGCAAGCAAACAACTTTTTCTTCTCAGAGAAAAATCACTATATCTACACAAACCTCTGCATCTGAACTGACTGGTTGAAAGATTCCTAGATGTATTTGATCTCCCACTTCTATTGTGCAACCTCTTCCACTTCTGAAAAGCTGGTCTGCATACTATCAACTTTTTTCTTAGCACTAGAATTTATACATGCTTGCCTTGACCTCAGTGACCTGGTCCACACTGGTAGTTCCCACCCCTACCCCCGCCCAACATCTCCCATATAGTAAAGAGCCAACAAAGCAGTTCTACCTGTAGGAGTGCTAGTGTAGACAAGTTGCTGGAATTTTCTTTTCCAACCATATCATCTCCTCTATTCCCACATTGATCCTACCAGAGCTGCTCCAGAAGTAATGCAAGGATGAGAGATTTTAAGACAAATGCCACTGTAGCTTTGTATAGCTCAAAATTCTGTCTCTTTTACCAACAGAAATTGGTCCAATGAAAGATATTAACTCACCCACTTTGTCACTGTAGAAACAGACAGTGAGTTCCATCATTTTTGTGTTCCTTCTTTTCAAAATAATCCTCCTCTTTCGAACATGCTGCAGAGCACAGTATTGGACTATGACCCCAAGCTTGCAGACCAGGCACTTTCTTGGGGTCATAGAGTACTGGTGGGTGGATACATGTAACTCCACCCCCAACATAGGAAGAAGAGCAGGACTTTTTAGGATGGTATCCTACCTTGTTGTTGAATGAGTGTGGCAGTGGAAGAAAGACGAGGCAAGAAATTCCTATGTTCCCCCTCCCCTTCTAGCAAGCTGCAGAGGGCAGGATATGACCCTATGTCTTCAGTCAGCAGGTGCTGTATGAAAGTAAACCCTACGTCATTTCTTGATCTGAACTCACAGACACAGTCACGACTGTGTTTACATTAAAGGCATCATGGGCTGGTCAGAGTAGGACCTATGGTGGAAGAATCTCTGTGTAAAAAGGGTCGGCAGAACATGGAACAAACTGTCAGACCCTGGTGTGCAAGCTCATTGAGAGAGAGCTGGACCACATTGTGGTAAAGGAAAGAATAAAAGGATAAAATTGCTGCTCAGACATTTGAATTAATATGTATTAATTTAGATTAACTGAAAGGATGAAAAGGAACATTTGCCTATATTCTAGGTTCTCTGACACAGGGTATCATATTATTTGTTCTGTGTTTTTAAGCTATGTGCAACAGTACAACTTAACATAATCACCAGCTGTAAGCAAGGTTACCCCCAATAATTCCTCAGCCTTAAAATTACCTCTTCTCTTCCCCCCAGTCCATTTTTAAATGCCTTGCTGGGAGCAGGAAAGATAAACTTTGCAACAGTCCAGAAGGTCATCAGATTCAAGGCATTATGGACTGAGGGAGGAAGCAATGGGATATTGCAATAGGAGGAAAAGCAGTATGGAAAGAGCCAAATGAGAGGT
Source organism: Gopherus flavomarginatus (assembly GCF_025201925.1). Classification (NCBI taxonomy): domain Eukaryota; kingdom Metazoa; phylum Chordata; order Testudines; family Testudinidae; genus Gopherus; species Gopherus flavomarginatus. The sequence continues at coordinate 49,442,693 of NC_066620.1, forward strand.
AGTGACAATCAGTAGATTGTCCTGCAAGGGACGATTCAAGATGCTGAGTTGGGGGTCCTTATCTAAACTTGAGCTGGGGTCCTTATCTAAACTTCTTTGGGTGGCTCTTTTAAAGGGTATGGGTGTGATTCATGGGCGGACCTGACTGGGGTCCACTCATTTTTCTGAACCACTTCATCCACCCTTAGCAAACAAATACATTAGTGAGTTTAGCAATAGTTCTTGAACTTTTACAACAGCAAGGTAAATAATAATAAAACTTAATTCTTATCTTTTCATCCATCTCTCTCAAAATAATTTCCAAAGAAAGGTAATGATCATTATCCCTGTGTAACAGATAGGGAAACTGAGGCATAGCATCTTCATCAAGGTCAGAGCTGGGAAGAAAACCATGGCTTCCAGAGCCAGTTCCCACTTCACTGGACCATACAGTCTCGGATATAGATATTGTTAATGCTGCCTTCTGGTAAAAATGTTGCATTGCAAAATGTGCTAGTTGATTTGCATAATATCAAATAAGTGTGTAAGTGGAATTAACTAGCAGGTATTTTTCTTTTGTTTGTTTTAATTATTTCAAACGGCAGTGTTTGTAAATGTGATTGACATTAAACCTTTATTTAGACTGTGCTTTAAATAAATGGATTGACATTAAAATTAGCCTCTATCATTTATAAAGCAGAAAGATTGGGTTAGGAATATTACAAGAGTTATATTAAGCTTCATCACTGAATGAATTTCTTGCTGTTGATGTTTGCTGTTTGGCTTCTTTTTCTTTGTAAAATTTTTATATTTCTGTACATTGTCTTTTCCTACTGCTGACAGTGAAAGGAGACTTTACTGGGAATCAGAAGGTAATGAATTATATTTTCATATTGCATATAGGCGATTGACAACCATGGGATCAATTTTCAAAGGCACAAATGGCAGATAGCCCGTACCTCCCCTTAATTTTCAATGAGAGTTAGGCACCTCAGAGCTATTTGTGCCTTTGTGACTCTCTCCCTCCCCCAGAGTCTGTGGGTACAATTATATATATTTTATGCTAAAGGTATAGCTTAACTTCTAAGCAAAAGCTAAACATTAGTGTGTCAAAAAATAATAAGAATTTTTAGGTGAATTAAACTTCTTTATTTCTTCTTCCATGGTTTTAATTTAGATCCAGACCAAAAATAAGGATGAAACTTTGCCCAGATTAGAGATTTCTATAGTGATCCTATATTTTAGTCGTCTGAATGGCTTATTTGTTGGACAGAAAGTATGACTAGGTATACACCATTAAAGAATATATGAAGATTTACTGAGATTGATGCATAAGAAAACGACAAGTGCATTAACAAATCTAGCTGTCCAAAAGTCAAGAGTAATGTTAACCAAGAAGTACATTACTGTGATTCCATCAAAATGTTCTTTTATTTATTTAACTTTTCCATTTTCATTTTTTATTTGGGGAAGATAATTGCTTATGATAAGCTCTCTATGTGTAGCCTTGAAACATGCAGAACTGCAGCCTCTAGACTGTAACATGTACTCAGAACTGAAGCATTAAAGCTGTGTAATGACCAAACCATATTTGAATATTGAAATGATCTCAATTAAAAAATTTTATTAGATGACATCAAAGAGAGAACCTCTCAACATGCAATATTTTTTCCATGAAACTCAGGCTATTAGGGATGTAATGTGTTTATCTGCCTTTGTAAATATAGTAATTTTACTGTTGATTTCATAAATAATACAAGATAAAGTTCTTCCCTTGGGCTCTGCATCACACATTCTTTTATCCTTCTTTATATTTTACCCACTGTACTCTGAACTACTTAGAAGGACACAAACATAATAAAGCCCTCAGAACTTGAATTAAGTAATACTTTGCACTTCAATAGGGTGTTTAATCCAAGAACACAAGGCACATTACAATGATGAATTATGTGTTATAACACCACAGAAAGATCGGTAAGGAACAAATAGGGATCACTTCACCCATCATTGAAAGGCAGCCACCTCTGAAATGGAACAGGATGACTCTTAAACAGCAACACTATACAACAGCCTAAGAATGCAAGTGAAGAATATGAGCAAGTAAAACTGCAGAAAGCATTTAATTAGAGTAGGCAGAATGTAATTACCTGAGCTGCAATTTAGCCAGTGCACTGGGTTTATATCCCTACTCCAGTGCTCACAGGTATAGTATGGAGGTTCTTCTGCCTATAAAATATCTTAGTGAGATTATGGGCTGTGATATTCTTATTTACATTGGCTAACACCCAAAGTGAATGGGGCGCTTTGTGGAGTAAAAGCAGCAAAGAATCCTGTGGCACCTTATAGACTAACAGACGTTTTGGAGCATGAGCTTTCATGGGTGAATACCCACTTAGTCAGATGCATGTAGTGGAAATTTCCAGGGGCAGGTATATATATATGCAAGCAAGCTAGAGATAATGAGATTAGTTCAATCAGGGAGGATGAGGCCCTGTTCTAGCAGCTGAGGTGTGAAAACCAAGGGAGGAGAAACTGGTTTTGTAATTGGCAAGCCATTCATAGTCTTTGTTTAATCCTGAGCTGATGGTGTCAAATTTGCAGATGAACTGAAGCTCAACAGTTTCTCTTTGAAGTCTGGTCCTGAAGTTTTTTTGCTGTAGGATGGCCACCTTAAGGTCTGCTATAGTGTGGCCAGGGAGGTTGAATTGTTCTCCTACAGGTTTTTGTATGTTGCCATTCCTAATATCTGATTTGTGTCCATTTATCCTTTTCCATAGAGACTGTCCAGGTTGGGCCATGTACATAGCAGAGGGGCATTGCTGGCATATAATGGCCTATATTACATTGGTGGACGTGCAGGTGAATGAACCGGTGATGGTGTGGCTGATCTGGTTAGGTCCTGTGATGGTGTTGCTGGTGTAGCTATGTGGGCAGAGTTGGCATCGAGGTTTGTTGCATGGATTGGTTCCTGAGCTAGAGTTACTGTGGTGCGGTGTGCAGTTACTGGTGAGAATATGTTTCAGGTTGGCAGGTTGTCTGTGGGCGAGGATTGGCCTGCCACCCAAGGCCCGTGAAAGTGTGGGATCATTGTCCAGGATGGGTTGTAGATCCCTGATGAAGCGCTGGAGGGGTTTTAGCTGGGGACTGTATGTGATGGCCAGTGGAGTCCTGTTGGTTTCTTTCTTGGGTTTGTCTTGCAGTAGGAGGCTTCTGGGTACACGTCTGGTTCTGTTGATCTGTTTCCTTATTTCCTCGTGCGGGTATTGTAGTTTTGAGAATGCTTGGTGGAGATTTTGTAGGTGTTGGTCTCTGTCTGAGAGGTTAGAGCAGATGCGGTTGTAAAGTGGAGTAAGTTACTACTCATGGTGAATACGGGTTTCACAATCTGCTCCTCCTTCCTTACCCACACTTCCACTGTACCAGCTGTTCCACTCTACTTGTGAGGCATGCCTTAGTTATGCATTTGTCCACTGTGCCACATGCGCCTTCACGCTTTCCTCAATGCGACTCCTTGTGTATATTGTCCCAGAGCTAGTCCATACCCTACTAAGTCGTCCTAGAAATCCTTCCTCAAACCCCTCTTCTCTCATGATGCCTATGGGCAAATGCCATCTGATAATAGCTAGGTAGATGTCCAGTAAGGATTGCTGACATCAAATCCTTGTTTTATTATATCTTATCAACTATTTTTTATTAAATGACCTGATTTCATCTCACCATGTATGCAGCCAGTCTATGTAACCATATTTTCGTATCACTGTTATCTTGTTCCTCCCCACTTCATCACTCTCAGTCCTTCTGCATGCTTGTGACATGCTATGCTTGGTCTTCAGATATAATGTAAATTCTTCAGGTTAGGTACTGTTTCTATGTGTTTACACAGCATCTGATTCTATAGGGCCCTGATCCAGAAGGAGCCATTGACTTCAATTTTAATACAAATACAAAATTATTATTATTTAAATGTAATTGAAATACTTGAAAAAATATGAAATGTTGCTCCTCTTCCATTGATTAGTTTAATCTTGCTAATAAAGAGCTCCATAATGCAAAGTCATAAGGATTTGTGGGTGCTTGGTACCTTGAGAGGTCATGTCCATAAATGTATAGTGCCTAACAGTATTATTCCATTATTTCATGTTTACAATGCATTTTCTTTTGGCACACTATAATAAAAACCCTTTCAGGTTAGTGTAATTAGTGGCAGATTTGGAATACATGCTACACACTGGGTTGTGGTGACTTGCTTTTGCATGTCGCTATGCACCGTGTAAATCTCTTCTCTTGTCTGTCACCAGTAATAGCCCATTCTCCTACAGTAGATTCAGGGCTTATAGCCTCAGTAGGCTGCAGTGACTAGAGGACAACATGAAGACACATTTGAATGGCCAAGGCACATCCCATCCAGGGGAGGACAAAGATGGGAGGAGGGCAGCACACAAATGTCACATAGTATATGCATGTAATGAGGCATAATGAAACCCACACTGGGCAGGAAGTAATAATAAGCTGCTGTGGGCTCAGTCAGCCCCACACCACTTCATCCACAAGAGCTGCCAAGCTTGGAGAAGGTGGTTAAAAGGAGAGAGCCAGTTTAGCTGGGAACTGACCAGGGAAGGAATGCAGTTCCTATGTTGTGGGAAAAGCTTGGATGGTGCCAGCAGCAGACAGAAGACTGTGGTCTGCCAAGGCCTCCGCATGGGAGGGTAGGACTGACGCAGCCTGTTAGTTTGCTTTATTACCAGGAAGCCATTGGTGAGCACTAAGACAAGCCACTGGACCTGGGATACGCCTGAAAGGAAAGGGGCTGAAAACCAAAGTTCCTGACATCAAAGTACTTGAGAAAGAAAAATTGCCAAGTCTAATCACTGCTGTCAAATAAAATCATCTTCGTTGGCTTGGTCATCTGCATCAGAAGGATAGTCTCTAAGGTGCCACGTCCCAGATTTGGACCTTAGCGTCCAAAATATGGGGGTTAGCATGAAAACCTCCAAGCTTAGTTACCTGCTTGGACCTGGTACCTGCTGCCACCACCCAAAAAATTAGAGTGTTTTGGGGCACTCTGGTCCCCCTGAAAAACCTTCCCTGGGGACCCCAAGACCCAAATCCCTTGAGTCTCACAACAAAGGGAAATAATCCTTTTTCCCTTCCCCCCTCCAGGTGCTCCTGGAGAGATACACAGACACAAGCTCTGTGAATCCAAACAGAGTGAATCTCCCTCTCTGTTCCCAATCCTGGAAACAAAAAGTACTTTCCTATTCCCCCAGAGGGAATGCAAAATCAGGCTAGCAATCCAACACACAGATCTCCCCGATTCCTTCCTCCCACCAATTCCCTGGTGAGTACAGACTCAATTTCCCTGAAGTAAAGAAAAACTTCAACAGGTCTTAAAAGAAAGCTTTATATAAAAAGAAAGAAAAATACATACAAATGTTCTCTCTGTATTTAGATGATACAACACAGGGTTAATTGCTTAAAAGAATATTAAATAAACAGCCTTATTCAAAAAGAATACAAATCAAAGCACTCCAGCACTTATATTCATGCAAATACCAAAGAAAAGAAACCATATAACTTACTATCTGATCTCTTTGTCCTTACACTTAGAAACAGAAGATTAGAAAGTAGAACTACTTCTCCAAAGCTCAGAGAAAGCAGGCAGACGACAAAAGACTCAGACACTCAATTCCCTCCACCCAAAGTTGAAAAAATCCGGTTTCCTGATTGGTCCTCTGGTCAGGTGCTTCAGGTGAGAGAGACATTAACCCTTAGCTATCTGTTTATGACAGCCTCCGCATGGGAGGGTAGGACTGACGCAGCCTGTTAGTTTGCTTTATTACCAGGAAGCCATTGGTGAGCACTAAGACAAGCCACTGGACCTGGGATACGCCTGAAAGGAAAGGGGCTGAAAACCAAAGTTCCTGACATCAAAGTACTTGAGAAAGAAAAATTGCCAAGTCTAATCACTGCTGTCAAATAAAATCATCTTCGTTGGCTTGGTCATCTGCATCAGAAGGATAGTCTCTAAGGTGCCACAAGTTCTCCTCGTTCTTTTTGCTGATACAGACTAACACGGCTAGCACTCTCAAACATTTCAAAGGATTTCCTTCATGAAGAACTTGCAGATGCTCCAAGGCCACTGGGCTGATCTAAGCTCAGATTCAAGGACGTTTGCAAGAGGGACTTGAAAATTTTCAGTATTGATACCACAAACCTGGAAGGTGCAGCTAGCAATGGGCCACAATGGAAAGCTGCGCTGTGCCAGTAAGTGAAAGAGACTGAAGAAAGATGGTTGGGAGAGAGAGGAAAGTGAAGAGAGCAAAGAGGAAAGCATGGCAGGACACAAGCACTAGCAGTGCTCAGGATCCATCCTCTGGCCCAACATCTTATGCCTGCGCTATTTGTAGCAAGCACCTCACTTGAGAATTGGATGTTTTAGTAACTCACCAAGCTGGAGCATGACATACAGTAACTGAGTTGCTTTGGCTCTTACACCATCATGTTATTCATCATTCATGAGGATTTGGACAATACTCATGAAAATATTCACAAATTCCAAAAGCTTCACAAATTTTAGCACAAAAATTTTTCATCCAAAAGTTCATACAGGAATTGTATAATTTGCTATTGTATCAAGTAAGGTTGCAGCAAGGGAGATTTAGATTAGATAGTAGGAAAAACTTTCTAACTATAAGGGACAGTTAAGAAGGACCATGTTACCAAGAGAGTTTGTGGAATCACTCTCACTGGAATTTTTTAAAAACAGGTTAAACGAACACCTATCAGAGAGGGTCTAGGTATATTTGGTCTTGCCCTGGCACGGGGGATGGACTGAATGACCTCTTGAGGTTCCTTTCAGTCCTACATTTCTATAATTTCTATTAAGATATCCAGCAAGGGAGAAGAAACAATGCAATATCACCACACATGGCAAATAAAGAATGCACAGAGAGGAGAGATTATGAACTGCCATAGTTGGAAAATTATTCATCTAAATTATTTATTGAATACTTGCAAATAATGAACACATTGGAAGAAAATGAGGATCCATTTGCACATAACTCACACTCTGACAGAGGGACGAATCCTCTGCTGGTGTAAATGGATGTAGCTCAGCTGGCTTCAGTGGAATTTTGGCCATTTACCTTGATAGTGAATTTGGCCCATTACTTATAACTAATGGTCATAGCAGCGTTAGCACACATTTTGGCCATCCTGAACTTCATATAAGGGAGGAAGTTTTCCTCTTGAGCTAACAGAAAATCTCCATTAGCTGTGGTAGCACTTGGATTTAGGAAACATACAGCAGCAGGTGTGACATTCCAGCAGACAATGATAACAACAAACACTAGTCATCCCATTATAACAGGTTTCAGATTTCTCAGTCCTATTCTGCATCGGACTGTCAAAGTCAATATATCCTATTTGGTTAATTATTCTTCATTATATTTAAGAAGCTTTAAACCACATTGTCATAATTTGCTCTGTCATAAATGGACATAGGGATTAAAACGTCTTTCATATTATACTTGAGCTTTCCCTCAGAAGATACCTATACTAAAACAGAGAAACACTATTAACACATTAAGTGTGACATGTATTCACAATCTGTTTTCCTCCCCATTTTTTAGCCTTTTTTCTGTGCTACAGTTTTTCAGGAGGTATTGTAGGGAAAGACTGTTGACATATAGTAACTTAGAAAAGAGGAGACTAAAGAGAAGCTTTCCATAAATATAGAGGATCCTGTAAGGAGAGGAATGGATTGTTGCCAAATAAGCTTTTTGAAAGACTAATATTCAAAACAATAGGTCATGCAGACTGACATTGACGAGGGAACAACTGTAGAATGCAGTATATGGAATTCAGGCAGAATATCTTTAGACAAAGGACTGTCAGAGCACAGAATAAAGTGGGATGTGCTAAAGTCAGTAATAGATGTAAACTGTGAACATCAGTTCAAGAGAAAGCTGGATATGTTTAGAGAGATGAAGCGAATATAGAGGTTCAGCCACAAGAGAGGTAATTGGGCTTAAGATGGTGAGCTGCCATTTATAGTGATTTGAATTTCCTGAGTTGAGAGAGGCAGACCTTTGATGGACTGTGTAGTTTTCTCCTGGCCATTATTAGTCTTACGTCTCTAAAAAGTGCTCTACTCTATCACAGCAGCCACAGTAATAAAATGTAAGTTAATAATATTATTTATCCTGTAAGCATTACTCATGTTTACTGTAGAATTTTTTTTTCTCTCTTGCTGTACCTCCCGCCTATTTGCCTTTGAAGGTTAAAACCACAACCAAAGTTACTCAGCATATGGGTTTTTTTTTCAGCTCTTACTGCATCTATACCAATTCACTGCACCTTGCACATACATGCAGACACACATACCATGTCTTATGGGCTTACTCTGCCCCCCCAACCCTTCAGAATGAGTCTATGATGCAATGATTTCATTCAGAATATTCCTATTTGTTTCAACTGCTTTTCTTTATGGTGCTACTGTATTTTCTGCCTACAAAGAGACCTGCTTTTCAGATTCCTGCTTAACCAACACAGTGTTCCCTAGTTAACCAAGTACAGGAGGCAAAACACATCCCTAGTGGTACACAAAGCCCTTGTCTTCACCAAAGAACTGAAGCTGCTTAAATAAGGATTTAAGGGGACTACTCACAGCACATAAGCATTTGTGGGTTAAGAGCTTAAGTGATTTACTGTAGCTCAAGCAGGCAATCTGTGGCAGAGCTAAGAACCGAACCCAAAGGTCCTGAGTCCCAGTCCAGCACATTAACCAGAAGGCCATCTCTCCACTCTGTGCAGCTATCTGCCACACACTATTTGGATTAGACTCTCTTGGAGGTCACTGTGTAATAACGTCAACAGTTTGAACAACCTTCCCACTTCCACCTCATGGTGCACCTGTTGCCTTGAAAACTTTCCCAGCATCCCCCACTTCTAGAAGCTGCCGAAGAACAGTTGGGAAAATAGCTACAGAAGGGGCTACAGAAATTGAAATAGTGAGAACACTATTAGTGTAAAAAGAACAGGAGTACGTGTGGCACCTTAGAGACTAACAAATTTATTTGAGCATAAGCTTTCGTGGGCTACAGTCCATTTCATTGGATGCATAGACGAAAGCTTGTGCTCAAATAAATTTGTTAGTCTCTAAGGTGCCACAAATACTCCTGTTCTTTTTGTGGATACAGACTAACATGGCTGCTACTCTGAAAACTATTAGTATAGACCAGGGGTCGGCAACCTTTCAGAAGTGCTGTGCCGAGTCCTCATTTATTCACTCTGATTTAAGGTTCCACGTGCCAGTAATACATTTAAACATTTTTAGAAGGTCTCTTTCTATAAGTCTATAATATATAACTAAACAATTGTTGTATGTAAAGTAAATAAGGTTTTTAAAATGCTCAAGAAGCTTCATTTAAAATTAAATTAAAATGCAGAGCCCCCGGACCAGTGGCCAGGACCTGGGCAATGTGAGTGCCACTGAAAATCAGCTCGTGTGCTGCCTTCGGCACTCGTGCCATAGGTTGCCTACCCCGGTGTAGACATACAGCAAAACAACTACAGTTCAGAACATGAATCTACATGGATGCACTGAACAGTTATGTTCAAATCAGTTTGATTTCAGTGGGACAACTAGGGACAGTTCAATATTTTAGTGAAAACACAGCCCCAAGTCTCAATACCTTTGTGAAACAACTATGGTGTTTCCCCCCTATTTTATAGATGAGAAAACTGAGGGACCAAGTGGTGTAAAGTGACTTACCCAAAGTCAAACAGAGTTTTCTTCAGAGCACGGACTAGAAGCCAGGGGGCTGATTCTGATCATATTTACACCAGTAACAGGAGTAAGTTTATAGTCAACTCCTGATTACACCTATAGCAGTGACAGCAAAAGTCTCCCAAGTCTCCTAATGCCCAGTCCTGCCCTCTATTCAGAAGACCACACTTTCTCCACTCCTACAATATGTAGACACACATTGGGGACAGATCCTGTCAAATCTGCTCTAAAAAGATAGAAGAGGATATCCCCTATGGGGGCCATTTATAAGTTCAGAGCAACCCTGGCAAGCCTCAGGACTGGGAGGGTGGAAAAGAGGCCTCACTCACTCCAAATGGTGCACTGAATGTTGCTCCAGCACATGTGAGGGTGAAGCACACGGTTCACTACATTATGCACTACATACATTACATTATTCATATAGGGTGCAGATGTAGCACTGTGCAGTGTGGGTACAGAAGATGAGGAGAGATTGGGCACGCAGAGTTGCTGGGTCTTTTATTTTGTTTTGTTCTGGAGAGGTTACATTATACTATGTGAAAATCTATTTGAATCTGAAAAACAAGAAGCTTGATATTGAGGACGTAATTTTATTGTACAAACACCTATTATCATGCTAATATTCTGAATCAAGAAGTTCCTTGTGTACTTTAAGGATGATTTCCTGTAAGACTGGAAATTTTATTCTTCCCTTTGAGAACATGGTAGAGAAAGAAACTTCCTTGAAGAGAGGCAGGTGGTTTTCCCTATGAAGACACAAAGGCTCTTTCCTTCCACATTGTCAAAATATATATCAGTATCAACCCTTTTAACTCTCTAGTTGCCTGGACTAAAATCCAGCGATTCATATCTACTTTTTCTCAGTTGCATATCTGGCTTTTCTTTTGCAAAATTCACTTTTTGCTCCCCCTCTTCCCACTAAAATAAAATTAACTTCATTTCTTCTATATAAATGGACCTGAAGCCAAACCCCAAATCTAAACACACTTGGGGTATGTCTACACGGGAGCTGAAGGTGTAATTTTCAGCATGGGCAGACATACCTGGGCTAGCGCCAATCAAGTGTTTTTTTTTTTTTAAAAACAACATAGCCTCAGCAGTGTAAGGGCATGGCGGCATGGAGTAGGTGCCTGGGATTTCAGACAAGATCTTATTCAGGATGGCTGGCGGCAGCACTGGTGCCACCACAGATACACTTCTATTTAAGCACACTAACTCAGTTAGCGGTAGTGTGAGTATATCTACCGGAGCTGGAAATTACAGCGCCAGTGTAGACATAGCCTCAAAGTTTGAGGACGTTCCATTCAGAGCCAGATTAAAGGCCTGTTTTTCAGAGTTGCTTAGCACCACATATAACAGAGGAGACACAGATCCCAAGGAACTTTTTGTAAAAAGTCCCTTTCCTAGTATTTATCAGGGTTCTAGGGACTTACATAAAAGTATTGTTGTACCCAGAGCTAGCCAACTGGCCATGAAAAGAGTGCAGCTGCAGGTCTAAGAGAGGTCATAATCTAGAAACAGTGGATTTCACAGGTTTAAATTAAGGCAGAATTCATCTTGCTGGATCTTTATTAGTGGTAGTCATGATTGAGCCAAAAGGAGCCCAGCTGGAGTTTTTCAGATCCTAGACTGAATTTGCAGCGGTGAGTTAGGGGAAAACTCATCTCTTTATAGTAAACTAAGTATATTTACTGGAAAGTACAGAGACACAAGCATGGAACTCTACACTGGTATTGGAAGGGTCAATTTTCATTAGAATTGAACTTAAAGAAATATGTTCCAGGATCTTATTTTCCACCCAGCCCAAATGCTCTACTGTTTAAATGTTTTCTGGGTTGCCAGTATAAATGCCCAGTTCTGTATACTATAAACCTTTCCTTACCTTCCGTGTGAACAGCTCCACATCTACTGTGTGCTGTCCTCCCAATGGGCGTGTATGAGTCCTACTGACAGGTAAGGATGGAACCATACTAAGGGAAATTCCTTTGGGGTCTAATTTATTTGAGTGAATCTTAATCATGGCCATTGTTGTTTTTTTAAGTGCCATTGTCTATACCCACAGTTGCCTTCTCTAGGCAGGAGAGAGCAGCAGAATGCTACAGAACAGGTTTCAGCACCCTCCACATTTATACAAACCTTCGCTGGCTCTGAAAACGTGTTTTCACCTGTTCTGTGGGGGGCCTGTGGGCAAGGGCAAAAGAAGGCAAAGATCACTTTTAAAAGCTTCTCCCTGTCCCTTCCAACAATACTCCTCTTAATTCAATTAGGCCAAAATCTCATTTGAAGGAAACTAAAGTAGAAGTAAACAGGGTGGGGGGAAGAAGAGAGGGAAGAGAGAGAGAAAATGAATCCACCTGGGAGTACAGTTAAATGGTTGCCCATCCCCTTAACTCTGGGCATGTAATTCAAGACGGAGAGAGTTATTTGATGTTCTTGGCTGGAAATCACACCCTCCACACCTATACTTTAATGTACCCACTGTACATAGTAGTTTGGCTGCTTACGCTCATTACCATCTGTTCGGATGGCATGGTGCCTGCTCACAAGTTGGATGATATATAGGTGCCAGGCAACAATGCGTTTTGATGGGCAGACTGCACAACATGGCTATTGCCATCTCTTGTGCATGACGCCATACTCAGTGCCAATAATCACACATTGACACTTCATGCCTCCATACACTTGTTCACAACTGTTGACACTTATGTGCCAAAACTGGAATCCTTGAACAAGGAAGAAAAGGAACACACTGAGTTTGCAGGCTTTCGCGATTTTCCAGTAGGAATAAGCATCACTCTGGTCCAGACAGCAGACTACACCCTAGACAAACACTGGACCAGACACTGAAATAGTTCAGTGGAGTTTGTCCTGATGTTGCCTCTACATCTTGGTGTTTAGGGGGAAAAACTGCTTGACCATTCCAGTCAAAAACTGCATAGGGCCAGGATTGGATAAGCCTGATAAAATTCACGGGGGTCAAACCAGACATTTAAAAGAAAAGTCCATGGGGATTCTAAAGTTTCCTGATATCCCACTGAGACCTTACTAGCTCCAGCTCCAATATTTATTTCTACAAGCCTTTTCATGGGCAGACTCATGTCTGCTGAAATGCCGTTCCACCAACATTATTGCCCCTTTCAACAATTCCATCTTTAGTTTAGTTCCATCCTACAGCATTCCACATGGACTATGGCTTTTCAGGAAGGAGTTTAGAGAAATTCTATTGCTGTGGTAGGTTTCAACCTCACACAAGTAAACAGTTTAAGTAAAGATGGCTGCAGTTGGCGCTTACTCTTGTAGCTTCCAAAGCAGCTGCCAGTCACGTGGACATGAATTATCGAAGTAGATGTCAAGAGAGGTGTGATGTTGCACTCCATATGTTTTATGGAAATATGCTTATGAGTGTGAATATGATGTAACTGGAACATGCTTTATGTGAAAGGTATCTTGTAATGTATCATAACAAAGGTTATAAACTACTGAATATATTCCTCCTATTTGTATGCATGTATCATTTTTGTATCTGAAGCTAGAAATATGAAGGATAACTCTGAGGTCCTGTTGTAATTATGCAAAGTGTGGGCCATTAATGGTGTTTTAGAATCTTGATGGCTCCCATTGACTAGGACCATTGGTTGTAAATGGTTTATTTACCTGCAAGCCTTCCTGTGTACATGTGGGTCAACCCAGGAAGAATGGAAGATAATGAAATCCATCTTAAATCGGGTACTTTTTCATTTAGAAGGAGTGGGGACCCAGGAGACAAAAGATTCCTGCCTTGTGCCAAAGCTGTAAAAGGGAGTGGAGCAGGAAAAAGGGCACTGCCAGTCATGAGAAAGCCCCTGATTACAACCTGAGATGTCTGCTGGAACTAACAAGGACTGTACCAGGGGAAAGATTGGACCCAGACTGGGAAGGAGTCTAGTCTGTGAAAGAAGCTTTTTGAAACATCTCTGAGGGTGAGATATTACCTGTAATCAGTTCCTTAATGTATTAGGCTTCAACTTGTGTGTTTTTGCTATATTTTGCTCGGTGACTTACTTTGTTCTGTCTGTTATTACTTGAAACCGCTTAAATCCTACTTTTTATACTTGATAAAATCACTTTTGTTTATTAATGAACCCAGAGTAAGTGATTAATACCTGGGGGAGCAAATAGCTGTGCATATCTCTCTTTGAGTGTTATAGAGGGTGGACAACTTCTGAATTTACCCTGTATAAGCTTTATACCATGTAAAACGGATTTATTTGGGGTTTGGATGCCATTGGGAACTGGGTGCTGGAGATTGAAAACAGCTTAGCAAGTTGCCTCCTAAAGCCTGCAGCTTTGGGGGCATGGTTCAGGCCCTCAGTCTGTGCTGCAGCAGGCTAGTGTGCCTGGCTCAACAATACAGGGTTCTGGAAGTCCCAAGCTGGCAAGGAAAACAGGCTCAGAGGTACTTTCAGCACATCAGGTGACAGTCCCAAGGGGATCTCTGTGACCGAATCCATCACAAGAGAAAGTGGGGGAAAAGGCCCCACACAGAAGTCTAATAAGCTTTCAAGGGGTACTTATGGTGGGAGAGGGTTTCCAATTCCCACCTGATCATTAAGGAAATCCAAGATTTAGGGAGAGGGGAGATTCCGTGTTCTAAAGAAGCAGTTCCAGTAATTTCTGATTCCTGGGGGCCAAGGTTAGGTTGCTTGGGAGCCAACCACAGAAGTCTTATACATCTTATGTGCATACTTAGTAGGCGATAACAGAGAAGCATCTGGGTTCCTGCATAGTTGTATCTAACAGTTACCAGGTAGCTACTATTTCATTTCTATGAAATAGTGTAGCTATGTAAATAACTCAAGTAATAACTATAAATGAATGACTGTACTAGGAGGTGGGGGCCGGGCCAACCTATAACTGCGCATCTGCTCCGGCTGTGAAAATTCAACCTTAAGCAGCCTAAACATTCATTTTACAATGTACACCACTGATTACTTAATTATATCTAAAATATAAGTCAGGCACACTGAAAACCCCAGGGAGTAAATTACACTCAGCTAGGAAGCAATGTGTGCGCATACACTTTACTTTGACATTTTTTAAAAAACATATCATTTTCCAATGCATCTGAAAGATTTTTCTCTTCCTGTTCTGCAAAACATCATAATGTTACAAACAGGTAAACATTTCTAAGTAATATTAGATATGCGTGGGAGCATCCATCTTCAGCCTTACACTGTGGACTCCTACTAAGGTTCTTATCTTTATGCATATTTGAACAAGAAGATCTACATATGCTTGATCTCAGTATGAACCTCTGTATGACCTGATTTTGTTGCCATGGCCACCAATTAGACCAGCCTTGTTGACTGCAGAACAACAGTCAAAGCATCTCTATTAAGTTCTGAAAAAGAGTGTCATGTTTTATCAACATACTACACAGCTTCTCCTTAATGTAGGGTATCTTTCTTCCATTATCTCTGTATTTAAAGATTCCTTGTGTTAAAAACATTACACAGAGAACCTATTGCTAGTGAGAAGCTCACTTTTTTTTCCTATTATTTTAAATATCTCCTTTTAACTTCCAGGCTCCATTCCTACAGAAATACAGAATGGAGAAAAGCGTAGTGGTAGCATCTCCACTCCACGAAAACCCATAAGCTAGCACTGAACCTTACATTCCATTCAGACTATTCCTTCTGAGGGCACTAGCAAGAGTTTGTTTTCAGTTGGAGACATTTTCCCCATATCCTGCTTTTAAAAACATTCTCCCATCCAAATTGTGGCAAAGAAGTAGAGAATTGCTTAGAAAGCTCATGTGACTAAGTCCACTTGTTAAACTACTTGTGCTCACCAATAGGTGTGACCAAAAGTACTTAATACAGTGTTAAATTTAAAGGCAGCTTAATGATATAAATATTCTGTTTTGTTAATGCCTATTTTTTAAAAAAAATATTCTATATGCTCAGTTTGTATCAGAACTAAGAGGTTTGAGGGTATAGTTTTATGGCCAAATCTTTCATTTCACAGGCTTTCTATTCAGAAAATAATTTTCTTTGCATTGTTTTCACAAAACCTTTTAAATGCCCAAAATGATGCTGAGAAATTGGCTTTTATTTTGAACAGGCTTTCGGCATATCTATTATATTAACTGAAGCCTTAATGATACAATGGTTAAAAACAGAGTACCGATGTGTATAAATGAAAAATGTAATAGATTTTCCTCTTAATGTAATAGAATTGGCACAAGGTATTGGAAACAGGAAAGAAAGTAGTCACTCAAGCATTGTGTTTGCATGTTATTTAAATACAAGTGGTTGAGGTATAAGTACCTCTAAGTACACCTGAAAGAGATGGTGCCTTGTAATCATTGTTTCAGCAATTGACAGTTGTTTACACAACAGCAGCACATTCTCTACTGATTTGAATAATAAACATGTTTAAACACCAGCTGGATAATAGAAGGATAATTGAAACATAGTTTAAAGCTCTGATTTACACGCATTGTGGCAACACTTTTATTTGTGGTACAATGCTATACTTCTGTGCAGTCTCTTGAAAATAATTAAATAGGCATTGTTTCAAACAAGTTTGGGATATATTTAACTTGATTAATCTATCATGCATGTGTGTGCGTATACATTAGATAGATAGATAGATAGATAGATAGATAGATAGATAGATAGATAGATAGATAGATAGATAGAAAAGAAAAGCATTACTATATATAGCAGAAGTCTGTATAATTGTATGCAGTGTATCAAAACAGGGGACAGGTGAGCAAAGCCCACAGGTAAGTGGGGAACATGAAGACCTGGGAGATGGGTCGGAAACAAGAGGGAGCTTGGGCTATAATGAGAGAGAGAAAGGAGGGTCAGGGAAAAACTGGGAGGCAAGATCAAACCAGTATCTTAGATGCCAATATACAAATGCGAGAAGTATGGGTAATAATAAGGAAGAACTGGAAGTGCTAATAAATAAGCACAACTATGACATTGTTGGCAGCACTGAAACTTGGTGGGATAATACACATGATTGGAATGTTGGTGTGGATGGGTATAGTTTGCTCAGGAAGGATAGACGGGGAAAAAGGGAGGAAGTGTTGCCTTATATATTAAAAATGTACACACTTGGACTGAGGTGGAGATGGACATAGGAGACAGAAGTGTTGAGAGTCTCTGGGTTAGGATAAAAGGGGTAAAAAACAAGGGTGATGTCGTGCTAGAAGTCTACTACAGGCCACTTAACCAGGTGGAAGAGGTGGATGAGGCTTTTTTTAAACAACTAACAAAATCATTCAAAACCCAAGATTTGGTGGTGATGGGGGACTTCAACTATCCAGATATATGTTGGGAAAATAACACCATGGGGCACAGACTTCCCAATAAGTTCCTGGACTGCATTGCAGACAACTTTTTATTTCAGAAGGTTGAGAAAGCTACTAGGGGGGAAGCTGTTCTAGACTTGATTTTAACAAATAGGGAGGAACTCGTTGAGAATTTGAAAGTAGAAGGAAGCTTGGGTGAAAGTGATCATGAAATCATAGAGTTTGCAATTCTAAGGAAGGGTAGAAGGGAGTACAGCAAAATAGAGACAATGGATTTCAGGAAGGCAGATTTTGGTAAGCCCATAGAGCTGATAGGTAAGGTCCCATGGGAATCAAGACTGAGGGGAAAAACAACTGAGGAGAATTGGCAGTTTTTCAAAGGGACGCTATTAATGGCCCAAAAGCAAGCTATTCCAATGGGTAGGAAAGATAGAAAATGTGGCAAAAGCCCACCTTGGCTTAACCACGAGATCTTGCATGACCTACAAAATAAAAAGGAGTCATATAAAAAATGGAAACTAGGTCAGATTACAAAGGATGAATATAGGCAAACAACACAGGACTGCAGGGACAAGATTAGAAAGGCAAAGGCACAAAATGAGCTCAAACTAGCTATGGGAATAAAGGGAAACAAGAAGACTTTTTATCAATACATTAGAAGCAAGAGGAAGACCAAGGACAGGGTAGGCCCACTGCTCAGTGAGGAGGGAGAAACAGTAACAGGAAACTTGGAAATGGCAGAGATGCTTAATGACTTCTTTGTTTCGGTCTTCACTGAGAAGTCTGAAGGAATGTCTAAAATAGTGAATGCTTATGGGAAGGAGGTAGGTTTAGAAGATAAAATAAAAAAAGAGCAAGTTAAAAATCACTTAGAAAAGTTAGATGCCTGCAAGTCACCAGGGCCTGATGAAATGCATCCTAGAATACTCAAGGAGTTAATAGAGGAGGTATCTGAGCCTCTAGCTATTATCTTTGGAAAGTCATGGGAGACGGGAGAGATTCCAGAAGACTGGAAAAGGGCAAATATAGTGCCCATCTATAAAAAGGGAAATAAAAACAACCCAGGAAACTACAGACCAGTTAGTTTAACTTCTGTGCCAGGGAAGATAATGGAGCAAATAATTAAATAAATCATCTGCAAACACTTGGAAGGTGGTAAGGTGATAGGGAATAGCCAGCATGGATTTGTAAAGAACAAATCGTGTCAAACCAATCTAATAGCTTTCTTTGATAGGATAACGAGTCATGTGGATAAGGGAGAAGTGGTGGATGTGGTATACCTAGACTTTAGTAAGGCATTTGATACGGTCTCACATGATATCCTTATAGATAAACTAGGCAAATACAATTTAGATGGGGCTACTATAACATGGGTGCATAACTGGCTGGATAACCATACTCAGAGAGTAGTTATTAATGGCTCCCAATCTTGCTGGAAAGGTATAACAAGTGGGGTTCCGCAGGGGTCTGTTTTGGGACCGGCTCTGTTCAATATCTTCATCAACAACTTAGATGTTGGCATAGAAAGTATGCTTATTAAGTTTGCAGACGATACCAAACTGGGAGGGATTGCAACTGCTTTGGAGGACAGGGTCCAAATTCAAAATGATCTGGACAAATTGGAGAAATGGTCTGAGGTAAACAGGATGAAGTTCAATAAAGACAAATGCAAAGTGCTCCACCTAGGAAGGAACAATCAGTTTCACACATACAGAATGGGAAGAGACTGTCTAGGAAGGAGTATGGCAGAAAGAGAGTCATAGTGGACCACAAGCTAAATATGAGTCAACAGTGTGATACTGTTGCAAAAAAAGCAAACGTGATTCTGGGATACATTAACAGGTGTGTTGTAAACAAGACATGAGAAGCCATTCTTCCGCTCTACTCTGCGCTGGTTAGGCCTCAGCTGGAGTATAGTGTCCAGTTCTGGGCACTGCATTTCAAGAAAGATGTGGAGAAATTGGAGAGGGTCCAGAGAAGAGCAACAAGAATGAGTAAAGGTCTTGAGAACATGACCTATGAAGGAAGGCTGAAAGAATTGGGTTTATTTAGTTTGGAAAAGAGAAGACTGAGAGGGGACATGATAGCAGTTTTCAGGTATCTAAAAGGGTGTCATCAGGAGGAGGGAGAAAACTTGTTTACCTTAGCTTCTAATGATAGAACAAGAAGTAATGGACTTAAACTGCAGCAAGGGAGATTTAGGTTGGACATTAGGAAAAAGTTCCTAACTGTCTGGGTAGTTAAACACTGGAATAAATTGCCTAGGGAGATTGTGGAATCTCCATCTCTGGAGATATTTAAGAGTAGGTTAGATAAATGTCTATCAGGGATGGTCTAGACAGTATTT
This sequence comes from Gopherus flavomarginatus, assembly GCF_025201925.1. Lineage (NCBI taxonomy): Eukaryota > Metazoa > Chordata > Testudines > Testudinidae > Gopherus > Gopherus flavomarginatus. The sequence goes on from NC_066620.1 coordinate 49,462,112, forward strand.
GGTCCTGCCATGAGGGCAGAGGACTGGACTTGAGGACCTCTCGAGGTCCCTTCCAGTCCTAGAGTCTATGAATCTATGAATCTATAATTGCTGGTAAATACATACAGCACCACAGCTCTAAATAGGTTTGTACAGTACACTAGTTGTGCTGCTCAGATGCAAAAAAAATGCTGATTGGGTCCTTATCTTGCATATTCACTTCACAAGAAGGGGCTGCAGTGATCAGCAAGTCCATGAAGCCCCCATGGAAAAAAAGCTGAAGGTTTGGATATGGAAATTGCTGAGAACGTTGAGGGAAATTTGACGATGATAAAACATCCACACAGTCCATCCCCTCACAGCTCCTAGTGCTGACCAGCCTGCATATGTACCACCTTCACAGAACAACTGAGAATGCTTCATCCCCTCACAGCTCTTGTGTGTGACTGGACCACGAATGTGCCATCTTCACGCGTACTGTCTCCAGACCAGCGTTATGGGGCTCAGAAGGGCTTTCCTTGTAATTGCTGCTCTGGGCAAGAATGGGACCAGGCACCAGTACTGAGAACAGGGAGCCTGTCCCCACTGTGCTCTCAAATCACCTCCTGCTGAAACAGTGTGAAGGAGGAAGTCATCTGATTTTAATGCAGAGGGGACAAAAGCCAGACTGGGGCAGAGGGACAAAGTCTGCTGAGACTGGAAGCTGGGCAGGAAGACTGGGATTGGGTGGGCAAGGAGACTGTGAGCCCAGGACGAAGCCAGGCTGAGACTGATGGGGCGAGAATGCTTGAAGCCATGAGGGTGGAGCGACTGACTAGTAGTTAGTGAGGTACATGGGAAGACTGACAGCCAGTTCATTGGAGGATGGGGGGAACACTGAGATTCTGCAAAGAGCTGGGGGAGGAGGGGAGACTGGGACTGGATGAGCAAAGAGACTAGGGCTAGGAACCACTGCAGGAGACAGAAGCAGGGGAAAAGGGACAGATATGACAAGGAGATGGGATGTGGGGAAGAAATGGAAAAAATAGTATGCGATCATGTAATTGAAGTCTATATCATAATGCATACACACAAGGGGTTTGAATGAAGGTTGCACCAGCAACCTTCCTTCTGCCATTTCCTAACTTTGGAGTGCTTGATTTTGCAACCTTAATAAAGTTCTTTTAACATTTTTGTGTGTGCAATATCATAAATATAGAAACTTCCAATCACAAACATTTGAAGAATGTGACCATCTTTTTCCTTAGTATTTCTCTGTTGATTTATCTGAGTACTTATTCATTGCAGAATCAGGACAGAGAGTGTCCAAAAGAACCCACAATAAGAATGCAACGGATGCTCTGCAGAGCTGATTTGATTCGATTTTGTATGAAGGCCCAGGTGGAGTAGTTCACTGAGAATTCCCCACATGCAAAGGCCTCCATGGCTTCTACACAAGTCACTCTCTGCATAGGAAGCATGCTGGGCTGGGCCACACATGGAAGAGGAGAAGGAATGAGCAGGCCAGAGATGTGGAGGGGTGTGATTGCAGTGCACTGCACTGCTGCTATTCTCTGCTTCCCTGAGCCCAGAGAGCCAGAGTGATTGCAATACTGGGCCCATTAATCATACGTATGCCAAAATGGTATCGCGGCTGCTCTGTTATAGAAGATGGTAATGTTGTTACAAGAGGTTAGAGAGAGAAATTAGAACTCTTAGAACAGTAAGAACACCACCAAAGAAGTGAAATGTTAGAAGGTATCTCGTTACAGGTTCAGGCAGTTGGGTTGCAACTAATCAGTGCTATTTTGATGTCTGCTGATAACCAATGTGCCCCTTAATTCCTGCATGGGGGAACCTTATGAACGTTACTAAAGAGCTTCCTTCCAAAGTAACATTTGATTTTGTTCAGAAAATGAAAATATAATTAGAAACTGTAAAATAGAATGTTCCACACAGAATATCAATGGAAATAGTCTGCCAGTGATACCATCATGAGCACACACACACACTCACTGTCTTTTGGTTGATTTGTGCCAGGTACGTGGTTAGCTTTAAGACTTTATGCATACAAGAGGCATTCTAAAACGCACTCTCCTATTTAATAAGAGTGTCTTTCTGGTTATGCCATGAGGTGCAGAATACCAGAGTGTACAAGGAGGGCAGAGTTAAAACCACAACCCAAGGGGTTTATGGGAAGCAGAGACAGAATCAGCTGGAGTAAGTAGGTATGACCTTTATTGAAGCCAATGGGAGTTGTACTCACTTTCTCTAAGGCTGAATTGGAATGTGTGTGAGAGGTAAGTCTATGAAAGAGAAAGGGGACAAAGACAGAAACTCAGTCGCTTTGGAATAAGCAGGTATAACTCTCATTCAAGTACATACAGGTTGCACCCACTTAATCCAAGGCTGAATTTGGCTGAGAGAGAGAGAGAGAGAGAGAGAAAGTAACACAAAATAAGAAGCATAGTCAATGGCTGCAATTAGAAACATTATTGCATTAGTCAAGAGAAACTAATCTCTTAAGGGTATGAACCTGTGCCTTGTGTTGCTAAATGCTATGCATGCCATATATTTTTATTTATGTAAAAGGAATCACAATGGGCAAGTCACATTACCAGATGATGGATGAATGGCCAGAGATAGTCTTGGATGGGACATAAAAGAAGAAATGTGCCACATATGCCAATATAGGAAGAAACACAATAGGAGAGCGTGGATCAGACTTAGGGAGGCCATTATCTAAGGAACTAACAAACAGAAGCTGCACATGATAACAATGTACAGCTGGATAAGACACATGGAAAAAATCACCACAAGCTTCCACAAGATACGATGTGCAGACAATGGTAAATTATAGCTATGAGAGAGTGTTTTAGGCAGTTTTACCAAGCTGTGTGTATAGAGAGATTATGAGTGAGATTCTGGCCCCTGGCTTTTGTTGCTTTGTGCTGGGACAGAGAACTGCCTTAACAAGGAAAGTGGGTTTGCCTCAACATAAGAGAATTGCCAAGGGGAATACAGCCAATATAGTTAGCTCGGTGCCATCTATTCCCTCCAAAAAAAGGACTCCTCTATGGGCCAGGAGCAGGAGGGTATAGGGCAGAGGTGCACTGATCTCTGGAAACCCCAGGGCAGTGGAATAGAGAAAAGAGAATCAAGCCCACAGTTGTTAAAGGAGCTAGACTAATTAATTCCAACAATGATAAAGAAGATTGCAGATTTCAATAGTTTTCTGCAAAACAAGACTGAGCCTCCCTTAAATTCAATCAGCTGGTACCAAAGCAGAAAAAAACAGAGAAAAGATCAATCAACTGCAGTCATATTGACTACAAGAGGTCTAACTAATACAACATAACTCCTTGCTTTGGATTATGTACCTATCTATACTTCACGTGCATGATTTAACATGTTTAATATGGTCTTGTTGGCTAAACCATTTCATTCTGGACATTGGAGGTTAAAGGCATTTGTGTCTATCAGGGATGGTCTAGACAGTATTTGGTCCTGCACTTGTGCCATAGGGTAGGCTTCCTATGGCACAAGTGCTGAAGGCAGCACGCAAGCTGATTCTCAGTGGCATTTACACTGCCCGGGTCCTGGCCACCAGTTTGGGGGGCTGAGCATTATAATTTAATTTTAAATGAAGCTTCTTCAACATTTTAAAACCTTATTTACTTTACATACAACAATAGTTTAGTTATATATTACACTGCTCTACAGCCAAAATGCTTCTGAAATAAATGTAGTCCAACTTTACTAATTCTGGGTCACTGAGAATGAAAATGATGCTTAAAATTGTTGATTGGCTCTAGTTTTCAAGGTATGCTATTGGGTCAGTATATACAACCCTTGACTTAGGAATGGCAGAGGATAAGTGAGTTATAAAGGGAAGGGATTTCAATTTAAACCAGAAATGACTAAAATACATCTTTGACTGGATCTATGAATAAATCTAAGACTGGGTTTGGACAGTACTTGCTTTTTAGGCAAAACAATGAATGATGCAATCTGAAGCTGGTATTGCATCATACATGATATGAATCGCATCATGTTATTCCTAGAAGTCATGGATGATGCAATTATAATGAAGCTTACATCACTCTGCTGAACAAATTGCCCTATATCAGCTCTAGAAATCATACAGTGTGGTGCTCTCTTATTTGTCAGTGTTTGATTTTGCAAAGGGACACATTTCTGTTTAGCCAAAGTAAGCAGAGATGCCTCGTACTTGTGTGAACAGTGCAGATAACTTCTGCTATGTTTGTGGCGAAGTGACTTTTGCATCACAAAAGCACAGTATAACCACTATGGTTAAGAAAGCCTATCACCTTTATTTTGGCTGCAAAATTGGAGATCAGGACAAGAGGTGGGCCCCACACATATGCTGCAACACTTGTGCAACAAATCTTCACCAGTGGTTGAACAGGAAAAGGAAATCTATGCCTTTTGCAGTGCCAATGATTTGGAGAGAGCCAACAGATCATACCAGCAATTGTTACTTCTGCATGGTGCCTCCAGTTGGGAAAGGTGTGTCAAAGAAGAAAAAGTGGACTGCATTATCCAAACATTCCATCAGCTATACGCCCAGTACCCCACGGAGAAGGACTGCCGGTTCCTGATGCACCACAATCATTCTCACTTGAGTCAGACGAGGAAGAGGAAGAGGATGAAACTTCTGGTCCTGAACCATCAATGTCACAGGACCCACATTTTCTCCCATCCTCCTCCTCTGAACCACACCTCATCACACAAGGTGAACTGAATGACCTTGTCAGGGATTTGGAACTACCCAAGAGTAAGGCAGAGCTGTTGGGCTCCAGACTACAGCAGTGGAATCTCCTGGCAGGCTATCAGGGCAAATGGAGCCCATCAATGCTTGCAGACTAGTGCTGGACAGTGACAAGAGATGCTCCCTTTAAATAATACAAGAGACAAGCCAAGAAGTGCCGAGTAGACACTGAATAGGACTAAACTATGTACAGAATAGTTTTTTGCCTTTTGTTTCATAATAAATTTTATCTATATAACCCTTTTGCTGATTTTTGAAGTGTTACATAAACAGGACAGGTGAAATATTATCATGTAAAGCAACCATAAACACATGAACAGACCTAGGTTTACAATTTATGATTAAAACTCTACTATCTACACAATATACATAGACATAAAATGTAAAAACTTGAATATCCTAGAAACAGTAGCCAATCAGTTGTTTTAATTGTCATATTTGAATTCAGCACATCAAAATACATAATAAATATCACATTTTCTCTCTGAAGCAGACGACTTCTCAAAAATTGTAGACCAGTGTTATAGACTCATAGAAAGAGACCTTCTAAAAACATTAAAATGTATTACTGGCACGTGAAACCTTAAATTAGAGTGAATAAATGAAGACTTGACACACCACTCCTGAAAGGTTTCCGACCCCTGGTCTAGTCTCTAACAGGGGGAGTAGTCTCTATACCAAACCAACTATACTTTACAGCTTGGTTACCCCAAGATGTTTGCAAGGGGCATTGTTGTGTTGTGAATGACTTGGTAAGATTAAATGTGGTAACTACTTATGCTAAACAATCTGTTGCGCCTTGTATTTAGCTGTGACACTCTGAATTAGTTTCCCAGACCTGAAGAGGAACTCTGTGTAAAGCTTGAAAGCTTGTCTCTCTCACCAATAGATGTTGGTTCAATATAAGATATTACCTCACTCACCTTGTCTTTTGGAAAGGAGAAAATCAGTTTTATTTTCTTTCTCCAACAAAATTTGAGTTATTTTAAAACTATTTTACCAGGCAAAAGCTTTGAGTCAAAACACCTCGTTTCTAAGAGTGTCTCAAGAGATAGTAGCAACAGAGGGAAAATGACATTTCTTTATCGCTTACAATACATATAATGTGACATTCAAACACAACAAGTGCTATTCAATTGCTTGTAAGTCACAAGAGGTGAGAGAAAACACTTATCTCTTTTGTACAAAGAAAAAAAGGAGGTGGAGAATCCTCAATGCAAAGATCCACTTTGATTTAAAATATAGGGTAAGCAGCACTACAAATTTATGAGCACAAAGCCCATCTATTAAGATTCTGAACAAATAGTAAGCTTAGATCCCAAGAAGCTTTCATGTTAATGTACGGTTAGTCATGTCAAGGACAGTAAATGAAGCTGCTTTTCATATGCCAAACTGATCTATCTAAATCAGTGTATGTACACAAGAACTACTGGGTCAAACTATCACCACCAAAAATATATTTTTCACAGTGTGTTACAAATGATCAAATGTTAACAGGTAAAGAAGAAGAATTTGTAAATAATAATGTTCCACTCCATTAATAATTGTTTAATTCATACATAAAGTTTATGCAATATTCAATCCAGGTGGATACTCCTGTAAATAAATTCTTAGTTTAAAACTCTCTGAAGCTCAGTTTAAGACAAAGAGAAAGAATTGTTCAGGTTGAAAAATTATTCCCACACAATTGCATCAAAGCTACCCAGTAAGGCCTTGCTCCTACAATCTGGAAGGTGAAGTCAGACAAATTCAAATTAGAAATAAGGCACTTTTACAAGTTGCTGCATGTCATCCTTGGCAGAGACCCCATCACTAGCCCTAATAGCCCTGTGAATTCTTTGGAGGAGCCCCAGTCACAGGCCACCAGAGTGAACAGTGAGGAGGAGGTGTTGGACAAGGAAGAGGAGCAGGAGTATGGGGGATCCAGTGACACAGTGAGCCAAGACCTGTTTTTAACTACAGAGCAGTCAAGTGAGTACCTACAGTCGAGCATGGACAAGTCTGATGCAGAGAACGGAACCTCTGATAAGTATTCAGTTTTCTTTAATATTGCAGGGACACATCTGTTCTTTTACTCCTTTATAATCATGCTAGAAGAGTTAGTGAAATAACCAGAAGAATTAATATCTGCTTCTCATTTCCCTGTACAATTAGGCAAAGGGAGCCCTGCAGAACAGTTTGTTACATGCACTGGGATGTCCCGTGAATCCTCCATAGAGATCTCAAGAAAACTTTCCTGGAGGTACAGAGGGCTGCCTTTTTTCTTCTGCCAGAGTCAGACACTTCCCCACCTCACTCAGCAATTACTTCAGCAGGCACCATTGCAGCACACAGGCTAGAGGTACATGGATCCAGTCTGCAGCTAGACATGTGGAGGAGCTATTCCCTTTCAGCATCCATTACCCTCAGGAGTCAGCTAAAATCATGACTGCCAGTGAAAAACAGTGCCAGTGTTCAGTTCAATTACCCTATCCACACACACTCATTCCCTGTGAACTACCCCTCATCTCACCTCCTCACCCTGGGTTGTACTCACCATGGCTGGGACTGCTTCCATGCTCTATGAATCCCAAGTAGAAGTGAGTAGTGTTTGTAACTTGTGTGGGTCAAGGGGAGTGAGTTCAACATACCAGGTTTCCATTTATCTTATGAATACACTCAAAATAGTACCTCTGTGCATTGTATCTTTTATGGCTGGACATGCGGTCTTGAAGATCTCTCCGTCCACAGCAGGGGAGCAGCTCAGCCAGATAAGGAAGAGAAGAAGACATGGGATGACATGTTCCACAAGATCCTGCAAGCCTCTGGTGCTTTGGATACTAAGCACAGGACTTGGAAGATCACTTTCATGGACAGCATGGACTGGGAAAGAGCAGAGAGGAGAAAGGAGCGGGAAAGGGAAAGGGACATGCAGCAGGAGATGCTAACACTTCTCAAGCAGCAAACAGACATGCCAGGAGACTTTTGTTGACTTTCAGGTTCAACAGGCCTGTGCTCACCTCCCTCTGCAGCCCCCAGAAAACTGTATTCTGGAACTTCCCTACACACACCCACACACATTCCACATGGCGTCCAGGGTCACTACACTATCCCTACCACTCGAGCCAGGGGAAGAGTAGAGACAATCACAGCTGCACACACTGACCTGTGAGAGAGACAGTTGATGTATGTGTTTGTGAAATTAAAATGACTGTTCTTTCCCCTTCAAAGGTTATTTCCCCTGTTTTTACTAAGTTTCATTCTGTTACAAATATGTCTGTCTGCATGGGTTTGGAATAAAAGCCTATTTACAGAAACTTAATTCATCTCTTTTAGTTCACAACATATGCTGGCTGGGGCTGACATCATTCACAGATAATAGCAAAATGTTATATTACTACACACGCAGCACTCATTGGAGGGTTCATATCAGGATGCCAAAAAAAAACAATGCCAGGCAGAGCACACTACAGCAACACACTTTACTGTGGCTCACTATTAAAATGATCTTTCAAAGCCACTCTGAGCCATATAGCTCCCCCTTGAGCTTTTCTTATAGCCCCAGTGTCTGGCTGCTCAAAATCAGCAGACAGCCATTCCACCTCTGCCCTTCATCATGGCAGAAACTTTACACCCTTTGCTTCACAGATATTATGAAGCACAGAGCAGGCAGCTATAACCATTTTTTTCACTGAGGTCTAATCTACTGAGTAGACAGTGCCAGCAGCCTTTCAAATGGCCAAAGGCACATTCAACTGTCATTCTGCACTTGCTGAGCCTGTAGTGGAAACGCTCCTTGCTGTTGTCGATGTGGCCAGTGTACGGCTTCATGAGCCACAGAAGTAAGGGGTAGGCTAGGTCTCCCAGGATCTCTATTGACATTTCAACATCCCCAATGGTAATCCTCTGGTTTGGAAAGGAAGTCCCTACTTGCAGCTTTCTGAACAGGCCTGTGTTCTTAAAGATGTGTGCGTCATGCGCCTTCCCTCACCATCCAACACTAATGTCAGTAAAATGTCCCCAGTGATCCACCAGCTTTCTGTTGATGTACTCTGTGACAAGGTGCTCTGGTGCCAGAATAGGGATATGCGTACCATCTATCACCCCACTGCAGCTGGGGAACCCCATTGCTGGAAAATCATTCGTTATGTCCTGCAGATTACCAGAGTCACAGTCCTTCATAGCAGGACAGCATCCACCACAGTGTATTTCCCAACTCCAAAATGATTCCTGACTCATTGGTAGCAATCTGGCACTGCAAGCTTCCACACAGTGATCACCACTCGTTTCTCCACTATCAGTGCAACTCTCGTTTTGGCATCACTGCGCTGAGGACTAGGGCAAGCTCTGCACACACATGTGGCCTTGTGCATCTGAAAGTTCTGCAGCCACTGATCATCATCCCATACATGCATAACGATGTGATCCCACCACTCAGTGTTTGTTTCTGAGGCCCAGAACTGGTGCTCTACCATCTGCAGCTGCTCCGTGAATGCTAACAATAACCTTGAATTGTTTCTATGTCCCACAGCAAGCTAGCCTCCAAGGAATTGACATTTTCCCCATGGCTCCTCTGGCTGCTTTGCAAATACTGCAGGATCGGGTATGCCATGCTCGCAATGCTCATCACAATAGTGCAAAGCTGTGCAGGATCCATAATTCTCACACAGATGAAGATTTTTTAAATGGAGATTTCTTAAATGAATTGCTGTGAAAAGCTAAATTGGCTTGATCAGGACACAGAGGCAAAATGAGAACAAGCTGCAACTTGTATTAAACTTTTATTAAACTATTACACACAGGACTGGGGCACTACCTACCCATCACCGATGCATTTTAGCGGTTCCAGTACAGGGGATACAGGGCTCCTGTCCTGTAATCCACAAATTGGGGTAGGCTCTCCTGAGGTTAACTTGAGGACTCAGCTCACTCCAAGTCCAACCACCACCACCCCACAGTGAGAGGGACAGAGGGAACGAAAAGGTGGGGACCTTGGCTGAAAAAGTTAAATCCCTAGAACAGGAGATACTTGCCAATCAGCACCCCTCACCCCCAACAGCCTAATGAATGACAATGATTCCAAGGGGTGGAGGAGTTACCTGGTGTCCTTCAGTGAGTATTTTCCTCTCTCACCAGCAGTGCTGTCCCCTTTCACCACCGGCCTCATCAAGTTCCCCCAGCTCACTGAGGTGGGTGGGTGACATTTGATCTGGACACAGCGGTGAAATGAGGACAGACACATGGATGGATTTAAGTGACAGGCCACAACTTTTATTAACTTAAACACAGAAGAGGGGAGCTACCCCCTCATCACCCACATTCTCATAAATCAGGTATCTAAAGTGGTTCCAATGTAGAGATTACAGGGCTCCTGACATGTCATCAGTACTTTGGGGTAGGGTCTCCCCAGGATTCTGGTCACTCTGAGTCCTACAACCACCACCCAGCAAGAGGGCCAGAGGGTGCAGCAGGTTGAGGACCTCGGCCCATGAAGACCACGAGGTCTCACCCCATCCCATGAACCTAAGATCCATCAGAAAAATCACAAGTCTTTTACCTCTGGGAACTATTCATTTTTACTGGAAAATGGCCACGGGGCACCAGCAACTAGCTTGGTCACCCCCAACCTTGCCACCTGGTATCACAACTCCTGCCTAATCCATGCATTCACATTCTGTAGCTAGATGTTAGCACCTTCATCCGACAAAGGTACACCATGATCCCTGAAAAATTCAGCTGATTATAATCAATGTCCCTATGCTGTACTACTATCCTGCTGACTTCCTGATGTACTTTCTTTCTTACCTTGTCCAAACAGGCTGGGTCTGTGCCTCCCCATCAAATCCACCTTGCGAGCATTTCTGACCTAACCCCTGGTCACTGTTGCCTAATCAAGCCAACATCCCCCTGGAGACTGTTCCTTAAGCTGACTCCCATGCAGCCCCTGAGATTGTTCTCCCCAAGGTGAATACCCAAAACATGAGGCAGGTCAGGGAGTGCAGAGGTAGCATGAGCCGATCCTGATGCATGCTTCTGCTGCTGAACCACTAGAGACAAACAGCTGAGATCCGCCTGCCATCCTGATCTTCCTCCTGTGGGCCTAATGCACTATAGAGTGCCGGCAAATCCAAACACTGAGCATGCTCTGCATGCCTTCTGAAGCAAACAAAACAAAACAAAAAGCACATTGGGCTAGTTACATTTTACCATTCCCTGCCATCTTCTCCTTGGTACAGACATAAGTCCTGTAACACCTAGATTTCCAGCGCCCTATCACCTGCACTTTCCATGGGCCAAAACCCACTGCAGCTGCTGATGTCGCTGCCCTGAATGAGTACCAAATGTACCCCAGCTAGACCACAGTAGTACAAGGTTTTTCTCAGTAGCGTGATCAATTGATACCTCCTCAGGAAGCTGCCATCCTGGTGTATGAACAGGGGGCACAGCTGCTGGCCCTGGATTTTTAAAGAGGTTTTTATTGCCTTTCCTGGACCCAGGCATTCATCTGCACAAGACTTCAATACCACATTAGCTCCCCTCCCCTTCTGGTCCATTTCTGAGTATCTTAAGTAAGGGACACCTCTTCTGTAGATAGCTGTGCATTTGTTAAGTTGAACACATGCTGGGGACCTGTTCGCAGCTCCCAAAGACACTGGCTCATTCACTTTAAAAGTGCCAAAGAAGGCAATAACAAATGCCACCCTAAATAAAGAGGTATCCCTCCCACAGTTGCATACCTGTGGTAAAGCCTTTAATAACTTGTCAGGGTTTCCACTGTTATGAGTAATCTGTGTTCCCTCTGGTGCCTGCCTCTCCTGGGCCCCCCTTCTAAGAGCTTCCATATTATGAAATGCCTGCATGGGTCTGAGGAACCCACCAGCTTGCTCCAGTAGGATAGGCCCACTATCTAGCCAGATATAATGGAGGGATCCAACCACGGTGGGCCAAAGACAACACATACTGCCCCTCTTAGTATGCAGGTCTGGGCCAACCATGATGAAGCCCTTCCTGTGTCCTAAATTCTGTGAACTCTGAAAGGCTGGCCTTGCCTTCTAGGCCCTGAGGGTCAGCGGGGCCACCAAGTCCTCGACTCATCCTGCATCTGTCATGAGCCAAGGTTCCAGCGTTGTTGGGTCACCACCCACAGGTGCCTGCTGGCCAGTGGAACAAGTTGCCGGAATCTGTCATGCGGAAATTGAGATAGAACATCCGCAGCACCATTATCCATTCCTGGGACATGCACTGCATGAAAAAGGATATTAAACCACAGACAGCCTCGTTACCTGAACTGTCTTAGCCAACTGTCTATTTACAGTACAGATCACTAGAAACAGACTTCTTTTGTTCTCCCCAAATAGTGACTGCCACCAATACAGGAAAATCAAGGAAGATGATGTCCCCCTAATGCTGTGAACCACCCAAGCTTTCTGTCCACCTCTCCACACACCACTGTCCTTGAAAATTAACCCCCAAATTAACCCCAAAACTTATGCCTTCCTAGGCATTGGACTGTACCTGCAGCTCAGTTTTGAGCAACCAGTCTAAATGCCCCATTAAACTCCTCCAGAAATCTCTCCCACACTTCTAAATCTTCCTTCATTTCCCTCATCATTCTGATAAAGAGGTGATGTTTTTGCAGTCTGGAGGCCAACACCAGGCAGGCACAGAATGCCCAACCAGGAGCCAGCACCTGACACGCAAAGTTTAGGTATCCTATGACCATCTGAAGTTCCCTCAGCACAATTTTCTTTGCCTCTTGTGAGAGCATGTATCATGCCCTGACCAATTCCAACTTCCCTTCAGGTAACCTAGAAACATCACGAACTGTGTCCAGTTCATTGCCCAGATATGTTAAACTTTTGCATAGCCTTCTCTTTTTTTCCACGGTAACGGGGACCCCAAGGTGCTCAGGTAGGTTCTGGAACACCTGACGCAAATACTCACAGTACCAGCAGTGCAGCTGGCTCCCACTCTGGTCACTGGGCAACTTGGCAAGCTTAGCTGGGCCCAATGAGCCTTCTCCAAATGGTTGTACTCTCTGACTGGGCAGGAGAACTTGTGGCCTGCTACTTGAGCTTTGCGTTGCAGCAGCACAGTGGCTGTTCAACACAAACCTTGCCTACAGCTGCACTTGCCCTGGTCCTACTTCCAGACCTGGTTCTAGCCCTGCTCCAGCCTACTACCAGCCTTAACTCCAGCTCCGCTCTGGCCTTTCTCCAGTCATCAGTCCAGCTTTGTTACAATCCCATTCCAGTCTTGACTCCTGTCTAGTCTGTCTCCCTGCCCTGCTCCCAATCCTGATTCTAGTTCCAACCTTTGGTTTGACATCTCAGCCCTGACTTTGACTTACCATTTGGCTTGGTGTCCCAATCCTGACCCTGGTTCTGATCTTTGGCTTGGCTTCTCGCCCCAGACTCTGGCTTCACCCTCTGCCCAATATCAGACTCTTGGATTCATGCTGGTCACTACTCTGAACTACCATCACAACCAGCAGACGAAGTTCTGCTCCACCCTCAAGGCAGGTAGGCTACCCATGCCCCAGCATCTGACACACAGTTGCCTGTCCCTAATCCTACTGCAAATAAGCCATTAAGATAGTGCATTGGTTCTCAACATGTACCTCTTGGGGTACACAGATGTCTTCCAGGTGGTACATCAACTCATCTAGATATTTGTCCAGTTTTACAACAGGCTACATAAAAAGCACTAGCAAAGTCAGTACAAACTAAAATGCCATACAAACAATGATTTGTTCATACTGCTCTATATACTATACACTGAAATGTAAGTACAATTATATGGTAAAAATGACAAAGGAAGCAATTTCTCAGTAATAGTGTGCTGTGACACGTATTTTTATGTCTGATTTTTTACAAGTAGTTTGCAAATGGAGTGAACTTGGGTGTACACAAGACAAATCAAACTCCTGAAAGCAGTACAATAGTCTGGCATGGTTGAGAGCACCTCATGATACAGCCCAGCCTCGCGCACAATTGTTCACTCCAACATGGCACTGAATCTGTCAAAAGCAGCACACAATGTTGAGCATCCCCTGGGCACTGTTTATCAAAAGAGTAGTGGCCTTCAATCTGAAACACAAGCAAGTTAAAGTCCCTGGGATTCACTGGAAGCAACTGGAATGCAAACAGTGTTGCATTTAGCGAACATCATCCCAGGACCACACCCTTTAACCATGGCTACCACTGCATCAAATGAGGACTATCTGACTGCACACAGTTGGGGGTCAATATGGTCATTTACTGATGACCCCAGGGGCAGGACAAGTGATGGATAAGACTGTAATCCCTCTTTGTCTTCTGTGGTACCACACCCAAGGGAGAGATGCATAATTCCAGCAATAGAAGGTATGGGAAGGGGCCTGCCACTCTCCCTGCTCTCATTTCCTTGGTGAGTTTTGACCTTACTATATGCTTGAAGCCTTTAACAGACTTCCAAGTTTTCTGCCCAGAAGTGGCACCTCACTCTCCCGCATGGGATTTGAAAATTGGCTGAAGATCAATTCCATAAATCAGCTGCGTCTTTTTCTCTGGGGTAGTCCAATAACAAATTCCGTAACACCCATGTCTTAACTGGAGAAGGAGCCTTTCCTATGGTTACTGCTTCCCCCTGTAGCATCTCCCAAAGCACTGGATTCTTGCAGAAGCCCTTTCCTACCACCCTGTTGGAACCACTCTTTACTCCCATAGCAGGAGAGGGCACTATGCTTACCACCGCACCTTCTACAGCAGTGTTTGACCTTGCATTGGGAGGAAAAACATTTCCCATTGTTAAATGCAAAGCAAACATTCACTTCTATATCTGCATTTTCAAAGCTAGGTTTTGGCACTGACAACCCACTGTCTGTGAATGCCAGCTGAGTAGGGTGATAAGAACATACACTTCTGGAATGGAGCCAAAAGTCTTTCCACATGGCCCCTGCTCCAGGGATGGACCATTTGATGATTACCTGTTCTGTTCATTCCCTCTGAAGCACTTGGCATTGGCCACTGTCAGAAGACAGGATACTGGGCTAGATGGGCAATTGGTCTGTCCAGTATGGATGTGCTTATGTTCTTATAATCATTTTTAGGTAAATATAGGCCAAAAAGTATTTCTTTAGCAATGTGTTGGAAGTTAAATCGTTGTCTTGTTAACAGTGTGAGCTGTATGCATTTTTCCTGAATAACAATGAACTTGTTCAAATCCACAACATGGTTTACAGCTATTTTCCCATTCTTTGAAAAAATTAATAAATAGATACACATATATCATCATTAATTTGTTTGTAATAAGTCTAACCCTAATCCAATGTTTGTTAAAACTGGACAGGATTTATTAAACTGGTTAAAGATTATCAAATATATGCAGATCTTTACATATATTACATTAATTCTCTTTCTAAATATTTGCAAAATTTATCAAGACTTTGCAAAAATTTAAGAAACACTACATGATGTTAAAATTGACTGTGTTCGTAGCACTGATAGAATGTGCAGATTACGAGAGATGCCAGAAAGTCGCGTCACAAGAAATAAGCCACCCAGTAAGAGCAGGGCAGTCCAAATAGCATTTGTGTGTATTTATAAACAGGACATATTTTCAAGAGGAAACTCTATTTAGAAGTTTTTAACTTGATTCTCAGGCCCAGCTGTGGTCTCAATGAAGGATCCAAGAGGATGAGGGGGGCAAAGATGCTTTTGTGCCACCTTTGCATTCCCCAATCCTGACATTTGATGGGACCCATTTCAGTTCCTGTTGCAACTAAATTTCATTCAGCTGCCCACAGCCCCGCTGGGCCATTCTAACAGCTGGGAATTGCCAAAGTGCAAGCCATGACTCTTAAACTGAGGGCTGCAAAAGGGGACAATGTAGAGAGTGACGGATGGTATTACAGATAATGCACTGGACTGAGATTCGGGACAGGACAGCTGAACTCAATTCCCAGGTCTGTCACACACTTCCTATGTGACCTTGAGTAAGTCATGTCAGCCAAGATTTTAAAGTGATGTGATTTTAAGTACTTCAGTTTTTAGGTGCACAACCTGAGACTCCTAAAAGGGGTCTGATTTCCAGAGACTGGGAGCTCAGCCCTTTCTTTAAATCAAGCTCCTTTGAGGTGTCTCAAGTTGAGCACCCATATATTGAGGCACCCAGAATCCCTAGTCACTTTTAAAAAAGGTTGGCCTTAATCCTCTTTGCTTCAGTTCCTCATCTGTAAAATGAGGATGAATGCTGGCCTGCTTCACGAGGTGTTCTGAGGATAGATTCTTCACTGTGTGTGTAGTGTTCAGATATTACTGTGATGAGAGTAATTTAATTACTCAATAGAGCTGGCAGAAATTTTTCATTTGAAATGGATTTTTTTCCATTAAAAATAACCTATTTTTGAAGCAGATACATTTTTAAAAGAAAAGTTCTGGTATTTTCATTTAACCAGGGATTTTCAACTTTCGATTTTTCTATTTCCCCCTCTGTATCTTCCCCTTTATTCCATTTTGTTTTTGTTTTTGTTTTTGTTTTTTTACAATGAATGCAATAGAGTGAATATTGTCTGGGGTTTTTTCCTTGATGTTTCATTTTTCTCTTCTTCTTTTCACTTTTGCCCTTCTGTAATATTTCAAAACTTCATCATCTTTGGAAAGTTACAGAGTGGCAAAGTTAAAGTTTCTTTTTCCATTTGCCACTCTGCAACTTTTCAAAAATCTTTTAAAAAATCACAGAACAATAGAAAGAAAAATAAGGGAAAAACTAAAAAAGGACTCTGTTCATTGTATTGCAGTCAGTGGCAAAATGGAAGAGAAGGGAGGAAGGAAAAGATTTTAGCAAGAATTACAAAATGTTTGAAATTTATAGTGATTTTTGTAAAAAAATATATATTTTTTCCATTTGACCCCTCCAGTACAGAAACTAACATTAAAATATCAACATTTGTAATGACATTTTTTTTCCTTTTTTTTATCTGCTGTAAATACTAGATAGAGACAGTTGTCAGCTACACCGGTTCTCTTCATGCCATAGGAATCCTCAGGAGCCATTTAAACTGATGTTATGGATGTTTTCCACAGTCAGAGCAGCTCAGAGGAGTCTAACCAGATCAGAGAATCTGTCCCTGCAATGTCTCAGTTGTCAAATTGTCTTTTAATTTTACTAAATACAAATAGATGAAATAGAATTTATCAGTATTGGGTAAGTTATTACATATTACAATCCAACCAATGAGGTGTTTATACAAAGGAATTCCATTACAAAGATCACTTTGTGTGTACATATACAAACTGATCTCTATAGCTGAGATTTGTTTCCTTCCTCTTTCCTGCTCTCGTTCCTATGTATGTCACAATATGACAACCCCAAATTGCAAGATCCTTGGGGCAGAGACTATGCATTCGTTCTCTCTGTAAAGTGCCATGAATGCCTATGTCAGTATATACGAATATTAAATAATGATCATGTATATGAAACAGTAAACTTTGCAAATCACACATGTATAGAGAACTGTTTTCCATCTTGCAAAATGGATATAAACTAGCCATCAACAAGTTTAGGCTTGAAATTAAATGAAGGTTTCTAACCATCAGAGGAGTGAAGTTCTGAAACAGCCTTCCAAAGGGTGCAGTGGGGGCAAAAAACCCAACTGGCTTTAAGACTGAACTTGATAAATGTATGGAGGGGATGGTATGATGAGACTGCCTACAATGGCATGCAGCTGGTCTACAACTGCTAGCAGCAAATATCTCCAATGGCCAGTGATGGGACACTAGATGGGGAGGGATTTGCGTTATTACAGAGAAGTCTTTCCCAGGTGTTTGGCTGGTGAGTCTTCAGCACATGCTCATGGTCTAACTGATCACCATATTTGAGGTTGGGAAGGAATTTTCCCCTAGGTCAGATAGGCAGAGACCCTGGGCAGAGGTACCAACTTTCTAATGTGGTGCAGTTGCTCTACTATTTTGGAATTTTGGCTACTAGTTAAACATAGAATTTTTCAAATCACCAGATTATTTTTTTCCTTTCCTAGGGTCATCTAGTGGAAGAGCCGGCCCTGTTTACACGCACATGATATTAGCTGTGAATAATGTATTCACTATCATTTGGGAAAGGCCCACGCCTGCCACAGAGACAGAGCAAGTGGAAAGGATGTGGTTCATTTCAACCAGGGGCAAGTTAACACTGCACCTGCTGGACAAGTTGCAGGCTTTGTTGAGAGTCAGTCTTGGTTTTACACTTTCATGGACAATAATTTCCTGCATGTTTGGAACCCAAACGTTACAATAATATTCCTTTTTTGGGTTGGGGGGGAGGGAGTAATTCTCTCTTATTCTAACACATGTGTATAGTAAAGCCATTCATCTAATCCCGTGGCAGAGACTTTATCTCTTACAGTGTTAAAGTTTAGTTAAAACCATACTGCCAGCTCCTCAGCCCTGCTTCCTCTCCTTTTCACTGTGAAAGACATAGACAGTGGGCTGGTACCATGCTGGAGGCCTGACTCAATAATCTCTTATTAAATAATTATTATAGCTAGGATTGAGGAATCTTCAAAGCTATTCCACTAACAGAAAACAAGATACATTCTTCATTTGGTTTTGCAGATAACTCTTATTTAACCGGGGGCAATGGTCCTTTGGAAACTCCTGTCTTTGGTGCCTATGCCATCAAGTGACATAATGTAACAGACTTTGCTGATGCAAAGACCCTCTCTATGCTGAGGCTGGAAATCATGTTGGCACTTTCTAGTGCTGTTACATTTCAAATCTCATCATAGGCTACTTAGGAACTGTGATAGGGTGTTCACCCCACACAAGCCCTGAAGGAGTTAAGGTGACTCCGAAGGGGGCCATTAACCTAATAGGCTGCACCTGGGGGAGAGTCAGGCTTGAGTGATAAGCACTAACTGAAGATGAAGTCCACCTGGGCTTGTATAAAGCCAGGATGTGGAGAGCAGTAGGTGACTACAAGGAGTGAGTCTACAGTCACTCTCTGGGCAACACACACACTTTTGAGACCCTGAACATGACAGAGGTACTACAAAGGGAGTGAGGGCCCAGGCCCCTGACCAGAGCTGCTTGGCATAATGGTGGAGCCCCTCCCCTGCTGGCATGACAGAAGGGTGGCCAACCCAAAATTGAGCAAGTAGCATTGTGACCATTGTGCTTCTCTCCCACACAAACTTTTGGAGTCCTTCCACCACCCCTGCTTAATTGTACCATAGATCCATGGTTAATAACAAGCTGTCTTGAGAAACATTCAAGCCAAGAGCTTGGTAAGAGAAGTAAGATAAATACCGTGTGAAAACATTTTGGTCCTATAAGGTAAAACAAGTAGTTGGAATTCTGTATGGAATCCATATAACATGGGAGAAAAATACATGCCCTTACTGCATTAGGTAAACTAGTTTCTATAGGAGTACACTGTATATTTCTAAATAGCTGCAGAGATATGCAGCATTAATATTTGAAGCTTTGAGTAGGTTATCACTATATAGTCAATCCATTTATCACAGCTCATTTCTTTGGAAGCCTCTGCTCCTCAGACATTAGTAAGTACTTTGGGAGATCACCCATACAAATGGATTGTCACTTATGTATTATTTTAACTGGCGGCAACAGGGTTAACATTGTGAATTGTGATACACCTTGATAACCAGCAAGCATCAAACTTTGTCAGGAAAGGAGATATACTCTAAACAGGAAGAGACACAGTGCTGCTGAGAATCGCTCATCAAATGCAATAGAATATGAAGGTACAGCTCTGTTTTTTTAGTTCTGCCATCCTATAACAATTCAGAACCCTGAGGACACTGTCTTAGTCAGAGATCTGAAATGCAAATGAACAGTAACGTTGACAACCCAAGACCAAACAAGCACAGAGACAAAGAACTTGACTTGAACGCTTCCTGGAAAGGTCTTGCTGTGAACTCATAGCTTTATGTGGGGCAGAAGCATATTTATATCTTAATCTTTACAAGGATAAACTAGATGGGTAGTTTTATTGATTGCTTTGAGTCCCCCAGAAGATTTTAGTGGAGAGAAAACCTGAAGTGATGGTACAGAGAAATCATTTAGCAGTGGAAGACTTTAGGACTAATGTTTTCAAAGAAAGCCATCCCAAAGTCTTCATTCCACAATAAATCCCAAATCCATTGCATAGGATTACGTCCATTATCCAATGATCCCACCAACATTCACTGAAGTTTGAAAGCTGATGTTCCAGACTATACTCCAGAAATTCAAACATTACACTGATGATCATACACATCCACCAGTCCCGAATCATTAGCGTTTTTAGGTACCAGCCAAGGAAGTGAGCAGGAACAAATCCATCCAGTTTGTCCCAGTCATTGTGAAATGGATCAGTCTTGTTGCCTGGATCGTAAATAAGGCAGTTCCCACCATAGTCTCTTTCTGGCAAGGCAACTCCTAAATTTGGATCAATGTATTTCATGAACTGTCTGCCATCGTGTACAGTCTGGAAGAGTATAAAGATGAGGAAGAGCTCATACACAACGCTGACACACAGCCAAAACCTCCAATAAGCTATAGACTTATAGGACTAATGAAACATCTGTCCAACATGAAAGTTTTAGGGTCTGATTTAGCCCCAAGGAATTATCATTCAGGTCACTCAAGTAGCAGAACATTCTCATGCCTTCTTTTTCTTGAAGATGCATTCCTTCAGATGAGAAGCTAAGGCCAGCTCCCTTCTGCATTCCTCTGGTAATTTGTCATAAGGTTCCTTAGCAGGAAGTTATAATCCCCAACAAAGTCAAATACTTTTGATAATCACAATGTTATTCATCCAACAGGACCATCAAAGATACTTTGCAGACACTCTCAGCAAATGCAAGGAGTAATATGAGAACTTTAATCCACACAACACTCCACTCCAGACTCTGCCATCTCCTTCAGAAGGCACAACCAACCAATCGGGGCATCCACAGTCCGGCGGAGAGATCAGAATTCTATGCCACTTGGGGTAAGGGGAATAATCAAGCTGTGCTAGCCAACAGTCCTGCCCTCAGTTTAAAAAGATAAAGTTCTAATTAGACCTGAGCACAGATTTGGTAATTAATGCTGAAAAGCAGGTGAAACTCTCCTGCTTTAGAGTTCATTCCAAATTGAAAAGTTGGCCCAGCTTTGCAATTCTTTCAGTTGACCCTGAGTTGAGTTTTAGGCTGAATTCAACCTTCTTTAAAGATGTCAAAGGGCAGCTTGTGGTTCGGGATGGAAACAAAACAAAACTCGGTAGAAAGTCAATGCTGCACCTCTGAAATTGAAAACATGCAAAACTCATGCCTCATATGATTCCCACCTGAAAACGTAAGTCTCTCCTCAGCACCTTGGGGAGGGAGGCATTTAGTCAGAAACTCAGTCCAGGTTCACTCAAATTTGGCCGAAATTCACCTGAAACATATAGCAAAACTCAAGAGCTGTGTGCATAGGTATTGGCAGCTCTAGCGCCAGTGTCCATGACTGTGTGTTGTTCATTATTTAGTGCTACACTAGCAGAAGCAGTAGCTCTGGGGAAAGATGCCAAAGAGAAAAACACATGGAAAAGGGATAGTGAGAGGCCTACTGTGGCCATACTGTTCCTGCTCTGCAGCAATAGAAAGAGCTTCCTGCTCTCCCTCCTTGCACACTTATTGTAACATCTCTTAGTGTCACTTTCTGGCCAAGAGCACTAAGTGGCAAATCAAAAGGTATCTCATACTTGGCACATGCCTAGTGCTGGTCTTGGATATCTTCTTCAGCCTGTCCCCCTCCCCTCCACACACACGCTGTCTCTCACCCTATCAAGAGATTCCATGATGCTTTTGCCTTTTACCCCTTCATCTTCTTCCTACTTAAAATAGAGAATTCCTTTATTTCCACCTAGCCGCACAAGTTTGGTTGCTGATGGAGCACCACAGCCAAAGGGTTATCCCCTGTGACCACACTCTTCACACATCCCTAGGACTGGCTATGCACTTGCCAGTAATATCGCTATGCTCTGCAGGGCCCTAAGAAAAGAGTTTGAGCTGTGAGTGGTTGATACTTGCATGGCTCAAAAGAGTGCTTGTCTTGCTTGTGCTTAAGGCTTGGCACCAGCTGCAACTTGCATAATATCCAAGGACACTGGGAAACCAGACAAGTCAAATACATGACAAACTTTTTGCTGGATGTTCTGTTCCAAAACTAATTATGGCTGACTGATGCCAACTGGTGCATAGTCTCATCAGCAGCCATGTCACTCCCATAAAGAGATTTACCTGAAACATTAAATTTGCATCTGGATCCAGATACATATTTGTCCAAGGTTTAGAATTGACATTTGGGTAGCTGGAGTTTTACATTGCTTCATTATAGAAATAAGAGCTGGATGTAAAGTTCAGAGCCAGATCTGAAATACCCCAAATTGAAGGAATAGTCAGATCAGAGATTTTGAAACAGGGATATGCCAAAACCCGCAGCATCAGAGTGGGGAATAATACAAAAGGAGAGGAAATAAACAAGAGTACAGATAAGAGAGAAAATCGTGCTTCTCAATTATACTGTGGGCTTGGCACACAATACTTGCCTTTCACTGTCCACTCAGTTTACCATAGCTTGGAATATTACTCACGGGTTCATCAAGGTACTTAGGTATGATTATGAAAATATTCCAGGAATCCCAGCTTGTCAATAACTTCATTAAAAGGACTAATCTGGAACAGAGGAATAGCTGTTCCTATATTGCATGGCCATTTACTTCTATCTGAGGAGTGTCCCTGATTCAGAATGAAACATCACAATAGTGCATCATACATATCTGTTAATTCTTTATTTGCCCTGCATGCTCTTTTTCAAGGTGTTTCTTATGAAACTTAATAGATGTTATTGATATAATTGGGTTTAAAATGTAATGAGCCAAATTGTCTAAACAGGAAGAGACACAGTCCTAATTTCTGCATATGTTGAATTTTTGTATTAAAATAGGCTTTTCCACACAAACTGATTAATTTGAACACTTAGCTACCCTAATTTGCATGGACAGAATTCCCACTTGTGTACACAAACAGTGTACAAGCAAACATGTATTTGCAATTTGCAAATCCAATAATTAGGCAAGCATTGAGGAAACTTGTGTGTGCAAATGTCAGTTTCTGTGTGCCAACAGGTACACACACAACTGTGTGCACAGGAATCAGAGGCCCTCTGAAAATATCCCTCTCTCTGATAAAAGCAACATAAGTTATTTCTCAGATAGGGGAGGAGAGAGAGCACTTCAACAGCCCTAATTAAAACACATTTCTGTTTTATAGTTTGCAACAACTACAGGGAGCAGTAAGTTTGCTTGATATATTTGTGCGGAAAATACAAAATGTCCTTTTATTTTATGAATAAATGTATTACTTTTCTTCAAGTTTACGCATTTTTTAAAAGGTGAAACTATTTTGTTACACTTGCATGCTGAGTATGTTTGTTTAACCCTGCATTATTAGGATATTTTGAATTATGAGTTAGAAAGGGATGAATGTTCCATCTTTATAGGCCTGATTCCCAAAAAAGCATCCAATTACACAAACAAAATACACAAACTATTTTGCACATGCTGTTATCATGACTGTACATGCAATCCTGTTGATACCTATATGAACAAACAGCCAAGTTCTCAGCATTTTGCACACACAATTGCATACATATGGGGAAGACTATGCCAGGCTCAGAAGATCTGAGATAAGCATCCGTACCTAAGTTGCTGGGGAAGGCATTTATCCAAGCCAAACCTCCACTCCTTTGGAGATTTACCCATCACTAGTGTAAGGTGTTTATGTCACCACAAACAAGAGGTAGTTAATTCCACATTGAGTCACAATGGACTAAATTCTATTCTCACTTCTAATGGTACAAATCTACAGAAACTCCACTGAAGTCCACTAGAAGTTACATCAGTGTAAAATGGTGACAGATCAGAATTGGGCCCAGTATCACTCACCTGGCCTGATAGCTTCTCATCAACTTCTTTAATCTTCCAAGGTCAAAGACCTCTCTCAGTTCCAAAGCAGATCATAATTCAAATACTATATTTACAGTCCCAGGCTCCCTTTTTAATAACACTACTTATTTTCTTTTCTGGTAACTTCATTACCACCTACAAATCTTAGACAAGACCAGGAGAGCACACATGTTTCTGGGAGAAAGGATCCCAATTTCTGAGGCAGTATTACTACCACCATCATCATCTACTTATTTCTGCCCTTGATAACATCCTCTGAAAAGCTGGCAGATGTGAAACTTGAGATACTCATGGGCCTCCAAACATCCCATAGTTATAGGTATCCAAAGTGGTTCAGATCTTCTCCAATTTCTATGCTGATCATACATCTTCTTCTGAAAAAGGCGGGGGGAGTAATATGTGTGAAAGAGAGAAACAGAGACTAGGCTAATCATATTTCTCCTTCAGAAAAGGGGGGATGAGAGAGGGAGAGAGATTACATAGAGAAGAGCTACAAAATTTTAAACATATGGATATATTATCCGTGTGCAAAAGTTTCCTAGAGAGAATATTTCCTTTTGGATGATTTAACAAATGTAAACTGGATCAAGTCTACATTATGCAAGAAATATGTTAGCTTTCTTTGATAGTCACGCACATATGGCTAGAACTAGCTGGATATGGTACCATCCTATAAGCTGAAAACAGAAATAAATTGAAAGATTTATAAATTGGAGGTGCAATTCTTCAGCTACATTCATTTAAAGATGGTGAAATAAATGACAAAAGCATTCACTCAGAATGTTTTATGAAGCAGAGCTAATGTGCAGGTTTTGTGACCTGCAGTGACTTTAACTTCTCAGTAAATCAAAAAGCTTAACAAATATTAAGATGGCAAAGATTACCTGTGTGTGCCAGATTTTATCTTTTATCCCTTATCATTTAGGAAATGAAAAGCTTGACTCGAAAATCAGACAGTGAGTCATGTGACTCAGGAGGTCTGGCAGTCCCACAATACAAGGACCTGCAGCAAGAGACAGAAATTCCACATTTCCTGATTAGTTTTCAATCCTTAAGAAAATGTAGGTTTTTTATTGGCAATCAAATGAGTTTTAGAATCAGAGCAATTCCTTTTAAGTTCCATTGCATAAAAATAATTATGACCTACAGAAAATAGCGAAACGAATGATTTACCTAACGGTAAAGTGCAGGGGCAGCAGCATATTTGACTCTGTGAGGCCTTGAGCTTTTGGGGGACTCAACAATCCAGCACTGATTTGACAAATCACAGGCCAGTGCATTTTACCTCTCCAGCTATTAGTGTAGGCAGGCAGGAAACTTGTTGCTAGATCAGATTCCTGATGCCCAGGGATCCCCCAGAACAAAATCTAATCATTTTAAAAGCATTACAAATAAATCCTGATATTACAAATGCCAGTTAATATTAATGAAAATTTTCATCAAAATTTCACATTTTGAATTTTTGAACTAGCTCTATTAGCTGTTAAAAATGGGATGAAATTATACAAAAATATTAATCAAAAACTCTGCTTTTTTCAGTAGAATTCAGAATGTTCATGATGAATTTCAGCAACATCTAACTTTTAAGCATCTAGAAAATCACAAGAACATCACTGCCTTTCATAAAGCCAAGTAAGGCACTTAGGTTCCATTTGCAATTCCCAGCCAGGAACCTCTTCCCTAGAAACAGGCAGCTTAAGGGACCTAGGCACTTAATCCTTTAATCATTCTGGTGGCTCTTCTCTGAACCGTCTCCAATTTATCAACATTCTTCTTGAATTATGGACATCAGAATTGGCCACAGTATTCTGACAGTGGTAGCACCAGTGTCAAACACAGAGGTAAAATAACCTCTCTACTCCAACTCAAGATTCCTCCATTTATTCATCTCAGAATCACATTATCCCTTTTAGTCACAGCATCACCCTGGGAACTCATGGGCAGCTAATTATGGCCTGTGTTATACAAGAGGGCAGACTAGATGATCACAATTGTCCCTTCTGGCCTTGGAATCTTTGGATCTGTGAATTGTGACAATCTAGCCCAAAAAGAAGAAAATATTATGCATGCCTTAACCTGCCATTTTTTAAACTTATTTTTACTGCCTTGGTTTAAAGTCTCCTATAGCAGATACCTTCCCCCAGAGTGATTTTTAAAAGGTGTTGATGGCTCTGACACAGACCTTACAAGGTTTATGAATGAACTACTGCAGAGTAAAATCAGAACCTGTAGCACATGACCATAATCTTCTACCAACAGAGCTAAAGAAGTAACTACGTTAACTGATAGAAGTAGCAGGCTCCCACCTTCCATGTGAATCAGTTACTAGAAGGGGACATGACACACTCAGCCAGTGTGTTACACTAAATGTAAAGAAAGGAGCCAAATTCTTGCAGACCTCAGAGTGATTAGCGTCAACTATGAATGTTCAGCTATGTAATGGACTTTAATAACTAAATGCATTGCTATAACTTCAGTTCTTAATAAAGTTTCATTTACCTATTCATTTTTCTGTCCTTCAGGTTCTTATTAAAATGAATAGTTGGCATCTCTCAGGCCTGCCCCCTTTCACATCTTTGTCAATAGGATGATATCACAGCATTTTGCAGTTATGCTGTTTGTGATAGAAAGTGTCAAGTGCCTCTTTATATGCAATTTTAATATTTTACTCTCCATTATTTGCAATACCTCCAAGAAGTTTGAAAATAACACTATTTCCTTAACAAGTTTGGCCTTTTATTCTTTATAGTTAGCAAATAATTTTCTTTGGAGCCTATTTCCTGCTGCCACAGATTACAACTTTCAGTTAAGTTGCACTGCTCATATATTCTGGGCCATGGGAGAATCAAGGCCCTGGCTTTTTCTAGCACCTTAGCAAATGTGGCTGCCTCTTGTTTGTTCTCTAATTTGGAGACACGCAGCAAAGGAGGAAGACATTCAGCAAACTCAGGAGATTTGAGTTGAGTTCCTAGCTCTGCCACAAACTTCCATTTGAGAGAGGCTGGGGACAGGTATGTGTACCTGATGGCATGGGCCTCTTTTGAGGGCCTGAAACACCAATTGCACCTCCTCCTCTCGCCACTGTGGAATATCAGAGCTAATTTTGATTCCATTAGGAGCCTAGTTACAGGCTGCTGAGCTGAATTCACTTTGGGCCAATGGTGCACCAGCACTGAGGCTCCCCTACTACAAGCTGAAATCACAAAAGAGCTGAAATTGCTGAGTGCTGTGGGGGACCTGAAGATATATTGCTGAGCGACTGGTGGAGTTCAATTTTTTTTTCTGGGGGAGGGATAACTCAGTGGTTTGAGCATTGGCCTTTTAAACCCAGGGTTGTGAATTCAATCCTTGAGGGGGCCATTTAGGGATCAGGGGCAAAAATCTGTCTGGGGATTGGTCCTGCTTTGAGCAGGGGGTTGGACTGGCTGAGGTCCCTTCCAACCCTGATATTCAAAACAAACAAGCAAACAAAAAACATGGCCAAGTCACTTAATCTCCCAATTCTCCAACTGTAAAATTGGGATGATGCTAATACTGCCCTGCCTCACAGCAGCAT
This sequence comes from Gopherus flavomarginatus, assembly GCF_025201925.1. NCBI lineage: Eukaryota > Metazoa > Chordata > Testudines > Testudinidae > Gopherus > Gopherus flavomarginatus. The sequence continues at coordinate 49,489,372 of NC_066620.1, forward strand.
TGTGAGGATAAAGCCACTAACATTTTAAGCTGTTCACAAACCAGAGTTAAAAGAGAAGTGCCCATATAGTGATAAATAGGACAGCAGAAACCTACTGACTTTGAGGCTGAAAATAGAGGAGAGGTTTAGGCATGCAATGGCAGAGTTCTTGTTTCATTTATATTTCTTCAATACAGACAAGTATGTAGGCATATTGGTGTGACAGAATGGTTTGTAATCAGGAGGACATTCCCCACATTATTAAAATATTGAAAAAAATACAATTTATTGTAAGGTTTCAAGTATTTAACAAAGCCCTTATGAAATCTTATAGAGACTTTTGCAAACTCAGCTCACAAGCTGCAAAACTCGTGGGACACATATGTGGGGCAGAAGGAAGGAAGGTTGGGAATGAGTTGTTCTGGTGACTTTCCATGTATTTTCAGACCTTCTATTATTTTTGTAAGTGAACCTTTAACTTTCTATAGTGCTGCTAAAACTTTGTGATTTTGTTTCATTCTCTTAAGGGTTTTTAGCTGAAGTGATGGGTTTTTAAAGAACAAGTTGAAGAAGAGTTTTGCCTGGAAATTTCTGTAGGGTTTAGGGATTGGTTGATTGAACAATTCTTAAACTTTAAAACCCAACCAGTGGCAGGGGTGGTCTTGGCAGGAATAAAATTCCCTGAATTTGGACTATACAGGTTAAATTTGCCAGACTGGGACCATATATAGCATGCAGCATTTAAAAGCTCTGAATTGGGACCATGTGTGACTTAAAGTCTAGTCATCGGGCCAATGAGATATTGCAATGCCCGTATAGGAACAGCTCCACAGAAACCTCATTTCCCAGCTTCCTCACCTCTCTTTTTTTTTTTTTTTTTTTTTGCATCCCTTAATGTTGCAAAGCATTCAGAGGACCTGAAGCCCTGTGTTTCCCAGTCTCCAGCTCCTCACCACTGCCTTTCCAGCCTCATAGAAGAGAAGCATCATTCAAAAGTCTTCCCCTCATTGGTGTCTCCCATGCTGTGGGATGTGACTAAATTATTGCGCATGCAAATACAGAGACTCAGCTGAGAGAGTGGCTGCTGCATCATGGCCTAAAAAATTCTGTATTGATGCAATTTTGCACAAGGCACTTTATATAAACACACACACACACACACACACACACACACACACACACACTATTTAGGAATCCACCCTGAAGTTCCCACTGACAGTGCTCTCTCCTCTTTCAGATGCAGTGACCTTTTCTGGATTTGTTTCAGTCTTCATGAGAATTGGCTCATGTAATTGAATCTTGCTTGTGTGCACGCAAAACGTCTGATACAGTAGTTGTATGGGAAGAGGTACACACAGAACAGAACCCTGATTTGACTACATGGACATGTACTGGTTTGCTTCAAATGCTGCTAAGTAAAGAAAGGACACAGGATAAGTAACTCACCCAACAGGCCAAAAGAGTCACAATGGCTACTTAATTATGAAACTCTTCTAGGCACTTATCTATTAATTCACGGTGTAATGTAGTGTCAAGCGGAGGAGAATAAAGGTTAACATATTCTATTAGTCCCAATTGTTACAAGAATTTCATTGCACAATACGGTTCATTAAATGTGGAATCTAATAATTATGTTCACCATAATAGAAATTATTCATATGAACATGATCTGAATAGCTGTGATTTATTAATTTAGACATAAATTTAATTAACAATTGATTTCAATTGAGTCTCACGTTGAACAATAAGTTTTGTTGTAAACCATATGATGGAAACAATATCAAATGAGAAATATGAAGTTATAGGAAGCAAGATGTCACTCCATTTTTAGGTTTTCTATTACTGCTTTCTGCTTTATAGAAAGGGTTGTTTGCCGTGTTGTTGTAGCCATGTTGATATCAGGATATGAGAGATACAAAGTGAGTGAGGCTTGTCCCTTCTACCAACAAAAGCTGGTCCAATAAAAGATATTACCTCACCCACCTCGTCTCACTCATAAAAAGAGTAGCACTTCAGTGAAGCATGGAAACTAATTTCGTATCTGAGGTTTTTCCCCCAACATTGGTAAGAGTCCTAGTTGGCTCTCCTGTGTGCCAGATCAAGCCACAAAGATGGGTTATAATGCCGAATCTTCAAAAGCACCATTTAATTTGCTCCCGTTTCTCTAGCCACCTCATTTCTTCCCACAAACAACAGAAGCTTGCATGTGCAAATAGCTGTCACACGTGGAAACAGAATGGAAGTAAACTACTTGATTTGCCTTATATACAAATGACTGCAAGAGCAAGAGACTGAACAAGGAAAACTGTGGGTGCAAATCATGGTCCATGCAACATAGTGGGACCAAACTTCAACATCAGGTTGGGGCCTCTTTGAAAATATGGTATTAAGTGTACCAGTTAAAGGCCCTGGGACACAGCAGGACTTTGAATACATTTATTCTTCACTTTGTATTCAAAATGATTCCGGCAGTCAGGACCCAATCCTGATCAACTGAACCCAATATTAAACCACTTGTCCCCTGAAGGCAATATTAAGAGACCTGCAGTGAATAAATTAGTTTTGAGACCCTGCACAGGGGAAGACTTTTTATACTGAAGTCAATGTGGCTCTCTCAAGACACAGGGCTGCATGTAGGCACCTAAACTCCCTCAGCAACTAAGCTCTGCCACAAACTTCCATTTGAGAGAGGCTGGGGACAGGTATGTGTACCTGATGACACTCACTCAGCAACTAAGTTTTTGCAGTTTAAAGATCCCCAGGCACCTAGGTTTCTGGGCATGAGTACTACCTATCTCCCACCAAAGCCCCAGAGCAATTCAAAAACCAGGGGAACACAGGCATTCAGCTGCCTAAGTCACAGGTGGAGCCTGATCCAGTTGGCAGCCTCAGGGGCAAGACAGCAACAACTTCCCTCATAACTTTTAGCCCAGTACTCACATGGGCTGTGGAAGACCCCTACTTCAAGTCCCCACTCCACCAGAGAGGGAGAAGGGATTTGAAAGGCAATCTGCCACCTCTTGAATGAGTGATCTAAGCTAAGATATTCTGGTATGGGGCTCCCTCAGTCTCTCCTCTTGAAGCTGTGGATAACTAATTTAAGAGCCATGTTGTGGGAGGGTGAGGGGGAGAGGATAAGAATGATTATGTAGCCTGATGCGCTGGTTAGGCCTCAACTGGAGTATTGTGTCCAGTTCTGGGCACCGCATTTCAAGAAAGATGTGGAGAAATTGGAGAGGGTCCAGAGAAGAGCAACAAGAATGATTAAAGGTCTTGAGAACATGACCTATGAAGGAAGGCTGAAAGAATTGGGTTTATTTAGTTTGGAAAAGAGAAGACAGAGGGCACATGATAGCAGTTTTCAGGTATCTAAAAGGATGTCATCAGGAGGAGGGAGAAAACTTGTTCACCTTAGCCTCTAATGATAGAACAAGAAGCAATGGACTTAAACTGCAGCAAGGGAGATTTAGGTTGGACATTAGGAAAAAGTTCCTAACTGTCAGGGTAGTTAAACACTGGAATAAATTGCCTAGGGAGGTTGTGGAATCTCCATCTCTGGAGATATTTAAGAGTAGGTTAAATAAATGTCTATCAGGGATGGTCTAGACAGTATTTAGTCCTGCCATGAAAGCAGGGGACTGGACTCAATGACCTCTCAAGGTCCCTTCCAGTCCTAGAGTCTATGAATCTATGGTTTGAGCACTAGCCAAGGCTCTGCAAGACTCAGGATCCAGAGCCCCTGCTCCAATGACTCTTAAATTAGTTATATCCAGTGGAGCAGCTTTAACAGGAGAGGCTGATGGAGCCCCACCTCCCATCCGAATATCCCATGGCTCAGTGATTGGGGCACTCCCAGGACAGATATCCCTGTTCAAATCCCTTCTCCTCCTCAAGTAGAGGGAGAACTTTTACCAGGGGTGTCCCACATCCCAAGTGAGTACTCTCACCACTGATTCTTCTCTTCGCCCCATCTTACAAAAATGCCTTAGGCACCTAACTGCAAAGAGAGCTCACAACTGAACATTGCTAGCAGAGGGACTGCCTCCCTGCAGCTTGGATTTAAGGCATGCATCTCCAAGAGAGAGTGGGCCTCAGCACATATCCTTCTCATTAGCAGCTCCCATTGGTTAGTTTAAGTGGTTACCCATCTAGCATGCTGTCTTTTGTGAATCGTATTCTAAGGATATGTCTTCACAGAAACTAAACACCAGAGCTCTGGCTGCAGACTGTTTCATTGTTGTGCAAACTTCCAAAGCTCCGGGACCCTGTGAGGTGGGAAGGTATGTCTACACGGTGATAAAAGACCCACAGCAAAGCCACGACGGGCCCAGGTCACATAACCCAGACATGTGGCTCGGGCTGAGGGGCTATACAATTTCAGTGTAGATGTTCAAGCTCAGGCTGGAGCCCAGGCTCTGGGACTCCCATCCACCGCAATTGTATAGCCCCACAGCCCAAGTCAGCTGACCAGGGCCAGCTGCAGATCTTTTGTTGCAGTGTAGACATACCCCAAAGCATCTGTCTCTCCCCATTCATTGTATTGGAGCTAGGTGCCTAACTTGGGCTTTGTGAATCGCAGTGTGTGCCTGTGATTTTTCTAGGCAGCTAAGGGTCTGATGAATATCATAAGGAGTTTCTTGTTTTAGAGGGGAAAGGTACCCAGATAAGACTAAACAAAGAGCATCAGGACAAATGAGCCAGATCAATACTCCCAATAATCCACTTCCTTCTATTCCCTCTCCCTTTCTGGTGGCATGTTTAATTATCAACTGTCATTTTAGTGTTTCTTCTTTCACATCCATACTATGCTGAGGTGATCACTTGTGATATTACTCTTTATTGTTACTGAATGCTACGCGCAGCTCTGCCACCAATTTGCTTAACCTCTCTGTGACTCAGTTTCACCATCTGCAGAGTAAGAATAACAATACCAGGAATTCTAGGAACCTTAATTCATTAACGTTTTTAAAGCACTTTGAGGTTCTCATGTAGAAGACACTGTAAAAATGCAAAGTATGATTGATTCAAACTAACCTTCCCCTTGAAACATCACCATTTGAGCTATAATTCCAAATCCTGACTATGATCAAGTGCTACATAGTGAGATTAACTACATTAATGCTTAAAGCTGTTGTTTTCCCTCCTCCCACTCCCATGTTCCCAAGCTGATGCTTGTGTGGATCTAATCTTGGACAATTCCTTAATGATGTAGATTTTTATTTGAAAACTGCTATTACATTTTCCTGGCTTCTAGCAGGTTTTATTCTCATTGCATCTAAAATGTCAGAGTTTTCATTAACTATAAATATACCACTCTTAGTATAAACCTTCGCAATTTGTGTGTCTGTATTCATACACAAAAGGTAAAGACTAAGTAATATTTTTACATATATACATTTATATGCACAAACATAGAGAAAATTCATGATAATTTGAAGAGGCATAAGGGGTTTACCAGCTTGAGTTTGGAATGGCCACATATTTTACAGGAAAAGTATGTTTGATGTTTTAGAATGTTTTTATTATTATTATTTCTTGTATCCCTTCCCCTGCAAAGTAAGGTTCCCTGGGTACCAGGATTCTAACTGTTCAGGTCTCAAAAATTGCATAGACCTCAAAGAGAGAGAAAAATTATAACTAATACATTGTTAAAAAAAGAGCTTTCCTATAAGTAATACTGCTGCATTCATATTTTGAAACGCAAAGGTACAAAGTTATAGTTGAGTTTTCGGCCCTGGGCCAGATACTGACCTAAATTTCACAGAGCCACAATCTGCTACATATCTATGCTGATTTACACTAGTGAGGATCTGGCCCACAGACATGTGCAGAGGTTGTTTTAAGATCACCTTTGCATCTCTTAATATGCTGCAGCTCTGTGTAGGGCCAGTCCCCCTGGCACCATATGTTATCTGAGCCTTAGCTCCTCCTGAGAGGTGCTTCATATCCTTAACAACTGCTGAAGCTAATAGGGTGTATGGGAACTCAGCACTTTTGCAAAATCAGGCCTGTGTGAGTACTACTAGTAACAACTGGTTGGCAAAGATGCCTAGAAACTGGGACAAGTGCTCTCTTTTTAAGGTGACTATTATAAAGTTAAATAGATTACAGAGATCTTGTAAAATAATCATCTCTAATTTTAAGAGATTCATTAGTCTGTCTAGAACCCAGGAAACACAAAAATGTGTTCTATTTCTTCTTAACTGCTCTCATTGAATTAGCATTACAAGGGCATATTAACTATTATAAGGAGACAGCAATTTAATTAAAAACTATGCATACTGGTATTGCTGATATGTTAATTCTATAACTGAACAGTAACTTTAAAAGAGCAGAAATACCAACTTTGACAACCTACATGCAATTAAATGTGCTTCCCAGTGTTATGAGTATGCTTTTAAAATAGATGTAATGACAAGTGTTGTTATACTGATCTACAGTGAAGAGGATGCATAAGACCCTGCTCAATAAATGTGACTGATTTACAACAATCTCTGTGCTCACAAATAGTGTTTTTGAAGATAACTTTATTAAGCACAACAGGGCCACTCAGGATGCCAATGCCTCATTCAGCCACCAGTCCATGTGCACCTCTCAACCAGAGAGAGCAGCAATGCTCCTGTAAATTGACTAGCTCACTGGTGTCTCAAGGATCCATAGGAATTTTTGCAATTATCTTCTACCATGACACTCAACAATCCTTGAGGGCAACACAATATCACATAAAACAATGTAGATTCCCAGCAGACAATGCCCAGGAGAAATGGTGTCTCTTAGAATCTTCCAGTCAGTTCAGTTCAAACAACTTTTTAGTTCATCTACTTTGGTGATTTTCCAGTGCAGCTGAAGTCCCCAAGCAATGGGTCCCTTAGAAGCCCAAAACTTCTAATCTGGATTTGCTGAAATATCATGACACCCATTCTCTGGCTGGACACCATGTCCCAGGAAGTCTTTTCATCCATGTATCTCTGACTTGAATGGATCTGCCAATATGAGATGCTATTGTGGATGCCACACTTGACTGCAGGAGTCATTGGGTCCATGATCAACTGGCCAAAAGCATAGCTTGGTCCCCAGAGTTCACTTTAGTGCAAAGAAGCATTGTCAGGTAAAGCTCAGTGCAAAGTCTTCCCATGTGGGGCATGATTCAAGACTGACAGTCTTACAAAGAGGTATCAACAGTCTGACAAATACCATTTCCTCGAGCCATCAAGTGACAACATGAATATAGGGGATTCATGGCTTCAAGCACTTTTGTAGCTCTGATGGCACATTTCCATATGATACTTCATCTAAAGCCCCTGAGATAACATGCAGGGACTCTCACGAGTCACATCTCACCAGCAAACTGCAGAAGCCATGGATATGTATAGCCTGATTTAGGATGTTCAAGCAGAGGGGCTTCATACCCAAAGGACTTGGTCTTTGCAGGAACACCACCTGAGTTTCAATGTTCTAAAGATCAGGATATTAAGAACCTTCAGATAGTTGGTGCTAAAGGGGTGACCTTGATTCAAATGAACAAGCAGGCCACCCTCATTTACTGCAATAAGCATGAAGGCACCAGATTGTAACTCATGTTGGTCCTGCAGGTGTGGGAGTAGACTCTGTCCCACCAAACACTCCCAGTCCACACTGTCCTGTCGAGAAGGAACATGATCATAGGCAGATGGAGTTGATCCATGATAGGTTCTCATGAGCGGTCTCCGTTTCAGTGAGTGAGGAAGCAGCACTTTCTATAGTGAGGAACACTAGAAAAAGATAGCTTTGCCCTCACCTGAACAGGAAGCTCCTGGTCTTAAGCTCAGGACACCAATGAATGAATGAACTTCAAGGCATGCCTCTTCCTTTTACTGGGGATACAGGTTTCTTTATGTCTGTCTACCAGATCTCAGGTACAAAAGCCCTATCAGTTGCAAGACAGACAAAGGTTCAGTCAGATTAATAGTCCCACGTGGGCCTGGAGTAGTAAATTTCTCAGCATTGTTGCAAATGGCCAAAGCAAATAGCATAAGACTAAGGTAATGTCGTGGAACCAGAGCTCTTTACTCCATCCCACTGCAGAACCCTTCTTCTGACACCTTGTCTCTCTATGTAAGGTTACAGCTCCAAAGGCACACTGTGTCCAAGCAAGTGGCCCAAGTCCTTTTGCTTTATCAGACGCCACCAGCAAGAAGGGCTTGCAGTTGCAAGTGGAAAGGTTTTACAGTTTGATGCAAGCAGGCCTACATGAACCCCTTTGCTTGCCCTGCACAAAAACTATTTGACTACCTTCTTCATCCGTCTCAGTCTAACATAAGACTAACTTCAGGCAGGGTCATTTGGCAGCTGTTTCCACTATTCTGACTTTTTGTTTCATTTGACAGCTATTCCATAGTCAAAGCCAAAAGTAAGAGGACCATGTTGAAACAGAGGTCTGGCTGCATATCTCAATGCAGTCATCTGGCTGATACAACATCAAGGTTCCTCCACTTCTCTCACTGATCTTTTATGCAAATATGAATGTAGGGAAGCCACACAATCCTTACTTCATGCACTTTTATGTTACTACGACTTGGATTTGTCTGTTCTGAAGAACTCTTGCTTTGACAACTCATTCCTATGGTATCTGTTTCTGAATTTATAAAACTCAATCCTCCCACTTCTCTCTTCCTGTTCCTTAAGTTAGGCAAATATTTAGAAAGCTTTCATTTTTCAGGACACTTCCTATAGTCTTAGAAAGTTTTAAGCTTCTTGATGTTTCAGAAGCAATTTACTCTTTCCAGGATACTAAAATTAACAAAATTTCTCTCTCATGGGCATTGGCCTCATTCACCCTGCCTATGGCAGTGTCTATCGTTACCTTTTCGGGATATCCTTCAAGCATCTTACTCTCAAAAGAGAGAGAATCATGTGATGGTGGTTGATGGTAAAGAAAAATAACTTACTTTGTATTAGCAGCAAAGAGTCCTGTGGCACCTTATAGACTAACAGACATATTGGAGCATGAGCTTTCGTGCTCCAATGCGTCTGTTAGTCTATAAGGTGCCACAGGACTCTTTGCTGCTTTTACTGATCCAGACTAACACAGCTACCCCTCTTATACTTACTTTGTATTATACTTATTTTGAAGTTTTCTCCCAGAGTTTTGTTCTTATTTGAGACACATACACACACCTTCCCCTAAGAATTTAAGAGTTCTTCTTGTAAGTGTTACGCTTTTGTATTTATGGCTACGTATATTGTTTTTTCCTTAATCCCTGGGAGGCGTTTGGTTTTATGCAACCATCTTCCATTCCTTACAAAGTTAATAAGACATGTTGACACAGGTTAAATATTTTAATCTTTTGCTTGAAAAAAGAACTAACAATTTGAAGGCATCGCTGGGCTGTACCATTCATTCACACTGTAGAGTCATAATCTTTCACTTCTTATTGTACGGGTGGTAAAACTCTCCACAACTCTTTAACTTTGGGAGTTCTTGGCCTCCATCAGGCTGGAGATTTGAAACTCAAAAGCTACAGTCTCGTGGCATGATGTGTTCAGGATAGCAGAATTACAAAATAAGGAGTTTTCTTTATGTTCATCCTGGTCCCATAAGTTACATCAGCTGTCAGGTGAACCCACTCAGTATCTGAGGCACAAAGCCACCACTTTTTTTGTCTGCTATTTCAGCACTTCCAGACCCATATAAAACTTGGAATGATGGAGGGGCAAAAATGTGTTTTTAAACAGCGATAAATAAGAGAGCCAGTTATTTTCAGACATCACAAACAGGTGGGCTTGTCTGTGCTTGAGTTTTGTTTTTTTCTTTAAAGGTGTGAGTCAGTATTATCTGAATTAGTTCATCTGTTACTACAATAACCTAACTCTCTCAGATCTTAATGCCATGATTATCACGAGCTTGTCTACATGGTGTACTAGTCCACACCAGAGAGATGTAAATTCTAGTGTGCACTAATATATTGCACACCTTCTGGCCCACGTAGAGCCTGCTAGCACGCACTGAAAGCTCCCTAGTGAATGTTAATGTAGCCCTGTTTCAAACAGTACTTCATTAACATGCACAAGGGAACTTTTATTCTGCACTAGCAGGGTCTACATGGGCCAATTAGTGCACACTAGAATTTATACCCCTCTGATGAGGACTAATGAACTGTGTAAATATGCCCCTAGACTGACCTCATGTTTAACACATGAAATAGGATTTCACCCTATAATTCCTGCAGTGAAAGGAATTATTCTTCCCTACTGTGTAGGGCAATGTTAAGATTCTTTGCACAATTTAAAGATGGACAGGGCAAATTCTCCTCTCAGACACCTCACTGTAAACCCCACTGAAGCCAATGGCCACATACCTGTGAAATATGTTTGGTTTATAATGATAAAATAATACATATTTCTGTCTTCTATTTAATAATATGAATTTTAATGTGATTTTGGTAAGCTTCACTTTTATTGAAATATATTTATTCCCTATGCTGCATGTGAAATATCCAAGCAGAACTGCGCATTGCCATATGGAAAACTTAACTCCAAGGACACAACTGGGTACTCCAACCCTGAGAGGGTGAAAGAGGTGCATGTTATAAAAGGTGACAGTGGACTGCTCAACCCACTTCCTGGTTTGCCAGTGCAGATGAAGTGTCATCTAGCTGATGTGGACTGGAGCTGCAAAGATGTTCTCCTTATTCACTCAAAGAAGACATCCAGTGACACACACAAGACACACTGGTGACAGAAGAAGAAAATAGAGCTGTCAGTCATTATCACAGAAGATTACCCTAGGAAATTTGACACGTAATTATAGCAACAAACCGGTCTTTTAAAAAATGTTACTTTAATTAGTTGAATTTTAAGCTATAAAACTTGTAAAACTATCCTGCTATTAATTTGATTAGAATACAGGTTTTGTTGAAAAAGAAATACAGTTGAAGGGGGTATCTAAATAGCTCAGGGGACTGGTAATGAGAATGGAGCGTTAGTGACATGAATGCAGAATCTGCTCACTAGTAACAAAAGTCAATATCATATGATGACTTTTTATGGCCTATGCAAAATAAGTTGCTAATTTCAGATCTAGTAGACTTTTGTCCATATTTCAACTACCACCAATATATCTGCAATCAGTTGGTACCTCTCTTTGTCTCAGTAGAGAAACCAAAGATTGAATTGGCACAAAGACTTAATTTACCTTCAAACCATTGTAGGTAGGGCCTCCAAAAACAAGCTCAAGGTACATTGACTAAAAAGTTAAATACTGCCATTCCTTGTGCTAAACCTGTGGATAATACAGGACCTCAGTTATTAACACTCCCAGTCAGGCCCTCCCCATAAGCACTAAAATTCACAATATACATACACACATATTTTATATAGATAGATAGATGATACAGTTACACAGTTCTACTGAACAAGTAGAACTGTGAAACTTTTCCAATTCCTACAGCAACTTTTCCCTTCTGAAACGTGCTGCATAACTCATCAACATGAGGTGAAAATGGAAAGAAGTGTGCAGGATCTTTAAGTTCTGATTTTCTATAATGTGGCAGTAATATTGTTATATACACTGTACCCTTAATTGCATCATTGCCTTTTTTCTAATGCGTGCACAGGAGCATTAAAAAAGGACAGAACAGCCATGAATGTCCTGGCTTCTGGGAAACCTGACAAATAGGCAGTGATAGGATTACCAATTGCTGACAGCAGCACTGAGAGGTATATTCAGTTGAGTATAGCAGGGTGATCAAGTTCAGACTGTTAGAAGAATCAAGTAGAAATGTGGAAAAAGGAAACAAGCAAAGACTTAGAGTGTCTGCTTAAACAAGAACATCCAGAAAGCACTAATTAGCCGGCTGATAGAGGGAGAGCCTGAGAGAGAGAAGATTCTTCAAGGTGGTGCATCCAGGCCTGACCAGCAGCAAAACAGTCAAAACAAATTGGAGAAGACAATCCTAGAGGAATCCCCAGAAAACACAGTTCAGCCAGCTGGTACGAGGTCTAGGACCATCTTTGCCTTGGGTGATGAAAAGGAGCTATCGCACTGAGAGCCCCAGTGCTGCAGCAGGGGCTGTCTAGTATGTAAACAAGGCGGTAGGAAAAGAAGGACAAACAAGATGAGCTAGCAGACAAATGATGCCATGAGCTATCCCTAAAAATACTGGGCTTGTACTTTTACAGACTTTCGGCTTTGGTGTGAGCTTACTTTATTGGAATGACAGGGGTGGGTTTTTTTGAAAGGTTTAATCTTTGCTTAGTTGAAAGACTGGAGTCCTTTATTATTGTTTGGCATAAATGTGTATCTAGGACTGAATCACCCCATAGGAAAGTCAAAACATATTTTAAACAGTACAGTATAATAAACTAAGCAGAGCTGATCAAACTACTGTCAGCAATTTATTTGCCCCTTTTTTCTGTTTATTAACAGACTTTGATTTTTATGAATTTGTTCTTTCTACAGAATTATTTGATGAATGGTAAACATATTCCAGCTTACTATTCACTCTTCATAATTCACTATTCACGCTGTATATAGAGTCACCTACATCAGATGGTATTATTTCTGCTCCCACATTGCAGGATGCCAAGCCCAAGCCCAAAAATACCCCTCAGCAAGGTACTTAAACATGTGCCTAACTTTAAGCATTTGAGTAGCCCCAGGAGTCATGACACGTCAAAGTGACTAATTCATGCTTAAAGTCAACTATGTGCTTACGTGCCTTCCAGAACTGAGGCTAAAGAACTTTCAAGATGGCTATGCAAATACACATGGAACAAATATTCATGAAAATACAAATTCACACAAAACACTTGTGCAGATACATACACACACAGATAGAGATTTTCAGTTGACAAAAGGAAGACCAACTCCTACAAGTGTTCCCAGAGGATAAAAATAGTTATGGATAATGAACCATATATTATATTCACCAATTTTTTTTCAGAAAAATGCTCACAAATTCTTCTTTGCAGTGTTTGTCCTGCCTCAACATTGCCTTGAACTGTGAGTATTAAAAAAGTTTCTTACAAATTTTAGAAGGCATACACTTAGCAGGGTTTCCACTTTCACATGTGTCTCTCCTCCATAGAAGCTGCTCACTTCACTGCTTTAAATATATCTATAGGGCAAAATAATATGATTGTAGAGAAGGCTATCATTAGTTTAGTTCTATCAAGACAATGTTTAGATGAGTTTATACTAAGCAGGAACTCACATTTGAATAACACATGCATATTGTCTTCATACCAAAAAAAAAAGTCCACACAACCAAATCAGAAAATTTAATTAGGAAGATAAGATTTTTTTTTGTAGGTTAAAAAAAATAATTTAAGCACAGAATTAGCATCTTGTAATAATCTTAGACAAAAATTATTTGTTTTGCTTTGGTTTGTAAATTAGCTCATGATTAAAGTATCTCTCCAGTTGAGCTTCATTGTCTTTGTGTGCATATTTTTTGAATGCAACTCTGACCAGAATGCACTTGCAGCTCAAGTACAAGATTTGAGAGCATGAGAGGAACAATTATAATGAAGTGAAGTACTTACAGTTTTACCACAAAATCAATGAACTTTTCAAGTGATTTTTATCATATTTTGCAGCTGCTATTTGCTTTTGAATGATGTTTATCCCATCGACATACATAGTGTTTTTAAATAGACTCCTTTGTCTAGAAGTTTCTTCCACCTTATTATTTTCTTCCACTGCCCTATAGTGGAAACACTGCTTCCAGAGGATATTTTATCATCTTTTTCTCTTATATCTTTGAAAGGATCTCACTCAACATTTAGGCCATGGTCATTAGTCAAGGCCCTGCCTAGTTCTGTCTCATGATTCTTTGAATGAAACAGAGGTAAAGTTCCAGGCTTCTTACTTGATTAATCGTTTCACAGCAGTTCCATAATATGTGACCATTCAGGGCTGCCTCACATACACTTAAACTACCTGAATGAACAGTCTCACCTAGTTGGGTGCCCTGAAGTCTGGATTGTCCATCAAGAGATGTACAATAAGGAGTGAAGGGGAGACAGAGCACTCCTAAAACCTAACACAGCATCCTTTAAAGTCAATGGTCAAGTGTCCATTGACTTAAATGATCCAGGATTGGGGCTCGTGTTGGGGTTTACTTTCCACAGAATGTACTTCTAACTCCCTTCTATAACCTTCTACCTAAGGACTCTTCCCAAGGGAGTGGAGTGCCTCCCCTTATTGGAGGACCAGCCCTGCTTATGTTTCATCACCTTGATTCTCATTCCAGGAAACTGATGTTTCCTGAGAAATACAGCCAACTAATGATCATCCTGATCTGCTATGGATCCTACTGGGTGTTAACAGCTTGATCTTGCAAATGCTTATTACTGGGTATTGTATCGTTAGCAGTCCCTTTGACTTCTTGGAACGATTAGTATTCTTTGTATTATTGTGTCACCTACTGCACTAGGCACTGTACAAACAGTTATTAAAAAAAGATGGTCTATTTCTACGAAGAATTTACAGTCCAGGTTACAAGGAAACATAACAGGGGTGACACAAACAAATGGTTTATCTTTTTACAGAGATTGGGAAGGGTTGGGAAAGGATGAAGTAAGGATAAAAAGGGTACAACTGCTCTCAGTTTGCAGTAGAGGTGGGTTTCCTCTTAGTACTAACCTCAGCAGCACAGCCTAGTAAAATCATGTTTCATACATTTACCAGCATAGAAAATCGATGCATCCCTACCACTCATATTAGACTTTCTTACGTAAGACCATAGCTACTTGCTCTCTTTACAGATTGCATCAATAGAAATTTAATTTTACATATATGATCTTTCATAAACAATACAATTTTCCTTATTTTTTACAGTATTTGTTTTATCTCACCTTATATGAAGGACTAATATTCTTTTACAGCGCAGACAGTTAATCTCACCTAGAGTACAACTTTTAAACAGCACTCACTATAATCCTATTTAATGGAATCCAAGAAAAGTCTTCATGTTCCTTCATAAATACGTAGGCTGACTTGTAACCTTCTGAACAAAGATCGTTAGGCCTGGCCATTTTGTGCCAAGCACAGCTCGTGGCACTTTTATCTTTGGGCCACTGAGCACCAGTCCGCTCCTGAGAAACGACTTAGAGCAGAAGTAAATTAGCCTCAGAGGTTCTCTGAGTTTGGTTGGTTGCCATGGGCCCCTTACGGGGTTGTTTTAGTAGCTGGGAGTGCGGCCATGTGCTGGCCTTGCTCCCTTTTCCCTAGCCACACCACCTTCATGTTGGGGGCCGATGCAGATGCGTATCTCTAATGTTGTCTCATGCTGGCTCTGAGCACCTGCCCTTTTCACACTGTTGGTACCACTAACACATAATTTGTAACTCAAGACTGGGTATTCTTCTAAAAGAGATGCTGTAGGAATTATTTTGGGGAAGGTCAGACAGATCACAAAGTTCCTTAGAATCTAAGACTAAAGCAAGTCATAAAAAACCCTTATGTTACCTGAGAGATTAGCAGATGAAGCTCTTAGAGAAGATTCCCCTCTGGAGGGAATATTTCCATTGATAATGGTGGAGGAGTTAGCAAAACAGAATTTGGCTCACTGAGTTTTATACTGTCTGTCTGATGATCCAATAGCAGGCACCCTGACAATTCACTCCTTGCCCACTGACTGGTTAACTGGCCTTAATTTAACCATATATAGCTGTATCCTTGCACTCTTAGTATCATCCATTTTCCTATCTTTTATCTTCTTTCTTTCAGCATTCCGTCATTTCATTTTCTCTCTCTTTTTAAAAGGTCTATTTATTGAATCTAACAAAGCAGCAAATTTAGACAGAACACAAGAATTCCAAGTGGGTCTGTGAATACAGTACAAGTGATTTCGAGGGGAAATCAAGGACATTTGTAAGGGAACGTACAGCCAAGTGGGAGTGTAGATATCAGCATATTAGGAACAGAAAAAGGGTCATCTGGCAATCAAATAAAATTTTGATAAATATTGTTTGCAGTCCAAGAACACTGAGGTATTGAACAGTTTTCATTCATAAGTCCATTTGTCATTTTTCTTTAAGAAGCCCCAGAAATGAATTACACTTCAAGCAGAAGTCATGCACCCATTTCTCAGCATAGCAGCAAGCATTCTTGATGGGGCTACACTGGTAGCATTTCATAGTCATACATTTTAAGACCAAAAGAGACCAATGTGATCATCTAGTCTGACCTCCTGCATAACAAAATCTAAAAGACTTCCATGAGTTAATTCTGGCATCAAGCAAAATAGCTGTGATTGAACTAGGCCATGTCTTTTAGAAAAACCACCAATCTTAATTTAAAGATTCTCAGTCTTGGAGAATCCACCATAACCCTTGGCAAGCTGTTCCAATAGTAAATTATCCTCCTTTTAAAAAAAGAGTGCCTTATTTCTATTCTGAATTTGTCTAGCTCCAACTTCTATTCCATACCTTTGTCTGATAGACTGAGGAGTCCACTATTATCAGATTTGACAGCTCATGTAAGTGTTTATAGATTGTGATTAAATCATCCTTTATCCTTCTCTGTGGTAAGCTACATGCATTGAACTTCTTAAGATTTTCACTATAAGGCACATTTTCCAGTACTTTAATGATTCGTATGACTTTTCATCTGTCCAATATTCTAACATCATTCTTGAAGTATCGATATCAGAACTGGACACAGTAGTCCAGTAGTAATCAGATCAGTGCCAAATACAGAGGTTAAAAATAACCTCCCTCTTCCTACTTAATATTCCTCTATATATATTCAATGATTGCATTAGCCCTTTTGGCCACAGCATCATACTGGGGACTCATATTCAGCTGATTATCCATCTGTGATCCAGAATTTTTGTGTTGGTGGTTTATCAGATTTCCAGAGTCAAGTAACACCATTTTTGCAGCCAGAGAAATGGAAAAAAGAAAAAAAAAGTTTGTTTATTTAGTGTGTATCCATTAACACCCTGTCAAAACAGATAACAGGTGCATCTTCAGTGGGGACTTTATGCACATAGACAAACCCTCAGACAGTGAGTTACACCAGTTTAAGGTGTGATTTTAAACTAATTTATTTAAACTGGTGCAAAAGATTCTGTAAACACACTTATTTTGTTTTACACCAAGCTTATTTCAGTTTACTTTAAATTTATTCGGAACAGGTTTAAGCTATACTGAAAAAAAAGTCACTCACTCTGAAATGAGAGTGTCCACATGGCCTTTTGCATCCATTTAACCCAAATGGGTGCAACTGCGGCCACTGGGAGCTGTGGGCGGCCATGCAAATGCAAACAAACAGTCTGGCAGTCTGCCGGCAGATTACCCTGATGGCCGCATATGGCCGCATATGGCCCATGGGCCACAGGTCGCCCTCAATGGCCTAGTGCTTAAACAGAGAGCTGGGAATCTGGAAATTGGAATTATTCCCACTTTCACCAAAAACTTGATGCATTAGCAAATTGCTAAACCCTCTGCACTTCAGTTTAGAAAATGGGGATGATAATGATTCATGTTGGAAAATGCTTTGAGGTCCTTAAGTGGAAGAATCCACCAGATAGAATTGCAGGCACCAGAATGGAGGCCGGGTCTGGAAGTGTTCCCTCCCCATTATATATTTTAGATTAGTTTAGATAATCAAAGCATGAAACCATAAAATTTTAGCTGTAGTTCGATATGGTCATTCTGACCAGAACATGGTGGCTCTTGAGTTTGAGAGCAACCATGTTCTGGCATAAGCTCTGGAATGAAGTGCTTATTTGAGTCTGTTGCAGCACCAAAGCTTTTTAGAACATTAGGGACAAAAACACCAATTGAAACAGTTTCTTTTGTAAATGTTACCTATTCCTGGCAGGGTTAATACCCACTGGTTTTGCAAAGCATTAGTCAAAAACTGCATCATCAAGTAAAGACCCCTGGGTCTGGGCGAGAAATCTATACTAACACAGCATGTGTAATAAGCAAGACTGCAGAAGTTTTTAGCAAAAACAAGAGAATGATCCAAGTTTTTTTAATGGATTTTTTGTCTATTCTACAAAATAGATTGTGAGGGATGAAAGGAAGCCCTGAAAGAGCCTGTATCCTAATTTTGGTCACTGAAAGCTCTGTATGCAGCCCCCATATAAAAGGTGTTGTTTTCCCCTCTCCCAGAGACAGAGTAAAAACTGGTCGTGGGGAGAAAGGTTAGCCCCAGGTTTCCTTGTGGTTTTTACCACAGTCTCTATTAAAACCAAACCTGAGGAAGGGGGTAAGTTTGCACTACATACTCTGTGTTAGGAACAGGGTGGGAACTCCCCATGCTTACAGACACTTACCACAGACCCTGAACACATTACAGCTTTGAAAGCACAATATTTAAGGCAATAAAATAAACTTATCTGAAAAGCCAAAGCTCCTGTGCTTCAGTGCTCACAAAAGGTGCCAGTCTCACAGACCAGGAGAATGAAGGTCTCTGTTTATCCACAGACCAGGTACAGCCAAAGCAGCAGCAGCAGTCAGTAGAAGCTTCCTCCACACTTCCTGCCAATGCACCTCAACCTTGACCTGAAGAGAGGTTCTCTAAGGATTTGATTGGAATTTTATGCCTGTTCAGGCCTTGGCATCTCTGTTGAGATTGCCAACAAGGGGGCCTATTAGTGCCAGATGTATTGGTGATTTTTTTTTCAAAATGTGGAAGAACACCTGTCTGCTGGAACTACTCAGAAACCCATCAATTATTGCACCGAGGCCACTACCCAGCCATCAGATGGTAACAACTTTCAGTTACTGGCTGTCACACCAGAGACATGAAATTGCTGATTCACTGCCTCAGAAGGATTTAATCTCTTTTCCTTTCACACAAAGTACCTCTTTTTGTTTTAAAAAGCAGCCTTGTGTTAATTATTTAATTTAAAAGACTCTTTATATTGATGCATCTTTGAAAAGAAGCTGCTCTGTCTGTCCAACTGAACAGAATCAATAACAAAAACAAGTTAGGCTTTAGGGGCAGGAGTTAAAGGAAGAGAGGCTACAATCCTGCCCCCTCCCAACACACACACACACACACACACACACACACACACACACACACACACACACACACACACACTCTTTTACTCAAAACTGAGGGAAACTTCAATCTGCTCCACGGGTTCTTCCCCTCCGAACTCCTCATTGGGTGGAGAAATCAAGACTTAAGGCGGAGGAATTTGAAATGAGGTCAGCAGGAGGAGCTAATTCCTGGATGAGGAACTTTTGGGGCTCCTAAACTTCCTGCCTCTCTGTTGGGAGAAGAGGAAGTATCAACTATCTGCCCTTCTACAGGAAGGTCTGTCCCGTGACCAGAACCTCCTTCACACCAGAGGAAGAAGAATGTACATTTGTGTATATTAAAGCAGTGGAGTTATTCCAGATTCACAAGCCCTGTTTCCTGTCCTCTCACAATGGTACCATGAGATGGTCAGTGGCTCTATACCCACCTGCCACAGTTGCCAACGCAGGACATATGGAAACAGATTATCCTTAGGGTAGACTGGTCTGATATTATTTAAGGCTACTGGTACTTACATTAGTACTCTTTAGTAAATGAAGCAGAATGAAGATTCCAGCCCATTTAAGCTCAGACAGGACAAAAACTAAGCTTCCTTGTCTTTTAAAAAGTTCACACTTTACAACGTCTGCCATTAACTCTTTCTTTCTAGTCCCTACCAGGACATTATTCACCTAAACATTCCCATCTCTCTTCCTCCCTGGAAAAAATTGTCATTCCAGGTGCATTTCTTAACAAACTTACCTTTAGAAGCACAATGAGAGTCTCCTCTGGGACTCTAGAAGGATCATGAAGATTGAATCAAGGACTTGATTAAATAACAGATAGCACACTAAGCTCATTTGCAAGCTCTCACAAAAAAAAAAAACAACAAAACAAGATTGACAGCTGATGCCCAAAGCAAAACTGTGTTTCTAAAGTCCTTTTCAGTCCAGCTACATTAATTTCTCCACACAGTAACAGTCAGTAAACTGTTAGCAAACTCAAATCCGCTAATGCCAACACTGAACTCGTTACCCCGAGTGTTGCTGCAAATAATACCACAAAGCTGCAAAATGCAATTCTGCATAGGCGCATTATCATAAATATTCAGCTTATGTTATGATGAGAACAAACAGCTTTGCAACTAAGGTGAGAGAGATGAATGGCAAATAGATGCAGGTTATGATAGACATAGTGCTTCATTTATATATAGCTATAAGATGGTTTTGTTGTATGCCACTGGAATACATGTTCCTTGCAATATACTGGATCATGTAGTTCAATTCCAACAAAATTAAGTTGGGGCAGGAGCTAATGAGAGGCAATCACCAACAGAACAACTAAGAAATGGAGGGGATAGCTCAGTGGTCCAGATGTGGTAATGAGGGTCTTGTGATCCCAAGCTTAGTTTGTAATACCTAGTCTCCCAGGCAAGACAGGTTTCAAATCCCTGAAAGGTCTTCATCTTTCTATAGCAGTTTACACTTCAGGATGAGACCTTAAACATTAAATTCTATTTGACGTTAACATTGCCATAGCCCTTTTTCATATAAAGAGAGATTTGCACTGGCATCCTTCACCAAAAATTCACCTTCCCTAGTTATCACACTCCACCCTAGAGGTGGTTGCATTTCAGATGGGCAGTCTGTCCAGAGTTGGTATAACACTACAGAGTCCTTCAGCAGGAAAGGTGTTAATCTCTCCCTAGGAACAGTACCACTGCAGCTCTGTCTGAAGTCACAAAACACCCTTTGGGTACCTTTTCCCTTCACTTCACCTCTTAGTTCAGCTTTGTCCACTGGCAGTTGCTAAGAATAAAAATAATGCAACAATAGAAATGGCTTCCCAGGACTATGAATATTCAAATACATGTGTGCACACCAGCAACAATGCCAACCTTGCTGTAGCAGAAAAAAAACTGACATGAAAGAGAACCTTCATTTGCCTGAATGCCTTATGCATATTGTGCCGAGAGACACTTCCACTAATCAAGAACATCCCCTGGAGCTTGCTACTGTTTATTTAGAATGAAGGGCCAAATGCTGATGTTCTTAGTCAGCGATCTGAGCTGGACTATTGCAGATTTTTATATCCAAGAAAGATGCCCTATAGCTAAAGGAAGCTCCTGTTTATAAAGAATCCACTCAGTGACACAGGTCCCTAGGAACACATCACCCCTCTGTGTAACTCTCCACTGAAGAGAGAGAGGCCAATTCTGTCTATCTATGGTTCCTGTATGTCCCTCAGTACCATAGTGTTTGAGCATCTCACAATTTTAAGGAAGCACTGTTACCCTCATTTTACTGATGGGGAACTGAGATGCTGAAACACTGAATAACTTGGGAAAGATAATGTGGGAAGTCTGCACTGGAGCAGGGAACTGAACAAAAGTGCCCGACTAGGGCCCTAAGATAGTTCCTCTGATTTCCAAAGCCCAATATAGAACTGGTCATGGCTACTTGAGACAACAGCTCTCCTTCCACAACAGCCATATTCCACCGGAATGATGATACTGTTGACCAATAGGGGTAGGCTTGTCGTGATTATAGGAGACAGAACCTTCACAAGACTCAGGCTATGAATATGGAACTCATTACATCAACCACTAAACTCACCTCATTCAAGCCAAATATAAAGCCTGTCTCTTTGCCAGGCCTACCCTCATTCATTAATAAAAAAATATATAATCTAAATTTGCTTCTTGCAGGAAAGGAAGGTCAGGAGAGAGAAAGGCAGAGAAAGAACATTATCATTGTTGAAGTACTGGGAGACAGTTAAACACTGCTGTGATAAGGACAATATAAGAGTTTGAGTCAGTCCTCAGTCCTCACTCCAACAAAAAGCCCATTGACTGCAATGACAGTTTTGCTGGACTAAAATCTGAGAAAAGATTTCAGAGTTGGCATAAGAATTTTAACGCGTAATTTAAAAACTCTTAATAGGGACCTTTTCTAAAAATCTCAAATTGTTACTGTTCCTAATGAAAAAGTATAGTTATTTGTTTAAGGTTTTTTAATAATCATCTAAGAAATTAAGTCCTAAAATATTTTCCTTTCCACCATCATTCACATGGCCAGCCTTTTCCTTCCCAAACAGGTATGAAGTCCTTCACAACCACTACAGTGTGAGAATTACTTTAGCATTTTCAGTCATGTTTTATTGGTATACACTGTGAAAGTTACAGTGAGTTTCTCTAGGGGCTCATCTACATGCAGAGGTGCATCAGTTTAACTGAAATTAATTGTCTGGACACTTATTTTGGTTTAAACTGGATTATTTCAGTTTAACTTGAGTCAATTAGGAACAGGTTTAAGCTAAATAAAATAAATCACTCTTAAAAGCGTCCACACAGGAGTTTGTACTGGTTTCATTAAAGCATTAATTGGTGCGTAGATGACTCCTAAATTAACAAACATTTAAAACAGATCAATCAATCACTTTTCTTTATAACCTGGCAGGTTGTCAGATCAGAACTGACTGCTGGTTTACTGATAAAGGCCCCAATCCTGTACTGAGAACCATTCAGTCAGACCATTTCTGCGCCTGTGCAGAATCAATGGGATTCTGCATGGGCAAAGAGGGCTGTTTGATGGGTCTCAATGCAGGTCACGGCCTAAATATCTATTTAACCTTCCCTTACTCAGTACAGCTTTCAAAGGTCATAATAATCACAGAATCATAGAAGTGGACCTCAAGAGATCATCTAGTCCAGTCCCCTGCAGTCAAGGCAGGACTAAGTATTATCTAGAACATCCCTACCAGGCGTTTGTCCAACTTGCTCTTAAAAATCTCCAATGATGGAGATTCCACAATCTCCCTAGGCAATCTATTCCAGGACTTAACCACTCTGACAGTTAGGAAGTTTTTCCTAATGTCTTTAAAACACAATAGAAAAAAAAATTAAAGAAAAGAAATGCAACAATTTAATGGATGTAAAGTCACTATTTCAAATAACACCATTCAATAACAATTTGCATGACATACGCAGTTAAAAGGTTCAGCCACACAAGGCATGGTATGACCTTCCTAGAAGTTTAAGATTTTCATTTACAGAATTTACCACAATATGCTACACCCTTTATGGTTCCGTTTCCCTTCAGTGCAAGCATTACAGGTAGACTTTACATTCAATTATAAAGTAAATACTCTGAAAGTCATTGATGCAATTTGTACCACTTGAGGTATTATCTCTTATTAGTTTTTCCACTAAATTAGTGCTAGTTAATCTGTGCATGTGATAAAAAATAAATAAATAAATAAATAAATAAAGTCAAATTTAGCAGCAATAACTGGAAGACGACTCAGAAGAATCTTTGTTGGTCTATCAGTTCTAGACAGCATTACAGTTCTGTCAGGCACAATGATATGATTTTCAACTCTGTAACAGACCTTTCTAAACAACAAGGCACACAGCTGGATTGTTTAACCCTTACACCAAGAGCACCTGAACAGTCCGATCGTAGCGAATGGGATTACACAAGTGAGTAAGTGTTCACTGGCAGGAGTAAGGGTCACATAGTCTGACACTAGTGGAGGTCATCAGAGAATAAGAAGACCAAACTGTTAATACAAAAGTCTGTGAGACAGGAAATAGCTAACATGATCTTGCAGTCCCTTAATCACGCCAGTAGTATCAATTAAGGCAATATGCTCCTTATCTGAGAAAGGACAGCATAAGCAAGGATGGTCTAGTTACCTAGGGCCAGATTATGAAGCCTGTACTCATACTGGTGAGAAGTTACACACACACACACACACACACACACACACGTCATCAGTGGGGCTACCTGCATGCTTAACTGCTCACCAATGTGAAGCAGGCACTCAAACACTCTGTGCTTCAGTTCCCCCATAGGGGATGCTCCCTGTTTCACAGGGGTGTGGGTGAGGCTTAATAGAGTGATGATTGTTAAAGTACTTTGAGGCTAAAAGACACAAGGTGCTATTCGATTGCAAAATATTATTATTATTAAAAATACAACGCCATTAGCAGGTAGCAAATATTGTGGGGCCCAGTCATGCAATCCTTTGCCACGTAAATAGACGTTACTCACAAAAGTAAGTAAACTCATGGGGGAAAGGATACTCATCTGAGTAAGGGTTGCAGGATCAGATGCATAGATCACCCATCATTGTCTAGATGGTTATTATTTATGCAGTCTCAGTTGTGGATAATACTTCATAAATTATAATTTTAAAAAATAGACAAACCCTGCACGAAAGAGTTTACAATACAGGGCACCTATCCTGCAATCAGGTCCATGCTCGCTGACTCTAAATGGGTTTGGATATAACACAATGAGTGATAACAGTAAACAATGGGAGAGAAGAGGGTGAAGGTTACAGCAATCAGACTGTCTGGTTGCTTCGATTTGCTATGTACATATCTTGATAGTCCTGCATTTTTAAAACATATGAGTTATTGTTGAATAGTTTTCTTTGCCTGTGAAGGAGGCTCTTTTTTCCTTAATTTCTAAATCTCTTTATTTCTGAATTTGTGTGGCTATCAACCTGACAGAGTCCAACTTTTAGATCTGGAAACAAAAATAAATGCAAACAATGGTTTTTCAATAGTGTATGGACACGCTGCGGTAAAACACATAAAGGAGACCAGATTATGTGATTAGCCAATATAGATCAGTAATGGATTTGTCTTTTATGAATGTGCACAATGCTCCCAAATTAGTAAAAAGATAACAGATTAGGCAGATATATCTTGCGCAGTATCCTACAAGCCATCAAATAGATTTTATTTTTTATTTTATTTTATTAAATAGGCTTAAATAGACCACAAGTGGGTCTGAAAATAGAGCCAAGGGCCCATCACGGAGAATCACCTGCCGCTTGTCTATATGATTATAACCTTGGGAACAGACAGCAAAGGCATTCCAGCAATCCACAACTATTCTGATAGGTCATCCAGTGGGAAACATACTCAAAGACCCTGTGGACATGTTTGAAGTGGAATGGAACCATGCTGGAATACTCTAGATATGGAACAGCAGCTCAGTCTCTTGGAGGTAACATCCAGGGCTTGATTCTTCTCTCAGTTACTCTGGGGTAAATCAGTAGTAGCTCCACAGAGTTCAATGGAGTTATACTAATGCAAAAGTGAAGTGTGTAAAAGAAGATTCAAACCCAGGATTTCAGAACTCCTTGCATCTGAAGCCTGTAAAGACTACTTCCGAAATAAGATACCCAGACAAAATATTCAAATACCACCATATCACCACCCCTCCCCCCCCCAAAAAAAGCAGAGCTGTTCAGGAGACTTAAAGCTCATTTGTCACAGCTAGAAAGAATTATGCCATTTTAACAGACAGGAGAATGTAGAACAGGCTGGTAGGATGCTTGAGGGGGCTTCTCTTCTGTCATTCATTTTTCATCAACAATCCTGAACAGACCCCAAAACTCAGACTAATTAAAGACAAATAATTAAACACATTCATACTGGGATGACTGGCAAACTCCCACTGTATTGCAAGACCACCTTGGCACTTAAATGGTTAGGGACTATATCCCACAACATCATGCTCATCTCATTGTGCTAGAGAGCTCTTGAGAATGTTATTAGCTGGGTGTTCGCCTTGCCGTTTTTCCACATGAGGCAGATGGGTAATTACGAAGCTAATAGTCTGATTGAGAGAAATCAGATGCAGTGGTTTGCCCAATTAGATGATACATTAGCTTCCTTCTTTGTAAGCAGCTAATGTGTGAAGCAAAGTGGTATTTTTGAGGGTCAGAATCCTTAAACAAGTGCCGAGTTGCAGATTATTGTGTCTCTTTTTTTTTCTAATGGAGGAAAAGTGCTAAGTCTTCATTACTAAAAGCATAGAAAATGCAAATCAGGCTCTGAAACAAAAGAGTGAAGGGACAGGCGAGAATATTTGGTGTCCAATGTGTCAACCTACAACATCAATTACATTGAAATGCAATGCATGGGAGCCTAATCAAGGATAGTATAATTGTAATAATTGCATGCTTTTGTTGGAGAGCTGCTGCCATTGTTATTGTCAACCATTCGTTTCTCTCTATTGTTTAAGGCGGGGATATTTTAAATATATAGATATAGATATATATAAATGACTGAAGAACAGTATAGGTAAAAGGCTGTGCTGTTACATATGTAATGTGTGGGAAGTTTCTTTCTAAGTACTCATTCTCTTTGGATGGTGAAGAACCATGTACCCTAAATCTACTAAGACAGGTAACCCAGGAGCTGAGATATAGATGTTAAGTTACAATCTGTGCCAAACAATAAGAATTACTTTTTTCTTTCTCTGATGCATCTCTTTTGTTCAGAGAGGTACATTACCCTGGGTGATTGGCAAGTCATAAAGCAGCCAGTAGAAAATCTTAATAACAATTCCCTAAGACATTTTCAACTCTGCCTTCATACTCTGGAAGGAAGGCAGAGAGAGGTCAAAATGAACAGTGTTTCAGCCTGGACCTACAGCTGGCTATGCTGTTTAAAAGAAAAAAGTCTGCAATCTTGACTACTATCTTCAAGATAAATGAATGAAGAGAACAGCGAACGGGAAAAAAATGACAACACAAGTTTATGTAGGAGCTTATTGAGGAGAAGAGGAAGTAAGAGCCCGCACTGCATAAACCAGTCATAGTTTCTCAAGTCTGAAGTTGGGCTGGAAATGCTTCTTATGGCAAAGCTCTCAGCATTCACATCAGATACGAGGTTTATTTTCTCTCTTCAATAGGACTCACCAATAGGTTGAAACAGAGGCACAATGGAAATGGACTAAAACATTTAACATAGCTGTTAAATCTCATTCTCCACAGTTAAAAAAGAACAATGCTGTTCCATCTTTACTGAGAATATACTTCCCTGCCATAGGAAGCTTTTCGTGTATCTCTAACAATCCTGTACATACTCCAAAACTCACACTAATTAAAAGCAAATAATCAAATACATTCAATTTGAAAAGTTGGCAAACTCGCTTGTATTATTGTGTTAGCACCTTGGCACCAAAATGATCACATAGTGCTAATCTCATTGTGCAGGAGAGCTCTTGAGCATGTTATTCAATAGGTCTGTTCCCTACCCCCTGCCACCACCACCTCCCAATTGTCTCTCTCTCCTGCTCCTCTTCCTCCAATACTCTTCCTTTGACCAGATAGAGAAGAAATTAAAATGTGAATAAAGATAAACAGACCCAGGACAATGTTCTCATTATATTTCATTTCATTTGGAGCCGACTGGAACTTACACTTCCATTTTAAATTAATTTCTTCTTACCCTTGCTTGGTTTCAGTTCATCTGTACAATTACAGCTGGTAAACTTGAGCTGCTTTGAAATAAATGAAGTTGACTGCAACAAACCTTTGATTCTCATTAACCCTCTCTTCACATATAAAATCCTTATCCAGAGGGTGCAGATACCACAGTGATGTGTACAGTATAAATGCAACAGATCAAGGAGATAGAGGAGGGCAGCAGTATCTGAGTGAGTAGCTGAAGAAAGGAAATCAAGGAGAACCCTTTGTCTCTACTATTTTTCCTCTTAAGTTTTTCAGTTTCTAATTGCTGTGGTGTGGAAGCAAAACTCCTGCCCATGACAAACCTAAGACCCATCCAGTGTTTGTCAAGCTTTGTACAGAAGAAACCTATTCAGGCAGGTTTGATTTCTACACAAAGAGACGTCTCTGTGCAGCAATACTTGTAAAAATACATATGTCCTTGATTTTCACTTTTTTAAATAAATAAATCATTCTTGGGAACACGAATTACTTATTCAAGGAGCATGCTATACTGTAAGCTTAGGATGAATGCCACAATAGTTAGAACAGTGGTACCGTAGCAAAAGAAAAAAAAGTAGTACAAGAGAGCTTGGAAATATGGTTTTGGTGAAGGAATGTGTGTGATAGGAGACTAGGTAACAAGACTATGGAGCTTTTCCCATCTAGGTCATAGTGTGCATCCAGCGCAGGTCAGTGACTGAATTTAGATCCCAGTTTGCATGAAATCAAATGGTCTCAGTCCACTTTCTAGTGGAAATATGGAAGCCCCAACAGAGAGGCCAAGGACTAAATAGGGATCAAAACTGACTTACTGTCCCATCACTGGTGGTCTGTCCAGGTCAGAGTTGAGGTACACTGCTGGGGCAGCATATGAAAGCTTGCAATGCTCTTGCAACGCCTGTACCATTGTGGAGATAGAGAGAGGACTTCAGATTAATACTTGTCAAGGAAAATTAATGTGAAGAATATTGAAAATAATGCTACTCCAAGTGTAGAAATCATGTCTTGATTAGTAGTGGGCTATTGTTCTTATTCATTTTTAATACAAAAATGATGTAGTTAAATTTCCTCACAGAATCCCTGGCAGCAGCTGAACGCTAGAGTCACTGTTTTTTCTCTGGCACCATAAACTCATCATCAAGAGTGAGGGAACCCACTGAATTAAAGAGGATAATTTTCTCAAAAATCATGTTGTCTCCCTCTTACTGAAAAGGAACAGTACTTTAATGGTATGCATCAAAATTAACATTTCCTTAATTTCATAACATGTTAAATAACAGCACATTAAATTAAGAAAATTAGAGTTGGACTCAAACTTCAAAATTCTGGTCAGTACGCAGATCTTGAAAACCCCAGTATTCCACAACATAAAAGAAAAAAGGGAGACATTGAGGGACACTCTTGACAGCAATGAACATGTTGACTGTTGTCATTGAGTCTTTAGGACAATGTAAGTGTCAATAAGAGATGTAATACCAACACAGTTTTACTGATGAGAAAGCCACAGGATACAGACTAGCTTGTGATCTCCAGGATAGTTCCTGATTATACACATCACTCTGTAACTGTGTGTCACTGCCACCTACTTGGTCTAGTACATAAGGATAGCCTCTTTTTTTATCCCACTATTGGGAACCCTGTCTCCATCAGACAATGTACAGACCTCACATGGGTGCTTTCAGAACAATCCATTATCCTCCAGCTCAGCCACGAGATTGTATGAATCAAGACCTTTAAAGCACAAAGGAATCTAGAGCACAGAGGATCCACATATGGCCAGTTCAGATAGAGCAAAACTCTGCTTATAGTGAACTAGAACGCAGTGCCCAAATTGTTTCAAAATATTGCAGTGTGGAAACAGTGCTTCTGGTCATTATAACGCTCCGGCTATAGTATTAAAATGAATTCACGATTAACCTCCTTCAAAGCTCATCGAAATCCACAGGAGTCTTTTCATTGACTTCAGTAGGCTTTGGATTAGACCTTATAAAGCATGATTATATTTCAGGGTAATTATGGTCACATTTGTGTTATTTAGTTAGACTGTTGTACAGAAGTATCATATTGTTTTATTCTTAAAGACTAGGTCAGAGTATGCTAAGGCATCAAGGATTGGAAAAAAGGGATTCTCAGCAAACAGATCAGTTATTTAACTAAGCAAAATGTAACTCTAGTAGTTGCTGTATCTGTGTCTACCATAAAGAGAAGATAATCAACCAATACAACAAGAAGCAGCAGAAAGGCCCAATCTCAGAACCATCTAGAGCCTTTGATCCTCACATGAAGAATTCTCATTGATATCACTGGGAGTAGAGCTTGCAAACTAAAGGTGGCATTCAGACTCTTTGACTTCAGTATTGGTCATATTTGTCCTGTCATATGGATGGATTACCATAGAGTGACTGAAATAAATATAACAACTAAAGTCATACAAGGAAAATCAACATCACACTCCAGCAGATGTCTTGGCTGTAATGAGTGATTTATAGGAATACGTTGTAGACCTGAGAATGGGAACATTTCATCTATTAAGAGCAACAAAATATGCTCCTAGGAGGAAAATTGGAGCAAGACTCAGAAACGCCTCAGAGACAATGCTAAGAGAATGTTCTGGCAAAGAAGCTGCTGATGAAGTTGTTGTTTGTTTGCCATTTAAAATACATTGTGAGACTTTCCATCCCAACAGCAGTTTGAAGGGAGAGGGTTATGACTGGTTTTAAAAAGCCCCATAACATGGGAGGAGAGGAGGATATGGATTTCTCCTAGGTCAGAGGTGGGCAAACTTTTTGGCCTGAGGGCCACATCTGGGTGGGAAATTGCATGCAGGGCCATGAATGTAGGGCTGGGGCAGTGGGTTGGGGTGCAGGAGGAGTGTGGGGTGCACAAGGGGGTTCAGGGCAGGGGGTTGGAGTGCTGGGTGTGGGAAGGGTACAGTGTGCAGGAAGGGGCTCAGGGCAAGGGGTTGGGGTGCAGGAGGGGTGTGGGGTGTACAAGGGGGCTGAGGGCAGGGGGTTGGGGTGCGGGAGAATGCAGCAGGGGGCTCAAGGCAGGGAGTTATGGGGGCTCAGGGCAGGAGGTTCAGGGGCTCAGGGCAGGAGGTTGGGGTGCTGGATGCAGGAGGAATTTGGGCTCTGGCCTGGCACCACTTACCTGGAGCGGCTACAGGGTTTCAGCGGCACGCAGTGTGGCTAAGATAGGCTCCCTGCCTGCCCTAGCCCCACTCCACACCACTCCTGGAAGCTGCTGGCACAACATCCCAGTGGCCCCTTGGGGAAGGGGGGCAGAGGGCTCCGCGCATTGCCCTCGCCTGTGAGTATCTTCCCCGAAACTCCCATTGACTGCAGTTCCCCATTCCCGGCCAATGGGAGCTGCAGGGAACAGTGCCTGCAGGCAAGGGCAGTGCACGGACCCTCTCCCCCACTCCAGGAGCTGCAGCGACGTGGCACCGGCCGCTTCCAGCAGTGGTGTAGGGCTAATAGTGTCACAGGAGTGGCAATCCTGCAGGCCAGATCCAAAGCCCTGATGGGCCGGATCCAGCCCATGGGCCGTAGTTTGCCCACCCCTGTCCTAGGTTTTAAAACAAGCTGCTGCAAGTATTTCAGCCTCATTTATGATGTAATTATTACCTTAGGGATCTGCACATGAAGTCTGCACTTCAGGAAGAAAGTCCTCGTTTAGCAAAGAAAGTGCTGTGGTATGTATGTGTGAAAGCTTTTCCAACACTGTTTTCAGCTCGCCATATGGCCAGCTTCACCCAAATTAGTAGCAATTGATGAGCAAAGCTTCAACAGTTTGAAAGAGAGAGAATTGCAGAAATCCCATTCAACAATTGTGACCCAAGAAAGACTTGTTTTGCCTTTTTGCAATGTTGTAAAGATTCCGCTTTTGGCTGGCATTGTTAAAGGGTTTTTTTCTCATTGTAGTTGGGCACAAGGAAATTCTCTTTCTTTAGGGAAAAGGGAGTAAAGAATTATCAGTCCACAGAATAACTATAGCAATTGCCTGCCTGACTTCAGAGTTCTTGCCATCTCATTGTTCAATGGCTTCCAACCACGGGTATGTGTACCCAGGCCAGCATTTCAGGCTTTGGTGACTCTTAAAAGCCAGCCCTTTGGCCTTTCTTGAGATGTACAAGGTTCCAATTGCAGAATAAGAACATAAGAATGGCCATACTGGGTCAGACCAAAGGTCCATCTAGCCCAGTATCCTGTCTTCTGACAGTGGCCAATGCCAGGCGCCCCAAAGGGAATGAATAGAACAGGAAATCATCAAGTGAACAACTCCCTGTTGCCCATTCCCAGCTTCTGGCAAACAGAGGCTAGGGACACCATCCCTGCCCATCCTGCTAATATCCTGTTTCTGTTATACAGACTTAAGGGGTGGGGAGCAGCAGGCACCAAAGAAGCCCTGCAACAGAATCCGCACTCCCATGCATGCCACTAAGAAAAGTTTCACAGTGCTTCTTATTACTGAAATGTAGTGATAGGGAATAGGCATTATGGTGACATTACAGAGCCACAAGTACTCGCAAATGGTGCAGATCCACCAGGCCACAAATCTGCATAATGGAAAAGACTGGGTTCCTTCCCCTCATTTGCATGGATTCACTAGGCCTTTTTACATGTTTGGGATGAAGGGAGGTGTTACCTCCCCAACCCATGTGTACTTCCTGTAGGCAAAGCCCTTTTACTTTGCTTTGCTCCTGGACCCAGCTCAATCCTGCTCCAATGGAAGAGAGTGGCATAATGCCCATTCATTTCCGTCGTGTAGGAACTATCCTTTTAGTAAAACATCTCTGGGCTGGCCCTGTTAAAGATGCCACTTTCATATTGCAGCAAATCTGAAAAGAGTGAATACTTAAGCAAAATAACACACTTGATCCAGAATTTTCTATCCTTCCCTTTTCCATATTTACTAATTATTTAAGCTATTAATATTTGAGTATGAACTTTCTTCCTCTCAATCTCAATTTTCTCTCAGGTTGATCTTACAGTGAAAGTCATAATCCTGTGTATTTCAGGATAGTCTGTTGGCAAATAAATGATTGTAACAGCACAAACTGACTCCTATAAGCTCACTAGCACAGCAGGAGGAAAAGAAGGCCTTTGTCAGTTACTAGATAGCTTTATAATTTTTGTAAATGAATGTCATGCTCATGAAAAGAGTCAGATTGAAGGAAACTTAGGTTCTATTTATCCACACAAAATAGGTACTGCAAAAACAGTGGTAATGCAGTCTTTCCCAACACAGACCTGCCAATGTGCCTTTGTCCTGTCCCGGAGGAACCAGTTTTAATGCCTTCTTTATGCTGATTTAAAATGTTCCACTGTTGTTACTGCTGAAGGGAGTTCTAGTGTAGACAAGGCATCAGTGGTTGCAAGAATTTTTATTATCATGTCATCTGGGCTTGCTACTCGCCAGGTCAGATGACAGTGTAAGAATGTAAGTGCTTGGTTTATCTATTGCCATTGCTGGCGGAGCTGTACCTGGTAATGTAACACTGGGAGATTTTAAGAAAAAGCTCAGTGTAGATATAGGGCGTGAGAGACATTTAGCCTCAATATTCACTCAATCCTTAGCCTCTCTGCTCTTGGTGTAAAAGATGCTAACTAAAGTGATGTGCACATAAAAATTGGAGTGAGACCACCTACTCAGTTCACATATGGCAATGAATAACCTTCCTATGTTAGTGTGAATTTCAGTCCTAGGACAGACTTTAACCAATGATGTAGAGGTGAAAACCTCTATAATCTATTATCTAGCCAGCCAATCCTTGAGGCAAGCTGTTCTTTGAACAGGAAAGTCTTTGCTCAAATGTGAACACAATATGTTTGAAACTAAGCAAAGATGGAAAGCTGGTATATGAAAATCAATCAGAAGTAAAAGGGGTGCCATAAAAATTGATATTCAATACTAACAGAAGTTACATTTACTATAATATTTGCAGAATGTTCTGTTTTAAATATGGAAAATATCAAAAGTACTGCAGTAAAGGCAAAGACTGGGGTGTGGTGAACACTGAAAACTGGTAAATATCCACTTCTTAATGGTATCCACTTCCATTTTATTCACCAAATTATTGGGATGACCTTAAATGAGAATTTTGGATGGAGCTGAACAGAATGTTCATGAAAATGACCATGATTTTCTTCTATGTAGTGGTTATTATTGTTTTGATTTCTTCTTTTCCAGGATACTGTGGCAGTCAGAGATCCTGTGGATTTATATCCACTGTAGCAGACAGCAAAATCAATGGCCCAGATCCTGGCTCCATTAAAGCTGCTTTTAGTCAAAATTGACTTAACTGGTTACCTGGAGATTTCCCATTACAACCTCTGAAGCTGCTGTAAATAAGCTTGTTAGGACTGGACTGGCATTCAGCCACATAAGGAACAAAGAGTTTCAAAGTCAGACTACAACCATCTTTGTTTCCCTACTACCATCCTGTGCTGCACTTGGCTAAAAAGGGCCTGTCCTGAGGTTCTGGCCATATCACTATACTGGGCATTTATAAGGGTCTCATCACAACATAGCTGAACCTTAATTTTACCCACTTCTCATCATTCCTATTATATCTAATTAGTCCTTGCATCACCTTACTTATTATTCTCTCTCCATAACCCTCCACATTTATGCCCTTCAAATACTCGTGTGTCTTTTCCCACCCCCAGCAGTAGTTTATCCAGGCTTTGCATACACAGCTCTTGAAATCTTCCCTCATAAATTAATCCCTCTAGCCCCCTCATCATTTTGAGGAATTATTGTTCCTTGACATCCTTTGGTAAGTAATCAAGTAATGACAGCTCTCTCTAGTTAATCAGGGAACCTCCAGTTTCAACACTATTTATAAGGCTCCCTAATAGAAATATCATATTTAGAAGCAGCAAGAATCCAACTGGTTAATAAAAATATACACAGACGGCAAAGAGGTAAAGGACCAACATGAGCTCTTTTTTTGATAGCCCTAAGAATATGAGCAATGGCCCTAGCTGTGTTTGATGGTAAATGTCATATCTCATGTCAGATCCTGCCTGGATAGATTACCCCTGAAGATCATGTTGCCTCAGAACCGAACATTAGCAGCTGCATGCCTTACATTAACCCTTCACCTGCTACACAATGACTTTGTACTTGCCAGGGGCCAAACCTTTTAAAGGAGGGTTGACTGGCTTCAGAGTGTGGGGGAAAGAGAGCTGCAGGACAGATCATGTACAGTAAAGAACCTCTGCACGCGTGTGTGTCCTTCAGTAGGATGTTTGTGGTGATATCCCAGAGCAATTGTGCAATTTTAACTGATTTAAAGGGCAATATTATTGTTCAATTGCCCAAATGAATAGCACACTTCTCAAGTGTTGGCTAATTATTTTGCAATTATGTCTAAAACATACTGACTCTGTTTTGCTATGACACTAAAACTATGGAAAGACTGATGTAAGTTATCTGAATTTCCTCTTGCCTGATGGATTTTTTTATGTTAGCTTGGCTAGCACTATTGCATAAGCAAGCCATTTTGCCCCATAATGGTTATGTAATTCTATATACAGAGCAGTGTCACACTATTTCAGCAAAGATTCATTTGCAAAACATCCTTACTGTGGGAGGGCTTTAATTACAATGCAAAGAGTGAGTTTGCATACCACATTGTACTGTCTTACAGCAGAGTAACCCGGAAAACAGAGGGCCTGATTTACCTCAGTGTAAATCAACAGTGTAGCCTAATGAAATCACTGATGTAAAATGGATTTGAGAGGAGAATTAGGCTCATCATTTCTTGAGTGGAAACATTAATTCCAACACTAACATGAGAACATTTTCACTTTACTTCATGCTAACTTATAGATTAAATTAGGCCTTTCCTGTGGTGCCTAAGCTTTTTACAAATTTATTAAAATTAACATACGGTGACTAGATGTCCCAATTTTATAGGGACAGTCCTGATATTCAGGGCTTTTTCTTATATAGGTGGCTATTACCTCCTACCCCCATCCCGATATTTCATATTTGCTATTTGGTCACCCTAAATGAACACAAGATGATCTTTCATTCTCTTCCATTCTTTAAGAAGTATTTTTAAATGAGCTAATTGATGGGTTTGGCCACTGTATATGATAAACGTCAAGACCAAATTAAATCTATCACAAGTAGGAAACATTATGTGTCCAAAATCACCTCTCTTTTAGGGTTTCATGTCAGAATTGGAAAGAATGTAATTCTCTTTGGCTTCAGATTCTCAGATAACAAATAATTTACTAAAATTCCATTGAACACTCTTAATTATGGTAAACTGTAACTTTTCACAACTTTGGAAAAGATAAAGTGGCAAAGCTGATGTTTTGTTTTTTCCTTTAGCCATTACTCTGTAATTTTTCCAAATGAGGAAAGAGGGAAAGTCGGGGGTGGGGAAAATCCCAAATTTCAAAATTTGAGGAGGGGAGGGGAAATCAGATTTGAAAGCTGAAAGGAAAATTTAAATTCAATATTAAATTAAAATGACCATTTTATTTCCCATTGTAATTTTTTAAATAATCTAAAATATTTTCCTATGAAAAATTTTTTTTGATTAAATCTCATTTTTTTGTCCAGAAAATTTTTCAGTTGAAAATGTTGAGTACTTCTCATGAGAATCAGGTCTCCTGACTTGGTTGTAGTCGTCATGTAAAGGGGGGGAGGGGCCTAAATGAAATAATCTTGACAACTGGCATCAGACCTCATAAAGGGAAGTTTCAAAGGAAAAACTGAAAGAAGGGAAATCAAACTGTGGTTTCATTTAAATAAGATGCGGTTTATAAGGAAGAAATAAAAAATAAAGAGATATATTTGAACTCATTCTCATCTAACACTGACTTTGAAGCCATGCTCAAATAGTATTGTGCTGGATGACTGAACTTGAAAGAGACAACATGGACTAGATCTGAGATAACACAAGAAGAAATTACATGTCTGAAAAAGAGAGCTTGAAAGATACAGACTTGAAAACCTGGACTACAAAATGCAAGGTCAAATAGCTTTCATCTTATACCTACCCATAGTTATAAAAGCTAGAAGTTGGTAGCCATTCGGCCTTACATTAGAATCCAGGTTCTCAGCCCAGAGCTTACAAGTTCTAGCAGGATTCAGTTTAAAGACCTTGGTCCCAGTGCTTAGTTCCTCCATTCAGCACAGGAAATGGAAAATAAAGATGCCACTTTGGTACCTTCCAGTTTCCAGAAGCAGCTGGAACAACCCAATGGACTAATTTATGTTCTGCTGTAATTGCCCTGGGTCTAGAAACAAGGTCTACAAAGCAAGATGATTAAAAGTTATAACTAACGGAAGGCCAGCTAAAATTGGAAAGAATGCCCCAGTTCCAGACCACTAGAAGAGGAGTGACAGAAGCTGCAAGAAACTAGAAGCATGCACTGGAACTAATTACAGCTCTAAACTGATGTCAGTTTCCACCATTATTTTTCACAAAATTTAACTCAGGAATTAGAAACATTAGATTTATTCCATTTAACAGCAGAAAATTATTTCAATCTGAATGATGTGTTGATGGATCTGCACATACTCACATGTCAGAACCCTAGGTGCTTAGAAAGAAATACTCACTTCCAATAAATCTTACCATAGCAAAGCTCACAAATAAAAAAGAGCATTGGATCCAATTCAACCAGCTCAATGAAGCTATTGCTTGGATCAACATATTTCTCTGTTTATCATTTAAAAACCAGTGGAGAGGCTTTTTATAGATTCTTTTCACTTTCTCTAGAGCAAAACAGGAAATGACTAATAAATTAATAAATACAAGAAAAGCAGCATTTCATCTATTTAATCTTCCTTTGAGTGGCATACCCCAGTAGGAGTGGCAGACCCACTTCTCTCCATCTGAATAGCCTTCTCAGAAAGAGGAGGTTGAATCCTATTTAGTTAGTCTCTACTATTGGTGCTCATGAATTGGGCCTGAATATGCTTCTGTTCTGGGGGTGTTCAAAATCCAAACTCAGATATGGCTCTAAATTGTGTGATTGGCCCAAGGTGTGACTGGTTTGAGCTGAACCAAAACCACAGATGGGATGTTTTAAATTGGGAGGCAGGTTTTACATGTTTAGCACATGTCCACAGTTCACCAAGATCATTGGTTGAAGCTACTGAAGGGCTGCACATACAGTCTTGCTGGAAGATCTTCCTTTTTAACTCAGGATACTATTATTATTGCCAACATCGTGTTCCGTTCACAGTTAAGACCTTCCATGTTCTACATCCACCCCTACAGTAGCTTAACTCAATTATCTTTGTGAAAGTTTCTCTGTAGGGATGGGTTCAAAAACTGCAAAACCTGGATCCCCAGCCTGTTTCCTTAGTGTGTTAATGGGGCATTATAACTAAAGAAACAAAAAAACAGTTTCTATACCTCTGCCCCAATAGTGGATGCCATGACTTCAGTTTGTCTCACCAGCTTCATAATTTCTGCTCTGATCATCAATGAAGAAGATATTACTGAGTAAATAAAAGACAATCTTTAAAAATATGTATAAATATTTACTGAATTGCATTGGTTAAAGGGCCATCAAAAGCCATGCAGACTGGGCCAAATTAGAAGTTGTCTCATTACATATTTACCTAATGAAGTGGCCTGGATTGACTTCTGTGATAGGTACAGAATCTGGATTTTTTTTAAGGATTTCTAAAATACTGCACAATAGACTGAAATGCCAATGAATTAACAGCTATGGTCTGCTGGATTCACACAGTGGTGACCTGAATTATTTTCAGCATTAACCTGTGATATCATAGTGGAATTATTGGGGTGAAAGCGAGTTCATACTTCTAGTTGTCTTTGTTTCCAATGGTCATTGATATCAAAAGCCATCCTGCACCTGCTACAAAAATAAATAGGGTTGTTGTGGTAACAGGAATTTTTTTTAAAAGTACCTAAATACGTATTTCCTCTAGCAAACTGAAACAAACCCTGAAGAGCCTTTTCCATTCTGTTAGGTAAATAATGAATATTTTCCATCAATGCGTTCCTCTTTCTTCTAAATCAGATAAAAGCTAAGAAATTAAATGAGAAAGTAAACTATGCTTGTAGCATTTATGGACCAGATTCTGAACTCATTAACACAGTTGTGAATCTGGAGGAATTACGCTGATTTCCGTAGAATTACACCAGAGTAAATGAGATTGGGATCTGGCCTCGCCAATCTATCTTAAGCCAGCAAAGTGCAGGAAAGCTGGCATTAAGGCGGACGCATTAGCTTATACTCTTGTAAGAAGAATATACAGAATAAAGTCAGCTTTATCTTTCATCATGATGTTTGAGATGTCTTTGGTATAGAACTACACCAAGTCAGATCATCGATGTTATTTAAAGATATTCGATGCAATTTAACCTATTGAAATCTATACATAAAAAATGCTGTTTAACAGTTAGATATTATTATTATATATGAAATGGATTTTACACACTGTAGCTTGGGAGTTAATTTGGTTTTGTTTCTTATATCTGCTTGTTGCTTGAAATATAGCCAGACAAACTTCCTCTTTTATTATCTGATTTGCATCAAGTTATAAGAGAGTAAGCCTAGTGCTAGCTTTATTGTGACACTCAAGGAACTAGTGGATTCTTCATCCAACGTTAGCAACTTGGCTATATGCTAAGATTTATATTGCACAGTGATGGATATTACTGTGTCGAACTGAACTATAGCGTTATCTGCCTCATTACGCATCAGAATTTTCCTGCCAAGCTGCTCGTATTTTTCCAAGCAAGCCTCAACTACGAGGGAGGTCTGACACACTACTCCCTTCCCACTACCCTTGTTTTCAAACACACAATAGTTTGGCATGTATCCAGTCACAGCCAGGTGATTTTTGACCTTTCGCCTTTTATTATCTGGTATCACTGAGGGACCACAGATGAACCCATAAAGAAAGAGCGAAGAAGAAAGAAAATTAGCTTCTCTTTTGCCTTCACATTAACCTGATATCTTATTTTGTTTGTATGCCATGTTTTTGTGCAGGTGAAGTTTTGCCCTGGTGGAATTGCGGTTCTAGTATTATCTCCAATAAAAGGCAGGCTCTTTCATTAAAAACAATTGCTATTTCCAAACAGGAGCTGGTTCCTCAATTCCAGACATTCTTGCTGTAAAACATTCAGCTGAGAAGAGCAGATTGTTCCTGCTGAAAATGAATGGAATCTGGCAGGAAAACCTCATGTTTTTCCAATCCTAGTTTTTACAAAGAAAACACTGGGATCTTGTTGAAAAATTGCATTTGTTTTGGTGGACACATTTTTGTTCCTCACTTGAATGAATTCCAACTAGATGATACCAACTTTTATCCATCTATCAATAAATAACTCTTTTATTACAATCTCTCATTAAATTTGAGATAATGTCATGTTAGGAAAGGTATAAACAGTTATGTTAAAAAAATAACAATTTACACAGATAGATTTAAAATTTGAAAAACAGGTTTCCCCAGTAAGCCCTCAAAAGAAAGGTAATGAGAAAAATACTGTATGATTAACAGCCAAACTCACTGTAAATATCACAAAGAGAGAGAGGCCAAGGTGAGTGGACACAGCCCACTAAAGTTACAAAGAAACAAAATACAAAGGTCACCACATTGAATATCCATATGGTCTCTGCAGTTCCATAATGACTGACATCATTTAGCTCAAGTAGAAATAGATGATGGGGCAGATTCACTCAGCCTTATGACTAGAGGTATAAATTACACTTCTTTGCACTAGCTGATCTCCCTCCACCTTAAGAGATATTCATCCCAAAGAGGGAAGATGGTGATATGGTATATTTAGCTATAAAACTGTGATGCTTTTAAGCTTCACTGGACTGCATCTTTAAAGCCCTATGAACTGTCCTCGTGTGCAGAGTTCAGCAGCCATTTTGCACACAGTGTATAGCACCCTCTGTTGGCTCTCAATCTATTTTTGTTGCCAATTCAAGACTTTGATTCTGACATTCTGTGTAGCAATTGCTCCAGGTCCAGACACACTAGTAACTGCATCTTCATGCATGACCCACCATGACAGTTCCACTGCACTGGCACAATGCGGATAACCAAAGTGAACATGGAAGAGACAGAGATAAAGTATTCTCTGTAAAGGAGGCTCAGCTGTATTCGGGTAGATGAGTCTAACCCAAAGTCTGGCCACTCCTAGAACATGCTGCAAGGTCTCCTGCTGCTTTTAGTTATACTTTTGGCCTTCACAACACCCCTTGGCAACAAATTCCACAGGTTGACTATGCATTTTGTGAAGAAGTACTTCGTTTTGTTTGTTTTAAACCTGTTGCCTATTGATTTCATCGGGTGACCCCTAGTTCTCGTGTTATGTGAAGGGATAAATAACACTATTCACTTCCTCCACACCATTCATGATTTTATAGACCTCTATCATATCTCACCTCAATCATCTCTTTTCCAAGCTGAAGTGTCCCATCTTTTTAATCTCTCCTCGTCTGGAAACTATTCCATACTCCTAATCATTCTTGTTGCTTTTCTCTGTACCTTATCCAATTCCAATCTCTTTTTTCTGAGATGTGGCAACCAGAACTATATGCAATCTTCAAGGTGTAGGTGTACCATGGGTTTATGACATTTATGGATTTTTTGCATTATGATATTTTCTGTCTTCTTCTCTGTCCCTTTCCTAATGGTCTCTAACATTTTATTGGCTTTTTTGACTGCTGCTGCACATTGAGCAGTTGCTTTCAGGGAACTTTCCGCAATGACTCCAAGGTCTCTTTCTTGAAAGGTAACTGCTAATTTGTGGTATTTTTAAATAGTCATGCAGTTTGAAGGCATTTCACCTTTGTGGGTGTTCCTTTTCCTTCTTGCCCTGTATGTCTAAATTAACCATGTTGAAGCTTAGAATAAACTTTAGCCTCAATACGGCCAATGTACATACAGAAATGCATGATAAATTAGCTCTTAGTATTGCTAGTATAAATGTAGAGCATAGCGAGACAGATCCTACATCTATATTGTTAACATGCATTTAGAAGTATATGTGGTGTATAGCCCTGATTCTAGGGATTTAAGAAATATCAGCAGAAAGACCTTAAGAGTTAATGCTTTGTTTATAAACCTTTTTAAATATGACCCAGGGCTGCAGTGAGCACAGTTTTCATCTTATGACAATAATGCAGTGGTCTCCGGCCGCTTCCGAACAACCACGTTTCCACATGACAAACACCATCCCATTTGGTGCCCTATTCAGCCAAGGACTGACCTGGCATGTACAAGTGTTACCCTAGCACCAACAAAGCTGAGCCCTCTGGGTCAAGGTTGAGAAACATTGGTGAGGTAGCTTGAGAAAGTTTACCTTACTGTTGGTCATGCTGTTTGTTCTGCGGCGTAAGTACAGCCTGCAGGTCTAATCAATCCATCACCTTTTATCTAGAACAAACGTTATTTTAAAAACAAAACAAATATATCAATAAAGTTAACACTCCGCCATGTATGTCCCCTCAGTCTCTGAAGCAAAGAATTCATATTCTCATCAGTCCCATTATGTGAGGGCCATGATTCCATTGCTTCAAACGCTAATAAGCTACAAAACATAGAACTATACATTTTTACGGTAAAAATTATTTTGATGCCTATTTTGAAAACAGAGCGGAGAAAGTTTCTGTTTCAGCTGGATGACATTTTTCCTATTCTGCTTCCTTAACATAATTTAAAAACAGAAAGTGAATAAAAAGCATCAGCAGGCTTCTTACAAGGATTCAGCTCTTAAATCCTTATTGTTATATTTGCTTTGAAGTCAGGGGGGAAAAGAATTTAGGTTGCCAACATACAATTAAAAAAAATGAAGGCACCTTCTGCAAATAAACACGATGCAACAGAAAAGCTGGCACCAAAGTGAAATGAAGTCTGTGCATTACAAAATGAAATTATTTTAAAAGTTAAATTGTATGATACGTAATCATTCATAGAAATATTTATATAAAGAACCCAAGATTTCTTTCATGGGCAATCTTGTTAAGAAAGACACTGATCATTGGTACCACATTCTATCCAGAAAGCCTTATTGTAAGCTTGTTAATGGAATGCCCTCAGGGACTATACATACTTCACACATG
Source organism: Gopherus flavomarginatus (assembly GCF_025201925.1). Taxonomy (NCBI): domain Eukaryota; kingdom Metazoa; phylum Chordata; order Testudines; family Testudinidae; genus Gopherus; species Gopherus flavomarginatus. The sequence goes on from NC_066620.1 coordinate 49,531,660, forward strand.
GATACGCAGCATGAAAAGAAAGAACATTTTGTCTTTGAAGAGATGCAGAAGAAAATGGGGTAAATCTCTTTGCATAAAATACAGTTGGGTCCAGATACTATATAATCCTGCACTGAAGAAGAATAACTTCCATCACTTGCGTGCTGATGGGCTTGGATTTCTGAGTAATTTGCACAAGAAAAGACCTATGATGCATATTACTTACATGGGGAAAATGTTTTGTCATTAAAGAAAACAAGGCACAACTTCTGGCCTGAGCTATGGCTCTTTAGTGTCATTCCAGTGAGTTCTTTCTCTTTCCTATTTGCTTATTTTTGTCATTTTTTTACAATATAAAGTGAACAAATGCAAAATATTATTATATGGCATGACGACTATGGCTTTATAATTACTATGCCACACAGCTCCATCTCTGACTTGGCAGGACCATTTCTATATCTATGGGTAATCAAGTAGATGGGTACCATGCTCATTCAGCCCTTGCCAACAAAGAATGTCAATTAGTGCCAGCTGTGACAGAAGTTTCTGAAGTGAGATCACTAACACCAGCAACTCATTGCACATAAGCCACCGAATAGCCACAAGGCAATCTCTTTTTATCTGGTGACCTGGAGGTGAAAGACTCATGAATTCCTTAAGCCACTCACTCTCCTGAGCAGAGACTTTGAGGCTTTGATAACACTGAAGTCTCCCCCATCTGGGAAAACAGACTCAAACTAGTAGGGCTCAAACTAGAATGCTTGAAATAGCAGTATGGCTACTGCAGCTCAGCTTCACCTCTAGCTGAAGCTCCACATAAAGCCCACCACGTATACCTATTCTGTGTTTCAGCTGTACTACTAGGTATGAATGGTTAACCAGGAACATCAGAGGGAGGTTATATTTGCACATTGTAAATAATGAGACAGACCTTGAAAATGTACTATGTCTTTTTACAGCTACTGTACGAGCCACAAACTCAAATGAAAACAACTCATGAAAATAAAGTGAAAAATAGGTCATTACATTAATGCTTCTGTCACAGTTCAGGACAACTGCACCTGTATTTCTCCTCTGTGATCCACTAATGGCACCCATCCTTAGGCTTCCAGCTCCCCAGCCGTCACCTCTGGTGGGCAGAGTCACACATCTCTCCCCATCCTGACGAGGGTATTTCCAGGCTGCACAGTACCCTTCCTCCACTGCGAATTCCTCTGTAAGTCAGATTGCCTCGGAAAAGCCTTCTTTGCCTTCTTTCCTCAGAGGCTATGAACAGCATAATGTTCTGCTATTAAGTTACCACACAGCTCATTCTAAGCAAGCACATGTATTCTTAAGGTAAAAGTGTTATAGAAAAAACATTAAAAACAATCAAAGAACCTACATGCATGCTAATAAGCTTACCACACGTCACCCCACCTTTGACAAGGGCTCTGGTAGGTAAACAGCCTTTCAACCCCACCAAGAGGTTTTTCTGTGGTCCCAAGTTCATAACTGCTTTGGCTCAGAACATACAATCCTCTGGCTCTGAAAGTCACTCTGTCATGATATAATTCCCCACTCTGAACCTTAGCATCCAAAAGATGGGGTACCAGCATGAATTCCTCTAAGCTCAATTACCAGCTTAGTACTTGTAGCGCTGCCACCAACCAGGAATTTCAGTGCCTGGTACACTCTGGTCCCCCCAAAACCTTGCCCGGGGACCCCCAAGACCCAGACCCTCTGGATCTCAACACAAGGAAAGTAAACCCTTTCCCTCACCATTGCCTCTCCCAGGCTTCCCCTCCCTGGGTTACCCTGTGATTCAAACTCCTTGAATCTTAAAACAGAGAGGAAAATCCACCTTCCCCCCTTCTTCTCTCTCCCCTTCCCAGACTCTCCCTGAGAGAGAAAGTAATCCTAACACAGAGAGAAATAAGCCTCTCTCTCCCCGTTCCCTCCTTTCTCCCCACCAATTCCCTGGTGAATCCAGACCCAGTCCCCTGGGGTCTCACCAGAATAAAAAAAAAATCAGGTTCTTAAGCAAGAAAAGCTTTTAATTAAAGAAAGAACAAATGTAAAAATTATCTTTGTAAATTTAAGATGGAATATGTTACAGGGTCTTTCAGCTATAGACGCTGGGAACATCCTCCCAGCCTAAGTATACAAGTACAAAGTAAAATCCTTTCAGCAAAATACACATTTGAACTCCTTTCAGCCAAATACACATTTGCAAATAAAGAAAACAAACACAAGCGTAACTCGCCTTATCACCTAGTACTCACTATTCTGGACATATAAGAGACTGTATCAAAGAGATTGGAAAGAAACCTGGTTGCACATCTGGTCCCTCTGAGCCCCCAGAGTGAACAACAACCAAACACTAACAGCACACACAAAAACTTCCCTCCCTCAAGATTTGAAAGTATCCTGTCCCCTGATTGGTCCTCTGGTCAGGTGACAGCCAGGCTCACTGAACTTGTTAACCCTTTACAGTCAAAAGAGACATGAAGTACTCCTGTTCTATTAACCCTTAACTATCTGTTTATGACACACATCCTTTATACAGTTTGGACCTCTTGCCCTCATGTAACAGGCAATCAGCCCACAAAGTCACCTCCTCAGGGCAATGCTTCAGAAGGCTGAGTTAAATTTGCATACAGCTATCCCTAGAGATTTCTTGGGAAACCAACTTAAATTTAAAAGTTCACATTGTTTCAAATAGTCCTTTGAAGCTCATAACACTTCCCAGGGTTTACATTAGTCAGTTCTTCTCCCTAAAGATGTTACATACAACCCCACAATAATACACAAACATTTGCATTTTTAATGGAACAAATATCTAAGAAACTTAAACATAATTCAGTAAAGTTTGCCCAGGATACTGCAGGAAATTGCCATTCTGTCACAGCTTCAGTTAAGCCCTAGTCAAAAATAACCAAGTCTTAATATATGTACAGAGTGCGTGGAATCTGATTTAAGAAATTAAGATGCTTACAAATCCAAAAATGCATTTAAAAATTTTTCTCAACCTAATATCCGGAATTGATCTGGTATCTAGAATCCAGGCCTGATTGATGGATGTCACCAAATGAACCAATATATAAATGCAAAGAATGTAAGTATAGTCTCATAGCTATGAGTCAGAAGATCAAAGTTTGTTTCATATTAAAATAAACCAGAAATGGGACAGTACAATTGATTGTTTATGAAAATGCTGCATGGATTTTTAGTACAAAGAGTTCCATGCTAGTAATGGATGCATGTAAATATGTACATATGTAAAATAGGTATTAAAGGTGCTGTGTAAATACATATGTAATGTAAACAACTATACTGAAAAACCGCAGTGCATATAATAAAGTTTGCATTTGGCTAAGTTGTCCTTAGTAGGGCAGTTCACAATTTACTCTAACTAGAGAATGCCCCTCTCTCACCCAGCAACCCAGGGACGAGAGCAAAATGAAATGAAGGGGGCATCTCAGATATGTTGAGAGAAGGAAGGAGCCTGACCTCAAAACTGTGGAGCCAACGCTCTGCAAGTAATTTAGTCCTAGACATTGGTTCAAACATTTTGCAGCGTGGGCCATAGGCGCCGAGATTCTAATTTGTTGGAGGTGTTTCCCCCCGGCTCCATCCAGGCCCTGTCCCCGCTCCATCCCTTCCCCCAAGGCCCCACCCCTGCCCTGCTTCTTTGCACTCCTGCTCCTCCCCTGCCCTGCCTCTTATCTGCCTCTTCCCCCCCCACACGCCTTCCCGGCCCAGTTTGCCCCCTCCCCAGAGCACTCTGGCCTTGTTCCTCTCCTCGCCCTGACAGAGCCTCCTGATGCTGTGAAACAGCTGATCTGCGGTAGACACTGGGAGGGAGGGGGAGGTGCTGACTGGTAGGGCCCACCAGCGGGCAGGAGGAGCTCGGGAGGGGGAGGTTCTGGTAGGGAGGCTGCTGGTGGTTGCTCTGTATCCACCATTTTTTCCCCATGGGTGCTCCAGCTCCAGAGCACCCATGGAGTCGGCACCTATGGTTTGGGCCTGTTTCCAGGTCAGAGATTCAGTGTGAATATGCCTCTGCAAGATTGGCAGCTTCTCCCAACCTCTTCGCTCTAGACAGTAAGCGGGGTATCTCAGGTGAAAAAGTCGTCTCATGAGACTTCCACAGCTCCCTGTCTGTTGATGAGTCTGAAATACTGCACTGGGCTCTCTCACTGCAGTTCACTGCTTCCACTTCTGGTTCAAGTGAAAATTAGGAAGTGCAGTGGCGTTTGAAAATGAGGGTTATTATAGTAACTAGACACGAGAGACGTTAACTGAGTCCATCCCCTGCAAGGGCAGCACATAGCCCTCTCAGTGCAAGACCCATCAGACAAAAAACCTGTTGCAAAGCTAAATCGAAGCCCAAGGGGAACTGGAGAAGAGAATGAGCCTGAGCCTGTACTGTCTGATAGGCGTGGTCTATTCTGAGGGTTTGACGGACCCAGGAGCACACGGAGGGAATTTATCCTGAGCTCGACCAAGAGCAGAGGCTGAAGTTGTGACTGGCCATGTGCAAGTTGCGCAAAGAGAAGTCAGGCTTCTTGCAACTACATAAGTGCCAGTCACATTCTTGCCCAATCATAATTACTCTTATTATTAACAATGCTAATATGTTGCCCTTCTGTATTATCTTCCATCACAGGTGCTCAGGAGGGCTTTACAAACACTGATGAATGAATTAAGCATCACTTATATCCCTGCAGCATGACTAAGGATTATCTCAGTTTTACGGGTGGGACTCAGAGGCACAAGGTGGCTAAGTGACTTGCCCCAGGTTGCACAGGAAGTCTGTGGCAGAGCCAGGAACAAACCTCAGATTTCCTAAGTCTCCGTTTTGTGCCTCAACCACAGGATGATCCCTTAAACTCCACTTCCCCTCCCCCCACATAGTCCCCTAGTGTATCTATCACTAATATAAATAAATGAAGATGTTTTCATACCTCCATATTTCCACCTGCCAGGCTGTCTCTCTTCCAGGTGTGTCTCATTTCTCTTCTCACTCTTTGTATGTCAGAGATCCATCCACCACAATGCTAAACACTTACAGAGCAACAACAAAATCCTACAAAACAATAAAGCAGAGGTTACATGGCCAAGAAGACTGATATTTTCATCCATTTCTCAGCAAATCATAAAAGCTGTTCTTGACAAGCCCTTCTTTGTAATACCAGTAATCAGGAGGACACAGTACATACTATTGGCCATAGCCCCTCACTGAAAATACCCTGCAATCTTACATGACAACAAAAGCTCCCACTAGGGCCAATGGATGGCAGAGTAAAAACAGAAACCAAAGGCTTCAAATTGCACAAATTACAAAGGTAGAAGAACTGAAAGCAGCATGCCACTAAAAGCCATCTGCCATTTTGGCCCGCCCACGTGTCCCTTCTCCCAGCAGCGTTTTATATTAGTAATGATGTCTCTGTATTATGTATGAGTGTCTCTGCTGCTTTGAGCAGGCAATAATACAGCTCCTTCAGTCTGGTGCATGGCATATGCACACTTAGGTTGGGAAGCGAAAGCTTCTAGTTCATACATTGAGACAAGTCTCTCTTTCTGTACAACTGCAAGTCAACATTCCTTTGTTTATTTTACATTATCCAAATCAAATATAAATTAGATATTAGACAGAGGAAAGGGCCATGCACATTAATGCCATAGTCTGATTATGCAGGCTCCTGGGACATAACAAATGTTTTGTTTTCACTTTTTTAATTATGTCATTACTAATTTTAATAAGTGAATGGTTTTCTACCTATGGAAGAGGCTATAGTTTATAAAGCTTCTCCAAGCTAGTTCTGAGAAGGGTTTTAAAGTAGGGGAAGGCTGAGGAAGGGAGTTCCAGCCACGGAGGCAGTACGAAAGAAGGAAAAGGGGTGGAGGTGAGAAGACACTAAGTTCGCTTCCCAGCTAACAGCACAGGCTGAAAAAAGAAGGCAGAGGAGAGCCAAGGGACACCAGAGCAGAGATGAAAGAGGGAGCTAGGTGGTGGAGGTTCTTGATGGTGAGAACAAAGCACATGAATAGGATTACGATGAGAATAAAGGGACAGTGACGGGATGTTAAGAGGGGCTGGTTCAGGTGAGACAGATGATTTTTGCAGCAAAATCTGGTAAGGACTGGAGGGGAAAGAGGTGAGTTTGGGGGAAGTTGGAGGAGAAGAACATTTGTAAATTGCACAAGTATGTAACCCACACCTGCAGTTTGCCAGCTTCTGGACCTTCGGACTGAACCTCTAGGGGGTTCTACCCTATGAGCGACCTACAACAATAATGGCAACCAGAGCCATCTGTCACCATTTCCCAGCCTGCTTGGAGTCAGGAGCAAGGCAGAATGGATATGAAAACCCTGCTGAAACCAATAGCGAGGCTACTGCATGGGGTGACCTGGACCTGCTCAGCCCCTCAGTGGCAGGGGACAGGCTGACTCAGAGATTTGTTTTCATTTCAGTTTTGAGTTTGGAACTTGGAGAGAGCCGAGAAAGAAGCAGAGCAGCTCCGGAAGTCTTTGCTTAACTCCAACTCCCCACAAAGGGAGCCCCAATTGCTGTGGGATCTAGTGCATGGGTCAGGCACTTCTCGCCCTGCAGAGACTAACATCCAGACTGGCAGAGATCCAACTTGATGCCAGCTACTGAGAGCCAGCCAAGACCTCTGCAGGACTCCAGACCAGGCAGACAGGAGACCACTCTGCCCCACACAAGGGCAAAGACACTGTAAAAGAACCTCCTTTTTTTTTCTTTGTTTAAGCCAGCAAAGGTTCACAGCACTGCAGCACTGATCTCCAGATACATCCTCAGCATACCATCTGCCTGGGAAGGTGCTAAGGAGAGAGCCGGTGGTTGGGAAGAGTTATGAGTGTTGGGGGATGGGAAATTTGTTGATGTGTTAGTACTTATTAGTTAGACTTTCCTTCCCCCGGTCCTATTTCCTTGCTCCCAATAAAGTCCTCTTTGTATTACATTGTTGTCTTTGGATGTGTGCTTTCTTTGCTGGGGTTTGTGTTGAGGTACTTTATTGTTTCTTGTTTTGTACTGGGTTTTATACTCCTTGCCAGCAGTGGCAGCATAATTCATTTTCCCAAGGGATAGCACCCCAGGCACAGTGGAGAGTCACCCTGGGTGGAGACAGCAGCTGTCATTAGAATGACCCCAGCACCCATCCATATGAGGAGAGGGGAGAAGCCATTCCAAGTGGCAAGCACCAGGGAGGAATCCTGAGCCTCACCTCAGGGGTGGGGTTACAAGTACACGTATGTATTGCAGAGCATTCACAAAATACTCTACATCTTCCACTTACAATGGATCCCACTTTGATATAGCATGGCTATAAAATCATTATAGCTGGGGTATAATGGATGTCTCCACATTCCATGGTGCGTGGGGTTCCAAGAGTCTTTAGGGACTACAGTCTGTAGGGACTTATTTAGTAGGTGACCACATACGTCTTTGGTTCTTTGACACCCGAAGATGCTATGCTCCACGGAGTGCACTCCCCCTGCCATTAAAGCAATTGCTCCATCAGCAGTTACAGGCAAGTCACTGAGCCTCCATACACTTTGTAATATGGAAACATCTACCTACCTTATCTACAAATTATGTTTGTTAGGCTTAACTCACTCATGTTTGTCACGTGCTTTGAGCTCCTTAGAAGAAAGGTGCAATTAAAAAAAATGTGCAGAGAGGTGACATTTATTGATTGCCACAATCTGATGTTTCTTCAAACTCCAACTCAAGAGGGACTGGATTCAGGCAGTTGGCAACATCATTATCATAATGGCTACATCATGGCACAGAGGTGCCCAGTTCATAAGAGTGCAGAAAGCTCAGGAGTTGTTATATAAAAAGGACTGGCAGCACAAGGCAACACGCTTATGCCAGATCAACTGCTCGGCTAAAGATATGTTTCCAAATCCAGCAGTTGCCTCATGTCTAGGTTTTAGCCTACCCATCAAAATAAACAAAAAGAAAAAAAGCCTTTTGTTGCTCTCATTCACTGCTGTATCAGGGTGCAAATGAGACTCCTGCACTGAATTACAGTTGGAGCATTTCCTCCATTAGAGTATGTCTACAATACGGGATTACTCTGATTTTACAGAATTCGATTTTTGGCAACAGATTGTATAAAGTCGAGTGTATGCTAATGGCATTCAAGCAACATCCGTTCTTTATCTCGCTGTGTTATCCTCAGGAGAGTGATATCGTTTGTGGTAACCTGATTGAAATATGGGCATTTAATTAAGGGGACATTCAGAGGTCCTGAGCTTTCTGCACCTCTGTGCCATGATGTAGCCATCAAGTCCCTCTTGAGTTGGAGTTTGAAGAAACATCAGATTGTGGCAATCAATAAATGTCAACTCTCTGCACACTCTTAGGCCACACTAAGCACACTAATTCGGTGGTGTGTGTCCATAGTACCGAGGCTAGCATCAACTTCCGGAGTGTTGCACTGTGGGTAGCTATCCCATAGTTCCCACAGTCTCCCCCACCCATTGGAATTCTGGGTTGAGTTCCTAATGCCTTATGGGGCAAAAACATTGTCACGGGTGGTTCTGGGTACATGTTTCTCCTTGATGCAAAGCCTCCGCCTTTGTGGATTTTAATTCCCTGTAAGCCATGTCATCAGTCACCCCTCCCTCCATCAGAGCAACAGCAGACAATCGTTTTACGCCTTTTTTCAGTACAGATGCCATACCACGGCAAGCATGGAGCCCGCTCAGCAAAACGCAGTAGTCAAGAATATTGTAAACACCTCGCGCATTATCATGCAGTTTATGTTGAACCAGAACCTGGAAAACCAGGTGAGGAGGAGGCGACGGCAGTGCGACGACGAGAGTGATGAGGACATCATTGCATCCTGCCTCCTCTGATCTTCCTGCCAGCACATCTCATCTCGAGCATCCCTCCCGTCCTCACATTCATCCCTTCTGTCCTCATGTTCATCCCTCCTGTCCTCACGTTCATTGGCCACTTTCCTGTACTGTGATACTTTGTCCTTCCACTCATTCAGATGAGATCTTTCATTGCGAGTAGACTGCATGATCTCAGTGAACATTTAATCTCGCGTGCAGTTTTTTTGCCGCCTTATCTGAGATAGCCTTCGGGACGAAGGAAGGAGGCTTGAAAAATTTGCAACTGCGGGAGGGAGGGAAAAAAGGGAGAGAAGTATTTAAAAAATATATTTTACAGGACAATGGGTATACTCTTCCACGATGAACAACACTATTCACATTACATAGCACATGTGATTTCGGTACAAGGTCGCATTTTGCATCTTAATATTGAGTGCCTGCGGCTTTGGTGTTAGAGATCACAGATGCAGGCCGGGCAACAGGATTCGGCTTGCATGTGGCCATGGTAAGCCACTGTCTTTCAGCTTCTGCAACCTTCTTAAAAGTAGTGCCCTCCTTTCCCATTCCAAGCAAAGCTAGTTGAGTGCTGCAGTTTTCGTGTTAACATGCAGCAGCAGAAACCAAAGTAACCCCCCCTCCATCCAATTCTCTGGGATGATCGCTTTACCCCTCCCCCCACAGTGTGGCTGGTTTCAGGGAAGATCCCTGCTAGCCAAACGTGAATAGCTCAGTGCCAATGCCCCACCGCTTGGCTAACTGTGGAGAGGATTTCTTTTCAGCCACAGGCAAACAGCCCAGTAGGAATGGCCACCTCTGAATGTCCCCTTAATTAAATGCCCGTATTTCAATCAGGTTACCATAAACGATATCACTCTCCTGAGGATAACACAGTGAGATAAAGAACGGATGTTGCTTGAATGCCAGCAAACACCGGGACCATACGCTGCCAGGCTTTTTCGTGCAATGATATCAGATTTATTGCCACTAGCATGGCATGGTCAAGTGTCCTACCATGGGGGACGGAATAAGGCTGACCTCCCTAAACCTTCTGCAAAGGCTTTTTTAATACCTCCAGGAGAGCTCCATGGAGATGTCCCCGGAGGATTTCTGCTCCATCCCCAGACACATTAACAGACTTTTCCAGTAGCTGTACTGGCCGCGAATGCATCCCAAGTCCTCAGGGCAAATTAATCATTAAAAAACGCTTGCTTTTAAACTATGTTTTATATTTACAAAGGTACACTCACCAGAGGTCCCTTCTCTGGCTTCATGGTCTAGGATACCACCTTGGGAGGGTTAGGAGACTATTTCAGTCAGGCTGAGGAAAAGATCCTGGCTGTTGGGGAGAACGGTGTGCTGTGTGATCTCCGCAAGCTCGTCCTCCTTCTCCTCCACATCTTCCCCGTCCACAAAATTCTCAGGCATGGCTGAGATTGCCCCCTCCTCAGAATCCACGGTTAGGAGTGGGATAGTGGTGGCAGCCCCCTCTAGAATTGCACGCAGCTCAGCGTAGAAGTGGCACGTCTTTGGCTCTGTCCTGGAGCATCCGTTTGCTTCTTTGCCTTTCTGGTATGCTTGTCTGAGCTCCTTAACTTTCACGTGGCACTGTAGTGAGCCCCTATTGTGGCCTCTCTCCATCACGCCCTTGGAGATTTTTTCAAATGTTTTGGCATTTTGTCTTTTGGAATGTAGTTCTGCTAGCACGGAATCGTCTGCCCATACAGCGATCAGATGCAGTACCTCCCGTACTACAGTGTAAACAATCGATAGATTAGCTAGACGGGTTAGGATGGGTTGATTTTCTTGATGCTTGTGCCAAGACAGAGAATGGTCAGGGTGAACTAGAGGTTTCTAGGTGCTTGAGTTAGTTCAAATTGAGATTCGAGTTTGTGAAGACAATAAAATTAGTGTTCCTTCTCTTGCCAACCAACCTGATTCATGAGTGCTTACCAAACATTACACAGTCTGAAAAGTTATATTGCACCAAAATGGGATCCATCATTTTCTCCACATTCACTGGATTTGAGGAAAAGTTCACAGAAAAATGGTGGTAGCATAATCTCCAATTTGAAAGCTCTCTCATCAATGGCAAAAAAATATTCTCAGTTTTAGATGCAGCCATGCATTCTGGCAAGTTAAGCTAAATGTGTCCAACTGTAAAGCTATTAATACACCATTTGGATGGTATACATTTAAATATGTGACATTTAGTATTGCTTCTCACAGGGTACCTCACAAAGTGATTGTACAGTGTAGGGCAGTGGTCCCCAACCTTTTCGTGGCTAGTAGCACATTCATGTTTTCAGAAGAGTATGGTGGGCACCAACAATTACTCACATACAGGGCCGGCTCCAGGTACCAGTGGAGCAAGCACATGCCTGGGGCAGCACATGGGCTATGGGATGGCATTCCGTCCATTCTGCAGAGTCGGAGCATTTTTTATTTTTGCTTTGTTTTTGTTTTGGGGGTTTATTTGTGCCAGTTCTGGGCAGTGCAGAGAGAAGCCGGAAAGAAGGTGGGAGGACAGAGAACACCAGCACCCGCAGCCTGCAGCCCCAGAGTACTCTGTCCCCAGCAGGCATGGGGCCCTGGCTTCTCTTCCCTGCTGGACACTAGGTGGGCCCCACACCTGCCGGGAACAGAACACCGGCACCCACAGCCTGCAGCCCTGGAGTTCTCTGTCCCTGGCAGGTGCGGGGCCACAGCTTCTCTCCAGCTTGAGCAGCGGCCCCGCTCCTGCCAGGGACCGAGAACACCAGCGCCTGCAGCCCTGGAGTTCTGTCCCCAGCAGGTGCAGGGCTGTGGCTCCTCTTCCTTGCTGGGCACTAGGCGGGGGCACAAAAATGCCCCAGTGAGTGCCATGGTGCCCACAGGCACTGCATTGGGGACCACTGGTGTAGGGGGATTACAAGGTTGTGACATTATCATAGCTGTGATTTTAATGTGGGATTGGGCCATGTAGAAACAATCAAAAAAATAGGTGTCCTTCTGCTTTCTGCAAAAACTTATCTACCGTTGATATTAAATGGTCAAAGATTGGTCTAACAGAAGTTAATTGTATTGGACTTACATTGAGCAAAAATGTCTTAACTGTTGATCAAGGTAAAATAAATGAAATAGCTGAAAAGTAAAGTGGATCAAAGAGATTAATGGGATGATAACTATCTGACAAAATTCATTACACATCTATTTCCTTTTAGTAAATTATTAGAAAATGATGTTGCCTGGCATTGGGAACAGACATAAATAGGTATTTAAGCAGTTTAAAAACACTAATCACCAATTCATCAGCTTCAAAATACTATGAGTTAACTAAGGCTGATATCTTGTCAGAAAATGCATCTTCAAAAGGATTAGGTGTAATCCATATGCAAGAAGAGCAGCCAACTGCATTTTCATCAAGATCTCTAAACAAAACAGAAAGATCAAGAAAGAGATGTTGGCACTTATATACAGTTGACTTATGCCCAACAACATTTGTTAGAGAGAGGAAAGATACATGCAGAAGCTGATCAGATATTACCTGAAAGTTTGCTTAAACACGCTTTGCTTTCATCACCACGTAGAATCCATCACGTGATGCTAAATATGCAAAGATATGATCTCAGTGTGAACTGTAAATTGGGTAAGGAACTGTACATGTACCCTTAACAATAAAGCAAACAGATAAATCTTACCTGAAAATGATGCTGATGAATATGAAATTCATGCAGTGGTGCAGAATTCTTATTATTTCAAAATTAGCAGAATTCCAAACCAAAACAGAGAGATACGGTTATATATAAATTGTCATTTGTTTTACAAGGAAGACCTAAAGAAATAACAGAGGTAGGCTTCAAAAATAAGGCCATATTGACCACATAAAGGAGAAATTAGTGAGAACAACCGTCATGCTAAATGAAGGAAGATCAGTTGTTCTATAATTTCTGAGAAAAGAAATGCTCACTAAAGTACAGAGCACTCATCTACGTAATGAAAAATGTAAGCAAAGGGCAAGAAACTATGTTCTAGCCTGGGGTGAGTGCTTAGATAACAAAGTAGCTCATTGTGATACATGTAATTGCTTCCAAAGAGCACAGGCAAAATGCAAGGTCACGAAGTCCTAGAAAATTCATGGAAAAGGCTAGTAGGAGATTTAGTTGAAATAGGTTAAAGAATTTACAGTAATTATTACTCATTTCATGGATGTTCCAAAACTAACAGGAGAAGTATAATGGCTATTATCCACATCGGGTTATTCTATATAGGTTCTTACACCATACTCATCACTTCTAGTAGTTCATTGAGCAATGTGATTAAACATCTGTCAAATGCTTATACACTTACCCTCTCACGTCATGAAAACCAGGGAATACCTGAGATTCTGATTTATGAAAATAGGCCACAATTCTCAAGGGCAGAATTTCAGGAATTCATTAAGACTTACTAGTCTGAGCATGTCACCTCCAAAGCAAAATACACACAGAGTAACCAGGTGACAGACACATTCAGACAGTTCAAAGTCTCCTAAAAGTAACTGAAAGAAAAGAAAATACTGGGCTTGAGCCCTCTTTTCTTTTATGTGAAAGGGCTTCCCTGCCACACACACACTTCAGAGGAAAAAAGGGGTGGGGGGGGCTTGAGGAGGTTGTCTTTTATGTTAGAAATTCAGATCCTGTCTGGAATGGAAGACTCTGACTCTTGAAGTGCTACTCAAATAACATCATCATAAAAGCTAGGAGAGAGAGCTGAGCAATTGAGAGGGAAGGAATATTTTAGTCAGACTGCTTAAAATTACAGTTTTATTTGGGCTTTATTAACTACAATGATTAATTAGCATGTTGAAAAAAAGGAAATTTTTGTTACCGCTATTCTTCTTTAATTGAAGAATTGGCAATATACATGCCCTTGAGACTCCCAACAAATAGTCCAGCAAAGCCAGGGAAGAGCAGAGTTGACAGTCTTGATATTTATGAAGGCAAAAAACAAGCAGAAAAAATTCCCCCACTTTCCAGACCTTCTCTTATACATCACAGAAAAGCAAAAAATCTAGCTCACAGAGAGATGAAGAGAACTAATTTGCATGTTGAGGAGGTTAAATGCTAGATATTATATTAGAAATTTGTGTTACACAAAGCAAAATAGAAAACCCACAGAAGCTATTGCACAACAGTGATTTCAGTTTTGCTTCGAAAAAAGAATCGTTTTCTTGGGGATCCCATATGTCTTATGAAAATGCATAGTAAACTATTCTGAGAGAGCACTAAAGCATTTCCAAAGTTCAACAGCACTCTACCATTCAGTAGGTCCACACCACAGCTTCTATAAACGGAGAATGTTGGGCATGCACATTTCTGCCATCTTCTGAAAATAGATACAATATCCCAGAGTGCTAAACCTTCCAGACATCAGTCTGTTCCTCAATACTGATAGGCACTGGATTGTAGTTCTTGGAGAAAACATAAGGAATAAATGGAACTGCCTGCCCCAAATTCAGGAGCATTTGAAAGAAGGCCTCCTTTCCCTCTTCTGCTTGAAAGCATAGGATCACAGAATATAAACATTAAAACAGAGAGAGAGATTGTCTGGAAAAGGAAGTTTACAGAAGAGATACCTAGTTGAGAGAGAGCTATATTTTAACTACAAGGTTAATGCCCCGGTTGTGGGGATTCCACCGGAAGGCAGGGGCATAGAGTATTTTTTGGAAAAAAAATCAACATTTCTACATCAATCAGTTATGAGCTGCCATTGCAACCTCTATGTATTGATCCTCATAAACAGCAGCAGCTACTATATCTGCTACCACGAAGCTTTATAAAATCCTGTTCATCCAGCAAAACGCACTTTTAAAAAAAATGAAAGACAGAAAATTAAAACTTTGTCTCATTTTCCAGCCCATTGGAGAACCTCACTTATGATCAGTGGAGAAAAGGATCCCACTAAAATAAACTAAGCACTGAAAATAATGGAAGATCTCCTTGTAGGGATGAGACGATATTGCTATTATTTATATCATAGTAACACCAAGGAGGTCTCAGTCAGACACTAGGTGCGTTAGGCACTGCACACTCACAAAATGATATACAGTCTCTGCCCCAAAAGTGTACATTCCAAGTGTAAGTCCTATGGCCTGAAGCTTTAGAGCAGTGTTTCTCAAACTTGGGACACCGCTTGTATAGGGAAAGCCCCTGGCGGGCCGGGCAGGTTTGTTTACCTGCCGTGTCTGCTGATCCGGCTCATCACGGCTCCCACTGGCTGCGGTTCGCTGCTCCAGGCCAATGGGAGCTGCTGGAAGCGGTGGCCAGCACATCCCTTGGCCCGTGCTGCTTCCAGCAGCCCTTTGTAACATTCCCAGCCAATGGGAAATATGGAGAAAGTATGGTACAGACAGAGAGAGCTTCTTTTGCATAAACTTTCTAACCAGAATTCCTGGAGTCACCATAACTGTACACAAACTCAGAATTGGTTGGGTGTAGTGGAACTGACCAGGAAGAAGGGTAATATGTTCCTACCTTGAGACAAAGACTCTGCTCAGAGTTCCTATATGTTTCTGGTTCCCCTTCAGTGAGGATCCTGAGCTGTTGAGAAAACTCTGACAGAACATAGTGAAACAAGGGCTCTTTGTTGAAGTTGTAGATAACAGCAGCAGAGCTGGGTGAATTCTGGTGAGGTCCTGCCTACCTATTTGTTACATACAGCTGAAAACACTCTACCTGGGCTAGGTGGTGGAACCTCAGGATAGAATCAAAGAGCATTTCCCTAGAAGCCAGAAATAGGCCTGCCTGAGTGCACCTCATGACTCTGGCACTGTGCTATGCACTGACACCAAATTGTGGATGTAGGTTGGGAGGACATTGGCTTATTGGATTTTCACACTGGCAGATGGGAAACAGAGTTAACAGACTACTGCCAAAGTTACTATGGGAGCATGTTTTATTTATCATGCTTAGAGATATATTATGGCTAAGCTTTCCCAGGTTGATGCTGTATTCCCTTTTTTCCCCTAATAAAGTTTTCCTTGATTCAGACACACTCAGAACTTGCAGCCAGGGCCAGCTCCAGGCACCAGCTTATCAAGCAGGTGCTTAGGGCGGCAACTCAAGAGCGGGACAGCACTTTTAGGTATTCAGCTGCAATTTGGCGGAGGGTCCCTCACTCCCGCTCCAAACGAAGGACCTCCTGCTGAATTGCTGCAGATCGCGATCATGGCTTTTTTTTTTTTTTGGCTGCTTGGGGCTGCAAAACCCCTGGAGCCGGCCCTGTTTGCAGCTGGGGAAGTATTGTCTAGTAAGTATACCCAAGTGGGGGCTTGAGCTGGAGGTGTTTGTTAGGTTTAAGAGGGACCCCTAGTTGTTTGAGCATAGCCCTCACAGCTGCTACCATCACTTGGCAAAAGGATTCTACAAGTACACGACAAGAAACACTGGGTGGAAACAACAGACATCCAGGGAAAGCATCAGAGAAGAGGAAGATTATAGGTAGTGCACTCTCTGTAACCCATTCAGACCTTAAGACTCTGCTGAGACAGCTAACAAGGATAGTTTCTATGGTATGGACTGTTCTCCACTGGGAACTGAGCTGAGTGAGATCATCAACATATTTCACATAGACTCCCAGAAACTCACTGAGTGGTAAATGACTAAGTCACAATTGATTTAGAGTGCACCTAGAAAGGATGTAAATAGTGTCAGTTACACAGTGATGAATGGGCAAAAGGGAATGGGAAGGCGAGTTGGTAGAAGGTAAAGCAACTCCCAGGAGGTTGTAAGATACGAGCAGCACCTCCCTGCTTTGATTTAAACGTTGATTAATTGCCTTTTCTACACTCTTGTCCTTCTGCTCCCTTGGTCAGCAACATCCATCTCTTTTCCCTTCCTGGCATCCAACACACATCCTCTCTGAATTTGGCCCCAGGATGGATCCAAACCAGTGACCAAGAAGTGAAATGCTTCTAATTGTATTACTGATACTGAGAGCCACTTAATCCCATTTCCTTTAATTTGCCTAAAATGCAGAAAATACTGGAAGGATGAAATCAAAAGTGGGAATTACACCCCTTTATCTTGCTCGTGAGTTTGTTTTGTCAAGATAAACTTCACAGGTTGGTTTTTCATGTTCTTGAGTTATGCTATGGAAGCAGCTCGAAGGAGAACTAGAAGCCTGTACTATTTACAGTAATAGAAATTAGCTTGCAGTTCTAAAAAACAAGAGAACTCCAAAGAATTACTTTCATTGCTATAGTACCTTTCATCCCAAATGAGCCCAAAGCCAAATATAAACTACACCCAGGAATCACTTCACTCACCACTGAAATGCAGCTTCCTCTGGGGTTGTACACAACATCTCCATGACAATAGTTCATGATAACACTGTATAATGCTTTTGGAAGAATGTGAGGAATATTCTATTCAGTTGAAACTGCAAGGGGAATCTAGGGTAGACAGAATATAATTACCCTACATTACAGTTGGTCTGAGGTATACACCATACTTCTGAAAAATACCATGGGATCGTTAATTACCACAACTGGGCAGGACCTAGAGTGACCAGGTGTCCCGATTTTATAGGGACAGTCCCAATTTTGAGATCTTTTCCTTATATAGACTCCTATTACCCCCCATCCCAATTTTTCACATTTGCTGTCTGGTCACTCTAGCAAGACCTTATGTCTTATCTGAAAAATATCTCCACCAGCACAATGCCCCCTACATCATGCTGTATCTTTGGTTCAGTATTGAATTAAAAGGGAGAGAGACACTTATTTTAATCATTAACCTGATTTCATCAGTACCCATGAGAAGTTCTTCTTACAAACAGGACCACACAGGCCCAAAGAGCACCCTTCAAGGCAGACTGACTTTTAAAGGAGACATTAGTTGAACTACGGTCTTATATACAAACAGAAATTAAGTCTGTTGTATATTAAATCATCAATACAGGCCTGGACAGTAGTATTCACAGTAGAGGTATGAAGTGAGTCTTTCTAGTGTTCTAGTGCAATGTTTTGTGCTTTGTTTGCACCATTATTATATGTATCTGAAGTTTGTGGTTTATAACAGTATTTGCAAAGTGCCCACTAGTGTTTGGGAATGTGCAGATACTGGCTATGTTACAGGCATAGAACAGGCAGAGTCCCAGGTACAGGACAATAGTAACTAGAGAGGGATAAGGCTGTCCATTTTCCTGCAAGCACAGGATGTAATCTCAAGAGCCATGTGTAGCTGAGGAAAATGGTTCTATCCTAAAATTTTCACTCTTTCATTTTTGGCCCTCAGCTTTTACTTTTCCACAAAATTCAACTAAAATGGTCATTTTGACAACAAAAATGTGAAATTTCACATTGCTGATTTGGAATGCTGCACTGCAAAGCCAATTGTAACTCAGAATAGGCCCATTCTCTTAGGGATACGGGGGCCCAAGTTTACAGAGAAAAACTCCCATATCATTAGAATGTGTGCATGCAGGGAAATGGGCTCTTTTTCCAGTTAAGAACAATGTCGGTGGAAAGTCACTTTTCCAAACATTTGGCTTTTGTTTGTGTTACACCCTGCTCTTGCAGTTCAGTAGAAGGCCTGTCAGATATTAAAATGACCCCTCACCTGATTTTAGTCAGTAGAAGAAGTTAACCACATAAAACAAGTGCCAGATAGCAAAGAAGCTTGATCTGAGAAATAGCCTCACCACTGTTCTCTAGTTTACAAACAGCAAACCCGTTAGCCCCATTATTGGTTCTCTTCTTTGCCATATTCTAGCTCTAAAAGCCACTCTACTTCTCTACATTGTTAGCAGCTTTTATAGCCAAAGATAAGTGTTCATCACTTTTAATGTCATCGTTGCATCTGTTTTGTCATTTAGCTGCAGCAGGTTGTATTACAATGAGACAATTAATGAAGAATTGGATACAAATATTTTTATTTCAAATAGCAGCTCTCGGACAAGATCTGGAAAACAGAATCAAGCCATATGATTGTAAAAGAAAACAACCTAAACAAGTGGGCATCATGCCACTATTTGTGAATACTCTGTAAATATAAACATTGTAACGGAGCAGAAAAATGTACATTTTTCACTTTAGTCTGGCTTTTTTTTTTTTTTAATTAATTTGGCCCTTTTCGTTTCACATAAATGCAAACTCAAGCATGGCACATCAACAAACAGGATCATTTCTCTTTTTATGAAAAGCCAAACATTGCATTCCCATTCAGAAAAAGCAACATACACAAAATGCACTGCTAATAACTGAGGCCTTCAAAATGAAAAAAGAAAAATCATTTCTATTATGCTCTGTAATACATTTGCCATGAACATGGTTCTTTTGTAATTATATTTAGCTAAGAAATGTCCCTTTATTTCCATAATTTCCTGAAGATGTAGAGGCAGAGGAAGAATGCTTATGACCGAATTCCTGATGGAAAGGAGAGGAGCTTAAGTGCTTTCTATAAGAGGCAGAAAACTCTTCTTAATGGAATCCTTGCAGAAATGTCCCTTGACTTCAGGGAAACAAGCATTCTTTTAATTTTACTAACATTTTCTAAAATACTGATCGTGTTATGAAGTTCTTCTGAGAAAGCACAAGAAATTTGATTAATCATATTAGAGACATGAGAACTGGAAGGTAGCCTCAAAAAAATAAGTACTGAAAAATACAGATGAAGAATATAAAATTAGGTAGAAATGTATAGAGAGGTAGATTCTTTGCAGGCCTCTAGATTCTGCACTTTTATGTCACTGAAACATTTGGCCTATCAATATATTTTGCCTATTACGCCAGGCAAGGCTCCGACTCCACAGGAGAATAGCACTGTAGATCTCTGCAGGAATATAAGACATTTTTTCACCAAGTAAAACGTTCCCTAACTCTGCAAGGGAGGTTGGCAGTAGATCTCAAACTCTGGCCTGTCTTTTTAATACCCCTACAATAGCTCAGTTGGATTGAGACCAGCTGTTGGTATATTACCATTTGTAAATGCTTAAAGCGACTACTCCTTGTTTTCTTGGCAACATTTACTGTGGAGGGGGCGAAAAGCCACTTTCATTCAGACATTAAGAATTGCTGGATGCCAGCTTTGGCATACACAAGCCATTGTTTGCACAGCTCTCTTCAACAAGTTCTCAAAAAAATCAACCCTATAGGGAGGAACTCAGCCCCCAAAACTTTGATTTACTCTGTCCATTTAGCCTTTATTTGAAAGAAGAAGCATCTCTAGTCCAACTGTTAAGGGCCACAGGTCTTTCTGGGCTTCAGTGTTGCAGACTCCCCAAAAAATCACCTAGGTGACACTCTCATGCATGATTATAATGACTTCCCTATGTACATCTAAGATTAGCATTTAGAGAGATTGGATCTTTCATTTCACATGGCCTAAAATCACAGTTTGGGTGGTGAGAGTTTGGGAAAAAGAAACAAAATATTCATGGTTTTACAACAGCAAAAATGCTATTATAGATACTTGAGTTTTATGCAGGTTACAAATATATGGTTATAGCAGAACAAAGACTTATAGAAGAACACAGACTTACCAGAAAATTTACTTTAACATTTTTCATTTCTACTATTCAGTTGAAAACAGCTTTTGTGACCTTTCATTGTGTCATCCCTTCCAACCATCCCTACTAGAGCTGGGTGCACTGAAAGTGTCTGAGCACGAATGCTAACATCTCGATGGTTGCAGCTGCTAGTACAATAGGATTAATTTGCCATCTACCAACTCTAATGCCCTTCTGTTTCATCTTCTTTCCCCACCAGGGGCAGTGGTGACAGCATCTGTTTCACTGTTTTTTTAGTGGCCCCTTTCATGCTGTTATAGTTAAGGGTCTGTCATCATTTCCATTACATACACACACACTTCTGGAGAGAAGGGAGAGTTTACAACAACCCATCCAAAATAAAAGAAATAATTTGGGGCTGCAAGTTGGCACATGCACCCAAGAGTGAAGCATTTTAACAAAAACTGAGGATGTGGGGCACTCTTGTATTCTGGTTTTCAATTAATGTAAAAATAATGGCAGCAAGTAGGTTAAGATGTTCACTGATTATTTTTTTTTAACACTTCTGTTCCAAAACAAATCCAGCTACTCTTTTAAATGAAATTTGGCAGGAAATTACAGCTCATACTTCTTCTTTATTTATTCAGAAACTAATAAGGCAAATGATGGGGCCTAGTTTTTAAAAGGTTATATCCAAGATTTTCAAAAAATGATGAGCAATTTGGGATGCCTCCATTTTGGGTGTGCAATGTGAGATACTTTAAAGAGGCATAATCTGCAGAAAGTGCCAAGCACCTGCCCTCTGAAAATCCTGCCATGCTAACAAGTATTTGTATAGCATCTGACTTATCTCCACTTTGTGAATTTTTTCTCTGACTTTGCTACTGTAATGTTTGGTGAGGAAAGGGGGGGTTATTGTGGGCCAGCCAGTAGGGCCAATGAGATCTGCTAACAGATAATGGAAATCTCCATTAGCTCAAGTGATTCTGGAATCCTACATTTGGAAGCTCCTGATTCTGCAGGTATGTATGGAATCTACTCTCTAGGTTGTCTGTAGCGCATGGATTCATTACATATCACCTTGTGAGAGCAGAACTTCCAAGAGCTTAGAATCCCCAGTCTCCATATCTGAAGCAGTAACTCCACTCCTAGGAGACTTGCTTTCCATGGCTAAGAGGACCAGGAGTGACAGTGCTGTCTAGAGAGAAAGTCAGATCATTCAAATCCCAGAAATACCCATGAGTAGTGACAGGTAAACCTTCATTTTCATATGCCTCAAAGGCAATTGAACCTAGTATAGTAGGTCTCAGCTCTAGTTGGCGTAGCAAGTATTTTCCCTCAATCATGTGTGGCATTTTTTCAGTATGAAATTATAATGCATGTACAGGCTTTGCTTTAACACAAAGGAATCCTAAGTCAATATAACAAGTCCAAAAATCTTTGGAATGAAAAGATTCCAACTAGCTAGGTCTCCATACAGTAGAGAGGAATGGCTCCTGCAACAGAAAGGAGCAGCTGTGATCTGTTGTATTAAGTGTAACCAACCTTTCCAGAACCCAATACTCACTGGGGTGTGAAATTCACTAAAATTTGTACAGCCAGCATGAGGTCCTTCATAACACTTAAGCTCTTAACATAAAACGGGAATGGTCTATAGAACCCTCTGTGGGTTCTCTGCATTGTGGGGTAAATTGCACCCTTTATGAATCTACCTGCAATCTGGTCAACACTGTGTATTTTAAAACACTTCTTTCTTTACTCACACCCAGGGGGCAATGATTAAAAACAGGGGGATGGACGCAATCTGTTTCTGATGATGGCATTAGCTCCCCATTTGTCCTTTGTCACATCACACAACCATTCTGTGTTTCAGCTTCTCCATCTATAAAATGGAATAATGAATTAAATGCTTGTGAGGTGCCTTGATATCCTACAGAGCAAAGTATCATTATTAATTCGTGTTAATGTGAGCTAACACAGCTTGCTCTCAGGTCCCTGCAATAGGTAAGCACAAAGGTTAAAACCAAAATTCAGAGGATCAGTCTGGATTTTCATGCTTCTCTCTGAATTTCCCAGCAATCTGAGAGATGATGGCAAGAGACCTTAACATTACTTCTATCCAGTTTTTCATGTTGAGGAAAACTATTCGGAAGCTGATCACATTGTAGAACATGTACCACATCACATTCCTTTAAAAACCAGGTTGAATTAAAGAGAGGAAAGGGGAAAAGAGAAAACAAATGTACCACCCAGAAATACTGTATTCATAAGCTGGCTGAATTATTTAACAGACAACTGAAAAGAGGAAACTCAAGAGAAGCATACAAAAAAATACAACCCACAATGCAGACACTTTTGCAGAAGCCCATGACAATGAAATACATTTTATAATCACTAAACAACTTGCCAGCTGAGAAGGCTAGCTTGCTGCTGCCCATCTCATAGCACTGAAAAAGCAAGCTCCCGATGAGTATCATTCTCCATTATCTCTCAAACCTTTGCCACCAGCACGTGGATAGAAGCGCCGGAAAAATGAAAAGTGTGTATATTGTAAGCGCTGGTTAAACAACCCCACAGTAATTCTTATTTGCTGGAGGTTTTAGAGAGCAGATGTAGGATTGGCAGGGTCTGGGAGCTGGCTATATTGTTCTAGCTCATTTAGAGCCAACATGGAAAGAACACGGAAAGCTGCATTTGTGCGTGTGTGTTTGTCTTTTGCCATCCACTAGTCTAAGGTTTCTTGGATTCACACTGACACATTAAAAAAAAAACAAACCACACACAAAACACAACCAGGTTGGTCGCCGTCCAAAAGAAATATGACTTATATCAGCTGCTGCATGAGAGTCTCTCAATTGCCTCTGCTAAGCTGCCTGTTTTGCTATAGCAAGTGGCCATGTGCTGTAGCACACTGATTGCCCACTTTGGTGGTATCGGTTGCTAGAATAAGGGCAAACAAATGAGGAACCAAATATAAAAAGCAGCCAGCAGCACTGAAGAAGCATTACAGCTGCCAGGCAATAACTTAGATAGTTACAGCTGCCATCACCTAGTTCACGCAAGCTTTTTAATATCTTTTGGCAATGCACAGTGTCACAGCACAAAAGGAAAGTTGGCACTTCCTAGCATACTTTGTTTGACATAACTGTAGGCAGAACCCAGCTGATACCTTCATCAATGTGTATGTGCTTGCTCTTAAGGTACATTTTAGCAGATCAAACATTGTTTTTCTCTGTCAGTTGCACACACCACTGTTAAATCATAGGCTGGGACCAGCTCAGATTAATGAGAGAGCGCTCAGTATGCTGGAGCATACGGTCAGCCCCAGCAGCAGCACCCCAGATAAGGAAAAAAATAATTACTGCAGGAGAGGAGTGGGGGAGGGAGGTTAAAAAAAATAGATATACTGCTTTGCCAAAGTGTTTTCCTTTCCAGCCAGGAGCAGCAGCAGCAGGAGGAGGAGAATCAGGCCAAAGTCTCTTCTCCATTTACTTACAAAAAACCCACAAGCACAAACACAGATCGTCACATACACATAATTAAAGCAGCGACATCCCTTACTGTGATTTACAATCCACACCACCAGAAACACACAGGCGTTCCCGGGATTTCATCAATGTTTCATCTGGTGCTCTTGGCACATCCAACCTCTTCCTCGGACGCAGTACATGCTACGCCTTGTTCTCTTGGCCATGGAGAGGTGCAGAGCTGTACCCCAGTTTTTGCTGGGGAAGACAATCAGTACTAAATGTGTCAGTAGAGCTGCATGATTTGCTGCTCTGGCACCTTGTCTTACAGGGCACATGTAAAAGGCTAGCCTGAAACTCAATCTTGAGGCAGTTTTCGATCATCGTGAGTCTTCTACATGGTCCATGATTCTAGGTTATAAAGTATTACAAGGAACCCAGGCAGCTCAGAACCACAATGATGTTATCTCATAGCACCAGTAAGTGACTCAGTGAAAACACAAAAAAGATACAAGCCTGTGCCCCATAGAGCTTACAATCTTGAATGACTTGTGTTTACCTTTTTTATTCTAAACTTTTGACCTTTGTATCACCTATTAAATGTTTACTTTATTTTATTTATAATTCACCCTATGAAAGAAATGCACCCATTGCTCAAGCCTCTGACCCTTTCACTTTCATTGCTAGTAATTATTGTTTTTAAAGGACAAAAAAATTGCACTAACAGCATTACAGCACAAGCAAGAGACACCGTCCATGCTCCAAAGAACATAATTTTAGATGTGACGCAACAAGTGAGGGTAACAAGCAAACAAACAGAGGAAAGAGAGAGGAAGTATTATTATCTCTCATTTTAAAATGGGAAACGGAGGCACAGGAAGGTTCAAGTGACTTGCCCCAGGTTGTGCACGTCTGTGGGAGAGTCAGAAATTGAAACCAGGTCTGCCAAGTCCTAGTCCAGTGTCTGAAACATATGGCCAACTTAATCACCCAGTGTGAAGGTGGTTTCAGAATCTTAACTGAAATCCAGATCCGAATTCTGAGGCAGGTTTCTACCTCTACAATAGGTTGAACCAAAGCCCAGATCCAAACACTCCAGAATTTTGAGGAGTTTTTGTATTTTGTATATTGAGCCTCTCTATGGCTCCTGTTCAGGAATGACTAACGGGACTAACCACACAAGCTTAAGCAGCTTTCAAAATCAGGACCTATGTAATTGCTTATTACAACAATTTATAACCCACTGACAACCTCCCCACAACTGTTCCCCCCCCCCGCCCCCCCCCCCCCACACACCTTCCTTTCCTTCCTATGACTGGAGGGATGTTAAGGGGCCACTTCCCCTTGAATGCTCCCTTGAAATACGTGTTCACTACTTACGCTGAACAATCTCTTCCATCTTGTATTTAGCTGTGATACTCTGAGGCCTATGTAATGTTTATACTATGCCCTCAGCATGGCAAGGTGCACTGTGTAGCTGCTCTTTGTTGGCAGGAGAGAGCTCTCCTGCTGAAAAAATAAACCCCACCCCAGTGAAAGACGGCAGCTTTGCTGGGGGGAGATGCTCTCCTGCTGACAAAACGCTGCCCACATCAGGGCTTTTCGTCGGTAACACTTTTGTCTTTTTCACACCCCTGACCAACAGAAGATATACCGATGAAAGCGCAGTATAGACATAGCCTACATTTCTCAGATCTGAAGAAGAGCTCTGTGTAACCTCAAAAACTTGTCTCTCTCACCAACAGAAGTTGATGAAACAAAGGATATTACCTCACCTAACTGGCCTACATTCTTCATGTAAATAGATTGAAGCAAGTTCAGGTCCTGGCACAAAATTTAAAGGGTGGGGCTATTCATTTTGATCTGCCTGGGATGAGGGGAAATGATTTGTATAAAACTGATCATGCAACAAACTGATTTTAATGATGGGTTGGTGAGTAGAATTGTGTTAGAGAGGGAAGGGGATTGACTGTGGCTGGAGGTGGGGTCTGTTCATCAAATGAGGCAAGGAGAACTGACTTACTGCCAAGAAGAAATGGTTCCTGTCTGGGTGGGGCTGGTTTTGATTTGTCTGGGGAAGGAGAGACAGTGTGAAGATGGTGAGCAATCAATTTTAAATCTAATGGGGAGGGGAGTTGGTTTTGTTTTTTAAGGTCCCGGGGGAGGGAGGGGTTGTGGTGGAAGCAAGAGGGAAGATGGTCACAAGATGCCTTTCCTAATAGTCTATGCTACGAAAACATTTTGCAAACCCGCTACTGATATACAGTAGAAAGAAATGCACACACAAAGACAGTCCCAGATTTACAGTCTCCCACCAAGGTAGAACAGGTGGCTGTAATATAATAAAAATGTGTTACAAGGAACTAGTCATGAATTTTAAAAACAAAACCGCCTACAGACAAAATAGAACTGTAGTGATGCTAATCTAAAACTAAAGAATTCAAACTATTATAAAATGACAACACAGGGGATTACAGAACCAGGATCGACTCCTGCAATTGCCTATACAGACAGTAACTCCACTAATGTGAGTCAGTCCAGTAGCAAATCCTTCAGCTAATAGTGTTTAGCTAAAAGTGTTTGCAAGATCAGGTCCTAAAGACACCAAACCCAAACAATGGAGGGATGAGTACAACGGTATTACAGTAAAGCAGTACTGCAGCATCCCAGCAGACACAGCCAAATCCTCTCCATTTTGTTTGGACTGAACATGCAGGATTTTCAGTTCTTTGAGTATTTCAACCTACTCCAGGGAGCTAGAGAGTTTCTTAATTGTAGTGCTGTCTCTTCTTTTATGCTAATGGTTATGAGAAAGTGCATGTGTGTCAATGGAAAAATAGAGGAATAGATTCCCTAGTACCTCCTCTTTCTTTAAGCCCCACACTTCCCAGTCATATGATTTGTAACAGGATAAGGGAAAGATTTTTTATGCCCAGCCCTTACTAAAACAGTGGCAATGCAACACTGTGCAACACCAAACAATGCAAATCCAGGTTGCTTTATGTCAGACTTCAGTAGTACAGGAGCAATAAGATAAAGTTAAGAGAAGATGATAGAAAACACCTAAACTTTGGGAAGCTTTGGATCCTGACCTAAGCTCTGCAGCTAGGATCCATCCACCTCTATTAACAGGTTAATTATTGAGTTACATCAGTTTGACTATTCCTTTGACGAAAAGAAAACTCAGGTGGGGAGGGAGAGACAAGAAGAAAAAACAGAGATAAATTGTTTATTAAAATAAACCGGTTTCCTTGGTAACTAGATCTATAACTGTGGTGATGTTGCTATTATTTTAATAATGAACAGAAAGGTTTGATGTGAAGTTACATAATCCAGGCTTACGATGCAGCGTCTGCTCCATTGGCAAAGCTGACTCTAGATCTTAATGGCAGACGGCAAACCTCAAAAGGCTCCATTGTTTTATTTGGATCGGAAAGCTTGGATGCTCCCAACTGTCTTCCTAGGGAGAGGTGAGCTTGTGCTGCTGAATTACCAACCTGCTCACACATGGTGGGTTTGGAAGTTCACCTCAAACTCCTTTGTTACTGACTCTGAGCTCCCTTTCGGCGACACTGGGGGGAAAGGAGCAGAGAAGGGGATGGGAACAATTCCAGTGAGACAACAAATCAAATCATGGGACTGGTTTTGAACCGAACTGGTTAGACATGTAAATGTGTGTGATTTTCTGTACGCAGTTGCCACAGTTGTGCACATAACCATAGCTGCTTGCACAAATGATCACTTTGATAACTGGTCATTTATTCTTGCCAATGCCTGTGAATTTCCATGGCTAACACCCAGTAGCACCCATTTGTGCCAGTCTTCCTTGGGAAGGGGTATTTCTTTTATCTCTAGTACTTAGCAAAGCCTCAGTAAGAAATTAAAAAAAAAATGAATCACCTTGAAAAAAAAGTTTAAATGACATCAGTCCTACAAAGGGTTACTCACACATGGAGCCAATGTATAGTCATGGGTGGTGGAAATCGAAGGCCAGGGCAGGCTAAGCCTCTGCTGACCCACTCTCCACCCTGAGTCTCTGCTCTCCCTCTAGCCTTAAGCCAGCAGAGGCAGCAGACCATGATGCTCACCCTAATTGATGGCACTAAGTAAATAATAAAAATTATCCTCCAGAACACTAGCATTTCAAGAACCCCCTGCACAGGCTACTCCATCACTTATCATCAGCTTTGCTCCACTCAACCGGTATGTTATTCAGCAGTCAACTGGTTAAACACACACACGCTCACACACACACAATTCACATTTCTGTAACAAATCAAACCACAAGCGAGGAAATTCAAAGCTAAAGCTAGCACACCATGCTTAACATGGCCCTTTCTACTTCACGACTGCAGGAGTTTCAGAGCAGCACATGGTGTTGCATATACCACACAATATGTGCTGCTGCAATACTATATTCACCACACAATGAATTAAGGGTCAAAGGAGTGACCTTTGAACAGCTTTCCATCAATTCTTTAAAGGAACGCCACATGATAAGTTTAAGTCCATCACAACAAGGCTGCAAGAAGATGCGGCAAACTTTAATTAGCAGCGGAATCTATAACCTCACTTGATATTTTGTAGTTTCTGCCATTATTTTTTTCAAATCAGAAGAGTCATTTTAGTATCTTTGTACTTAAAACAGTGTCCATGTGGTTTTTGTTGTTGGATATTTATTGTAAGGGGCTTCATGTGGTTAGAGGTCAAAGCAGAGTACTTTCATCTGTGCACCACAACTCTAAGATCTCCTTAGGTCACTGGGTAGCCCTATCTTCAAACCTTTAATATGGCAATTACTGAGGATGTTCTTGCAGTTATAAGAAACAGGACTCAGAGAACTGAGACCTAGCTCTGGGGTCTGTCCCAAACTTTCTGTGTGATCTTTGCTAAATCATTCAGGCTGAAATTTAAAAAAAAAATATCCACTCATTTTGGGTGCTTGCAATTTTGTGTGGCCTTGTCGAGACTCCTATGGGCTGATTTCCAAGGGGCTGAGTTCCAGCAACTCCCACTGACTTTTCCGGCACCTCTCAAAATCAGGTTCTGGGAATTTCAAGTTGGTCACCCAAAAAACTGAAGCATCCACAATTAGTGGGAAATGTTGGTCTTTAGCCTTTTTTCTTCAGTGAATCAATATGTAAAATTGGGATAATGCTTGTGTGTCTTGAAGGGTGTCGGGAGACTGAAAGGAGCACTATCAACTTCTATTTTGACTACTGTATCAGGTACTCGTATGGCCCTCCATTACCATAGTACTGGAGCACCTCAACAGCACTGTGAGGTAGGGAAGTACTATTATCCCTATTTTGCAGATGGGAAGTGGAGGCAAAAAGAGAGGCTAAGCGACATGCCCAAACTCACACAGGAAGTCCATGGCAGCATAGGGATTTGAACACAGACTTCCCAAATCCTGGGTTGGACCATAATCACTGGGACATCCTTTGCCTCACCCAGTCTCTTCATTCTCCCCTATGGTTGCAAATATTGTCTAAGATAACCAGAACTGTTAATGATTAGAGAAATATTATATATATTATATTAGAGAGAAACAGAGAGAGAGATACAGAGACAGTTAGTTTTCTGTTTACGCTGTGCCCTTGACACCCCTGTTTGTGAATATTGTAAGCATACGAAGTACTATTATTACCTAGTCCTCTTCAAAAATAAGTGTTTACAATCTCCATGAGTGAAAAATAAGTTTAGTATTTTCTTGTTTCAGTTTGAAATCAGTGCATGGCTACTATCAACAGCAAATGAAAATAACTTAGGGCCCAACTCTGTCTCCCTTATTCATGTTGATTAATATCTCATTCCAGCAGTTAGTTTCACTGATGGGCAAAGGACTAGTTACAAAGTAATTTACTAGTCAACATGAGTCAGGGTAACAGAATCCCGCACTCAGCAAATAACGTGAGTGATGTCTCTAAACACAACACTCTCAAAGTTAATTATTCTCACTGAGTTCTCACTTAAATTTCCAGTGCAGCACTGCAGCTTTAGTGGTACCTGATCTAACCTCAAGCGTCTTGGCATATGCAAAGTATGATGTTTAGGATAATATTATCATCATCCTTATGAAAAGTGAAAAAGCTTTTAAAGTAATTTATCATCTATCACTCTGCTTGGTGCTAGTTTGTGCACACACAAACACATAGCACAAACTGTAATGCATCAGAACATCTCAGCAACAGCCTTCACTGAACACGCCCTCAAAAGCACTATGCTTAATTAAAGGAAAAGCATTGTCAGCAGGTTGGTGGGGAAAAAAGCTTTAGGTTTAGGGTAAAACGAGATATACAACTTACAGATGTTAATCATCTAGGTGTTTGATTTTATTCTAAAACAGAGATGCACCTCATTTTAAGAGGATGTTTCAGATCCTTCTCCCTAAGTGTAGCAAGGATTAGAAATGGTAAAAAGTGAGAGGGGAATACAAAAATAACCAATGCACCTGTCTCTCTCTCTTTTTGTTTTTTGTTGTTGTTGTTGTTGTTTTGGAACCGCTGACACAAGATAGTAAAATTTAGCACTAAAAGGAATGACCTAAATCCTTCGATGTCCAAGCTTTCACTTCACTGAATACTAAATTGCAATGCTGCCTGGTTCAACCAGGTGGCATCAGAATGAGCAGCAAATACAGAGAAACGGGAGGATTTTATAAAATCCCAATGGGCCCGATCCTAGAAGAGAAAGAGCACTCTCATCTCTCATGCTCTTCACAGTAAAATTAAAAGGTGTTTAAGAGTTTTGTAAATAATAACTAGCATGTAGAATTGAACCAGCAGCAGATCAAGGGTGCAATATGCTCTCGGAAGTTTGCCTTCTGTAAAACGTGGTGTTCTGCTCCAAGTGAAGCTTCTGAATTGCCTGAACGAGGAGCTTTGATAGAGCACATTGCAGTAGTTTAGTTATGGAGTGACAAACGCATAGGTAATTGTAGCAAGGTTTGTCTGAGAGGAAAGGGCACAAATACAAGCAATTCAGCACAAATGCGATGCGAAAGCAAATGAGAAAATTAATCAGAACTAACATGGGATGCACTAACACCTTTTCCTTCTTGTTTTTGACATAAAGGGGAGCTTTGATGAATTATAATTTTGTTTCTCTATTTTATTTCTTCCACTTTATGAAAGGCACCAGTATGGGACTCTAGGTGCCAAGAACCTTATTGTGAGGGTCTTTCAAACACTGTATAATGTGTCTAAGTCTTTGTTGGATCCCCAGCTGGCAAAGTACCCAGGCTGTTCCATTACCTCTTTGTACAAGAAATTCACTGTAGAACTCTGCAAGAGTCAGTGGCCAAAAAACCCACCAGAAAACAATAGTGCAGACAATTCCATTTGATTCAACACCTTTGTCCTTGGCGAGAATTTTTAAATGTACCCATTTTGGGGCTATTGATCATTGGTGTAACTCCACCTGTTTAAATGAACTTATACCGGGGGTGATTATGGCCCCGTGACCATAAGCTCGAAAAAATTAAGCTTGCTGAGGCTTTGGCACACAAAGAAGAGAAGAACCAATCAGCTCCAGAAAATCCAGGGATGCCTTAGATTACCGTCTCTGTGTTTTTCCTGGGTTTTTGTAATATATTGTTGCATATCAGTTACAAATGTGTGAAAACATTAAAGTTGAGCCAAATACAAAATAAGCTAATATCTTGTGTTTTCTGAAAAATGCAAGCTTAATTAGAGTTTAGGTAATTAAAGCTTTCACAGTTATAAAAAATACAATACAGCCATTTATGCAAAGCTTCCATTGAGCGAGATTTCAGTAAAATACCATGTAATGTGCAGAACGTCAAAATTTTGCTCCCAATTGAACAGCCTGCAATGCACATTCTCTTCCTAAATTTCAGGCTCATGCACCATAATTCTTCTGCCTTGTGGATTTAAACTCAGTTGCTTTGTCTTCATTTAAAAATAATGAGCAGTTTCCATGGGATTTATGTGCGGCCATGCCCCTCCCACTACTCAACACCTACAAGCTGATTCACAAAAGCACAGATCCACTGTGTGTGTACACATACATAAATACATACTAATATCTGTTATAGCATACATGGCCAGCACACACAACATACAATTAAGATTCAAGCTTACATTCTAAGTCCCTATTATTAATTGTTATTATTATTACTACTTGGTACTGATACTGTGCTTGGGGCTGTACAAAACACAAGGACAAAGATGGCTTGTGCCTCAGAGTCCACAGATTAAGAGTGTGTCTATACTGCAAGCAACCCCATGGTTTGCAGTATAGACATATCCTAAAATGGCAAACAAAGGCTCCAATCAGTAACTTCCTGAGCGCAGGTGGACTCCTGTAACCATCTGGAGCCACACTGGCTTCACTGAAAAAGTTGTAGGCTTAGGATTAATAACAGGTCATAGAAGGTTGGCAATGCTGTGAGGATCTCAGAGAGATAGCAATAGGAAATGCAAAGAATCATTCTGACTTTGATGATCAGGAACTGACAAAGCAGCCACAAAATCCTTCCAAAATAATACAGATATTGGGCCAGATTTGAGTCTAGCCCAGTGGTTCTCAACCAGCAATGTGTGTACCCCTGGGGGTATGCAGAGGTCCTTCAGAGGGTACATCAGCTCATCTAGATATTTGTCTGGTTTTACAACAGGCTACATAGAAATCACTTGCGAAATCAGTAGAGACAATGACTTGTTTATACTGCTCTATATACTATACACTGAAATGTACATACAATATTTATATTCCAACTGATTTATTTTATAATTATATGGTAAAAATGAAAAAGTCAGCATTTTTTCAGTGCTGTGACACTTTTGTAGGTTTACGTTGGATTTTGTAAACAAGCAATTTTTAAGCGAGGTGAAACTTGGGGCTACACAAGACAAATGGGACTCCTGAAAGGAGTACAGTAGTCTGGAAAGGTTGAGAGCCACTGCTTCAGCCTGTGTACAGCTGCTTTGTACCACTCATGAAAAAAAGGGGGGCATAAGCCAGATGCAAATAGCCAGCAGAGAATTCTCCTGGTGTAGGGAAACAGCTTACTAGTGAATCTATACTGCTGCTGGACCTTGCCTCTGCCCCCGCTTTGTGGCATCAGGAGCATGTGGGGGTAAGAAAGGAGGTGTCTGTGCAGAAGAAAGCATGGCAGATTTCTACTCTGCTATCCCAGTCTATGTAATTTATAGAGGTCTGGTTAAGTGGCACTGAGGCCAAGGTGGCCCTCAGAATCCAGGAGCAGGTTCCAGCTCCCTGCCATCCCACCCTTCTCTCCAGCACCGACCAGAGATCTGTTGCAAGAGAGAATCTGTCCCTACTTCTTCATAACCACTAGAAAGGTGAATTTTATTATAAACACGGACCACGGCAGATTGACTAGGACACCTGTGTAGTATAGACCATCATTCTGACTGGGCCCAGTACAGTGCCTTTGGCAGAACAAAGCTTTCGGAAACTTCAATTAATCGAGAGCTACTGGAGGGCTTCAATGAGTCAAGAAACAGTCTCAGGATCTGTGATTATATCAGTGGACCGTTAATTGACAGAAAGCCTTCTGTATGACACTCCAGTAGATGCATTTGTATGTTTGAAAAAATCAGAAAAGTGTCTGTGAAACTTCAACCTGTTTGAGTTCAAGGTTCTTCAGACAATAGGTCAAGACATCTGTTTTAAAAAAAGATAGTCTGTCTATTTTATTTATAGGGGAACTGGAATTTCCATGTGAAAAACTGAGATCCTTGTCCTGGAGAGGAAGTTAGTGAATAAGTGATTCATCCCTGGTGAATGTAAGTGAGATGTCAATAAAAAGTTGCCGTTAAATGGGGCTAGGATAAACAGTATTGTACTGTACACTCACTTGTGTGTTAGAATTGTTGAAGAAGAGGGGACTTTACACATGACGAATTCTTTGGTGTGTAGATTTCTTCCCAATGCAGTCTGAGATCTTAATAGAAGCTAATAGGGCTGGTTTCAGCTTTACAGCACTCACCAAGTGCTATTACACTGTCCTTATTGACAAAAATTGCCAAGGCTGTGCCAAAGGACCAGGGGTACGAAACATCCCATTAGAACCATCAGAGCTACGCCAAACAAGTTCAGCAAGAGAAATTAATTTCCTAGAGTGAATGCCTATCTCCTAAAGAGGAGTGGGGAGAATCTTAATACCTGGCCTACTAATTACCTGGGAGGAAAGTTTGCAGTAATTAAAACTGGTTTCAAAACTTTTTGTAGATAATTGGACTTTAAAAAAAAATCACTAGCAAATAATTTTGTTCTATTTTTAAACCTTCTGATTCTTTCCTGGCAATCAGTGGGGAAAAAAATCCAACCTGGAAGTGTCCTTCATTTTTATTTACATATAGCCTTACCTGCTCTTTTGTTGATAAATTGAAAGCTGGATTTGAAACAAAATAATGATAATATACAGCTGCATGGGCAGATTACAAAAAGCAAAGAGCCCAACAACGATCTACTGTGGAGCTAAGGGATTTCTAACTTTCTTTCCATCAACAAGTTTAAAAAACATTGTCATGCAGCTTTTAATTGCCATTAATAAAGTGGCAATAAAGCCCTCTGGGTCTTATTCCCAACACTGTGATGTTTCAAGTTAATGATATATTAGCCAATACTGTCTATCATGAGCTCAGAGAAGGGTCAGAAAGAACAGCCCAGCACAGGCTGGGGGTAGGGGCTATATTCTATGGGTAACCTTTGGCCTGCCAGGGCTGTCAATCAACAAGCTACATGCATGGCTACTGAGTTTCTGGTAAACCTCCTTTCACACCTATGAATTCTGTCAATTATCATCCATTATCAGCAGTTCTTTCAACAGCTACATGGCATCTATAAATTGATTGAATTGCGAGATCTCAATAGCAGAGGTCAATGACTCTGAGCTACTGTTTTTAGTGGTTAAACAAGTACTTGGCGAATTATTGATCCACTGCTGTCCTTTTGGATATTCTCATAGGATCATACAAGATAAATGACTGTTTGTTTGACTTAGCCGCAAATGACCAAAAAAGATTTATAAGGAAAAAATATGAGAACTATAAGTTAGATATAGATATAAAGTATTAGGAAGGCTTTCAGAGAAACACTTCTTGATGAATTAGGCAGA
Source organism: Gopherus flavomarginatus (assembly GCF_025201925.1). Classification (NCBI taxonomy): domain Eukaryota; kingdom Metazoa; phylum Chordata; order Testudines; family Testudinidae; genus Gopherus; species Gopherus flavomarginatus. The sequence goes on from NC_066620.1 coordinate 49,566,541, forward strand.
GATCCCCAAATTGGTATTTGCCGTCAGTGGAACTTTGCATCATAGCTAGTTTGGAAAACAAGAATCCCCATTTGCAAAAAATAAGGTTTCAAGAATTGCCTTCATTCTGCATTGGAATAAAGCAAAGCCCTTCTAACATTTTTAATGAAAAAACAAGAGAGAGACCCTCCCACTCCAGAAGAAACTGGTTCAGAACAAGACTTCAACCTGGGTCTACCTCAGCCCTGGTGTGTGTGCCATAACCACTGGGTTATGATTATAGAATCACTCTCTACTTTGGAACTGTTCAATTTTGTATAAAAATAAATAGTCATTGGACCAGAAAAATAGACTATTAAGCCTGGAGGGGGCACTCATGTGAAATGTGGGAGAGCCAGGTTCAAACCTCCAGCTTGCCTGATTCTCTTTCTGGTCCTGTGAATATTTAACAGGTACCTGCTCAGGCTGATACTTGGATATCTCACATTCCAGGGGTGTGCCCTAACCACTGGGCTGTTGGCTATTCAGGGGGCAGTAAAAGTCTCTCTCCCTCCCAGACTACTGAAACCAAAACTTGGCAGTTTCAACAAATCAGCATTTTCCAATGAAAAATGTGGTGTTGAAAAAATTCCTCACCAGCTTTAATCACGACCTTATTCTGCAGTGTGGCGAGTTGAGCTCAGATACGACACAGACAGGAGCCATCACAGATCGAAAGAATCATGATGTTGCGAAGCAAATGTCATAATATCAAAGTCTGTTCCACTGGACATACTGCTAAAGGCAGAATCCCTTTTTGCACTATACTGTCTAACCAGGTCAATTTAATTATTCAGAGAAGATTGACAATAAAAAGAAAAATATCACAAGGCCCCACCCAGCTTGTTTCTTTGCCAAGGCCATCTTGCAGGAGGAAGGATACTCTTGTAACTAAAATACACTGAAGGACCTGGAGCCAGGAGGCCTGGATTAAAGTTCTGCCACAGAGAGCCAAATCTGTGCTGACTTGGACAAGTTACTTAAACGCTTGGTGCCTCAGTTTCCCCACCTGTAAAATGAAATAGTAAATGGCTCACTAACTCACAAGCGATGGTGAGGCCTAATTCGTTAGTGTGTGTAAAGAGTTTTGAGATCCTCGGATGGAAGCTTCAAAGTATTATTATTAACATGATAAACTTGTTCTGATAGAACAGTTCTCTCCTCTGACTAAACTAGTGCAGGCCTGCTCCGTGGGTTGACTCATTAGCAGAGCTCGGCTTTTGAGTTTACTGGGCCTGAGTTTCATCCTGTTGAAGTTGCAGGAGCAGAGAATGGTGATTTGGGTATTCTACATGTTTAGCATTCAAACCTCGGAGGTCAGTTCCTTTAGCATCTTCCAGCTTCAGGGAAGCATTGTGCAGCTGTTATGAATGTGAGAAGCTGACAGAGACCACAAAATCCTGAAAGAATTTAACCATGAATCAGATATTTGCATATAGGCCCAATCCTGTAAAGTGCCGAGTGCCCTCAATTATCACTGGAGCCAATTCATGTGTACCCTAAATCCATCAGTAGGAGTGTTGCATTCAAAGTCCCAGTAGTATTTTAAGCCAGTCTTGATACAGTTCTTATGCTATTTCCTCATAAAGATTTTGAGATCTTGACTTCAGTGAGACAAAAGGGTGCTTGACTCTCTGGCAGGATGGGGCTCAAATAGCATAAACTCACCATTCATCAGACGGACATCCACAGTACAGCTGGGTTTCATCCTGCTAGGTGTGTATCACTGCAGTTGCCACAGGTTTCTCTAGAGAAAGAAATCAAACGGAAAGATCATTGTTTCCCTCACAATTTGCAAGACTATCTGAATTAAAAATGGAAGTTTTGTAATTTGCATGGCAAAGGGAGAGGGGGAAAAAGAGGAAGTATTGTTAGGTGTTAGTAATGTAAAAACATAAGTATGCTGTTATTTATGTAATTAGTTATTGCTTTCATTATGGGTGCAGTCTTAATGGTTATAGTATTTATGTATAATTACCTTAATATTCACTGAAATTTCCAAGTAGCTCCCTAATTAACTGTCTCAAATATATAATTACATTGCATCTTTACGCAAGACTTGCCTAATTAATGTAGTTACACCACTTCTTTTGTGAATGTGCATTATTAAATGCTCTTTGCATCATTCTTCTGACTTCTTGTAATTCATGCTTTACAAAAATTAAGACCTTGAATTAGAAACCTCCATAAGCGACCAACTCCAAAAGCAAGCGCCAGATGACACCTTTTCTTGAGGGGAGAAAAAAATTCTTACTAAGCCTCATTACCACTTCCCATTACAAAAGCTTTCCAACTGAATGTGAAAGAAATCCCAGGAAGCATTGTTTTTGAAGAGGAGATAGAAAACACTACATGCGGTTTGAAGAGAAGAGCTAACTGTCAGCAACATACCCAAACTTTGAAAGGCCTGCTTCCCCTGCCAAAAGCCACCTGTCAGAGGGCTGAGTTATGACATAATACTGCCCCAACAATATCCAGCGGGATTTTCAAAAGCACTCAAGCACCTTACTCAATAGCCACAGGGCTTACAAAAATGTAGAGGGTAGGGAGCTCACTAGTACCATCTGTTGGTGAAAAGGGGAAGTTCCATAAGGGAGGGAGCTGCATGCCCCCGTCTTTTGGTGAACTCAAGAAAGAATGGCCAAGGTCGGCTTCACAAACTTTTTACCTACACTTTTAGATAGACAAGAGGGGGAGGAGCTCTTTTCCACCACAGTGGTAAGTACAGCTACAGAGAGTTTATTTGCATAATAAACCTTTATCCAGAAATTCTCCCCAGGGCATGCTGATGAATTATCTGAACTGTATACGATATCTGAATTGGTTGGGTATTGGGACTAACCTTAGAAGAGAAAGAAAAGGGATTTGAGACTCCTAACTTGTGGCAAGGAGGGTTCTCTATGCCATAGATCCCCCTCCGCTGAAGATTTTACAAAGAGATGATACAGAGGTGAATGCACAACAAGAGATAACACAGAGGTGGCTTTGAGCTGAAGCCACAGTGTATGGCAACAGGACTGACCTCTGGTGCGGGCCCCCCAACCAACACCAATAAAGCTGAAATCGCTATAGCTGGGTTAACGTGGAGGAGCCTTAGCATAGAATCACCAGAGAGCACTTCCTGTAGGGGCTGGAGGCAAGTCTGTTACCCATTGACACCAAACCATGAGTGGGGTGTAGCAGAGGGGGAAGCAGTGTGTTAAAGGGACAAATGATTACTGGATGTCCGCACCAGTAGGTGGGGAACTGACTTAAAGTACAAATGCCAAAGATACTTGGGGAATGGGTTTAGGAAGGTGGGGGGTTTTTGTTTGTTTGTTCTAGTTATTGATTTATATGTATTGTTTTCCCAAGTTGATTCTGTGTCCCCTTATGCCCTTGTTTTATACACAGACTTAGTAATTGCCAGAGGAGAAGTATCATTAGCTAAGGACACCCAAAGAAGATAGTTTGGGGTTGGGGGTGTCAACCTGGTGGTGTTTGTTAATTTTAAAAGGAACCCCTACATATGAAAACCCAACCCTGGCAGCTGCCAAACAACACATGAGAGAAAGGTTACACTTATATAGATGAGTTTGAAAAAATCATGCCCACTGTTTGGTCTTGAATGTATGGTTGGGACTCAATTATGTTGGAACCATGTTACCCAAACTGCATCACAGCCCTGCAATGATCCTTCACGATGAACAATTTGGTTATAGAACCCTTCGCAAGTTCTCTTCCTTTCTGGCACTAGCTAAGATTTCATTAGTGAATATTTTTCACTTGTGAACAGTCACCAGATTTAAATATCGTGACTGTGCTAAGAGGTGTCACATGTATGGAGAAAGGGAATCAGCCTGGGTCACTGAAACTGATCCTGCATTAGGGAAAGCCGGATGGGTGCCTTTCATGTATTGGCCTTCAGCACTGGCATGAACAGTTCTTTCCACTAAGGGCAGCAGCAACTCCTCTCCTTCCCCTTAGTGAGGAGCAGCCAGGCTGACTGGAAGCTACCTGCAGGGACAAGGAGATGAGGCAGTAACAGGAGATTTTGCCATAGGCAAGATAACTAGCCAGCTCCTGCCAGTGCTGGGGACCAAAAGCAGCCAAGATAAGAAAGACAGCTCTGCCATTCTCGCTCACAAAGGATCAGGGTCAGTGGAGCAGAGTAAATCTGATCCTCAGAGTGTCTGTTCCTTCAGGGAATGGCCCAGCCTAGCATCATCCTCCCTATGCAATCACCCTAACTCAGTCCCTATTACTGTTGAAAAAAGTCACATATGGTTCGTCCTCATCCACTTTTCAGCTCCTTCCCTCCCCAGGGTCTGACTTCTGTTGCTGCCACGCCACACCTGCTAATCAGCTTCAGTGGGAGCACCCTGAGCACAGCTGAGAGGCGTCTGCAGGGGGCAGACCTAGGAGCTGGCTGCCTACAGCCAAGAGTCCACCAGCAGAAGCCAGGCTAGGGGGCTGCTGAGGGAAGAGCAGCACTACGGCTGCCTGCCTGCCACACCGCTGCCAACATCGCTGGGACATTAAATAGAATGGACAGGAGTTTTACAGTCCAAGACTGTTCAAGCCACACTAAGTGTGTCAGCAGCTACTGCACAGTAAAATGATAGTCTCCATCTTGGCTGACCCACCAGGAATGGAAGTAGGGACCCCCAGAGCTAAAAGCAGGAGCTGATGCTAAAGAGACAAGGCTCTCCAGCTGGGGCTATAACAGACTTATATCCCCGGTGGAGCAGGCACAAAAGAGGCACCTCTGACATATTGACTTGTGGGTTACACCAACAGCAACTGGGGTTTCTTTAGTGGTAGGGGCCTGCAGGAGCATGTGAGTGGTATTGACATTAAGTTCCAAATACCCAGGCTGTGCTATCTGAGGTAGCCAGGCTCTCTTACAGTACTAATGCTAATGGAAGAAAAAATAAAGATGTGTTGTTTTCTGGTTTTTAAATACAGACAAATGTCACTATTATGGATTCTCCCACATTTGAAGTGAGCTCTGCAGTAAAATCTAGTACAACCTCAATCCAAGTCCACTTCCCGTCACAGCTTCCCCCTCCTCCTCTGCATATGGCATATCCCAAGCTATAGCCATCACAATGTATCCATAGGCCAGTACCCTCAGCATCTTCCCAACTTCCCCATCCACTTCCTGCAGTTTGAGATCCAATTCAGATCCATGGAGGCCAATTTCTTGCTATGGTTCAAATCTCTAACCACAAGTTACAAAATGCCTTGCTGGTGCTTCACTTCCTAGTAAGGGGCCTTCTGCTCCCACACACACCTATGCAACCAATCTGGTCCAGCCACTAGATCCCTTCTTTGTCTCTTACATTGGTTCCCCAGGCCTCCCATTCTGCCTCCAGGAGTCAAATCTCATAGAATCACATACTCATGCCCTGTGGCTGAGGAATGATTTACTGCATGCTCCTATGTGTCATACTGAAATCTGGTTTCCTCCCCCTCTCTCCCAGCATCAGACCCTGCTTTCCCCTCACTTGCACCTACATTCAAAGATCTAGTGGTAGCTAGGAAAACCCACATACATCAAGTCTTGACAGCAGGAAGTAGTTACCTAGCACTCTCCACCTATCCCTATAGAAAGCTCATATGGAGGGTCTGCCAGACACAAGATGTGAAAATATTGAATGGTAAGTAGGTTGTGGCAGATGTGGGCCCAAGAAAGTGGGAGCAGAATTGCCAGTTGCCCTTATTACCGATGGCCATCATTTCCCATTGTTTCCTGTGGGGCTGAAGCCAGGCTGCCCTCAGCTCAGATGACTGTTACACATGACAGTTAGGCTGCCTTTACTAAAGCTGGCACCTCTTGTACTCTACGGTTTGGAAACTGCAGAAACCTGAGGAAGCATGTGTGGATAGCAAAAGAGATAACCGGGGAAATGAAATAGGAGATGGGTGGAGAATGTGAGGAATAGAAAGCAGTGACGGAGTAAGGGAAAATATGGGGTAGGTGAATGTAGGGAGCTGTTATAGGACAGGAGGAGACTGTGGGGCACAAGAAGAGAGATGGAAAAGGAGGGAGACAGGTTAATGAAGAGTGAAATGGATGAAGAGGAAACAAGTATCAGTTCCCCAGCAACTTCTCTTCTGGGTTCCTGGTGGAGAGATCATTCCTTTTCTCTGTAGACAGAGAAACCACCTATCCCAGAGATCACTGGTAGGATTGGATGTAACAGATGAGACAGGCATGTTTGCACCATATTTTGTTGTTGTTGTTGTTCCGGAAATGTCTGTTGGTTGGTGCCCAGAGATCAAAAGGTAGAGGGTGGTTCCCCTTAGTACAGGAGCACTCAATCAGGGTACACACTAACTGTACTTTTCATCACATTTTCAAAGTGTTCAGCAAGTGACTGTTAAATACAGGAAATGTAGGCATATCAAACCAAAGGTATAGCCTGGAAAAAGGAGCCCAGGACAGATCCAGGCCCCTAACGCCCACACAAATCACTAAGCACCAGCGTAAGGATACACTTTATATGAATGAGACTATACAAAAGCGAGCAGCCAAGGGCCTATTCAGTAAGGGTTTGCAGGATTGGGATCTCAAATTGTAGGCCAAAATTTTCAAGAGGAGTCATCTAAAGTTAGGCTACTTAAGTAAGTGCCTGATTTCACTGATCACACAACAGCTTCAATTGAGTTCAGTGGGAGCTGCTGGACCCTCAGCACTCTTAGAGATCAAGCTACTCATTTAATGGCTCACATACATACAATTAGTGGGGAATTTTCAAAAGCTCACAACATTGGCCTAACTGTTCATATTGAAGTCGAAAACAACCTTGACTTCAATGAGGGCACAATTGGGCCAGTGCTGAGTACTTTTGAGTACTTTTCTTTTTTTTAAAGTCTTCTGACTTTAGACACCAATTGTTTGAAATCTTGGCCATATTATATTACTCAACACTACTATTATAGCATTGTCTACCACTACTTTTATAAAGGAATGTTTGGAGTTCCTTAGACGTCTCATGAGACTGTATTTATAGGTTTAATTATTGGATAAATATTAATAGCTTATAATACCATTGTATTGTTAACCATTGTCTTTTTAAAACAAACTCTTGCCTATTAAGATGCAAGTTAATATTTATTATTTTGAATGAATACACTAATCATTTGTGCTCAGTTTGCTTATGCTTTAATATGGTAAAACAATGGCTAGTTCTGCAATATTTTAGGTAGGTATTTTTTAAATATTGGTAGAATGTGTTTTATTAAACAGGCGACACGTGCATGGAAAATATAGTGTCTCTCCAATATGGGATTTTTCCATTGCCTTTTTTTTTCCTTCGTTTCAATTTTGTACTACGCAAAGAGTGACCAAAATAGCCAATCATACAACATCTGGGAGACAAAAGACATACAGGAAAATACAACAGAAGGGGAAGATTCATGAAAACAGGAAACATTAAGGGGAGAATGAAAATATGTCAAAACAAAGGAGGTAATAGACCTTCAGGATGAACAAGTTCACCAATCAGCAGAAGTTCCTCAAGAGTCTTCAGAGACTCGTAAGGTGACGTATTCCTCACACAAAAGAGCAGGAACCTTTTTAACCCCCATTTTACACACATACTAGTGTGGTAAAAGTGGTCTACCTTTAAACATTCCAGTTCTTCCCTAGAGACAGAGATTAGGTTACTTCCATTTTTGCTGTACGCTCTATATAGAAAACACTTTAAAAAACATTGAATATTGAGGTAATGTTATTGTGTTATCAAAGACAATTGGTTACCATTATAGATGCCCAGTGCATATGTTATTTAGAACTAAATCAAATTCTGCAAAGAAATTATTTGCAAATACTCAAACTCGAAATGGCTGTTTGGTTCAACTGTATCCGTTGCCTCTTTGCAAATTTCAGTCAAACAGTTTTTTTGTTTGGCTGGATATTTGGGGAATAGCTGCTCTTTGCAAACACTCCCACATTCACAAGTGGACAGTAGTAGACATTCTTCATTTTACTCTTCAAAATGGTTTCACCATTCATTCCGAGAGCAGAAACAATATTCTGTGGCCAACTGCATACCAAAAAGAAATAGTGGATATTCAAAGTGAACAGTTGGAAACAAGCCACAGGCTGAATTCTGTTCATCCTTACTATTCAACCAATACTTCAGCATGACTAATCCATTTGCAGAAATCAGGACATGGTACAACATGAGGAAAGTGAAAGCAAAGGCCATTGGGCAAGAGATTAAGTTGGCTTTAAAGCCTGTCAAGGGCCTTTCTGAGTGGTCCATATAAAGGAAGCCATTGTAAGAAGTCATCCGCTCTTGAATCTGTATAACTTTATACTGAAAAGCAACCATGTATCATTAGTACAAAGAGAAGTTACTTGTGTGATTTTTGCCAGTCATCTAGCAGAATTTGACTGAAGGATTAGAAATCTCATTGCTTTGTAACAAGTCACAATCCTGACTGTAGAAAAAAAATAATAATGATTTCAGGGTAATTTTAAAAAAAACTTCAGTAGAACATCACCATTTTATAGTATATACCAAACAAATTTTAAGTTCTCTCCACTTCTTGGCAAAAATTTTCTAAGGCACAAAGGGTGGTTAGATACCTTACTTCCATTGACTTTCAAATGGGAGGTAACTACCTAAGGCTATGAACCTTTGACAACCACCCCCTAGTAGCACAGTGATAAAATGAGGTCTCCTCTTCTGCCTAAGGCTTTGGAGCTTTTAATATATGTATGTACCTATACACTATGAACTATCAAATCATTAAAATCCAGACTTCACTTGTCAAAATGAAAGTACATTGTGATACAATCTTATCTTCACTTTTTTTTATTCTGTTCCAAATATAGACAGACACATACTTGTAAATTTTAGGAATTTGCAATGCATCTTTAAGATATTAGTGCAAACTAGCAAGAGTTTACTGTATCAATAAATTTTTTTCTAGTCAGTGGCTTCAAAAAGACACACCTAAAAAGGTAAAAGTTAGAGAGGACACCAAAACTATTTGCATGGTATACAGACCATTCTCTGTACAATTACATAGTTTCCAGGGAATCCAAATTATTTGAACATTGGAGAAAGGAGTAACTGGGGTGCAAAGATTAAATAAGAAATTAAAACCTTATAAAAGTAACTTTTTATTGTGAAATCCCTTGCAATACATCTTCATCTCAATTATATGGATCACAAGAGATGGTTGAGTTCAGGATCCTGAAGAAAGGAGAGTAGCAGAATACGGACTCTGGAATTAAGAAAAGCAGACTTTGACTCCCTCAGGGAACTGATGGGCAGGATCACCTAGAAGGCTAATATGAGAGGGAAAGGAGTGCAGTAGAACTGGCTGTATTTTAAAGAAGCCTTACTGAGGGCACAGGAACAAACTATCCCAATGTGTAGAAGGAATAGTAAATATGGCAGATGACCGGCTTGGCTTAACAGAGAAATCTTCAGTGAGCTTAAACACCAAAAGGGAAGCTTATTAGAAGTGGAAACTTGGACAGATGACTAGGGAAGAGTATAAAAATATTGCTTGAGCATGCAAGGGTGTAATCAGGAAGGCCAATGCACAATTAGAATTGCAGCTAGCAAGGGATGTGAAGGGTAACAAGAAGGGTTTCTACAGGTATGTTAGCAACAAGAAGGTGGTCAGGGAAAGTGTGGAACCTTTACTGAATAGAGGAGACAACCTAGTAACAGATGATGTGGAAAAAGCTCATGTACTCAATGCTTTTTTTTGCCTCAGTCTTCAGAGACAAGGTCAGCTCCCAAACTGCTGCACTGGGCAGCATAATATGAGGAGGAGTTGAGCAGCCCTCAGTGGTTAGAACAGGTTAAGGACTATTTAGAAAAGCTGGACATGCACAGTTCCATGGGGCCAGATGCAGTGCATCCGAGGGTGCTGAGGGAGTTGGCCGATGTGATTGCAGAGCCGTTGGCCATTATCTTTGGAAACTCGTGGTGATTGGGGGAGGTCCTAGACAATTGGAAAAATGCAAATATAGTGCCCATATTTTAAAAAGGGAGGAAGAAGAATCCAGGGAACAGCAGACCGGTCAGCCTCACCTCAGTCCTCAGAAAAATCATGGAGCAGGTCCTCAAGGAATCCATTCTGAAGCACTTGAAGGAGAAGGTGGTGATCAGGAACAGTCAACATGGATTCACCAAGGGCAAGTCATGCCTGACCAACTTAACTGCCTTCTATGATGAGATAACCGACTCTGTAGATATGGGGAAAGTGGTGGATGTGATATACCTTGATTTTAGCAAAGCTTTTGATATGGTCTCCCACAGTATTCTTGCCAGCAAGTTAAAGAAGTATGGATCGGATGAATGGACTATAAGGTGGATAGAAAGCTGGCTAGATCATCGGGCTCAATGGGTGGTGATCAACGGTTCGATGTCTATTTGGCAGTCGGTATCAGGCGGAGTGCCCCAGGGGTCTGTCCTGGGGCTGGTTATGTTTAACATCTTCATTAGTGATCTTGATGATGGGATGGAGTGCACCCTCAGCAAGTACACAGATGACACTAAGCGGGGGGGGGGGGGGGGGAGATGTAGATATGCTGGAGGGTAGGTATAGGGTCCAGAGTGACCCAGACAAATTGGAGAATTGGGCCAAAAGAAATCTCATGAGGTTCAATAAAGATAAGTCCCACACTTCGGACAGAAGAATCCCATGCACCTCTACAGGCTGGGGACCAATGGGCTATGCGGCCGTTCTGCAGAAAAGGACTTGGGTATTACAGTGGATGAGAAGCTGGATATGAATCAACAGCATGCCCTTGTTGCCAAGAAGTCTAACAGCATCTTGGGTTGCATGAGTAGGACCACTGCCAGTAGATCGAGGGAAGTGATTATTCCTATCTATTCAGCACTGGTGAGGCCACACCTGGTGTATTGCATTCAGTTTGAGGGGACCCCCACTACAAAAAGAATGTGGACAAATTGGAGAGAGTCCAGCAGAGGGCAATGAAAATGATTAGAGGGCTGGGGCACATGACTTACAAGGAGAGGCTGAGGGAATGAACTTATTTAGTCTGCAGAAAAGAAGAGGGAGGGTGGGATTTGATAGCAGCCTTCAACTAACCAAAAGGAGGTTTCCAAAGGGGATGGAGCTCAGCTGTTCTAAGTGGTGGCAGATGAAAGAACAAGGAGCAATGGTCTCATGTTGCAGTGGGGGAGGTCTAGGATGGATATTAGGAAAAACTAACAAAAAAATCCTGTGGCACCTTAAAGACTAACAGATGTATTGGAGCATAAGCTTTCGTGGGTGAATACCCACTTTGTCAGACCTATGTAATGGAAATTTCCAAGGGCAGGTATAAATATGCAGGCAAGAATCAGTCTGGAGATAATGAGGTTAGTTCAATCAGGGAGGGTGAGGCCCTCTTCTAGCAGTTGAGGTCTGAACACCAAGGGAGGAGAAACTGCTTTTGTAGTTGGCTAGCCATTCAGTCTTTGTTTAATCCTGATCTAATGGTGTCAAATTTGCAAATGTACTGAAGCTCAGCAGTTTTTCTTTGATGTTTGGTCCTGAAGTTTTTTTGCTGTAAGAGGGCTACCTTTACATCTGCTATTGTGTGTCCAGGGAGATTGAAGTGTTCTCCTACAGGTTTTTGTATATTGCCATTCCTAATATCTGACTTGTGTCCATTTATCCTTTTACGTAGGGACTGTCCAGTTTGGCTGATGTACATAGCAGAGGGGCATTGCTGGCACATGATGGCGTATATAACATTGGTGGACATGCAGGTGAATGAACTGGTGATGTTGTAGCTGATCTGGGTAGGTCCTATGATGGTGTTGCTGGTGTAGATATGTGGACAGAGTTGGCATTGAGGTTTGTTGCATGGATTGGTTCCTAAGTAAGATTGTTATGGTGCAGTGTGTGGTTGCTGGTGAGAATATGCTTAAGGTTGGTGGGTTGTCTGTGGGTGAGGACTGGCCTGACTCCCAAGGCCTGTGAAAGTGAAGGATCATTGTCCAGGATGGGTTGTAGATCACTGATGATGCGTTGGAGAGGTTTAAGCTGAGGACTGTAGGTGATGGCCAGTGGAGTTCTGCTGGTTTCTTTCTTGGGCTTGTCTTGTAGAACGAGGCTCCTGGGTACACATCTGGCTCTGTTGATTTGTTTCCTTATTTCCTCGTGCGGGTATCATAGTTTTGTGAATGCTTGGTGAAGATCTTGTAGATGTTGGTCTCTGTCTGAGGGGTTGGAGCAAATGCGGTTGTACCTCAGTGCTTGGCTGTAGACAATGGATTGTGTGGTGTGTCTGGGGTGGAAGCTGGAAGCATGAAGGTAGGCATAGCAGTCAGTGGATTTTCGGTATAGGGTGGTGTTAACGTGACCACCACTTATTTGTATTGTGGTGTCTAGGAAGTGGACCTCCTGTATAAACTGGTCCAGGCTGAGCTTGATGGTGAGGTGGAAGCTGTTGAAATCGTGGACACAAGTCAGATATTAGGAATGGCAATATACAAAAACCGGTAGGAGAAAACACTTCAACCTCCTTGGCCACACAGTAGCAGATGTAAAGGTAGCCATCTTACAGCAAAAAAACTTAAGGATCAGTCTTCAAAGAGAAACTGCTGAGCTTCAGTTCATTTGCAAATTTGATGCCATCAGGTCAGGATTAAACAAAGACTGAATGGCTAGCCAACTACAAATGCAGTTTCTCCTCCCCTGGTGTTCAGACCTCAACTGCTAGAAGAGGGTCTCATCCTCCCTGATCGAACTAACCTCGTTATCTCCAGACTGATTCTTGCTTGCATATTCATACCTGCCTCTGGAAATTTCCATTACATGCATCTGACGAAGTGGGCATTCACTCACGAAAGCTTATGCTCCAATACATCTGTTAGTCTTTAAGATGCCACAGGACTCTGTTGCTTTTTACAGATCCAGACTAACACGGCTACCCCTCTGATAGGAAAAACTATTTCACTAGGAGAGTGGTGAAGCACTGGAATGGGTTACCTGGGGAGTTGGTGGAATCTCCATTCTTGGAGGTTTTTAAGGCCTGACTTGGGAAAGTCCTGGCTGGGATGATTTAGTTGGGGTTGGTCCAGCTTTGAGCAGGGGGTTGGCTTAGATGACCTCCTGAGGTCTCTTCCAAACATAATCTTCTATGATAAGCGATTATGGAAACCACTTTAGACTAGAAAAATAATGTCCTTTAAATGAGTGGAAATCTGATTTTACTGACAGTCAATGACCATTTTATTCTTGCCATCCCCACACTTATTTAATACAAGTTGTTTCGTTTTTTTTATTTTACTTGCACTGAATGGTGGGTTTTAATTATAGTGATTTAGGTTAGTTTTGTTGAAGGATTAAATTAGTTCCTTAAAGCCTTTAAAGAGCTTCTCTACACTAAGATTGTGCATGGCTATCCTGGACTTCGATCATCCTCAAAGCAGCCATCAGAATCCTTAGATAATTTAAGGAACTAACCTTACAATCCATTAGTCAATGCAAAATGAGGTTGCTCAGCATCTAGGAACATAGGAAGTGCCATATCAAATCAGACTAGGGCTCCCTCTAGTCCAGGAGATCCACAGTCTCTCGTATAATCCGGTCCTTAAGACTAGAGAGAAGTTCTCCAGCAGCTTCCCACAAAATTAGCAATTATTCTCTGACTAAAAAATGTCATTCCCTGTCCTCCAGGCCAGTACAAAGCCTCTGCATTAACTGCTGTCCTCTTCAGTACCAAGGAGCATAGTTTCCATCTCAAAGACATGCTGCACTCCCAAAGTTAAATCAAGAGGTGTCCTCTAAGAAGATTTCACGAGAAGCACCTAAGGCTTCTGGAGATGGCCACCTTCACCTTAAGTGAAGATTACAGATTGTCATTAGCCATAAAGCAATGCCAAACCTGAGTTTTTGCATGAGTCCTCATCTCATGGGCTGTTGAGAGGGCTCTGTGTTCAATATTTTGCAGTCCTGATGCTGTAAAATATGGGCTTGTGGAATATTTTTTTGGACTATGACTGCACGGTCAGATTCTCAGGTGTGCCACTCTGCTTTGAGACAGCATTAAGACCACTGGTCCACCACGACTTTGGCTTCTATGATTTCCAAAGTGCAAGGGACATTTGGAACCTCACCATGAGCCCAAAATAAAGCAGCACCCATTGGCATCTGTGAGGCCCCAACAGATTCTTGATGCAAAACATCAAATGAATAGGGACTTTAAATACTGATCCTAGTCCAGGGTCACATATGACAGCAGTTTGGGTAAATCTCTGACTACAGATCCCCATGACAACCAAAGAACTTTAAACTTTCCCCAGCCAACAGATTGATACCAGCTACAAAAGCTCTGCCATGAAACACACACATGCACTTCAGATGTAGTGATCAAAAGTCAGCCTGACCACTTCCATCAGTATAATTGAACTGTACTACAGAGTAATATTTTGTTAGTGTTCTTAATGGGGTGCCAGAGAAGTGACTCACTGACCATAAATTAATTAAATAAATGCTAATTTCAACCATTACCTGAAAGGTTATTCTTCCATAAAGTGTTGATCATGCTCAATACAAAAGAATGACAGGTTTTGGTGGGGTGGGGGAGCTTAATTACATACAGTGCTGCATGACTTCACAGAGCAAAGCTTTTTCTTTAAGATCTTAAGACCACCCGCAAGCATAACACATGGCCTGGAACCTGAAAAGAATATCTGAACAGGGGTTTCAGCATAAGGATGGGGGGAATTTTACTTGGGAATATGCAAATGTTAATTTTTATTTGATCCCATTGAAACAAAATTATTTGTTTTGTCTGATTATTTAATCATTTGTGCACATTGGCAAGGGTGGAGAGCTCAGTAAAATATAGATAAACAAATATTAAAACTTCATGATATAGGAGGATTATTTGACTATGCAAGGCTGTTGCAATAGTCACATTTTTTGTGTTTCATATACCAGGACTGCTCAGGAGCAGAAAAACAAGCACTTTGTTCTACCTGATCATCTCATCAAACAAGGCAAAAAGAATAAAAGTTGTGAGGCAAGACTAAATGGGTAGGATCTGAATACATATTTGTGTTACATCTAATACAACCAGCATCATAGATGAACAAGATCAAATAAATGGTAAAACCTGACAAAGAGAAGAATAGATGGTATGTGGAGCCATCTGTTTTGGAGGACACCCAAATCTGTCTGAATCTGCAAGGCCAAACTACCAGCTATTCTAAGATCCTCCATTCCAAGAGTGGTCTAATACGCAACTACACAATCAGCTTCTCTCACCATCACGTTGGCTGCAACTTTTTTGTGCAATTAAGTAATTTATTCCTTTCTTCATCCTCCTGATTCTAATGAATCCAAGCCACAAACAAGCCCCAGTTGCTCCTATTCAAGGAGTCTGATTGCATCTGGCAGTAATTGCTGAAAATCCTGAAGAGGAAACAGGGAAGGAAAGCATACTGTTTGTGGGGGTAATAGGTGAAGACCTGCCTCTCTTGACCTATAATACATTAGTGTCAGTGAACATTTGGCAGCCTTCAGATGATTAGCAATGAAGATGAATCAAGCAAAAAAGAGGTAGAAATCTGCCTCATCTGAATCGCCAGAACTGCATAAATTTGCATGTTGATTAGCTGTTCTTTTGTCTGTGTTCCTAATTATTATGACACATTATGTCTTCATCATGCAAGATTCTGATCTGTCTTGTTCAAAATGCATGTAGAAAAAAGTGCTGTTTATTGATTCAACATGTAACTTTAATTTTTATGTTTGCTTTAATTAAATACATATTTGATTGCCTTTGAGTGGTGTCTGAGAGATTTTTTTTAGCTCTTATTTATTTCATCTTGTTGACAAACAAACAGGTTACTTTTCTTTATTATTTTCAGCTCACTGGCAGATTAAAAGCACATGCCCCCTCCCTGCTCTCACACCAACCTTCACTGCTTTGCAGAGAAAGGATTATCAAAAAAGAAACAACAAAAAGCCCCTTCAGATAACAAAATGAGCCATAAGCATGCAGGGTATCTACAGTATCAAAAAAAAATTGCTAGGACCTTAACAATGTTACAATAGCAAAGAAATGCTTGTATTGCAGTGCCAAGGTAATTTTCTTACACCATAGAATTGTTAGCAAGGCTAGAAAAGTCCTTCGACTCATAGCCACTCTGCTTGGCAGAATTACTCACTATGGTCTAGGTCCTACTTCACTGAAGTTAACTGAATTTTTGCCATTGGCTTCAGTAGGAATAAGATTAGGCCACATGGGCCTGATCCAAAGAAATCTGGAGCATGCAGCACACCACCTCTATGATACCTTTGTTCAAAATCTTATCACTCTCTTTCTAGTAACTGGGATGTTTGGAATGGAAATCTGTTTCCTACTAGAATTCATTTGCTTTCCGTACTTGCATGGTTATTACAGGGTAGCACATGAGTTATGGGTGTTAGCACTGCAGGTGTTAGCACTTGGGGTTCTTTTTTTAAAATAAAAATTGAACATGTCTGAGAAAGTTTCAGGAGACAACCAAATAGTTACTTGAACTTGGCAGATAATTATTTAATACGCAAGACAAATTTTGGGGCTCATCAACCTTGCTTGTTCCCTTTTAAATATAAAACACATGAAAGATTATTTTTAAACTTAAGTTTGCTAAAATCTACCACTTGAATTGAAAAAAAGGAAGTAGCCCATCAACATTTCTCAAGCGGTGCTGGAAACATGCTAGATGGTATACAAAGGTTCAACCAAATTGGCCCTGATGAAGATGCTTGAGGGGGAAATAAGCTGTACAGTCAAGCAATTGATTTAGTCTTTATTTTTAACCATTACAGTATTGCAAAACAAAATGAGATTTGAAATAATATAATGTCGGTCATTATTCACTGCTAATGGCACATGATTGGCTACAAGTGTAATCAGTTGCTCGGTACCCAATAATAGTCTTGAAATATGAGTAATGTAAATCCATATTCATGCACAATAATATCAAAATGTTTACCAAACACACATGAAACTCTTGAATATAAAGCTTGGACATAAACCCATGGAAACAAGGAAAGTGAAGAAATAAGCATTTCCCTTCACTGTTTAATATCTTTATTTTAAATGCTTTTGCAATATAGATTTCCACCAAAATATTTATTGAATTACTTGCTGTTTATGAAAGTGCACCTATCCAATCCTCTAGGCACATGTACAATCTTTATACAACTACAGATTATTAGAACCCAATATCCCAAATTAAAAAAGACACCCCCCTTCCAAATTTCTAGCAACCTCACCCCTCTGTCCAGTCTTTTACATTTGGAGAAAAAGACTTTGCAACATGACCTGAAGTTCAACAAATTCAGCCTCTGGTGAACCAAAGGAGGAGCAAGGAAGCCAACTTCATAACTAATGACTTCCCTCCTAAAATGCTCCAACCTCTTCATAATTAAAGCAGGGGAGGGGACCGTTAGATTGGTGCCACTGTTGACCTTAGTTTCCACAATATAACAATCTTCAGTTTAACACAGTCTATTCTGTTTAATAAGGCTTTAAAAGGTTGAAACCAGCACCTGAAAATTGCATCCACAAATCAACTAGAATCCAGTGCATATCACAAAGCACAAAATAATGTGCTCCCTATGACAAATATCCACTAACAGGTTGCCACATAATGCACCCACTGAAGTTAGTGGTTTTAAGATATAGCTCCACGTAGAGTGCATTGCAGAAATTCAGTCTTGAGGTAAAAAGGTGTGGATCATGGAGAGGTCCTATATCTGGATAACAATACTGCAACCTTCTGGCCAAGTGCAGACGTTAAAAAGCACTCTTGACCACAGTTGCTACTGGATATCCAAGTAGCCAAACAGGAAGCACAGACTGCAAGCCCTAGTAACAAAAGGCAGGCAAACTGAGAGAACTGATAAACTCTCCAGTATTTCTTCCAGTTGTTTCCCCTAGCATTCCAGCATGACCTTAGTCTTGTCTTGATTGAGTCTCACCTATTTCACACTCATCCAAATCCTGAGTCCCAGCAAGACATAGCATAAACCAATCAATCAACCACACCAGTGGGTCTGAGGAACTAAAAACAGAGCTGAGCATCATCCACATATCTGACATAGTGCAGGACATAGCACCTTGCCTACATATTGAACAGGAGGGGCCACAGGCTAGAACTTTAATGTAACGATATGAAAGAGCTCTTGTGGCAATGATTAGTCACCCAACATTCGCCTGAAACTTCTCAGCAAGAAAAACAACTGTTTGAGTCAGTCTATCCCTGCCAGCACCAGTATATATATATATGATGCTTGATATTCATTCAGTACGAGAAAGAGCTTGATGACCAGTGAAACCAATGTAGTCTCCATACTTCACACTACATTGAGCAGCACTAAGGAAGTGTGAAGGTTGCTGGTATTATTGCGCTCACATACCATCTTAGCAGTAACATTTCTGGAAAAGGAAGATTAAAGGCTGAATGACAGTGGTTGGGATTGTTAAGAGATGGTTTCTCTAGTAAAGGCCTAGCAGACAGTTCCTTCAGAGAAGCCAGTCCCTACTCTTCTGATAAAAACATGCACTCTACTCACAGGTCAGATGTCTATTCGCAATATTTTAATTAACCAGGCAGTACACCAGGGTGAAATTTTTCAACTGATTTTTTTTCAGTGGAAAAAGATACAGATTTGGCAACACCAAAATATTTTGCGAATTTGTGTCTGTTTTGCCAAATTGTTAATTTAAAAAAAAAATCCAAAAAAGTAAAAAATGACTTTCCGCTTTAAAATCCCCTTAAATTTTATTTAAAAAATAAAAACTATAAAAACGTCTGAAATCAAAACAAAATATTTTGTTTTGGGGATGAATAAAATGTTTTGTTCAACTCAAAATAAAATTGTTTCAGCTATTTGATTCACTGAAAATTTTGTAAAATTTGATTTCAAATTATTTTATTGCTCATTTTTCAGAATTGCCAGCGAACCAGTTATTCACAGTTTAGACTAACTCACATGCAGAACTTGCCCCAGCAACAGTGAGAAACCCTACCACTCAAAAAGACAACACTGCATATCTGTTCCCTCCAGAAATGTTCTCCTCCCCTAAAAGCAAGAGCCCTGTATAGATCTGAGCAAACTTGTCTTCACAGAATCATTAGAACCTTCCAGAGTGAGAAATATTGTGCCACTGAATGGCGACAGCAGGAATTCACCAACAGGTTTTGCTGATCATGCTTCTATGGCTAAAGCAAAGAAAACTTCTTTGCTTTGAGTTTACCCTGCACCACTCTACCAGTCTTCCACCACACTTCCGTCAGCCTCAAGCCACCCCAGGACCCAGACGGCCAGGAGGAGGAAGCCAGGGAAGAAGGCAGTTGGGATATACCATGCTCCCATAAATATGGGCAAAAGATTGTCTGACAGTTCTTGTCACCCTCTGCATGAGGGAGTCTTGTTTGTGCTTAGCTGGGTGCCAGCTTCCAAACACCACCAGCCTGTTAGCCACTTGAGCACTCTCTTCTGGGCTCTGACAGCCATGTCTTTGCCTTGCCGTTTAACAGTTGGTGCACCCCAGTTCCCAAGCCTGGAATATCCAGCTCCTGACACTGGCTATTCACAAAATTATCAATTCCTCTGTTCCCAAAGGAACAGCACACACCAATGTCTAAGATTTAATTCAGGATCAGCACATTGCTTAATATCACAGCACTTAGATATATTTATAGTGAAAACAAGAATAAATTTATTATCAAGATTCAGGTGATCGTGATTAAAGTTCCTAGAATCAAATGGTTACATACAAAACAAAATAATAATGCACTTTTTTCTAGAGACAACTTAATTAACAGGTTAACCGCTTGTCTAAAGAAGTTTTATCTCACCTATGTCTTCTGCTGCATTTTCCACCAAGACTGGTTATTATACTGTTTTCATGAATGCAAATGTGTTGTGCATGTAAATCCTAGATGCAAGATGAAGAGGTGTCTTCTTTGTCTTCCAGATACACCCCCAAAGTTCATTGACCTTGCTCAGACAGGATAAACACCCATGGTTTGTTTTTCCTGTGTGCTGCTTCCCTGTTGACTTCACATCTCTTTGTTAACATTTGACATCATATGCAACTGTGCATCCATTGTGTTAGCGTACAGTGCTTAATTTCCATTCCAACAGAGAGATAGATAAATAAATCTCGTCTGACACAAAATCTTTTTTTTTTACCTCTCTAGGTGACTAACACCATGATTCACACTAAGCGTCTATTTTCAGTATATCTACATAACACTTTACATAGTATCTGCATATACATACATTTCACAAGGATGATAACCTGTGTGACACCAATTTTCATTTGAGGCCTCACATGACATTCTTTGGCAAACCGGAACATACATAGCAGATTCAGGATATACTTGTGACCCTCTGTATCCTCTTGTTAATTGGCATTAAGAAGTTCTTGGGTCATATTTCCCATCTTACAATAATGCAGTAGGATCAGCCAGTGGGTCATACGCATTGGGTCATAACCCTGGACAGTGTCCCTACCACGCTCTTTTATCTACCTTTAATATGTATAATTTCCATGTCATACAAGTGGTGCTCCAGTGTAGTAGTTTAGAGTTGCTAGCTTTTGCTCAGTGTAGCTACACCAATGGAGAATAGTCAGTCAGGACCGTACATTTTCTGTTAAATACATAAGGACTGCCCACAGAATCAGATCACATTTTATAATGGTAATTCTGTTCAGTGGGTGCAGTTCTTTGCTTAAGAAAGCAACAAGATGTTTCTTGTTACTTTCCCCTGGTTGCACCAGTTTTGCTCCGAGACCTACAACAGATGCATCAATGCACAGTTCAAACATTGTCAAAATCTGGACTGGACAGAAGAGGCTTGTTAGAAAAGTTTTGATGAGAGAATGAAAATCCTGTCTGTCTAAGCCTTTGTCCACACTATTTTATTTGGTTTTGTCTTTTTGCACAAGTCTGCAGTAGCAGAAACAAGGTCACTGAAACTATGTACACACCAGCAGTAGTAGTTAGTAGATTGTCATGTCCCACTAGGCCCAGTCCCCATCTCAACCCACCAAGTCATTCAATACTCTTACGAACAACCAGCAAACCCTCTCCATAGTTGCCCACCCAATCCTCAGCCTCACCCCCTGAGGCTCCTCAATACCCTTTCCCAATCCTCTCCCCTTAGCAAAATCCCCTTTCCGATCCTGGAACTTGTCTGTCTGGTGAGGGGGTCCGTTGTGCTGGGCTAGCCCTGCACTGCCTGCAGTGTCTGCTCCTTGTTCACGTGCCAGCCACACACAGCACAGCAGCAGCAGAAACATCACTCTGCAGAGCCAGCCCAGCCGCACTGCCATCTAGAGCAGAGAAGATGCTAGCTCAGCAGGGCCCTGTGGCAGCTTGCTGAGGTCTGGTTACCAGAACTGGACAGAGCAGAGTCACTATGGCTGGACACAGGGCAGACTCTAAATACAAGCCTGTCATGCCTAACAGCTAACTTGGACCTGACAAGAAAGGAACAAAGTCTGGCTGTAGATTCTCATACAGACATTACAGTTCATTCAGGATCTCCACTGATACTATACAGTATGTCTGTTTGAATAAAAAATCTCTATAGAAGCTACACCTCCCAGGCTTTTCAGCATGAACATTATATTATCATTTAAATTGTGGTTTTATACATTGTATTCTGTGCATTAAATGAGTTTTTTACAGGATGTTGACAAGCCATTTGGCCTTTAAATTTGTGTATTCTTGTCTGAAATATGATCCCAAATCCAACTAAGGCATTTTTTAAACTGATCCTTCAAGCACTGCATTTTTTTTAAAAGTACTTTCTGTAAATTCTCTGTCTAAATACTGAGCCAAGCGGACCTAATTAAGCTTGTGGATCCCACGGGCTCATGGCAGAAGCTGGTAAGACATGTAGGCCATACCAAAAGGAAGTGTGTGGAAATCTGTTACCAAATAAAAATCATATAATATAATGACTATTGATGTTAAGCATGAAAGCACTCTGCTGCAGAGCAATGCTTGCTGAACCTCTAATTACATTACAATGGCACCAGTCACTTGTTAGGAAGAAACTCGCCCTTCCCCATGGTCAAATACTAAATGTTTCCAATCCTGTGGCAGTTACTAAATATTCAAACGAGTTTTGAAGCACAGCTATTTTTTTAGTAATTGTAGTAAACTACAATATTCTTTACCTTCAGGAGAGATTAAGGCCTAGTCTACACAGAGATTTTGTACTGGTGTAATGTCAGTAAAGAGTATGACTTTTTTTTTTTTTTTTTTGGTAAACCAGTATGCTTATGCCTGTATAGCCTCTAGTGTGGGCACAGTTATACAGGTGCCTTATCCCAGTATAGCTTATTCTTTTTCCCATATGGGAATATATACCAGGATAACACACCTTTGTAACAGTATAACAACAGTCGCACCATGCAGATTATACTGCTTTAACTACATGGGTATAATTAAAGTGGTACAACTTGTGTAGATAGGCAAGACCTTACTTAAAATCACAGGAACTACCTGCATCCAGTGTTTCTTGTTAAGGAAGATTATATAAACTGATGGACCTACCATCTCCAGCGATGCAGCCATCTGGTGTAAATCAAGAAAATAGCAGATATCCTTCACAAAACATAATCTCAAGACCAGTTGATTTTGGTGTTCGGAAGGAAGCTAGCTGAACTAACAGCCAAAGAAGCAGGAATATATTATAGGGTAGTCTTGTGCTGAAGATGCAGTACAGAAGTTAAGAGATCTGGATTCTATTCTTGGTTTGGCTACTTGAGTTGGGTGGGAAATTGTTTTCTTGTCCTGTGAAAGTTTCTGTCATTGAAAAAAAGAAAAAAAGAAAAGAAAATTCCCATTCCAAGTCAGGATGAAAATTCAGAATCTCAAAAAAAAATTGTGAACTAAAATCTGAAAAAAAAATCTGTTCAAGTCAATCAAAACATTTTGTTCTGATAAATTCAAGATATTTCATTCTGAATTTAATTTTCTTTTTAAAACTATAGTTTACATTCCAAAGCTAAAAGTCGTTTCAAACCAGGAAAAAATGTTAACCTGTGAAAAGTTTGTTTCAATGAAACCTGCATTTTCTGATGAAAATCATTTAGTCAGCTACATCCTCCATAAATCTACCAAATTACATAACATCTCAGTGCTCCACTTTGCCCAAATCTAAAGCAAATTGGAGGAGATTACATGGCTGTTGTGAGGCTTAATCACAAGTTGTATTGTCACCTCTTCGCCTGACTGTCCAAGATTTTGAACTGCACAAAGCAACTGACCAAGGCCTTATATCCTACCTGAAGGGGCACTATAATTCCACCCTAGTCTACCTCGATAATTTTGTGGCTGTTCTGAGCCTCTCTCAGAGAGATGGTGGATAAGACCTAGTCTGCAAATAGACCCAGGCCTACACCTTTCACCTCCAGACCCTACTGTGACTCCCGAATAGTGCCCATACCAGAGTACCCGCTGCTTCTATCAGCTCTGATAGGACCAGGAACTGTTTTACATCAAGCTGAAATGTCTCCCCCGAGTCCATTTAGAGCTGCCAGCCTTCAATCAAGACCTCCTCAAGACTTGGAAGCTGCTCTGAGAAGCCAGGTCTTCTGCTCCCTTCCAAAGGGAGGGCTTTTTGTTTGAGGCCCTGCGGATAAACCCCACCTGCATGGCAGCAAGCTAACTGTTGGAGGTAGTGGGTGCCCACAGAGGTGGAGGCCTCCTAGATTATAAACAGCAGGATTGGATAGACCTGGGCATGCATGGATCTGCCCAGTGCCTGCTTCTCCCATTGTATGATGTAGGAGGTAGAAGTTGCCTTTTCTTCTTCTCTCAGGTCCCTCAAGAGGGTGCCCTCTTCTACTAGCCCTCTGGAGCATGATATCAATGACCTTGTCCTATGAGCATCCACTGACTCCTTTAACACCTTCTGGGGCAATGCATGTTGTCTAGGTTTCTCTGCTTGGTGTCACCCACTGGTTTCCCCTTATTACGCTCCTGAGCCTTTTGATTTGTTCCAAGCAAACAGTTGACCCCATTTTTCTTTGAGACTCTCTCCTTGAATGGGAAGCCAATTTTGCTGCTGACTGCCGGTCACTGGGGAACCCTCATCCCTTGATCAAACAGGCCAATGTCTTTCACCAGCACTAAATCCACACCATGTTTCTTTAAAAGTTAAGTTTGTGAATACACACGCATTGAAAATGTGCAAATTATCTCATGAAATCATTTCCATAAATGTCACATGGCTCTGCACAAAACCTGGCAAATGGTTTTAAATATACTGTATGGAAGGTGGAGTAAAATGCTCTGAGATCCTCTGAGGAAAGGTACTATAGAAATAAAAATAATATCACATTTGTTTGCAAAATCATTTCAAATGGAGATTCCCTCCCTCCCTCCCCATTTTATGGGGAACTCTCCACATGGATCTCCACCGTTAGAGAGTTACTTCAGCAATCCAGCTCATTGTTCTGCCTTCCAAAAGGTTAGGTGATATTAACTCCACCATTACAGCGTTCACGTAATGAAAGGTTTGGTTGTCTCTGGAAAGAATGCCTCTTTTGGTCACAGATTATTGTTCATCATATTCCTTTGTTTGCCATTGTTAATCTCTGTAGTCATTCTTGTAGATAAACAAACAAGTGAAAAGATGCAATGAGGTGTAAGAATAGATTTGCACAGGGCAGACAACTGAACATTTAATTTATTTACCACTCCTAACAGATACCTGGGGTGACATTTATTAATAAACGGCATTATCAGGTGTCTGATATGTAGCTAACAGAAATTAATTACCCAGCCCATGGTAAAACCATAACAAGCCTGCAATGCTGTAACATTTGTGCTAATTGAAAATGAGATAAGTGCTGTGGGTGCAATTTGCATTCAATGCAGTGTATTAATTATCTTCAGTTCTCTTCATGATAAATATACCTGACTGAATCACTCTGCTAATTTACTGGGTAATAGACTCATAAGTGGATTCCCTTAGGTGACCAACTAAAGGGAGTGGGCTCTTTGCAACATCAAGGTCCAAGTACTTAAATTGGTTAGCAAATGTTATATGGATTTTCTTCCAGACTGAGTTGAAAGTACACAGCAATATACTCTTTTAATTGCCTATGTTCAAAATGAAATTTAAAAAGCCCCACATTCCTATTTCATAAAGGTAAACAGGATACATTTCAATCCATTAATGACATGCCACAAAGCTTGGTGTTATCTCCACAAGGAACGGGGCTCTTTTTTCCTCCCTATTCGTTTCACTGCCGTATTATCTTGGGTTTAATTAAATTTTTGTGTGGACTATAAATTAATTGACTTTTGTAATACTAGTAGTGATTGGGAAAATGCAGATTTAAAGATACTGTAGATTAGGGCACTAATTGTTCCACTCTCACTGACTATGATTTGTATGGGGATCAGGTTACAGAACCAATATGAGCTCAAGTCAAAGCTCCGTGGTACCATACAATTAAGAATAATGCTTTGGTACAGGGGCCTGATAATGCAAAAAGCTCTTTGCCAATACTCATCTTTTTAAACCAGAATTGATGCATTGTCTAAGGCAACAGCTTACATCGGACATGACAGCTGTCCTTCCATCACTCTCCTCCTCATTGTTTTTGGTAGCCTAAATTTATCATTTACATTGGAGGTGCTGTTAACAATTTGGGGCTCATATCATAGCTTTGCCATGAAAAGGAGCAGTGTATTGCTCTGCTACCCCTGGAACAGACTGGCTGATATGGACTCTCAGAGTCATAACCTGCCTTCCCAGTTCCCTCTTGCTCTGAAGGGAAAGTACACTGCACCATGTCTATACCTAACATGCATCTATACCAATCCACTGATTTAGCTGTGGTAGTTGGCACAATGGAGGAGCATACGGCCAAGGCTCCACCCACTCCCCACCACCTGGAGGGGGAAGAAGAGAAAGTCAAAGTTCCCTTGAGGTTGCTCTCCTACCTGTGATATAAGTAGCCAAAGGAAGGGAGTGCCACCTGCTCCCATACAAGCCAGGCCCCGCCTCATTTTGTATTTATCATGGAGCAGAGATTTTATAAGCTCCCCGTGTTTTTGCAGGACTTTCATGCCAGCTAAGGGGGATGTAGGACCAGTTTGCAGCGGGAACTAAAATATGGTAAAGAAAGACTAATTCAGTGGAGGAGGAAGCGGTTCACTTTTTTTAAATAATGTCTCTGATTGCAGGGCAGGTGGAGAGATCATGCGCAAATTCCAAAAAATATCACCTCTCAATATGCCATTTAAACTCACAGGTGACATGGAGAGAAAGCCTTTGAAGCAGTTGTGAATTGTTTTAAACACATCATCCATCAATGTAAATTTGTTTCAAAACTTTTTTTACATCAGCACTAATGTTCCCTTCCTGTTTCTGCCAAATCAAAATAAAAAAAGTTCAAAAACATAAAAGAGTGACCTTTCAAAGCTATTTATTCAGCTTGTGAATAAAGTCTGTGACAGTGATCCAGTGACACCTACACTGACATTCATTATATCACTCAGATCATTTTCTTGTTCTCTGTTCATGAATGACTGTGAAGTATAACGTAAGAAAAGTTTTATGTTTCTCAGCACCTAATGCTGTCACAGCAATGGGTTAGATTGGCTGAATTCTTTGGTTCAGACGAGGATCTAAATCAGAAATTAATTTTCTGGAGCCCCGCACTTCCTACCCAACATCTAGCGAGAGAGGGAGGCCAGTTTTGTGGTTAAGGGGCTCGTCTGCCAGTCCAAAACTTCTCAAATTGACATACCCATGGGAGGATCACTCCAATCTGGCATAGCAGACCCCACGCCATAACCCTTCCCTGAATTCCAGAGGCCTCCTTTGGGGCCACTGGTATCTTGCATAGATTACAGCTGTTTTCAGGCTGCCCTAATTTATGCCTGAGAACAGACTGGCATCCGGGCAGCTCCAGATATAGGGAGACTAAGTGTTGCTTAAAACCATCTACATACATAACCTATACCCTGAGTTGTGCTGTGTACATCTCAGAGATAGCCAAATCTCTAGGCCATTTAATTTATACATTCAATGTAAATATGTGAGTATTTTTTTATTTAGGAGAGGTAGCTCACAATAGTTTAAGAGGTTGGCTATATATAACTTCTCACCATTAAAAATAATGCCTACTGGATTTTTAATCCCTAAAACAAGAAACAAACTGTCACTGGGTGATACAGGGTTAGATTATCAAGAGTGACATCTCTAATTAGTTGCTTTTTAAAAAGTCTCTTTACAGATTATATTTAACCTCTTTAAATTGCAACACATCATGAACATGGGAATCACCTGAACTGGAGATTTCACCAACCAATGGATGCATAGCCAAAGCCAACAGCAGTGCAATAGATATCACTTAGTCGAAAAAACTTCAACAAACCCCTATTGTGTCTGAATGTGCAGCTCAATCAAAATCAAAAGGCTGGATTGGAAATAAGGTTGATTTCACCAGCATTTCATTCAGAAGGGAAAAGTTCTGACAATGTTGAAACATCTCATTTTGACATTTTCAGAATAAAGCATTTTGATTTTTTGTTTTGAAATGACTTTTTGTTTACAAAAAGTCAAAAATCAACCTAAAAAAACAAAACAAAAAAATCAGAATTTTCCTTCAGAGAATTTCAAAATTTTCAGGTTTTGTTTTTATTAAGGACAAAACAAATGTTAAAATCTCAAAATCCTTTGTAAAATGTAATTTCCATTCTCTGCACAGCTCTGACACCAAGAATTAATAAAATAATAATAAAATAAATAATAATAATATATAGTGCTTTCCATCAGATCTCAAAAAGCTTTACAAAAGGAAATCTATTTTACAGAGGGGAAACTGAGGCACGGGGGCCGTGACTCATTCAAGGTCACCTAGCAGTCCAATAGCACTGACCTGGGACACAGGTGACCATCCACTAATCAACACTGTTAATACTACTTATAAGGGAGGTAAAGTCCCTTTCTCTCTTAAAGTCCCTTGCGTAAAACAGGATACATCGTGCATTGGTTAAAAAAAAAATAAAAAAGCTTAGCAAAATCTTAACTTTTAGTATGAAGCACATTTGTTAAATAGGCTTCCTAATGGTGTTATTGTTGCTAAAAACAGAGACTTGAAAATGCTGTATACATTATTACTCATTATCTACCAACTGCAAGAATGCTGTGCTAAAACTAACTCAAAACACCTCAGGTAAGGTAATTGCTACTAATGGATTTGAAGTGTGTAGAATTGGGCATTATTACCCAATCATCATATTCTCGAATCGGTGAAACTGTTGGATATTGCAGGTATGAGGCTCACTCATCTCTCAATCATGGGAGAAATTTGAGAAAGAGGGCAAGCTCTCTTTCATTCTGCATTGGAAGAAAGATTCAACAACAAGGCAATATTACAGCAGCCTCTTTGCACCTCTGTAGCTAAGATGGGGTCAGTAATTGCTTTCTAAGCAACTGTTTTCAAAGCTTTGGAAAACATCCACAACAGTTAGCTCCAGAATCAAATCTCGCAGGGAAGATCCAATCACAAGATTTTATTTTTTCTACTACTCATACATTTAAAAGAAACAATGGTTCAGTAGGCCTCAAAAATAGAGCTAAGTCAAGTTAGACATGAGCTTGGGTGGCATATTCAGATCCTAATTTAGGCCCCACTCCTGCAGATTGCTCCATTTCTGAGCCTGTGCAGAGCCTTACTGTCTTCAGCTGGGCTCCATATTGTCCAGGGGAATGGTTCACAAATCAGTTGGCAAGTTCGGGGCTGTGGATCTGAACTTTTCCAAAGTCCATGTACATTTGAAGCAACATGTTTTGGCTCATCTTTTAATACAATACAAGAAGAAAAATTAAAATGCAAGTTTACTAGATTTAGGTAGTTTTAGGCAGAGATGGATTCAATTTGTTTCTTTTTAAATAAAATGGTCTATTGGGATAAACACCCAAAAGCTCAGATGCCCATTTAACCCCTTGGGTTATTGTTAGCCTGGAAATCTCAAAACAGAAGGCTCTCCATATCATGACACTTCCTGGGCTGTCCTGGCCATAATTAGGAAGAGCAGGCGTGCGTGAAAATGAAAAATAATGGGCAAAAAAATCATTTAGCCTAACAATTTCAAATCTCAAATCTAAGGTTTGGTTTAGTTTGAGATTGGGGTAATTTGTTATTGTATTTGAACCACTTAGTTTACCTTTTGGCATTGGCATAAAATATTGTCACTTAATTATAAACAAAAGATGGCCTAATACTATTCTCTAACAAGTTTCAAATTCTTCTGATTATCTTGGAGGAAAGAAATAAAAATAGCCAAGACAAGTTTTAGAGGCTGTTTCTGTGCAACCAAAGGGAGCACAAAGAAATGTCTTAAGGGTGTTTATTATACATCAAATCTTATTTGCTTGATTACTGTAACCGCTGAGGAGGCATATGCCTGAGCATATTAATACAAGAGATGGATTTGAGTATCTTTATGCTGTTGGGAAGTACAGATCTGGATCCAAAGCTTCTCAGGTTGGTTGTTGCTCATCCTTTGAGTTTGAAGAGTACCATAACATCACTGGTTGGTTTGGTTCCTATGACCACATGAGTGGTTGATCAGGCCAGTTTGAGCTCTGAATTGTTTGTGGCACACCAGAAAGGAGATGCTACTATGGGTTACTTCATTAACAGCAGACATTCTGCTGTTGTGAGATTTATGCTGCTGGCACTGCTGCTCTGCCTCCGCAGTTCTCATCTGCTCATAGACTGTAGCTCCAGCACAGATGAGGCTTCATTTCTTCTGGCCTCCCTGAGAGCGCTTTCCCTCCTTTAGCTTGTGGTAAAAATCATCTTTGGCAATCGCTCATCTAACTGTCTGGTGATATAGCTCCTCCATCAGGGGGGAGGGATAGCTCAGTGGTGTGAGCATTAGCCTGCTAAACCCAGGGTTGTGAGTTCAATCCTTGAGGGGGCCATTTAGGGAACTAGGGTAAAAATCTGTCTGGGGATTGGTCCTGCTTTAAGCAGGGAGTTGGACTAGATGACCTTCTGAGGTCCCTCCCAACCCTAATCTTCTATGATTCTATCTCATCTGTGATTTCATCAATAGAGTATGGATGCTTGAAATACCTGCCCATATGAGGACCTCAGCATCTGGAGCCTTGTCTTGCCATCTTATCCTCATCCATTTCCTCAGACAGGCTGTGTGAAAGTGAGTCAGCTTCATAGCATGGCATCTCTGTTTACTGTCCAGGTTTTGCATGCATGCATGTAGAGTTGGCAGCACAATGGCTTTGTAGACCTTCAGCTTTGTTTGTTGACTAATGCCTCTACATTCTGCACATTTGCACATAGTCTGCCAAAATTGTCACAAGCTGAAGAGAAATAGTCCAGACTCCACTGTATGTCAGACTCAGATATGGCATTCAGGGAACAGTCATCAGAAAACAGAAGATCATGAACAGTCACTTCCTGTACCTTCATTTTTGCCTGTTGTCTCCTCAGATTGAAGAGATTGCTATCAGTCCGTATCTGATGCCATTTCTGGTGTGACAATCACAAAAGGCATCTATAAGCATGGTAGAGGGTTGGGACCAACACACAGCCCTGATTGACTCCACTAGTGACTGGGAAATGGTTCAGTTGACTCACCGTCATCCACAGCGCGAGTGAGCGTGCCATCATGGAAGTGCCAAACTATTGCAATGAATTTCTCTGGGCAACTGAATTTTGCCATGCTCTTCCAAAGGCCCTCACGACTGACTGTATCAAATGCTTTTGTCAGGTCAATGGAAGTTATATACAGGTTGGAGTTCTGTTCCTGGCATTTCTCCTGAAGTTGATGAGCTGCAAATACCATGTCTATGGTCCCATGTCCTTTCCTGAAGCCACACTGACTGACTCTCAGGCAGAAGCCCTTGTTCAATGTGTTGCACAAGGTGATTCAGCAGAATTTTGCCAGCTATGGACAACAAGCAGATTCCCTGATAGTGGTTGCAGGATTATCTGTTACCTTGCCACTTGTACAAGTGGATGATGGATGCATTCTTGTACTCCTGGAATATAGTTCCTCGAGTCCACATTGACTGAATTTTTCCAGTCAGTTTCAGAGCCACGTGCAAGCCTCCGACCATGCAGCCTTCTGCTGGTATAGCACCTGCTCCAGGTGCTGACTGAAACAGTAAGAGATATGTTGATATCAGTCTAGGGCAGTCAATCAATTGCCTCCTCACTAGTAGATGATTGTTTAGCTTCTCAGCTTGTACCTCTCCCTCTCTATAGGATATAACAATGGATCAAGGGAACAGGCAAACTGAAAATGAACCTTCTTCCAGAATCACTCACACAAAGAATAACTAAGTGCTCTAAGATCCTGGGATCTTCAAAGGACCCTAAGGAAGATACATTAGGAATACATTGGGATATCTAATTTGCATGCCTAATTCCCACTGGCTCCTTTGAAATTCCCAGGCTGATCTTCCAGTTCACAGTCTTTTTTAAATAGGCACAGTTGGTAGTGCTGCCTATGATTAAGGTTGCCTGACACTTCCCATCACAAGACCCTGTTTTCAATTGTTTACAATTTTGCCAAACCAACTGTTTGGGCTGAAATTTTCCATTCGGGGTATTTGCCTCGGGCTGAAATTATTTATCTAGCTAGCTATCAAGTTTCAAAAATGGTTCAGCAGTTTCCAAGAATGAGATTAGGGGAAAATACATTGTTTTGACCATGCTAAAAAAAAATTCATATAACTGCTTTGTTAAGCATCTCTAGCACCTCCATGTTTTGGAGGTGCTTGAGATTTACATTTTTACAGAAGGATGGCCTTTATATCAGGGATAGAGAAAACAAATTTGATCATGTTAAATGCCTTTAGAAAAAAACTGCAGTGTGCATGTGCTCAGTGGAGATGTGTTAGTGTTTGGCAGCTAAATTCTCCAGAGTTTCCGCCCACAGTAAGTATGCTCCATCCCCGAGCTGCAGGGGCTAAGCATGACTTTCCCTGCAATTGCTGCTCCCAGATGCTGCAGGCCACTATGGTGTTGGGCCCCAAAACTAAGAGCCGAGAGACTGTCTCTCCTGTGCTCAAACTACTCGCCTTCTGGTGCCTAGGCAGCGTGGAGAAGATTACAACCGGAGTTGAATGCACAGGGAACAAGAGCTGAACCAGGGTAGGGGTGGCAGCAAAGGGAATAAACCTTAGGACAAGAAGCCTGGGTAGAGAGACAGGGACTGGATGCTTGGTGGTAAGACAGGGCAGAGGGAGGCTGGAAGCCTTGGGAGGGAAAACTTAGATCTGACAAGGAGCTGGGGAGGGGAGGAGAGACTGGGAACCAAGCCTCGGGCAGGAAGGATGGCTCAGTGGTTTGAGCATTGGCCTACTAAATGCAGAGCTGTGAGTTCAATCCTTGAGGGGGCTGTTTAGGGAACTGGGGTAAAAATCTGTCTGGGGCTTGGCCCTGCTTTGAGCAGAAGGTTGGATTAACTGATCTCCTGAGGTCCCTTCAAACCCTGATAGTCTATGAATAGGCATGGGAAAAGAATGACTGTCTAGGCAAGGAGACTTAGATGAGGGTGACTGGGAACAGAATGGGTAAGACTGAAACTCAGATGAGGAGTGCAGAGATTGGGACTCAGATGAGTAACCAGGTAGTAGGGTGAGAGAGAGAGACTAGACCAAGCCAGGCTGGAGGGAACAAAGACAAAAGGGGTTGTGAGCACTAGAGAACACTCCCCTCCAGCACCTAAAATGGAATCGAGCATTCCTGAGTCTCACCATTTCTCTGTTGTCATAAAATATCTGTGAAACCCACCAGCAAACTGAGCACATCGTGCCCCAGTAATGCTGATCCACATAAAGGATAACAACCTATTCCATTATCTCAAGTAGCAAATGTGTTATGCATCTAAATGTTCCAACTTTGCTGATGACTCATGAGTATCAACATTATCCCTCATGATGGAGAATTTCCATTTTTTTCCAGTATACTTAATATGGGGGGGGGGGGGGGTGGAATTCCACACCAGAAATGACATTGGAAGACCATTATTAAGGTTGCAAAGTCAAGCACTCAAAAATTAAGAAATACCCAACTTAAGGTTGCCTGTGTAACGCTAATTTGGCCCCCTTGTGCATATGCATTATGATGCAGTCTTTACTTACAGGATCAAATACTATTTTTTGCACAGGCCCCTGCCTCACTCAGTGCACAGGATGGACTGTTCTCTGAGGGTGAATCTAAGTTGTGCAGTGAAGGAGGTTGCTGTCTGTAGGAACCTGCTTCATTTGTTGCAGAAGTTGGCAAGTGTGTGGTGAATGAAGCAGGGGAGGAAGAGAAAGGATGCTGTCTCGGTTAAAGCAGTTGAATGCTGCCCTGGGGAATTAGATTCTATCCCTGCTTCTGCCACTGAGTCCACAGTTGGTCACTAATTGTCTTTTCCTCATTTTCTGAGTGCCCAACTTGAGGTGCTGGGAGTCTGATTTGCAGAAATGATGAGGGCTCACAGCTGCAATTGAAGTCAATGGGAGCTGTGCTCTGAACATCCAAGATGCCATATAATGCTAAGCTCCCTGAAAAATCAGGCCATAAGCATCTCAAATTGGGCACCCGGAATTCTTGGCTGTTTGCATAGCCTTACTGTGCTTCAGCTCCCCATCTGTAAAATGACACCAGTTCATGTCACAGGAGTATTGTGAACATAAATTCATTAATTTTTGTGAAGTACTTGGATACTGCATTGATAAGTGCCATAGAAAAGCCCATGAGGAAATGAATAATTCTGTCTTCAGAGCAGGGATTGAATAGAGTGCAGAAAATAAGGCCTGGGGCCGTGCTGAACAAGAAGAAAACATAAATAACTTAAATAAACTTCCCACTGAAAAAAATGAAAAAATCTTCAAAAAAAATGGCCATTCTAACAAAGTGAAAATCTCCATGGGAAATTTTCATTTTGGTCTAAGTTATCCACTTGCTAAACAGAGGGGGGGGGGGGAGAGGGGGGGCAGTAGGCACTGAAAACTTTTCATTTTTTGGTTTTACTTCCCCCCTCACCTCCATTTTTCCCATACATTCCCTCTTTTTACCTCACCAGAAGAGAAAAAACATACATAGAAGAGAATGGGAGGAGAGAGAATCTGAAACCACCAAAATGTTCCAGTTTTCAGAAAAATCAAAACTTGCTTCAGTGTTTATTTTGTTGAAAATATGTACGAACATTTGTTAACTAAATGACAGTTTTTGTTTTGTTGAGTCTTCACAGAAAATATACAGCATTTTCCAGATAGTCCTACTCAGAACTCAGAGTGCAGGGAACTACAGAACTGCAGAAAAACTGCTATTCTCCTTCAGTAACTGTAGAACCACTCAGCACTGTGCATGACTGGCACAATTCCATTCCCGTCTGATAGTAAGAGCTAAAATTAAAAAGAATGTGTATGCTGTAAGAGAACAAATGAGAGAAAAGTACCTTGGAGAGGCAAATTACCTAAGACGAAGGCCATAGAAATCTGTCTCCAACAAGTGGATTCTCATTTCAAATCTGTTCTGTGCTTTCTAAGAGGCAGAGTAGCATTAATGTGCTAATCTGTCACCATTTTCTTCCAAAGTATTACAAAGGCTATATT
This sequence comes from Gopherus flavomarginatus, assembly GCF_025201925.1. Classification (NCBI taxonomy): domain Eukaryota; kingdom Metazoa; phylum Chordata; order Testudines; family Testudinidae; genus Gopherus; species Gopherus flavomarginatus. The sequence goes on from NC_066620.1 coordinate 49,601,161, forward strand.
CTCCAAAAGTTGTGCATTCTAAACAGGCGATTACATACCCTACTGAGAAATTAAGTTCATTTGCTCACACACCTTTTGGGCTGAAATTTTCAAACAGAAAGTGCCTGGTGTCAGGCACCTGAATAAGAGGCCTGAATTTTCAGAGGTGTTGAGCACTCATAACTCCCACTGAAGTCAGTGGGAGCCATGTGTTCCCAGCACCTCTGAAATCAGCCATTTATTTAGGTGCCTAACTGGAGGAGAAGCCACTTCAAAAATTCTGGCTGAAGACCTAAATGAGAGAACACACAAGCAGGTTTAATAAGAGATGGAAGGTATTTACTGAAACATGCAAGAGAGGATTCTGTATGGGGGTATGAACTGCATCTTTAAACTCAGGCAGTTGATTTCCAATTTCATATCCTGATTCAAAGCCTTTTGAAATTAATATAAAAAAAGGCTTCAGCTAAATTCAATGGGTTTTGGATCAGGCCCTTGGAGAATGCCTAACCATCTTCGCTTTAACAATTTACTCTGTATGCCACCCAAATCAATTTACTAGGAAAAGATCTGAGTGTGAATGTATTTTGAACTATAAAAACGGATTAATAAAGAAGTATTAGCTAATTGTTAGAGCTGTGAGTGCCATAGCCGCAGTTAATAGAACTAATGTCTGAAGTCAATGGCTCACAGCATGTGTTTGAAGTGAGCCAGTCATAGGTAAAAAACAGCTGATTGTGATTGAGTGGGAGGAGCCAAATCCTTGTCATTTGTGCTGGTAAATTATAAATACAGAGCTAGCTAGCAAGAGGCCCAATCTCAAGAAGCCCTCCCTGACAGAGGAGCCTTCTCTACAAAAGCAAAATGAGAGAGTTGTAACAAGCACGCACCAGCTGCTGTTGAACTCGTGCTGACCACAGTTTAACCGCATGCATAGTTCAAGATAGACTGTACCCAGAACCATTTCAGGAACAGTCATTAAATATGTTTTTTTTTATTATTATTAATTCTTTTTTCCTAAAAAAAATTTCGGCTGGTCCTGACACTGATGCACTGACAGGTTCGACAAGCATCTGAACCTTTCTATGGCTATAAATGTACCCCTCTGGAAATGGGAATATCATCTACCTCTCTCACCTTTGTGAAGCTCTTTGAGCTTTTAAGAAAAGCTCTCTGGAAGTAGAACACATAATTATAAAAACTGCAGCTTATGTTACACAGAACTTTTGAACCCAGAGATGACGCAATGGCCCGTTGCCAGGATAAAGAATATTTAACACCTCGTTTAACAACAGGTGTTACATGTTATGCGTCGGTGAGGTGTACATCACTGAAACCTAAAGACCCAGCAAGCCAGTGGTACGGCTATGAACCAGAGCAGCCATAGAACAACAGAGCCATAAAATCCTAATTAGCTTCATACACTTGTTATGGACATTTTTATTTATTGACATGGTCAAATTAAGAAGGCAGCAGTATTTTTTTATAGCCTCGAGATCAACATGAGAAAAGTTAGTATTAATGTTCAGCCAACTACAGTAATTTGTCTCAACTACAGTCACATTAATATATTTAAAAACTCTAAAGAAATTGAAGTTTTAATACACCTACCTATCAGGTGAGAGAACTCAAGCCCTTAGCAGTCATACATCTTGCCTATCTGTTCCCAAACCATAGAAAATTAGGTAAAGCAGCGGGAAGAGAGAACGCCTCATAGCTTCTAGTATACACAGCAACAAGCCTGATTCTGTGTAGATGTGGTTGAAAACAGTCACTTAGGAAGGGTTTATTTTTAGTTACAGGAGATAGACCTGTGAGTTCCCACTCCTTGGTACCACCCCGTAGAACAGCCTGTTTTGAATACCACAAAGCAGCAACCCCTAGGTGACAATAAGTATAAGTATTATATAGAAAATCAGGCCGAGCTTATGGCTGGCCGACAATAGAAGTGATTGGGTGGTTAATTTAAATTTCCCATCTTAGAAGATAACAATACTGCAACAATAATAACCAAACACAGAACATATGCAAATATCAGCATCCTAACTGGCTCCTCAACATTCTAAGCACATGCTGTACCCAGTCAAACAATGTAAGTATTCATCCTTTCTGTACAGCTTAGTAGTCAACAGTTCACACCCGACCTCTTCTCAAATTGCCTCCCCTACATCAAGGATGCCAGCCTTTATTGCCCATTTTGTCCGCTCCACACTTTCTTTCTTCCATGCTGCCCCTGCATGAAACAACCTCACTCAACTGATCTGTCCTTACCCTCTCCAACCTCCTACCTTTGAATTCCCTTTTCAAGATCCACTTCTTCTGCAATAAAAAAAAAAAAGTATGAATGATGACTAGGTTGAAAGGCAAATGGAAATATTTTCAAAACGAATGTCTCAAAAGGGTATTATTTTTATTGTATCTCTCTCCACTTATCTTTGTATGTCATTTAACTGCTTGGATTGAAAGCATTTGAGGGCAGGGACTATGCCCCCCCCCCAGACACACACACCTTGCACAACAAGGTTCCAATCTTAACTAGGGTCCCTCGGTGTTACAGTAATATAAATATTTTAAATTATAAAATAATATAAAATAGATTCTAACTTCATCTCTTCAAAATAGTTAGGAAAGTTATATTTAATTCATGGACAGATTTCCAGATATTACCATTTATTATTTGGACTACTGTCGTGCCCAAAGGCCCTATTCAGGAATTCCACTATGTCTGAGCATCATACAGATTTTAAAAATAAGACGACAGTTCTTGCACCAGAAAGCTGCCAGTCTAGGGTTATGACAAGGTATAAACTGGTGGTAGACAAACTGAGGGAGTAGAATGGGGTAGGATGGAGTGACAGTGGAATGAACACGTTATATTAATGCAACCATTCAGGAGTGTATGTAATAAACACTGACATATTTTAAGTGAGCATGATCTGTTGCCCCTTCAGGTATGAGTGTTGATTTATATATTGTACCTTTCACAAGCAAAGCACTTTACAGAATTACACTCTGGTTCTAGAGATTTACGCCCATCACCAGAGAGGCAACCTCCACAGGAGAGGGTGAGATGCAGTCGTCATTATTATGGCACCAGCATCCACACTACACAACAGGGTATGGATCAGAAGTGAAGAACACCTATTAATGTGATGGGGAATTTCAGTGGCCAGACTCATTACACTTATTGTAAGACAAAAGGAAAAGGATCCAGACAGGGTTAGGAACTTGCACAGATAATGGATTTGGGTTTGAAAGAAAGTTCCATGTACAGTGAAAGCTAAAGATTTTTAAAAATTAGTTTGGGTTTCTTTGACACAATTGGAGCTGCTGGGAGCTCAGCATTTTTTAAAAATAAAATCACTTATTTAAGCACTTGAATATGGATTTAAGAACCTGCATTTAGGTGCCTTTTTAAAAATGTTTCCATGTTTCATAATTTTGGCTAACACAAGAACATTCTGCAGACCCCAGGGACAAGAAGTTGATAGTGATCTGCCTATAATATTTGAACCAAACAAACTACTAGAAGCACACATTTCCACGTAAATACTTATAGCTTATGACGGATGTTTGTTCAGGACTGGCTCCAGCTTTTTTGCTGCCTCAAGTGGCGAAGCGGGAAAAAAAAAAAAAGATAAAGCCGCGATCAGTGGCACTTCGGCGGCAGCTCTACCGCGCCGCTACCTTTGCTCCGAGAAAGACTGAGGGACTCACTGCTGAATTGCTGCCAAAGACCTGGACGTGCCACCCCTTTCAGGGGCCGCCCCAAGCACCTGCTTCCTTCACTGGTACCTGGAGCTGGCCCTGTGTTTGTTTTGCCATTTGTAGAGCAGCAGGGGTAACACTTTTCAGAACCGCCTCAGGGAGTTAGAAGCATAAGTCTCATTTTCAAAAAATGATTTAAGAGTCTTAATTTCATTAGACTTAGGCTCCTAAGTGCCTTAGTCACTTTTGACAATGAGACAGACTCCTCACCCATTTAGGTGATTTTGAAAAGTGTACCCTAGGTCATATTCCAGACCTGCAGCCTGGAACTTGAAGAGATGAAAAAAGATGCTTTTGGGGGTACTATGGCTCACTTGAGTTTACACACACACACACACACACACACACACACACACACACACACACACACACACACACACACACACACACACACACACACACACACACACCCTGAAAAACAAAGCAAAACACAGGAGCTAGTAGGCCTGTAGCTCAGAGACTTACCTGAAAAGGAAAGTTTCTCACAGCACTTCCAATAAAATGGATGATTAACTCAGGTAGATACACTGGCAAAATAGAGCTCATATTGCGTTTGCAAGACAGAACACAGTGAGGTGAAAATAGGACTAAAGTTATGATAATGGAGGCAGAATTTAGAGAAGATGCAGTAAGGTTAAGGCTCTATGTACACGCACACATACTGTACACACAGGCAGGTAATGCATTTATGCAATTTACTGGTGCCTAAAATATCTTTGATATGCTGTATGTTTGTCTCCAAAATGCCATCCAATCCTAACCAAGTGAGGATGCATTTTTTGCTTCTAATTCCTTTCTTCAAGTTAGAGTAATAGGAGAGGGGCAAAGGGAGATGGGGGGGACAGCAGTTTTCAGTGTTTGTCATTATTATAGGTTATATATACAGAAAGAAAGTTAATTAAGCTTTAAAAAAATCCATCACACATCAATGACTGCATTTTAATGAGTACAAAAAGTTGAGGTGTTTACTGCCAATTAAAGTGGTTTTTAAATAAGCATTAATTAACACAGAAATTCAGAAGAAAGTTATACCTTGTCAAAGAAAGGCCAGCGCAGGCTGTGCACACTTTTGCTCCCATTCATATTCAGATAGTAATTACTACCAACCCTATATTTTCCATAATAATGAAGACAGGCTGTCATGTCTGTCAAACAAAAAAAAAAAAAGTAGCAGGCTCAGAAATACTCTCAACCTGAAGTAAACTTTTTAAAATTTCCCTGGCAAGAGTTCCTCCCTGATCCATACGCAACTGCATGTTTAGAACAAGGAAGCAAGTGAGGCTTCAAGAGAGAGTTACATTAAAAACCATAGACCCTGATTTGCAAGGCTGGGGCAAAGGTGGCTTTATGTCACCTTTGCACTCCCCCCAATCCTGGAGCCAGTTCAGCCCCCACCATGATAATGACCCTCTGTTCTAAATTGCACCTGGCCGCAATGGCCCCAAAGGGGCCATTCGAGCCGCTGAGAACCATGGGAGCAATGGCACTCTGGCACCTCTACACTGGATATTGTATGGGGGAGGTCGCGTTGACCTGGCTATGCCAGCCCTAAGCCATCCGAGGAAGCCCACATGCTGGATGAATCCTCAACTCCGATTGTTTAAGCCATCCTTATGGCCTTTTTGTGCTGTTGGAAGAGATACTAGAGAAGGGCCGAGCAAGTAACATCATGGCTGAGCTGATATGAATAGGATAAAATAAAGGTTTACTTTTTAACAATCAAATGAAGACAGCAAGACTTCTTACCTACTTGGATCAGTTAAAAAGGACCTGAAAAGGACTTAGCACAAGCCTCTATTTTTATGTTTTCTGCCTCTTTATGAAGCATAAAGAAGGCCTGAAAGGGGGAGGAGGTTTTGTCATTGGCTCACTTTCCTTTTGAAATTTCTTGTTTGCACGGTTATTTTTTACCTTAAATGTCAGGCATGACAAGCCTGGTCTTCCCTGGTTTTCCTAGAGGGCTTGAAGTGGGAGTTGGATAAGGAGAGGGAAAAAGGTAGAAGGCTTGGGTATATTTTTTGTGAGCTCTCACACCTTAAAAAAAAACCCTCACATAACAACAACCCTGCCATTTAGTTAACAAAAACATCCTTCCCTTCAAAGAGTTTGTCAGTCACTGGAGTTAAATAGATTTTTTTAAAGTCAAATTAAAAAATTCCTTCCCCTCTCAATTGCTCAGCTGTCCATCCTAGTGATACACTAATTTCACTAGCTCTCCTGTTGATGGCCAGAAAAGACTATTTCCAATACAAAAACAAGCATTTTTGGACAAATCTGTTAGGCCTTTCTTATATATCATAAAAGCCACACACAAAAAAAAGACTCCTACCCTCTCCATTTTTCCCCTCTTGGAAGGTCACCTTTAAGAGCTGTATCATTAATACAAAATGTAGCATAATATTTTAATATATTGCTTGCTTAATCAGTCAATACCTGTGAGTCTCTCTCTAGCACTATTTACTCAGGCAACAGTCACATTAAAGAAAATGGGACACAGTGAAATCCATGGGAGCTTTGTCCGACTAAGAAGTGCTGAACTGGGCCCTAGTCTTCCTATAATCACAGCACATTAGCAAGGGGCTGAGAGGATCATTTTATTGCTAGAAATAGTTGAGAGATTACTTCAGAGACAGAACGGACATAACACAAAACAGAGTTTCCAAGTTCTGACAGGAAGGAGTGTTGCACATACTAAATTCCACATTAGGCTTTACAATAATAATGAAAACACCACCAGTCCTCGTGATGTGTGAACTCACTGACACAGATACATGAGGTGGACAGTAGAGGAGGAAAAAAGAAAGACTGACCAAAGCAAACACACAGGGATGCTTAAGAGCAGAATACAGAAGGGAATAGTCACAAATTAACCCTTTGTCTGCAGTGAAATTGCACTATTCAAGGCAAAGTGCATTCAATAAATTTACAGCTTAGTGGATCACAGTCATTTGTCATGTTAACATGACATTTTATATAGGTGAAATAGAACCTCAGATAAGGAACTACAGCTTTAATTAATATGAAATCCATATACATATTTTCCTTGGATGTACTTGGCCCACCTCTGACTAAAGGTTTTACAATAAATATACACATGTATATGTAACTCACTGATGAGTATGTGTTACAGGTTCCCCTCTGTACTGATCCACAGAGCATGAGAGCTGTCACAGCCCCCACCTAGAGAGCTTTACCTCAAGCTGCAGCTCCTCACAGTTTTAGGTCTGGAGGTCCCTGGGTCAATCCCTGGCATGTTAGCCAAGAAGGCAGCTATCACACATGCATGCACAGTAAAAAATTAAACTTCTTTATTCACAGATGGGCTAAGTACATCTAAGGAAATGCTTGTTTGCTGGGGCCATGGGGTAGGTTTTTTCCTAATGCTAAAAAAGTTGCTAAGGCAAATATAGCATCCAGCTTTAAAAAAGGGAAGAAGGAGAATCCAGGGAACTACAGACTGGTCAGCCTCACCACAGTCCCCAGAAAAATCATGGAGCAGGTCCTCAAGGAATCCATTTTGAAGCACTTGGAGGAGAGGAAGGTGATCAGGAAGTCAACATGAATTCACCTAGGGCAAGTCATTCCTGACCAAGCTGATTGCCTTCTATGATGAGATAACTGGCACTGTGGATACGGGGAAAGCAGAGGAGGTGATATATCTTGGCTTAAGCAAAGCTTTTGATACAGTCTCCCACAGTATTCTTGCCAGCAAGTTAAAAAAGTATGGATTGGATAAATGGACTATAACAGTGATAGGCAACCTTTGGCACGCAGCCAGTCAGGGAAATCTGCTGGCGAGCTGGTTTGTTTATCTGTCGTGTCTGCAGGTTTGGCCAATCGCAGCTCCCACTGGCCACGGTTCGCCGTTCCAGGCCAATGGGGGTTGCAGGAAGCGGCAGCCAGCACATCCCTTGGCCCATGCTGCTGCCCGCAGCCCCCACTGTCCTGGAACGGTGAACCGTGGCCAGTGGGAGCTGCGATGGGCCGAACCTGCGGATGCTGCAGGTAAACAAACCGTCCCGGCACACCAATGGATTTCCTTGATGGGCCGCATGCCAAAAAGTTGCTGATCCCTGGACTATAAGGTAGATAGAAAGCTAGCTAGATTGTCAGGCTCAACGGGTAGTGATCAATGGCTCGATGTCTAGTTGGCAGCCAGTATCAAGCAGAGTGTCCCAGGGGTCTGTCTTGGGGCCGGTCTAGTTCAACATCTTCATTAATGCTCTAGATCAGTGGTGGGCAACCTGCAGCCCGCATGATGCCCATCAGGGTAACCGGATTATGGGCTGCAAAAGACGTTTTGCTGACATTGACCATCAGCAGGCACAGTCCTCTGCAGTTCACCGTTTCCAGTCAATGGGAGCTGCGGGAAGCGGCGGCTAGCACATCACTGTGGCCTGCTACTTCCAACAGCTCCCATTGGCTGGTAATGGTGGGGGCCGTGCCTGCGGACGGTCAATGTCACCAAATGTCTCACAGCCCGCAATCAGATTACCTTGATGGGCCACATGCGGCTCATGGGCCGCAGGTTGCCGACCACTGATCTGGATGATGAGATGGATTGCCCCCTCAGCAAGTTTGCACATGATACTAAGCTGGAGGGAGAGGTAGATACACTGGAGGGTAGGGATAGGGTCCAGAGTGACCTAGACAAATTGGAGGATTGGGCCAAAACAAATCTCATGAGGTTCAACAAGGACGAGTGCAGAGTTCTGCACTTTGGATTGAAGAATTCCATGCACTGCTACAGGATGGGGACTGACAGGCTAAGCAGTACTTCTGCAGAAAAGAACCTGGGGATTACAGTGGACGAGAAGCTGGATATGAGTCAACAGCGTGCCCTTGTTGCTAAGAAGGCTAAAGGCATATTGGACTGCATTATTTGGGGCATTGCCAGCTCATCGAGAGAAGTGATTATTCCCCTCTATTCAGCACTGGTGAGGCCACATCTGAAGTTTTGCGTCCAGTTTTGGGGCCCCCACTACAGAAAGGATGTGGACAAATTGGAGAGAGGCCAGTGGAGGTCAATGAAAATGATTAGGGGAAAATGATTTATGAGGAGAGGTTGGGGGAACTGGGCTTACTTAGTCTGCAGAAGAGAAGAGTGACGGGGGATTTGATAGAAACCTTCAACTACCTGAAGGGGGATTCCAAAGAGGACGGAGCTCGACTGTTCTTAGTAGTGGCAGATGACAGAACAAGGAACAATGGTCTCAAGTTGCAATGTGGGAGGTCTAGGTTGGATATTAGGAAAAGCTATTTCACTAGGAGGGTTGTGAAGCACTGGAATGGGTTACCTAGGGAGATGGTAGAATCTCTATCCTTAGAGGTTTTTAAGGCCTAGCTTGACAAAGCCCTGACTGAAATGATTTAGCTGGGGTCGGTCCTGCTTTGAGCAAGGGATTGGATTAGATGACCTCCTGAGGTCTCTTCCAACCTTAATCTTCTATGATTCTATGAAGTCACTCACAGGATCTGATGGCAAGGAATGAGTGGGGGCTAGTGAGTGGATTCTCAGTGCACTATATGACACTTAGAAGAATGGTGTTCAGTTTCCAGTCCTGGGCTTATTCCCTGGGATAGACTAATTGGAAATTGCCCCTTTTCTCTAGGTTTTAATTAAGACCCTGTTCATTGTGGCAGTTGAACACCAAGAGATGGCACATTGCTCCTGCTCAGGTTGCTCCTCAGCAACCAGTTAAGGAATCCCATCCAGTCCTCTTTTAGCCAGAAGATCCTTGTCTATATTACAAAATTCTACAACATTAGAACAATTTTGTGAAGAGCCAAGTTACTAACCATGACTTTGAGGTCAGCATATATTTTATTTTATTTTTTGGTTTTAAAAAAAGTTTACACAAAACATCTTTGCCCAAAGAGCTTACAATTCAAACAACACTCTTACCTCAAAGGGCCTGAACAAAGTGAGCTGAAATCCCAACGTTCTGTGCTGGGTTTATTGTTCTAGGAGTGGATTGTCTGAACACAAGTAGAACTAGCATTTGTTCTGTTCCTTAAGTTCCTATTGACTAGGCCAAAAAGTGTCCCATGCGTCCCAAACCAGCTGTACGTTTGTTGACAACATAGTTTGTCATTGTCTACACTTACCACAAAGTCATGGTGAGCACTGAGTCAGCTAACTTGATTCTTCACAACCAGGTACAATTCTGCAGTGTAGTCCAGCCCAAGGATGGTGGCTACAACAGAAAAACTCAGGAGCAAGAGACGTAAATTAGAGAGAAATTAGAGTGTGGGGGATCTGTGGGGTCCCGCCAGGGAAGTGTTGAAGTTCCACGTATCTCTCACCACTCTTCTGGAAATAAGGGTCAACAAAAATGGCATTTTGGAGAAAAATAAACAAACATAGCTGCATCTTATTCATACAACCATTCTGCCTGGCTAGGGGTGGACGGAGCCAACCACATCGGCTTCTACAATTCTAAAAGAGTGGATCTGCTGAGACATCACAGGCTGGTGGAAAGGGGGAGACACCATCCCTTGCTGGGTTCTGTGTACAAGATCCTTTCCGCAGGTTTCATGTGCAGCATGTGGGGGTAGCATTTTCCTCCTTATTCCTTAGTGGTGAGCACTGTCTTGGGCATGTCTAAATAACCAAGAAAACTTTTGAAGACAAGGTGTTGAGCATGCTCCAGAAATTGTCAGCTTTCAGTGCAAGAACTTCCCTTTCTCTTCATCCTTCATGTTCCATCTTAATACTTATTCATTTCTCGCAACAGGGATCAGTCACATTTTTTCAATGCAGGGGGACTGTTGGTGTTGTCATTCCAAAATGTGTGGATGGATGATCCAAGATCACTGAGATGAACACATTGTTCATTTCCTGGGTGAGATTCTTGGTTGTAAGTTGTTTTTCTGAATGCTGTGGTTGCTGATTTCCCACTACATCTTCAATTTCTCTCTCCTGCTGCCCACTTCCATGTGTAGTGAATTGTAACATATGCCCTCTGCACTCTCCCAGTTCTCCACCCGCCTACAACTGTTTCCAAAATCAGTAGGAAAAAAGGATTTTATTAGATTCAAGTTGACCAAAACAGTTTATGAATTTGGGTCCATTTCAACAAATTGTTTCAGTTGGAAAGAAAAAAAATTCTGAAATGTCTAAATGGTTTGTTTTGACATTTCCAAAATGAAATGTTCTAACTTTTTATTTCAGACAGATGTTTCCTTTTAGAATTTCCCTCAATATTTTTAAAAGAAAAAAAAGTTTTTAAAACTTCAAAATCAAAACAAAATGTTTCATTTCAGGTAGATTGAAATGTTTCGATAGACACAAAATGAATTTTTCCTTTTTGGGACCTGCACCCACACACAATATTCAGCTATCTGCACAGATCTATTCCTTTATTTTTGCATGTGGCCTGAGGCTGCTTGGGTGTTGTCAGAGACTAGCAGTAGGATAAAAAATATTTCTCTGATTTTGAAGCAGGCATTTTTATTTCATCCACAAACTGCCCTGCTCACCCTCTTCCTTGGGCAGAGTTTTCATCTTTCACACCCAACTGATTTGGATGTCATTTGTGTGTCCCGACTGGCAGGGCTAGCTTTTTCTTTTAAGGACAAAATGAAGATGGAAGTCATATATAAATAAAACAAATCTTTACCTGCATTACTACAGAACTTCAGAAAGGGAAAGACTGGAAGAATTTCTAAACCCAATTCACTCTTCACTTCCAGTACTACACTTACTCTGCACACTAAGACTAGACTCTCGGTTGCTCGTTTTGGCTCTCATGCACTGTAATAACTTTAATTATTGTTATATATTATGTCCAGCTCCTGGTGTCATGAATTTGCAGGGGCCTGCTTAAGGGATATAACCAGCTTCAAGCCTGTATAAGTAAGTCCAAATAGGGGATTTGCGTTGGTTTACCTAAGCCAGTTTAAACAAACCAGTGCAAATGGGAGTGTAGCCCTCAGTCTTAATGAGAACTGGCTTCTTGCTGGAACATTGCTGCTTTGATATCAAAATGGCAGACAATACTGGCCTTGTGTCCACTACAGAAAAATGTAAAGTATTTCCTTTACCAGGATTTGCCAGGATTGGTTCAGTTCTACCAGGTTAGGAGCCTTAGAATAGTATAGCTCGCCGGCTGTTGATGCAATCTGAAGCACAAGGTCAGTTAGATCTGCTCTGAGTGGACATAAAGACAGGTTTGGTATCTCTAAAAACTGCTTTGAAAATTCATTTAAAAATTTGTATCATTTAATGGCTGTATTTAGTCATCCAAGCAATAACTGATTAATCACTGTTTTACTTTCTGATTAAACAAAGTCACCTGATAAAATTTGAACCCCTATGAAGATATTACTGTTCACAAAGGATTTTGAAAAAGCCGAAAAGAGCACCTCTATTTTTTCCAGCTAACTTTGCTGGAATAAGCCTTTGGTTGTCACCAACCTCTCCCCAGTCAATGACAAAGTTCAGTTCAAAATTTCCAAAACAGAAACAAATCTTTAATTTTAGATACTATATTTCCAAAGATCATGCCAATAATGTGACAGGATAGTACGCTGGCACTAATGTTGATGCTATTGTGAAACAGCAGGGAGGTCAAAAGCCATCCCCTGAGCTAAGGGCACGAGGAGATCTAGCAGCATAGATTCCATATCCCATGCCAGAAAGCCAAACCAAAACATACAGATACTCACATGCACGTGTGCACATGCTGTAAACCAAGGGGTGGAACTCCTAAAGGGACCATCACTACCACGAGTAACTTATCACAAACCGACAGCATTATGGCTGGCAAAACTCAAAGCTGCTCTAGATTTCAAATAAAAAAACAGCAAGGTTTGTGAATTTCTTGATTTAAAAAAACAAGTAACACATTGACAAAAGAAAAACAGATTTGGATAATACATTACTGTACATTTAACAGATTTATATAAAGAAGGGAGCCAGAAAATATTGAACTGGAATTACTCTGTGCTTTTACTTTTAAGATATAAATACAAATGCATTCATTGTGCATCACATTATAATGCAGAGGCTTACTCTGAATTTTATCATGTAACATTAAATTTATCAGTACATGAACCACTAAACAAGTCTGAGTTTAACTGTAATGTAGTCTGACTGGGAATTTATCAACATGGTCACTGTGTTAATGTATATTTTTAACATAGACTGTATGGTTGCCTGAGTTGAGCTGCTGTTTATGGAAAAACATATTCTTCTCTCTGTAACACAGTAACATAGACCCAAGCTCTCAGAAGCCTCTTTTAGCTTCTAACCCCACTAGAGTTCTTTAGCAATGAGCTCCGAACTGAAAAAAAAAAAAAATCCCACAAGAAGCTGCACTATCCATCTTAATATTATAGAAGCCTTAACCTTAGGCAAGGCTGTCTGTGTGTGTGAGCATGAACCAAAATGAAGGTAAGGAAAGCTAGTCTTTTACATGCCATGAACCAAAGTTACCAACAGTTCTCTTTATCATAAATATAGGCTGAACCATATATGAGACACCTATTAGGGCCAAAGAAGGTTACATGCATATATACATCAATCAAGGGAAAACTAGATTTCCCAAACTCAGATGCTGTCTTCATTACAAACCTCTAATATCAGAAGACAGGAAAGTGCTCCATTTTTAAAATGCATTTTTTATTATTCAGCCTTCAGTGGAAATGTCACCTTTCTAAAGCAAGCTGTTATCATGTGTTTCCCATGCCAAACACATGGCCTCTAAGGAGAGGATTTTATCTCTACATTTTTAGTGATTTGTATTTCTCTTTCAAGGAGCTCCATGCCTTAAGGCACCTGAAACACTAACAGCACAAGAAGGTAAGGTTACACGAGACACAGTCGAATAGGACACAGAACCCAGCCCAGAGTCAGCAAAGCTTCAGACTAGTCACCTTATCCAGTAATTCACAGCCCTTCATATGTTTAATTATATTTGGTTTCGTTGGTTGGGACCATAGTCTCAAAGACACAGTGCGCCCATCAATAGACTAAGCCGCATGACAGACTCAGGAGCAGCCAGCACAACTGCCCGTGACGCCTGCCAATGAGCCAGATGCTGCCACATATTGGCATCTGGGACCTGGAATAGCAACCATGCTCTCAGTTTGGCTAAGGATTCTGACCCTGAGTACTGGAGGAGACAAAAGGAGGATAGAAGGGAGGGGGAGGGGAAGCTTCTCCTCATGATTTCACTGGTAAAAATTTAGACAAAACCCTATTATTTAGCTTCTTTACATGTGACTGCATTTAAGCAGAAAACATTTCGTGTTCTAGTCTATATGTCATAAGAGTCCAGTTTGCAATGATTAGGGTAATTTATTTAAAGGAAACCAATGCTTCCCTTTATTTCTCACCCTTCTCACATTGCCATGCATCCTAGTAGACAATATATGTCACCAACTTCCCCTCTTCAACAAACGCTAACCAACCACCACCCCAACCCCGTGACTTAGTCAAGTATCATCCCCCGAGATGGGGAAATGGATCAAGCAACCTGCTCTGCTACCGATGTGCAGCATGGGCTTAGACAAGGATGCCCCCGCCCTCCAAGAGATTCTGGGCCACACCATTGGCCATAGCCCACACTTACAAAGCCATGTTGACTACTCTGATTCAGCATGTGAAATAAAGAACATTGTACTTCTCTTGTGCTGAGAAAGAACTACATGGATGTGTGGATGGTAAGAAAGTAAATATAGCTACTGGCTTCTTGGTCTCATGGAACTGGCTCCATCAACACCAGTGTGCTGTTTTTAACCTATAAAACCTTAAGGTGGTCTGTCACCGATTACCTCACAGCTCCCTTCTCTCCTGGTGCAACAAGGAAGCAACTCAGATAATCAAAGGTGCTCAAGATCACACCTGCTAACAGAACTGTGAGAAGGCCGAAGGCAAGGCATATACAGTGAAGGACCCTCAATGGAATTTGTTCCCTAGTGGTTTACCTGAGCTTAGACCTGTTGGGCCTCGCAGCGTGAGTAGGGTTGCCAGTTTTGGTTGGACATATTCCTGGAGGTTTCATCACGACAATCTGTAATTAAAGTCTAATCTCTAATTCCTGGAGACTCCAAAACAATCCTGGAGAGTGATTACAGAGCCAGCTGCACTAAATCACGACACAACATTGGCCCTTTTTGCGTTAAGCTTCTTCCTAGTGGTCCTAATTCTGTGCAGGGCACTGTGAAATGCTTAAGCACTCTCAAATTCAGCTTAAGTATCAGAGGGTAGCCGTGTTAGTCTGGATCTGTAAAAGCAGCAAAGAATCCTGTGGCACCTTATAGACTAACAGACGTTTTGGAGCATGAGCTTTCGTGGGTGAATACCCACTTCCTCAGATGCATGTAATGGAAATATCCAGGGGCAGGTATATATATGTGTGCTAGCAAGCAAGCTAGAGATAACGAGGTCAGTTCAATCAGGGAGGATGAGGCCCTGTTCCAGCAGTTGAGGTGTGAAAACCAAGAGAGGAGAAACTGGTTCTGTAATTGGCAAGCCATTCACAGTCTTTGTTCAATCCTGAGCTGATGGTGTCAAATTTGCAGATGAAAATTTGACACCATCAGCTCAGGATTGAACAAAGACTGTGAATGGCTTGCCAATTACAGAACCAGTTTCTCCTCTCTTGGTTTTCACACCTCAACTGCTGGAACAGGGCCTCATCCTCCCTGATTGAACTGACCTCGTTATCTCTAGCTTGCTTGCTAGCACACATATATATACCTGCCCCTGGATATTTCCATTACATGCATCTGAGGAAGTGGGTATTCACCCACGAAAGCTCATGCTCCAAAACGTCTGTTAGTCTATAAGGTGCCACAGGATTCTTTGCTGCAAATTCAGCTTATTTACCCATGCTGCCAGAGTGAACAATGCCCAAATAAATTTGTTAGTCTCAAAGGTGCCACAAAGACTCCTTGTTTTTTTCTGAATTAGATATTTTCATTTTGTGAGACCAATCCTCTTCATTTCCTTGGGCCTTTGCCCCCTGCCCCTTCTCTCACCCCCCCCACCCGGCCCCACCTGGGGCAGTGGGGCTTGGGCTTTGACTTTGGCACCAGCAGCCAGGGCAGTTGGGCTTGGGCAGGCTCAGGCTTCGGTCCTCCCTCCTGGAGTTGTGTAGTTATTTTTGTTGTCAGAAGGGGTTGCGGTGCAATGAAGTTTGAGAACCCTGGTCTATATATACTCTCATGGTAAATGACCTGACTTAAGAAAGAGAATTACTCCTAATTCGAGAAGATGGTAGGATAGGGAACAATGGTTTGCAGCTGGGGGGGATATATAGGTTTCAGCAAAAGGAAAGAAGATCTTGACAACAGCAGCAAAGTGGAGAGTGAAAGAAAAACCAAGGTTCCCTCGCAGAACTCATTGCAGTGAGGACTGGATAATAAGGAAGATAGCACAGGGACTAGTCAGTACAAAAGCCAGGTTGCAGACTACACACAGTGTAGCTTTTTTTTTTTGGTCCATTCTAGCAGCCATTCACAATCTGCATTTGCAAAGAATCATGGGTGATCTTGTTTTTTGCCTCTAGATGCTGCTTTAGCAAGACTCCCATTGCATATGAAGTGCTGCATGGTGAATTAGAGTTCACCAGATGTGCTGCATAATTCAATTTTTTCTTTTTCAGTCACATTCAGTGGGGGGGGTGGGGGAGAGAAAGCTCGTAAATCAGAGTTCATGCCAAAGCAAAACTATCTGGGACAACAACTTCAAGTCAAATCAGACATTGCTTACTACAGCTTTATTTAAGAAGGCCACTAACGACTGTGACATCTTCTCTTTTCCTGGCTGGCCCTCCCTTATCCAGTCCTAACATTTGCCAACTGGTTTGCCTGTTATATATGCCCAGAAGGGCTTTCCCCAGACGAGCCAATGAATCAAGGTTATTGTCCCAAACCTTCTCAAGAAGAGACTAATTCCCCGCTGCCCACCATTGACATGCTTCCACCAATGTTCCTGCCCAACACAATGCAATAACCCTCCGGCAGGAAGGCTCTAATCCCTTCTGACAGCACCTGTGGCCAAGAAGATAGAGGCACATTTGCCTTTGGAGAAGTAGCACCTTTAATCCGCCAACAGCCAGTAAGTGCTGCTGTGGCAGTGCATTAAACCATCACCCATCCCTAGGAGTTATGAGCATTATCTCTGCAGTGCTCCAGTTAGCCTCCTTTGGCCTAACAGCAAGGTCTCAGGAAATGTAGCTCAATCTAGATCCAACACATGGTGGAACACCAGGTTTGCCCTGAACTGCTATGTGTTCTTTTACATCAGTGCCTCAGGTAATATTGATTTTCTTTTAGATACTTCTCATAGATTCGAGTGTCACGATGAGATTGCAGCTCTGCACCATGTGAAAAGCTGTCAGCAGAAAGACAGTCAGGATTGCCACCCTTCACAGACTGTGCTGCTGGAAACAGGAGTTCTGTGGTGCCTAGATAAAATGCTTCTGCCAAATAGCAGCTGTTCTGAACACTTTACCCTCTCTCATTTACCCCTCCATGAGGTTTGCCACTGGCTCAACAGCCACTTCCAGATTAAGGCCAAGTTGTGAAGGCCAGGACTATAACAAGGTTCAAAAAAAGAACTAGATAAGTTTATGGAGGAGAAGTTCAGGGAGGATAGGTCCATCAATGGTTATTAACCAGGATGGTGTTCTTAGCCTCTGTGTGCCAAAAGCTGGGAATGGGCAACAGGATGGATCATTTGATGATTACCTGTTCTGTTCATTCCCACTGGGGCACCTGGCATTGGCCGCTGTCGGAAGACAGGATACTGGGCTAGATGGACCTTCGGCCTTAGAAAATAAGAACAATCATACTAGGTCAGACCAAACTATTCATTCTCAAATTCAAGGCTGTATATGGCTACCTACATCTCATCACTTGTCACCCTGATTGACACAAATTCCATAGATTTTGATGCCTACCTGGTCTTTTATATGGATCTGCAAAATCTTCCACTCCCTTCCCCTACATTTGCAGTCACCACGCTGATCCCATATGCTATGCAACATCCCTCTCCTCAAGTATCAGAGGGGTAGCCGTGTTAGTCTGGATCTGTAAAAAGCAGCAAAGAATCCTGTGGCACCTTATAGACTAACAGACGTTTTGGAGCATGAGCTTTCGTGGGTGAATACCCACTTCAAACTCCCAACAGACCCTCAAACCACTTCCCATAGGTTGATATCACAATATAACATATTAATATACACAAGGTGTACCAGGCCCCATAATCTTAGTGATGTACTCCTCCCTTTCCATTGCCGATTTATTTCACTTATGCTCAGTCTAGCATCGTAGAATAGGTTGTACAGAGAACATACTCAGCCAGGACTGTGAACTCCTCAAGGCAGATATTAAATCTTTACTCAAGACAGTATGCACAAAAAACAACAACAATAAAATTAAACCTGGGCATACCATAGCAGTAACAAGTGACACATTGAGAGACGTTCAGTATAAGAAGTCTAGGTCACCATGTAGAAGAAGGGTTGCAAACCTGAAACAGGGAATTTTAAAAGGGATTAGGGACTGAAATTATTGCAGAGGCAAAACACTGGTCGTATCAATCTCTGGCAACCCCACTGACCATTTAGGAGCACCAGTGACAGGGTTTGGGGAAGCAGTATCCAATAAGGCTGGAAGGCTAGATACAAAATGAGATCTCAAGGGTGGAGAAGTAGCAGAAAGTTTGGAAATCCCTTGGGGCTAAGAAAAAACAAAACCAATTCTAATCTCTTCTTGGTCCTTGCCAAGAAGCTGTAGGATTTCCATCTAAAAACATGTGTAACTCAGAAAAGATAAGATATTGGAGGGCACCTTTCAGATGCACTCAGCCCCTGTAGTTGCTATTGGTGTCAACCGGAATTTTGGGTCCTAGGTAATTCCATATTTAGGTTACATGGATTTTCAGATATATCAGTGGGGCAGAAAAGAGCCCTGAACATAACAATTCAGTTTATGGGCAAAGCACAGATGCAAAGAAATTGACAAACATTCTCATTTCATTATTTAAATTACTCATCAATCTTGCTAGAGAGGAAGTTTCTATTTCTCCAGCTTCATGTTTAGTGTCCTTGAGAAAACAAATGACATCATGTTCACCTCCCCCCCACCAAAAAAAAAACAACCCCACACGCCTTTAGTGGTTTACTTCCCATTTCCTTATACCTGATTATGTCTAGTACAGAGGTTCTGAAACTGTGGTGCACGGACAACTAGTGGTCCAGAAGCTCCATTCAGGTGGTCCGCAGATAGTTCCCTCTAAGGTGAGTTCCTAGGAGGCCGCACGTGAGAGAATGAAAGACCACTCACCTAATTAGTGGAGACACACAGGCATGGCTCCACTAATTAGGTGGCTGGACAAGATGCATATGTGAGGTGGTGGCCTTGGGGGCAATAGAGGATAGGTGGGAGGGGGCACTGGGGTAAGAAGAGAGGGTGGGGGGAAATTGGGACATGCAGGGCTGCAGCAGCCAGAGAAAGAGGTAACTTTCCCCAGCTCCAGGGTTGCGGCTGCTGGAGAGAGATGGCCCTCCTTCCCAGCCTCAGCTCTATGGCTGCTGTGGTGGGGGAGAGACCCCTGCTCCTTCCCAGCCCCAACTCAGGAGAGAGGGCACATCCATTGCATTAGAAAGGTAAAGACAACTGATATTAAAATATGACTTATGTGCTTTTATTTATAAAACAAAAAAACATGATGAAGTTGGTTTTTTTTATATAGCGCTTTTATCCAAAGCACTTTACAGTAGTTAGCTAAGGGGACAAACAACATTTGGAAAGATCATTAAGTGGTTCACCAAGACCCTCAGCAATTTTCAAGTGGTCAGTGGAAAAAAAAAGTTTGGTCTAGTACATTAGTTAGAAATAGCCGACATCCCCAGCCTTCTTCATTCTGAAGCCTTTCGGCATGGGGTTTATTATACCACCTTTTGAAAGTTTAGAAACGAAAATATGAGTAGAGGAGAAGCAAAGTGCTGGATCTGAAATGTTACTACTACCTACTTTGGAGGTACAGCAAGGGGCTGCATGGTAGTGCTGATACAGCCAGAGTGTCACAAGAGGCCAGCCTCAAAGAAGAAAGAGGAACTGTGTTACAAGCACAGGAACTGATGTTTCTAATCATTCAGGGGGAGAACAAGACAATGCCCCCTTCTTAGTTTTTTTTTTTTTATTGGATGCAAGTTCTTACAAAAGGGAGGAACACTGTATAGGGAAGGATGGGTGTCCAAACTTTCCCCACCACAATGCCCTCAATGGAGAACTTCAGCACGCTGATACCTGTTCAAAACTTTCCGCATAACAGGAAGCAAAAATGTTTACATGATAGCTCTAACAGAGGCAACTGTCCAGTGAGGACTACGTTGAAACGTCTCAAGATCATTGCTTTACCAAGACCCGAATTAGGATAATAGGGAAATCTAAGGGCTCAATCTACTGTACTAAATACACTTCTCAATAACCACTACAGGACAGCACTGATTTGTTTTTCTATAACAGTTATAAGCAGTCAGGGCTACTACAACAGGAGTGAGGTAGGATTGGCTTTAGATCACTAAAAGACTGAGGATCATAAGATACTGTAGCGACTGGGTCAATCCGTCTGCTATAACCAAAAATAAATGTCTTCAGTGCAAGGCCCCTGGAGGGAAAGGGAATAAGAAGGAAAAACCAGCACAACCTCCCACAGCAGACATGCTGAGGACTTAACAGACAAAAATATACATTTAGATCCCAGGGGCATATTATGAGCTGGTGGAAATGGCTAAAACTCCATTGGCCTTTCGGGGCTGAATTTGAAATCTACTAACAGCAGGCTGAATTTGGCCCCACTGGTGTAGGTAGTGAAACCAATACATTTAACACCAAGTAGTGTGACATCCAGCAATAGGAGCAATGGCAGAAATTCCCTTTTCATGTATCAGCTCAAAAATTGTGTTTGCTTTAAGTGATATAAATAAATAGTCTATTTAGTAGCATGGTTATTAAAAATATAGGATATCAAAAACCTATTTAGGGCAAGTTGCATTCTCAAGTGACAGCTCCCTTATGTTGTCTATGACACAGATTCCCTCCCTCCCACCCTGCCACCCGAAGGAGATACTATTGACAGCATTCAAATAAAAAGTTATCGATATATTTGGATGTCATTAACTAAGCCGAGTACTTTCCACTGAAAATAAATAGCTATTTGGTCCATTCCCGAATGGTGTTTTCTTTCTTCTTGATTTTTGGATTTCAGGCTGTGTTTACGTATCATTTTGCCTTGCACTTGACCACAAACTGCACATAGATACCACTTGAATGGTTAGAACTAGACAGCATTTAAAGATATCAAGACAACAAGAAAAGTGTTTTTAAAAAGTTACTGGCAAACTACCACAATGGAATAAGCCAACAGACCATATTTATCTGATAGTGTTACCGTATAGAGAGCCCCAGGGATTGAGTCAGGTGGCTGAGGGAAGGGAGGATTCACTTGAGCAAAGAGATCTCCTTCCAAAGTCACAGCTAGGGCACTGCTGGAAGGAAGCTCTGCAACAGCTTGGTCTGAGCATTAGAGATTTCCTACCAGCTCGGCACAGGAAGTTGTTCCTGTGGCTCACCTGAGGGAGTTCCTGTTATGAAGCCAGAGAGTGGTAGGTTGAAATGCAATTTCTGGGAGTGATGTCATCTTGGACAGCACTCCATAGGCAATGATACTGGTGACCTGGTTACAACCTGCCCTGTTGTTGCAGCCCCTCTGCTGGAGTTCTGATCACAAGAAGAAGAAAAAAAAAAAAAAGAGGGGAGTGGAATAATTTAAAAAGGAAAAAAAAGTTTCCAGATTTCCTTTGTTTAAGTGAAGTATTTTCCTTTTCCACTTTATTTTAATACACAGACCTCGTGTCTAACAGATGGAGACTGTGCAGATGCACTTTTGGGAGTGCCCATAAAATATGTTGCTAAAATACAAATAGGAGAATTTTTTTTTTTTAAATACAGTAACAATTGCTGAAGCCTCTCTCTGGCAAAGGAATTTGCCCTTTGTTCTACAGATAAAACTAGGGTAAAGGAACATTTAAAAACAAATACAAATACGTTATCTGTAAAAGAATCTGTCTATGCTGTATTTATGTACACGTCAGGAACATGGATTGGCATAGCTGGGGAGCTGCAATAAGAAAAAACAAAACAAGGCAATAAATACTCTTCATTTCTTAGCCCCCTTCTCCCCATTCCCTCCCTCAGATCCCACTACTCACCAAACAGCTCAGCTAATTGTCTCATTCCGATTTCCCACCCAGAGTTTCCTTAGTTGCTGCTCACTCAATTGGGACCGACAAGTCCCCTGGTTCTTCTGCACCTAGCACCTGGAAAGAGATCATGAGAGTGGGCCAAGCCACTCAGATTGTTAGGATCATCAAGAAATAAGACTCCAAAGGATTAATTGGGAAGAAGAATGCGGACAATGGGGTCTTGAAGAGGGAGAGGTTCAGAGGAGAACACACCAAGGAAGAGTTCATTAAGTGAAACCATGGTAACTACAATTAAGAGAGAAGACTCATTTTTATATCCATACATTTATTTAGCATCATGTTTTCCTGGTTCTTATTAAGTTAGTAAAGCAATATTTACTTGTCTGAGGAAAAATGACTTCCTTTTTTGTAGTGACTTAAACACGAAACTCATCCAACATTCTGGAGAGAGAGTTCTGCACAGACATTGCTAACTGAGAAAGCACAACGCAGGCAGCACTGGTTTTTTCATATGCTCTTTCCACTATTTGAAATGATATGCAGCCACTTTCAAGACACATTCCACAGTATGATGCAACAGCTTTCTTATTTTTTCCATGGATACATATTTTTGTTTTATAGGCCATGTTTTGCATAAAGCACTTTTAGTATTTTGTTCTGCATATACCATTAATAAATTATTTGATCCTTTCCCCCACAGTTGCATCTAGCACAGGGAAATAGTCTGTTGACACTATAAAAGGCCCTACTTTCTGCTGTCATGGACTAGAGAGTTATGCACTTCTGTCATCTGATGAAGCACCTGGAGTGTGGTCCTGTTTCTACTTAATTCATAAGCTGGCAGTGCTAGACATGCTTACCCAACAGTTTCAACACAGAGCACACCTTTGGTGAGACGGTTTACATATAGCAGCCACTTGCAATAAAAATAAACTAGCACCCTGTCCAGTCAGTGATTTGTGTTAAAAATATTTGCTTTTTGCATGATTACTCCCATCTCCGTTATTCATATTGTCCAAGTGATTCAATATGCCTTATATGATGACAAGCCAGGAGTGCTTCTGTGCCAGAGAAATTCGTCCATCAGAAGACCTGAGCATGTTCATACAGCCATAGTTCCTTTCATCTCAAAAGATCTGCCCAATCTACAGGGGCAAAAAACGGATGAGATCTGATGTCTTCAACACCTGCAACTCCAGCACCAAGACGCTCCACAGGGTTAAACTGCAAAAGCTTAAAAACACACCAAACAATTCAGTTAGTAAAAGTGAGCACTGCTTCTTAGAGTCACAGCAAGATCTAAGAGTAAGGTACAGCCTATAACACCGAACATATATAAAGTTCAGTACAATGAAGACCCCCTTGCAGGACATGGAGATACAACCTGCTGAGACTAAAGATCCCAGCATGCAATGCTCTAGAACAGAGGTCAGCAACCTTTCAGAAGTGGTGTGCCGAGTCTTCATTTATTCACTCTAATTTAAGGTTTTGTGTGCCAGTAATACATTTTAATGTTTTTAGAAAGTCTCTTTCTGTAAGTCTATAATATATAACTAAACTATTGTTGTATGTAAAGTAAATAAACATTTAAAAAACCTTGAGATGCTTCATTTAAAATTAAATTAAAATGCAGAGCCCCCAGGACTGGTGGCCAGACCCGGACAGTGTGAGTGCCACTGAAAATCAGCTCGCGTGCTGCCTTTGGCACTCGTGCCATAGGTCGCCTACCCCTGCTCTGGAACATTACATGCTGGGATTCCTAGCCCCCAGTGGCTAAGAGAATGGCACTGTAGAACTCTTGTGTGTTGCATTTGGCCTACAGTCACCCTTTAGTCACCTCAGTATTAACATAATGCCACAGATGATGGCAACATACAGGTTTCTTTAAGTTCCATGATTCTGTCTCTACTGCCCTAGAATACGGTACAGTTACAAATAGTATTATCTCCTGAAGAGTATTTCCACAAAATGATTGTAACCAATAAGGGAGTGTAAAATGATGTAATTAAATCCAAATTTAAAATCGAGATATTGGAGAAAACTGGTGCAATAGTTTAATGG
Source organism: Gopherus flavomarginatus (assembly GCF_025201925.1). Classification (NCBI taxonomy): domain Eukaryota; kingdom Metazoa; phylum Chordata; order Testudines; family Testudinidae; genus Gopherus; species Gopherus flavomarginatus. The sequence goes on from NC_066620.1 coordinate 49,625,193, forward strand.
AAAACTGCCAAAACTAAACAGTTTCTTCGCTTGAGTTACAATCTCCAAACAAGACAGCATATTGAAAACAGGTTATAGCCATTTGGAAAGGAAAGCATAATATTTATCCCTACTGAGTTTAATAAGGGGGAGGGATAGCTCAGTGGTTTGAGCATTGGCCTGCTAAACCCAGAGTAGTGAGTTCAGTCCTTGGAGGGGGCCCATTCAGGGATCTGGGGCAAAATCAACACTTGGCCCTGCTATTGAAGGCAGGGGGCTGGACTCAATAACCTTTCAGGGTACCTTCCAGTTTTGTGAGATAGGTATATTATATTATTAGAGAATGGTAACTTTAAAGTGAATGTTAAGGCACTACTTCAAAATAGTCTGATAAAGAGCCATGAAAATAGTTTGTAGACTTGGAGATTGTTTTTATATTACAAATACACAGTTCAAGGACATACATTTAGTTTTTGCCTTTATTCAGAATGTTTCAGAATATAAATTAATCATATTTGTCATGGAGTACTGTGAATTCTAATCTCAATGCATTCAAATGCCTACACCTGAGAATCAAAATGAGCATCAACCCATATGCATATTAATTTGTACATTTTAAGTTGGTTCTGCCATTTAAAATAATCTAACTTCATTCCCAAAACATAACTTGGGAAGCAAACTGCATTACTGTGAGAATTTACACAAGCCAGCAGACAAGCAGATGCAGTCACTGTCACGCTGCCTTCCCCTGAAACGTAACAAGTGACAGCAGGTGGGAAAGTAAGCACAATGAATTTTATGTTCTGAAGTTCTGTATTACAAAACAAAAACTTTATTCTTGGAAAATAAATGCATCATAAGTTATACCAGATATCTTTTTTCCTAAAAAAATGTGTGCAAATGTTATTGGCCAGTAAAACCTGGAAGTATCTAAAGAAAAATCTTGAGGACAAAATACTAATTAAATATAAACTAAGAACCTTAGCTTATTCGTTTAACAAAACAAAAACAAAAAATAGAAAAAAAATCTGTTTTCTCCTAAGGACATGGTGTTGGCTAGATGAAGAAGACAGTGAAGTCATCAGCACTGGAAGCTGTATGCCATGAGACAAAACTTGGTATGGTTTTCTATGTAGCTGCACACTGATCCCTGCAAGCTATTTTGTGATGTCCTGACCTGCATAACCTGTTTGCGGGTGGAAGAGGAAAGCCACAATGACAAATTGCTAACCATGCCAAGAGACCCTTCCTTTTCCTGACAAGGCTTCCTCAACAATGAATGGTAGTTTCCTTGGATAGTCACACAACAGGGGTTTGATTTACTAGCCTATGGAGCTGAACCTCCATCCTATAAGTCACCAGACTGCACATGAGGACTTAACCTGAGCTACGACCCCAACAGATATGATCTTGTTATCAGTTTGAAGTTGCCAGAAACTGAAGACCATACTATGTATCTGTGTGTCACTTCAAACTGTAAATGGTAGACACTCCTCTGCTTGGTATATTTACAAGTGAACCAGACAAAAACACAAGTAAATTTACAACAGAGACCAATCTGTCAGAGAGAAGTGGACTACAGGACCTAATAAGTCTCCAGGTCTATAAGCATATGTGAGATATTTCATTCACTGTGCACTGTTTATTTCTCACACTCTTTAGTAACATGACACCTGTGCGTGCTAGGCTGGCACTGGAATTGGTGCTATTACAATATGACTGATAGACGGTAAATGATTGGCTTGGGAGAAAGATACAGAAGTCAGTATGCCACTGGTTCCTTTAGACGGTCAAGCTTTAAGTCTCTTTCCTTCGGTTTCAACTGTGTTCAAAGCAAGACTGAATTCCTAAGTGATGTCATCATTTGTGTAGCCTCTAAGCCAGATGCTCTTCATTCGAAGTCCAAACCACAAAACCACCATATATCATTTACCCTGTTCAAATGGAGTCACTCATACCTATGGTAGGGTTCCTATGTTATGTCTGAAATTAATGAACATGTAAGGAGGTGAGAAAGGAGAAGTACATTCACTGCAATTCCATGCTGTTCATGCATAAGCTTATTTCAGCATCTTGTGTTATCAGTCATGATCACGTAACATGGAGAGCTAGAAAACAGCAAGTTTTGTTCTTCCTCTCAACATTTAAAAAATCTTTAATACAAGGCACAATCGACCTGAAAGGCTGTGTATTTTCTTTCAAGCCAGCACCCCTTTGATTCAATCCTCTAATGGACAATGTATTAAACATTATCTTTCTGTTGCAAAAGCCAGATTATTCACACTTTAAATTACACTTGTCTTCCATCCTTAAGGGATGCCTTGAAGTTCTCTTCCTTCATGGAAGGTAGTAACACATTTTCAACTATAGCAATGTCATAGGTATGGTTAACATAACAGTAAATTATGGATTATTTAGAGTCTGAAGGTAGCTTGCTATATTGACATTGGTATTTTTGGATTGAATTAAAATGTTCATGGAAATACTTTGGATGGATTTAGGACAAAACTCCTAAAATGGTCATATACCACAGGAGGATTTTCAAAAGCACTCAGCATTGGCTTAATTTTTCTCCCTTTGAATTCAATGTTAAACTCTTGGTCCTCTACTTAGAAGTCTGGCATCAGAAGTCAGAATTTCCAGATGTAACAATATATTCATGCAAAATTCATAAGCAATGTCAGGAGGGCTGCCTACAACCCTGCAGTCAGCTTTCCATAGTTAGGTTATTTCACTGCTACAGCACAGTTAGAAATATTTGTACATATATGTATGCTTACATATGTAAAATGCATTTCCTGTTAAATTACCTGCTGAACGAGTGATCTGGCCTCTTTGGATACGTGATCTGGCATGTTCAAAGAAGTATGAGTGTTTATTCCTGCTGGATGACACTCGGCTAGAGTCTGAAACAATCAACCAGGAACACTTCTTAATCAACATAATACAAAGATAGCATAGGTGCACACTGCTGCAAACACTGTACTTAGAGCAATCCTCAGATTAATAAAAAGCAAACATCATAAGACTATATTAAGGTACTTGAAGTTCTCCTGGGGCTCTATTTTTATACAATTTATACTTTAAAACTTCCTCCTCTTCCCCCAGACTTCATCTTTTTCCTGTTTCTGGTCAATTGGATTCTTGAATTTTGTTCAAAATGAAACTGCTACAACTGTCCAAGTCCCCCAACAAATCTGATTTGATCAGATACCCATTTTTTGGAATACTGAGTAGTTTTCCCAATAAAGTAGCAATGTCTTTTTCTACCACCTGCTTCTGTATGGGCTAACTACATATCATCACTTAAGCACATTAACTTCATACATTACACTCTAAAATTATTGATCCTAGTATATGTGTGCACTAGAACATATGTAGGAGAAATGTAAAACGGGGCCATGTGAGAACAAGCAGTAAGAAGGGAGGAGGTGAAATCCATTTTACTGATCGGGTGGTCAATCTATATAGAAATTGATTAAATATCAACATTTCACTGCAGATCCAGCTCAAACCTGAATTAATGTCAGTACCACATACGTAGATCTATACTGCTCCCTGGACTGACATCCAATAGCTTCAGCATTAACATGTGTATTAGTGTACAAACGCTGGACATGTGCATTGAAAAAAGTAGAAAAGGAATATTAGATAAAGAATAATTGTGGCTTTTTTATTATTATTAACCTCAAAATTGCACTATGGTAAATACAACTTTACCAAGTTTTTGTGCTAAAGCTTGAACAAGCCTGAATCTCTGAAAAACCTGTACTGTTCTTCTGATCCTGTGCAAGCCAAGTAAGTCTATGCAGCTCAGGTCTGAAGAACACAGCTGAGAGGGAGATAGTAATAAAAGCACGCTCAGGCACAATTGCTTCTGGAAGGATGGTGCCTCCACGTTGATTTTACTGAATACCTGCATCACTGCCTACCTTTCCAGTGAGGAGTTCGAAGAGAATGGCACCTAGACTCCACCAATCACAAGCTTCTGTCTCTTCTAGAATAGCTCCAATCTCTGAACACAAGGTATTTAGATAAAGATTTTAAAAGTCAGTTTCACCTTCAAAATTAATATTGATTGACAAGGTGACTATTTAATGCTGATTGCACATACACAACGTACTACAGAGCTTTCGTTATGCCTGCATGCTACTGAGCCCTTTAGCCACCTGTCGCAGGCTGCATTTTTCAGTGTAGCTGCACAATATACTCAATTTATTATTTCCTCATTACTTGCACAGTATGGACTGTTTCAATACCAGTAGGCACATGGGCAAGGATTCCTCTCCACTGGATTGCTATGTTTCCTTGTACAACAAAATTTGTTTAGTGAATTTAGGGCTAGTGAAAGGGGACAGATTAAACATTTTAAAGACAGAAATCCATTTCTCCATAAAATAGGTACAGTTCATCAAGGCTGGATTTAGGGGCAGGTGATCCAGGCAATCACCTTAGGTGCTGGGCTTGGGGCATGTGTGTGTCTGGCACTGAATTGTTCTTTATTGGCTTATATATGGCACGAATAAATACAGATTTACAGATCCTAGCATGCAAATTTATCATCTTACATGACAGGGATAAAGCATGCATGCAAATCATGCAATCAATCATGAAATAAGCTACAAATTCAATAAAAAATAAGGTATTCAAAAGTTTAACAAACTTTGGAGGGGTGGGCACCAGAGATCCTCCTTGCCTGAGGCACCATTTGATCTAGGGCAGGGGTGGGCAAACTACAGTCTGTGGGCTGGATCCGGCCCCTCAGGGCTTTGGATACAGCCTGTGGGATTGTCACCCTGGGAACCATGGCCAATGGGAGCTTCTGGAGAGGTAACCACCAGCAAGGGCAGCGTGCTCAGCCCTCTGCCCCCCATCCCTTAGAGGACGCAGGGACGTGGTGCCGGCCGCTTCCCAGAGTGGAATGGTGCAGGGCCAGGACTCCTCCTACACCCCAACCCCCTGCCCTGAGCCCTCTGATGCACCCCAACCCCCTGCCCTAAGCCCTCTGCTGCACCTCGCACCCTTCCCGCACCCCAACCCCCTGCCCTGAGCCCCCTCGTATACCCTGCATCCCTCCCGCACCACTGCCCTGAACCCCCTCCCACACTCCGCACCCCTCCTTCACCCCAACCCCCTTCCCTGAGCCCCCTCATACACCCTGCACCCCTCCTGTGCCCCAACCCCTTGCCCTGAGCCCCTTCTTGCACACCGCACCCCATCCTGCACCCCAACCCCCTGCCCCAGTCCTACATTCATGGCCCTGCATGCAATTTTCCCACCCAGATGTGGGCCTCGGGCCAAAAAGTTTGCCCACCCTGGTCTAGGGCCAACCCTGCAGTCCATGCATGACAGTACCACTGCAAGTATCAGAGGGGTAGCCGTGTTAGTCTGGATCTGTAAAAGCAGCAAAGAGTCCTGTGGCACCTTATAGACTAACAGACGTATTGGAGCATGAACTTTCATGGGTGAGGACACTAGTCCACTGGAAACTGGACTGAGACCATAAACACATTTCATGGAATCACTGAAACATAGGGCTAGAAGGAACCTCAAGAGGTCATCCAGTCCAGCCCACTGTGCTCATGCAGGATTTCACAGAGGCTATTCAACAGCCATCAGAATTTAGTAACTGAAAGTTGCTACCAACTGGACTGGATTCAAATCACCTACCTACCTACATGGTAAAAGCATCCATCCCTAATACCCAGCAGCCATCCAGACTACTTCATTATTCTCTATGCTCAGGACACAGCAGACGCCAGAGAGCAGTGTGGCCTGTGTACACTCACATCATATGCAGTTGCACACCCATGGTTGTAGCAAAAACGAAGCACCTGGCCTTGACTGAAAGTCATGTTAAAAAAAAAAACAAGCTGTCTGCTGTAAAACAGAGGGCATAATAGACTGCAGTGAAGAGGAAATCTTAATTCTGACTGTCAAAAATGCAATAGCTGCACTAAAATTGCTTTAGTGTCAAAATCCACCCCAGATTCCAAGCAGAGAGCATTGATTAGTATACAGTCACATGGCAGTTGCTATGAAACACATTATGCCAGTTTAGAAAAAACTATTGTGTATCCTTTTATGCAGATTAAAATGAAGATGGCAGAAGAGAAACTACAGATGCATCAGATTCCTGTAGCAAGGGAGAGCAGAACAGTGACTACAGCTCTCCCCCGACACAAAGAAACACTGAGAGTGCAATCTTGCAAGTTGCGGAGTGACGAGGGGTACGTCTTCAGTACCCGCCGTATCGGTGGGTAGCAATCGATTGCTCGGGGATCAATATGTCGCGTCTCATCTAGATGCGATATATCGATCCCCGAACGCGCTTATATTGATTCCGTAACCCGAATGGAGTTGCGGAATCGACAGGGGGAGCTGCAGACATCGATCCCGCACCATGAGGACGGCGAGTAATTCGATCTTAAGATACTTCGACTTCAGCTACATTATTCACGTAGCTGAAGTTGCGTATCTAAGATAGATTTTCCCCCGTAGTGTAGACCAGCCCGAGCACTCCCACTCCCATTAGCTGCAATGCAACCTGAAGATGCTCAGCCCTTGCAGGACTATCCCTCAATACAGCTCCTTTTTTTTACACTCTCCAGCACCACACACATGGGGCAGTATTTCTTTAACTAACACTATCTACACATTAGAAAGTTTACTAGGATAGGTTTAAGCAATAGAATCCTTGGTAGTAACAGACACTGATGGGTTATTTGCAGAATCAAGCCCACAGTGCCTTCTACCAGAGAATCTCAAAGCTACTTACAAGAGGTTGTTATGTATTAATTCACTCATTTTGCAGAAGGTCAAGCTGAAACAGAGATTGATTAAGTGGCAAAGTGGGGACAAGAACCCAGTTCTAACCATTAGAAAACTGTCAAATCATAAATGGAGAGTTGTATCATTTCCTGTCTCTTACCTATGTGAGCCACAACATTCAGACACCAAATCCTCCTGTCTCTTTCATCCCCAAACACCATTAAAAAGATACAATTAGGATAAACAGAAACAGCCACAAAATACAAGGTTCAACTTGCACTGAGGGTTCTGGCAAGATTGTTCACGTGGTTTATACAGTCTAAATGATTAGTCACCAAAACCAAAATAAAATGTTAAGTGTAAAAGCCACCTAGGTAAAGCATCCATGTTTACTAATCAAAATTGAAATTAGTATTACTTTCTTCCACTCCACCACCACCCAATCCCTCCTTTGCCTTCCTACCCCTCACCCGTTTTCACTTTCAAAATCAAAGTAAGATGTTTTTCTTAAGAAGTCATTGAAAATGCTACATATAAACATATGCTGTTTACATTCCGTTACTTTGAGCAGGTAACATTACTTTTGATGCAATACAGTAATAGTAATATGTTCAGAACATCATATCAATATTACTGCATTTTTATCTCGACTATACTTCATGGGAAAATTTAGAAATAGGTTATGAAGCACTTATACAGAAGTCAGCTAATGCAATACCACACAGTGCATATGCTTTTCAAAGCTTTAATATCGCAATAAATGTGAACCACAATATCTGCCCTTACTCAGAAAACATTTTCATCTCTATCCATCAGCAAAGTAATTTAGACAATAAATAGTAGTACCCATAAGCCTAAGTGAATAACTTGGGTATATTTGTGCCTGTCCTTTATCAACCTTTAAATTGAGGACCCTATTCACATTCGGACATGGACACAGGCGCTAGTGTTTCCTAGGATTAACAGTACACAAGATCACAAGATCCTTTCAACCGGAAAAGATGATAGGGTGAACAAGTCAGTAGTTCATCCAACCTTAACGTAACTTGACTAAAGAGAAAGAGCTGCTTTCTTTTCCCCAGAAATCATATCCATGGGACAGCCAGAATCAGGTAATGCAGCACAACAATGCTAAATTCCTGCAAAGAAATACTTTACCTGCAACACCTATTGCTAACTGAAGACAAGCTTTGCGAAATGCTACCCACTTTCACTCAGACAGATGGTGCAGATAAACAGCTTCTGTGAGGAGGCTCGGTGCTATTCTTCTGACATAGCGGCTGGTCTTGAGTGAAAGGCCTTCTTTGCTGCCTACCTCCCCCCAATATTTATCTGAACATTTATATTATACATAGTGGTACCTTCCTTCCTGATATGCAGCTGATAGAGTCGTTTGTTAATTTTCAATTTATTTTGCAAACAGCAAGCCAGTTCTAGAGTAGAAAGGGGAGCCCAGACTAATCTATTTTGGAACCAAATCTTTTACGCAGTTATTAATATTGTAACCAAGACGCACTTTGCCTGTTGTCCTTTATAAAATGCATACAATAATGGTACAATACTTACATTGAAATACCACTGTTCATGCTAAAAGATCTCAAAAAGTTTTATATAAAAAGGCACAGGACATTTTTTTCCTCCCAAATGCACCTGATCTGGGGCTGACCATAAGATCTGTTGAGCAGTGCACTGCTAGATTTTTGGAATGAAAGATACCTGGTTCAGAAGCAGTCTAGTGGATTTGCAGCCACTATGCAATTTAGGCCTTATCTTTCAGTTCACCTGGAACAAAGTTCAGTCAAGTTTTCCAGGAGAAACTAATTCCCAAAACAGACATTTGAATTAGTTCAGACATAAGTCCTGAAGTTAGTACACATGAAAATAAGTTGATTTCTGAAAGTAAGTAGAGGTATTGCGTAACCTAATATTTAGAAGCTCTAGAGTTTTGTACTGAGCGGTTTCTCCCAAGCTCTAAAAAAAAAAAGAAAAAGAAAAAAGATACCATTTGTAACATCTAGCATAGTTTTTCCATTGGCCAGAACCCCAAACTCCAGTCTGGTGCCACTGCCATACTCAGCCAAAACCATTAAGGAGGATTGACTGGGGGGGAAGTGGGGGACCGACAAGCATAATCCTCTGAAAATTATAGACATGGTGTTTACCATTCTCTGCTGCCATGTATAGCCCAGAAAATCTATTTGCCTTATTTTTCCTAATTTAAAAGCTTTGTATTTTAGTTTAGTATTATAAATGTAAAGAAACATTTGCAAAGAACCAAATAAAAGGAACCAAAGCCAATTTACTCCACACAGATTGGATCAGCCAAGATCTCGTAAGATACAGTAACTAAATACCACATCACATAAGTGATTTGGTCATAATGCTCTGCTGAAGTCCTTGCAATTTATAAAACACAGACCATTGATACTTACATATCAAAGGTATATCATGGTCTTTAAACATTAAATTAGTGAGGCAAGTCAAACGAACATCTAACAAGATTAATTTGCGTACAAAAATAGGAACCTACATATTTAGATATTTAAAAGTATACAGGTATCTGTGTTCCTCTTTAGAAGCAATTTCCTCATTCACTTAAGGAAGAAGGTTAATTGTAATAGACGGGATTATGTTTTTTCTTCCTGTTAACAACTCAAAATGGAATTAAAACTTCCTCTAAAAGTCAGGTGACATAGGACATCAGGACTTTTTACCATTGTATTATCAAAAAGCAGGTAAACCTCACACCCAACATGATCTTTACCCCTTCAGCTACTTCCACTTATATTACAAAGCAATCTTCTTTATTAATTTCAAGTCTTATGCCCAACCTAATACAAATGTCTCCTTTGGGAATTACATTTCTCCTGGAACTATTAACTGGATTTTGTTGCAGGCAAATTAAAATAATTGTAAAGCAAATGACTGATTTTCACAAGTCAAAGAGCATTCTAAATGTCTCGCTGCTTAAAGTATTGCTCCTGCAAGAGTGCAGTGCAAGAACATACGTTGTCTGAAAAGAGCTACTTTAAAATATGCCTTAAGAACAAGTTATTTCTGGAAAATGTTTAATAATCTCTGCAAATCCATTCCTTTCAACAATTCCTCTCCCCTGTGTGCATGGGATTTTGGAGCTGATCTGTTTTCTTTCTGGAACTTTGGTGTCTTTAAGAACAGTATTTTATTTCCCACTTGACAATAAATCAATATTTTCTCTGACATTCCAGAACCTACCTCTGCATTCAGTTGGTCTAAATTATTTTAAAGTAACTCTTCACAAATCTTGTTTCTTAAAATCAATGTTTCTTACATTCAAGTTAGTCTTCACCGCTCAGAATGTCTTTATCCTCCATTTCTACTTTCTCCTTTACATTTAGGACCACAACAGTATATAAAAGTTCACAGAGAAAGTCAATGGCAAAGTCAGAAATAGAATCCATGGAGTTTAGTCTCTCACAATAACCATTAGACCAACCTCCCTTTGATTTCTAGGGGTCAATGATATTTTAATTTCATTTCTGAAACAATTTACTCCAAATGAAATTGCTACAATACAGAACAGTAGTATTTAATGAATATCAGCAACCTCACATTGAAAGTTATATACACAAGGCTTCAGGTAATTGGACAAGTGGGGCGGGATATATTTGTCCAGCAAATAAACATCATGCCATAAAGACCAATGTTGCTGATATTTTTCACTTTTATTAATATTGTGTTCTCCCAACCATCAGCCGCATGTTTCTTCCTTATGGGAAACTGTCTAACAGCAAAAGTGAAGTTGCCATTTCACATCTGGGAGCATGGAGATCAACTTGTGGTGTGAAGCAATTTGTGCTTTATTGGACTAAAATTTTTATCTACAAAACTTTTATGTTGGTAGGCTTTGTTTAGATCAAACCAAATATACTGATATACTTGTGTGCATCCATATTCAGAGAATATAGCATGCACATGAGGTCTAGATTACATCAAGTGGCTTGTGAAGTCATCAAAAACATGAGGGTATGTGACTAAGACTGTCTATCTCCTTCACATATCATACAAGAGAAACTGATGAGATTTTCAAGCCAGCAAGGAGATCTAACTACATAATTCCCAACGAGGTGTCGGTCTTTCTATATGCTCAGCTTACTCAAGATTCACTGTTAGGAAAATAAAGTGCAGGTGGGAGAAATGGGCCTTCATAACTCATCTGTTCTCTCATTGCATTATTAGAGGGCTAGATTTCACAGCTGTGATATACCAATGAAAATAATGCCATCTTTGTATGGTGGGGTGATATCTGAGGTGAATCATAAATTTACATACTGCAATCCTGTTGCGAAAAAGTAGTATTGGATTTTCTTATTTCTTCAGAAAAGCCCATCGCATTTCAGTCTACAATGTTGCAGCCGTCAAATCTAGCCCTCTGGACTAGACAGGACTTTTCCCTTCTAACTAGCAGGGGGATTTGGATGTTTGACGTATACAATATGGCAGGGTGGATTAAAAAAAAAAAATCAATTATTTATTTTTTATTTAAATTAGATTTTTATTTTGTTCTTTACGTTATAATAATAAGCTTTTCTTTTTAAAAATAAACCTGTTTCAAAAATAATCTGAAATCATTATAAAATATGGTAAGGGCAAAATCTCTGAAAACATTAAAATAAAAAGATAAATATGCGGAATCCAGGAGACTACCAAAAACTTTGATTTATAGTTTATAAAGAAAGAACCAAAGAAGGGGGGGAAAAAATCTGAACTTCTGAGGTCAAGCTTTATTAATATGGCACAACAGGTCATGTACTGTATTAAAGGCTTGATCCTGTGGGGGGTCCCAGAGGCTGTGCTACTGGTGCAAGAGACTGTAAAGTCATCACAGTCACTGGGATCTGGCTTCTGACTCCAGGAAACACCATCATATATGACATGACTAGGTAGCAAAAAGGTGTACCAAATCTAGTGTAAAGGCTCTACTTAGCTGTAAATCAACATGTTTTAATGGTTGTATCAACCAGGAAGAATGCACCTTTCTTTAGAAAATAAATGAAGTTCAAATGGAAAAGTTGATTAAAATAGATGATTTAAATCAACGCTTTAAATCATGATTTAAAATCGCCTTGATTTAAAATAAATCAGTTCATCCTGCAGTATGAGGGGGTGGGGTACAAGATGCACATTCACATGTGTTAAAGCAGTAGATTTTTTCTGCTGCACTTTGCTTTAGAATTCAGAGATACAAAATATATCAAAACGACTTGTTTTTGCTTTATCAACAAAACCTAATCTTGATCAGGTCTGGCTCCAGATGCTCCTGATATGGCTGCAGCTGCAGCCTTCCATGTTTTGGCTTTTTTCACAGATATAAACAAACAATGGCAAGGGCCTTTAAAAAGTTCCAGTTTTAGTTTTATAAACTTGTGGTTATCTATGTCCTACCAAGAGTGTAGTATGATTACTGCATTATTTAAATAGTAATGACTCTTCAAATCTAAGATCAAGTGGGCAAAAACTGTACTTAAATAACAGAAGGTGATCATTTGCATTTCAAAAATGTATCTATCTTGCTTTCCCCTCACTTTGACCAAAACATGTTGATTCACAGGGGTGTGTGTGTGTGTGTGTGTGTGTGTGCGCGTGTGCGTGTGTTTCTTTTTCAAACTTATTTATAGAGCAGAATAATGGCCCCCCTGCTAGCTTGGCATTTGCTCAAGTTTCTGTCCTTGTAAATTGAATCTGTTACTGGAATTTTTCCCCCCTCAAAATACCAAGGCACATTAACCAAGAGATAAAAAAGTTACACTGCTATATTATAAAGCGTGGGGCCGAGGGGTGTGGGGGAGATAATAGGTTGTGTGGGGGGAGTTGGTTTTTTTTTTCTTTTTTGTGGACAAATATGTGATAAGAGTTCTCAGGGGGCACTGAGAGCAAAGGGCTGTTTAAACAGAAGTGAATCATTCTCATCATGATCTGCCGACAACTTTACATTTTATTCAAATGTCAGCAGCTTAGCACATTTTAAAACTATTTAGAAAACAAAAAATAATGTAAAAAGGGGGATCGTAAGAAAACATTATGCACTTCAGAGTTAATGCACTGAAAATTCTCATCTGTGGGCTTATAATTTGTTAGTTAAACACATTCATTACTTATAGTACATTAATCTTGGCCAAAACAAATCCACATTTTTTACTCTTAATGGTGCTGAGTTTATGAGGAATTAATTATCAAATGAGTTATCGTCATTTCCCTTATAGTTCAAAGAAAGAAAATCTGACTTATCATGGGCGGACAGCAAAGATTTGGGTTGGTTATTAATCAAAGTATAATACAGGCACTACTTTTAAGTATCTGCAGATACCTTTGTTATTGCATTATTTATTTCAGTCTGAACTTTATTAAAGTAGATCTACCCAAGGAGCTAAGGGACTTTCGGCTTTTAACCATGTATACCATGGGAGAACGCACTATAACTCACAAAGCTTGAGAGTACAGTTCTTGTTATGCAAATAATTACAACAAAGCTCTTCTTCACTCTGTAGATCTTATCGAAAGTAAGGCAAGGGAGGGTGCCAGCCAGTCAACAGCATAAATCCATTAATGGTACAATGCCACCTGGTGGTCAACTGTGAGAAATGTACCTTCTTCTAAAATATTTCTCTCTTCTGAAAGAGAGTTTTAATGTATGCAAGATATAAAATTATATTGCTATTTTACATAAAGTTGACTATGTTGTCACAAGGATATCCTGTGGAACTTTTTAAATCTTTGTTTTTCCATTTTATTGCTGCTTTACCATTAGTAAGAAGCTCTTTCCTTTATTTTTAATCTATCTGTCTATCTAAACAAATGACAGGAAAACAATATATTTTATACATTCACTAAAACCCATCAAGAGATGAGATGAAACGTGACTGTGTGAGATGACAATTGCTTGTTTTTCATACTCTAAAGGCTATGATGGCTGTTTCTACAATAGTGTTGGTATTTTATATAAAAAATAGATACTGTTCTATACTCTGGTGTTCAATACCCAGTTTTTAGAGTGATTTCTTAGGCCTTGATCCTGCAGTGACCACTGTCCCCAAAGAGAACTTTAATACGAAAATGCCATTCCAGTGGGTAGATTCTGGTATGCTCATACATTGGTAAAGAAAGAGCTTCTGACAATCTAATTCTTCCTTCAGATACTACAGTGATGGATACACTGGACACTACATAAAAAGTTAAGCTTAAAAAGAGACCAAGCCTGGAAATCAGGCCAATCAAAAAAAATCTTTTTAGCTTTCTCACAACCTGCATAACAATGCAATTCAATTTGCTATGTCTTCTTTTTAAATATTACTCTCCTTCTCCCCCATGCCATTGAGGAAGAAAACCAGTGACCAGCTAGGCCCACTACTCAATGAGGAAACACAACAACAGAAAATGTGGAAATGGCAGAAGTGCTAAATGACCTTTTTGTTTCAGTTTTCACCAAAAAGGTTAGTAGCAATTGGACATATAACATAGTGAATGCCGGTGAAAACGAGGTACGATCAGAGGCTAAAATAGGAAAGAATAAGTTAAAAATTACTTAGAAAAGTTAGATGTCTTCAAGTCACCAGGGCCTGATGAAATACATCATAGAATACTCAAGGAGCTGACTGAGGCGATATCTGAGCCATTAGCAATTATCTTCTAAAAGTCATGGAAGATGGGAGAGATTATGGAGGACAAGAAAAGGGCAAATATAATGCCCATCTATAAAAAGGGGAATAACGACAACTTGTGGAATTACAGACCAGTCATCTTAACTTCAGTACCCCGAAAGATAATGGAGCAAACAATGAAGCAATCAATTTGCAAACACTTAGAAGATAATAAGGTGGTAAGTAACAGTCAACATGGATTTGTCAAGAACAAAACCTGTCAAACCAAGCTAATAGCTTTCTCTGACAGGGTAACAAGCCTTGTGGATGAGGAGAGGGAGAGAGCAGTAGATGTGGTATATTTTAACTTTAGTAAAGCTTTTGTTACTGTCTCGTATGACTATCTCATAAACAAACTATGGAAATACAACCTAGATGGAGCTACTATAAAATGGGTGCATAACTAGTTGGAAAACCATTCCTAGAGAGTAGTTATGAGTGGTTCACAGTCAAGCTGGAAGGGCATATCGAGTGGGGTCCCACAGAGATCAGTTCTGGGTCCAGTTCTGTTCAATATCTTCATAAATTATTTAGATACTGGCATAGAGAGTACACTTATAAAGTTACGGATGATACCAGGTTGGGAGTGGTCAAAAGTGCTTTGGAGGATAGGATTAAAATTTACAATGATCAAAACAAACTGGAGAAATGGTCTGAAAGAAGTAGGATGACATTCAATAAGGACAAATGCAAAGTATTTCACTTAGGAAGGAACCATCAGTTGCACACATACAAAAAGGGAAATGACCGCCTAGGAAAGAGTACTGTGGAAAGGAATCTGGGGGTCCTAATGGATCACAAGATAAATATGATCAACAGCACAACGCTGTTGCAAAAAAAGCAAACATTCTTGGATGTATTGGCAGGAGTGTTGTAAGCAAGACACAAGAAGTAATTCTACTCTACTCCGTGCTGATTAGGCCTCAACTGGAGTCCCATTCTGGGCACCACATTTTAGGAAAGATGTGGACAAATTAGAAAAATCCAGAGAAGAGCAGCAAAAATGATTATAGGTCTAGAAAACATGACCTATGAGGGAAGACTGAAAAAATTGGGTTTGTTTAGTGTAGAGAAGAGAAGACTGGGGGTGAGGGGGCATGATAATACTTTTCAAGTACATAAAAGGTTGTTACAACGAGGAAGGAGAGAAGTTATTCTTTAAACCTCTGAAGATAGGACAAGAAACAATGGGCTTAAATTGGAGCAAGGACGATTTAGGTTGAACATTAGGAAAAACTTCGTAACTGTCAGGGTAATTGAGCACTGGAATAAATGGACTAGGGAGGTTGTGGAATCTCCGTCATTAGAGATTTTAAGGAGCAAGTTAGAAAAACACCTGTCATGGTTGGTCTGGATAATACTTAGTTCTTCCATGAGTGAAGGGCACTGGACTAGAAGACCTCTTGAGGTCCCTTCCAGTCCTAAATTTCTATGATTCTATGACTATTGTGAAAGACTCACACAATCAGGGAAATTAGCTGACTATAAATGTGGAAATAATCAATCAAAGTAAACCTACTGAATCAACAGAGATTCTCTCTCTCATCTCCAGTGTTACTTGTAGCCACACGAGTTGAAAATTTTTTAGACTTCTCACATAGCAGTCTGATTTTAAGTTGTTGATATCCTGCTACATGTTAAACTTTCAGATCCATTTTCTGCCATTTCTGTTGATGAAACTATGTCCAAAATTGATACAAATGAAGAATTGCATCAAGAATAAGTAATTTGTATAGTATCTATAATAGAATCTTGATGGCCATGTTTTGATAGAAGATCTCTCCTTAGATTGCAATGTGTCACTGAAGCAAGTAACTTAAAAGAACAGTTTCTCACAATGTAGTGGAGTGCAAGTAGTATTTTAAAATAGACTATCCAAAGAAGGGGGGAACATGCTGTCCTGATAGAGCAGAGACGTGAGTCCTCAATAGAATGATGATCGTTCAAGCAGCCATAATCTTGGAGTGTTCCTGGACCTGAAGGAAGTAGACTGAAATTAGCTGTCTAATGATGAGCAAGTAGTTTGGGAGCATGATTACATAGGGGGAGCTCTCAGGACCAAGTTTGAACTGAGTGACATTGGTTATTTCCAGGTACAACTATGAGGCTACTACTCAAAATAAAGTGTTCCTCCACTCAAAGCAACTCTCTCTTGTTAAGTTACAGCAAACATTTACAATATATGCAATATTAATTTCCAAACCAATACATTAATGCATTGTTACATTTTGCACAGAAAATATTAATAATCAGGAATTGTGGAAGCTAAGAATCCTACAGCAACGTTAACTCAGTACTTGCACATATATAATATTTACACATGGAGACCCCTATCCTATCACTGGATAAATATGTGCAGACACACACTTGCACCCATGCATTGTTCCAGTGAGGCTCCACAAATGCAAAGGTCCAAATGCAGGACTGGATGCTTAGCCAAAAAACTCCAGATCAATACTACCAACGTGCACTGAAGCAGAGTTAATGATAGTGCAGGAAGCTTTAACTCTTGCATTTTGTGATTTTTAAATGTTATTCCAACTGCTCGGTTAACACCTGGTTGTTTAGAGCGTATAGGGGCAGAGAAGGCCTCCAATAGCATAGTCATTAAAATGGATAGTTAGGCTTTGAAGTTCACACCTCATTAAGGCAAGGTCATGGGAAAGGATGAGTTTCGATCTTTGCTACCACTACTGTTCTGTTGAAGAAAACTTCCTGCAAGGCTGGGCTACCAAGGCAGCAGCACATTGTTTGCACTGTGATGGATGCACTGTGCCAACAGAAAGTGTTTTTCATCTTTAAAAAAGGGACAGAAATTGCTGGAACTCTAAAATGAGGAGATCTGCAGCAGTGGCACCAGTTCAGGTATTTCTTGCTGGGGCAAATTCCACTCCCGCTCCCCCCAGCAGGTACCCCACTTGTCCTTTCCCTGCACAGACCCCAGGTCTCCGTCAGCCAGAGAGGGTATGTCTTCAGAAAGAGTATGTTAAGCACCTGCGGCTAAACTGTGTCAGCTGACTTGAGCTTGCCAAGCTTAGGCCGCAGGGCTGTAAAATTGCGGTGCAGCCATTTGGGCTCAGGTGGGAGCTCTGGGATCCTCCCCCTACTGGGGTCCCAGAGCTCAAGCTTTAGTCTGAACCTAAATATTTACACTGCAATTTTACAGCCCCACTGTCCAAGCCCTGTGAGCCAGAGTCAGCAGACATGGGCCAGCTGCGGGGGTTTAATTGCAGCGTAGACATACTCAGAGTCTCCCCTCTCTCTTACCCATACAGTGCATGAACCAGTGCCACCAAAAGCCGAGTTCTCGGCTGACTCCCCTGCACTCTGCCTCACAGGAAAGGACTCCTTATGTTTCCTCTCAACAACATCATTTCGCCTGACTGCCCCTCCATCTGGATGGAGGAGCAGCCAGGCCAAATTTGAGTAGTAATGTGACTCTGTGCACCTGGTCGCAATGCCACTCACTGAAATTTGGTCCAGCCATCGCAAAGTGTGCCTTCTTCCGGCCAGGTCAAATTTCAGCAGCATTGGAACCATGCAGCCAGAGCAATGTTTCAGGCTCCTGTGGCAGTAGCCAAACTGATTTAACATGGAAGCAGTGCTTAAAAACGGTCAGGAAAGGCCCCCACCAGCTCCGTGGCCTATGGAACTTTGACCAATGCAGAAGCCTTGAGAGGAGGCATTTGCTCCCTCCCCCAGCATCCCCAATTGGCACCAGAGATCTGGAGATTTTCCTGTTCCTGAGGTTAAGGTAGTGAGGTGTTTTGCATTGTTTGAAAATACAAAGAAGTATTTGGCTGTGATTCAGAGACATGTACAATCTTCCTCCTGTAAGCTGGCCCAGCAGCACCTTCTGTGCAAGTCAGGTTGGGCAGAGACAAAGTGCAATGTCACAGTGGGGAGGTCCGAATTCAAGTTTTAGCAGATGCCAATGGCCCATATTCTACCATCTATTCACACTGCATAGCCCCTTACTCCATTTGATTTTAGGGGGGGACTAACTCACAGAGTGAAGTGCTTCTCAATGCTAAGTTCTGAAGCCATCTTTTAAATTGTTTATAACTTTATTATTCAACCAATCTTTATCAAGCGTGGTCACTGACTATGTATATGCCTTAGTTATGGACCCCCTGCATGGCAAGTTTCAAAGTTCAACCTGTGTGTGAATTCAGCAGGAAGTGTACAGGGCATTTTAAATTTTAAAGGAAGGAAGTTTTCCCCTTTCACAGAGAGCTCAAACAGCTGAATAGATTTTGCTCAAACATCTCGAAACTGTTCATGTCTGGACAGAACTCACAAGTGAAAAAATCTCAGCCACTAAAGTAATTTGAGGTTTTTGTTGTATGTTTTTAAAGCTAGTTTATAACCTCTTGTTTTCAAAATTTCATAAGTGAAACTGTTTAGCCATTTCGTTTTTGCCAGGCATTACCACTTGGCCACTAAATAAAATTAGCAGTTTTCAGTTTGAAGCACAGGATTTACCAGAAAAACTAAGATGCACATTTTATCCCATTGGGTTTAATAAAAATGGTTCTGAGAAAACATACCAATCTCTAAATTATTTCCAATTTTGCTCATCACAAATGCCTCACACATTTGTATGTTTGTTACAATTTTATATTTAAAGCTGTTATAAGATTTATGTTTCTCTTATTATTGTATGTTTGTTAAGTTTGTATTTTTAAAATCTTTCTGTGGTATGTTCAGTCTGAACTGCTTTTTTTTCTTAAATTGCCCTTTTCAGGGATCAGGCATACCCTCACTGAAACTGGAAATATCCTAAGGAAAACAAAATGTTTTCTAAAAAACAAGAAGTTTAGTGCAATAACCTTTTATAGAGGAGCTACATAACATATCAAACTACAGGTCGGTTGAACAGTGGTATAGTTATCAGCTCTTTCAGATTCTAAGATAATTGGAAAAAATCCTATCAAATATTGCTTGAACTTGAGGTCCCAAAGAGAAATATGTTATGTAGGCTCCATGAGAAAATGAAACCTGCTAATCTGTTTTCCAAGTGAAACATTTTAGGTGATTGCTCTAACCTGGGGCACAATACATTCTCTCCATGGCATCGTTGTCACAGGAATCTTCAACCTCACTCCACCTGCTAAAATACGTTAGCTGAATGTGTCCTAAAAACAAAACGACAGGAGAAATCAAAACATTTTTCCCTTCCATTTTCTACAGAAGTGAACTGTAATTACTCCTTTTGTAGCTAAAAACAGTATCATTAAGAATAATGGCATCATTAAGTACTAGAAGCTATTACTGGGGGTGAATTTGCTGCACTGATAATGAAGCTCTAGACAGGAAATGAAGATACTAATTACAAGATAAAACGCCTACCCACTTAATTGGAAGCAACAGCGAATAAAAAGAAATGCATTTGCAAAAGTTCCTGACCTCTATCATTCAATAAGACGTTGTTTGGGTTCAAATCGCGGCACACAATTCCTTCTCTATGTAAAGCATCAAGGGCTACAACCATTTCAGCTGCCCATCTTTGAATGCAACCCTCTGGGATGTAAAATCTGGAGGTTAGTGCTAGTCTTTTGTCGAGGTCCTGAAAAATGTGATGTATTTCCTTCTCTCCTTCTAGTGCTATTTCACTCTTGTCCTCCACTACTGTCTCTTTGCTTTCAACTTTTGGTAAGAGAGCAGAGTTTGTTCTCTCTTTACCAAAGTCTTCCGTTTGATCAGAAAATAGCAACATTTCTTGATTTCTTACATTGCCTCCATCTAAGCTATGCTCTTTAGCACCTGAGAGTGAGTTAGAAATAAATAAGAAATTTTCTTCTGTGCTTGCTGCATTTAATGATGAGGAAGAAATTGCTCCGAGTCCTTGAAACTGAGCCACATCTTCTGAACTAGCCAGGTCAATGTCAGACATAAATAGTGTCCCGACAATTTCCTGAGTGACATCATATTGTCCTTCCGATTCCTTGCTAGAAGGATGGCCCAATTCTGGCACCACATGATTCAACTTTTGATCAAGTGCTTTGCATTGCTCTGTACTATTATTTAATTGTAAGACATCAGGAGTTTCTAACAGTTTGCTTTCCAAGATGTTTACATCAGTCTTTGTAAGCTTTTTGGGCCTAACCACTGGTGCTTCTTCCAGTTTCTCAGATACACCAGGTAAATTTATCAGAAGATCAGGCCTTCCTTCATCAGCACTACTTACATCATCAAAAGCAGCATCCTTAAAAGAAATTACCGGCACAGAGTCATTGGAACCACGGCTTATTGTGTCCTGGGCTCTAAAGCCCACCTTGCTTTCCATGGTTTCAAGACTCCTGTTATGATCTGGTACAGAAAAAAATGGCTTTAAAGATTCTGATTTTAAGCTATACAATTTATCTCCAAAATCAAGCCCCAGAAGTTCACTGGTGCTGTCTTTACTGTCTATTCTGAAGAATTCCATAGGGCTGTGCTTGGATTTACTTAATGAGTCTGATATCCTAATAGGACTAAGTATTTCCAGGTCAGCATCTTCAGTGAAAAACTTTAGCTCCTGAGAGGTGATCTGAGAGCTGAAGCTATCATTGCCAACTAAAGTATGTGCCTGTAAACATCCTAACTCTTTGGTTTTAAGATCTTCTCCCCCTGGTTTCAACATAGGTTCCTCATTTAAAGAGCCAGGATCAATTTTTTCTTGCCCATATTCATTGCATAATGTTAAATAACTAATAGTGCATTCTTCTTCTGAACTTGACCCAGAATCTGTCCATTTGGGAGAACCTTCTTGACCATCTTCCTGGTTACTACTCTCATCTTGAGAACTTGGTGTAAGGCTGCTCTTCAGTGGTATAACTCTCAGCACGTTCCCCCCACTGCTTCCTCTGGAGTCAACACTACTGCTGATTTCTGTAGGGCTAGGGGTTGGCAGCTGCAGGTGAATTTTAGTAGAACTTTTGAGTTCATGGATTTCAAAGCTTTCTTCGGGGCTTCTGTTTAAGAATTTACTGATGTAAGACCACAGTTTGCCTCCTGCAAAAGAAGAAAAAGAAAAATCACAATTTAACTCAGAACTAAAAAACTGTTTCATTATGATATAAAATACACAAGTGTAAATTACTTCCTTATGCCAATTAAAGGAGGTTATAACTGCTATTTCAATAGAGAATAGCTAGAGGGACCCTGTCGACTTAATTCATAGTTCAAACAAATTTATTAATACATTCATGTTAGTAGCATCATCTTAGATTATTAAAATAGAAAGAATGTTTAAAATCCTACAGAGCTGTCTCTAACCAAGTTGTTTCAGGATTACAACTGCTCTTCCGGACACATCAAGAATCAGAGAAAATTTAAGGTTCCCCACAAACATTCTGCATTTCCTGAGATGATTCTGAATCACAGCTCCAATCTTCTATGTGACATCAGGGGAGGAAAAAAGGAGGGATGGAATAAAGGAGGAATCATTATCAAGTTCTAGGTTTCCCCCCTCTTCCGTTTTGTGGATATTAGTGCCCCTCCACTCCCTAATAGTAGGATACAGATACAGATATTTCTTCTCTTGCTTTTTGAAGATATCTTATTGGTCTGTTAAATCAGGATTTCTTGCCAAGTTAAGATTTCTTCCCTGATACCTTGCTATATTATGCCATTTTTTTTGCTGGGGGAGGCAGGTGGATTTTAATCAATACACTTCAGTAACAAATATCAGAATCTATGGCTAAAGAGGAAGAAATAAGACAGAGCATCTGTCTCTGTCCCAAACTAAGCCCAGTTCTCTCATCTCTGAGAAGTCCAAGAAAGTTACAGTACTTGGCTGCAGATAAGCTTTGGAAATAATACAATTGGACTGTTACTCTTCAAAAGCTTGAAAATTCTATTAATGCTTGTTATAAACAATTACAGATCATGGGTACAAAGCAGAAGGTTGCACAAAATGAAATTAGATGATACTAGAATAATAGAATCATAGAAGATTATCATTGGAAAAGACCTCAGGAGGTCATCTAGTCCAACCCCCTGCTCAAAGCAGGACCAATCCTAACTAAATCACCCCAGCCAGAGGTTTGTAAAGCTGGGCCTTAAAAACCTCTAAGGATGGAGATTCTACCACCTCCCTAGGTAACCCATTCCAGTGCTTCATCACCCTCCTAGTGAAATAGTTTTTCCTAATATCCAACCTAGACCTCCCCCACTGCAACTTGAGACCATTGCTCCTTGTTCTGCCATCACTGAAAACAGCTTAGTTCCATCCTCTTGGAACCCCCCTTCAAGTAGTTGAAGGCTGCTATCAAATCCTCCCTCATTCTCTTCTGCAGACTAAATAAGACCAGTTCCCTTGGCCTCTCCTCATAAGTCATGTGCTGCAGCACCCAGTCTGCTGGACTCTCTCCAATTTTATCTAAGAAATTGACCTCAAGCAGGCAGAGGGAGGTCCTAGAAGACTTTCCAGGGGGAGAAATGAGAATTCATGCAGTTCCCTTTCAAAATAACAGAGTTTACTGAAATTCCTGAAAGTACATGTGATCTAACAAGATCTTCACTAGCTATGATGAAGCTAAGTGTATCAAATAAAAAAATATTAACAGAAAAGTCTAACAGTTTGGAAACTGATGGTAAGGAGGACAATTTGGATCTATTCACATACATGCCCTTAACCTACAAGATGTAAACAGGTGTCAGGGTGTCATTACCTTGACATTCCCATAAAATTAAATGTGACTGTCCCAGCTACATGGGAAGGAAAACCTGGAGAGTGTCCCGATATAGAAAACACTGAGAATCAATCATTGATTATATCATAATTTTAGATCCCGATTTTAAGATGTTCATGGTTACTGTGAATACATATCTGTATTTAAATGAGTTATATGGAATGTTATCTCATTTTATTGTATTCCATACAAGTTTTAGAGCTGGTCAAATTTTGGGAGGGTTGCTAAAGTTTGATGCTTTGTCCACAATTTGCCCCTCCCCCTCACACAAAGAATTCAAAACAAAAATGTTTTAAACAGTTTGTTAAAAAATATAGTTTCAAATTTTCAGTTCTGAGTTCAGCACTGCCACCATTTCTCTCTCACTTTAGCAGTAGTAGAGGGAAGGGGGGCGAACGTGGGGTTGGGGAACCACTCTCCCTTCTTCACCTGTCCCTTTTGACTTTTATCCCCAATTGGAAAAAAAGAGGGAGCAAAAGTGAGTGGGATTTTTATTCCACAATTCTCACTGAAAATTTAAAAAATAATTTATTTTTTAAGTTTTGTTGAAATCATGTTTTTTAAATGCTAAAAATTTGGCAAAATAATTTTGCCGAGCTCATTCATTTATATATAGTGGAAATATTCATGGCTTGCCTCTACCAATTAATACACTTCATTTGACAACACTCCCCTAACCCATCCATAAATATAGACCTGGGAACTTCTTGCACATAAGTGGATTGTAATGGAGCTTCCATACGAGAGCAGCAGTCCACTGACACTTAAAAGGTGGCAGAATGCAGGCTTAGCTTTTATACACCATTGAGGCTGGAAGAAACTCCCTGTCTAAGGGTATGTCTACATCTACAATTTTGCAGCGCTGGTTGTTACAGCTGTATTAGTACAGCTGTATAGGGCCAGCGCTGCAGAGTGGCCACACTTACAGCAACCAGCGCTGCAAGTGGTGTTAGATGTGGCCACACTGCAGCGCTGTTGGGCGGCTTCAAGGGGGGTTCGGGGAACGCGAGAGCAAACCGGGGAAGGAGACCAGCTTCGCCGCGGTTTGCTCTCGCGTTCCCCGAACCCCCTGTAAACCGCAGGGAAGGAGACCTGCTTGCACGGGGGTTCGGGGAACGCGAGAGCAAACCGGGGAAGGAGACCAGCTTCGCCGCGGTTTGCTCTCGCGTTCCCCGAACCACCCAGCAAACCGCAGGGAAGGAGACCTACTTGCTCGGGGGTTCGGGGAACGCGAGAGCAAACCGGGGAAGGAGACCAGCTTCGCCGCGGTTTGCTCTCGCGTTCCCCGAACCCCCTGTAAACCGCAGGGAAGGAGACCTGCTTGCACGGGGGTTCGGGGAACGCGAGAGCAAACCGGGGAAGGAGACCAGCTTCGCCGCGGTTTGCTCTCGCGTTCCCCGAACCACCCAGCAAACCGCAGGGAAGGAGACCTGCTTGTTCGGGGAACGCGAGAGCAAACCGGGGAAGGAGACCAGCTTCGCCGCGGTTTGCTATCGCGTTCCCGGAACCACCCAGCAAACCGCAGGGAAGGAGACCTGCTTGTTCGGGGAACGCGAGAGCAAACCGGGGAAGGAGACCAGCTTCGCCGCGGTTTGCTCTCGCGTTCCCCGAACCACCCTGCAAACCGCAGGGAAGGAGACCTGCTTGCTCGGGGTTCGGGGAACGCGAGAGCAAACCGGGGAAGGAGACCAGCTTGATTACCAGAGGCTTCCTCAGGTATGCTGGGATACCTGCTTATTCCACGGAGGTCAAGAAAAGCGCTGGTAAGTGTCTACACTTGATTACCAGCGCTGGATCACCAGCGCTGGATCCTCTACACCCGAGACAAAACGGGAGTACGGCCAGCGCTGCAAACAGGGAGTTGCAGTGCTGGTGATGCCCTGCAGATGTGTACACCTCCTAAGTTGCAGCGCTGTAACCCCCTCACCAGCGCTGCAACTTTGTGATGTAGACAAGCCCTAAGAGAGATGTGGTTGGGGCATAGGAGCTGTACTATCAGAGAACCAAAGGTGGCATGGGGACCCTGGGCATCTACATCTCCCTAGGTATTTCTGCTAGTAAGGTGACCCAGGACATTATTGTTTTTTTTATGTTTCATAGACATTTGACCTTATCAATGTAAAAGACACTCAACTCACTATATAACGGTTTAAAAAGAAAACAGCACATGCAGTTTTTTTTAAAAGGTTTTTATTTTTGATGCTTTTTAACAGAGAATACAATTCTCTTAGTCCTAGTAAGCATCTAAAGATGGTCAATAGGCCAGCTTCCAATTATCATAGTTAAGACAAAAAAAAATAATCAAATTTACATTATTCTGACACTAGTGAAAACAGTTTAAATGGCCATACTGCCTTCCCTTTAATAATTATTCCTATTATAAACCTTCCTCCTTTAAAAGCTTAGAGAAAAAAGTTTATGATTCACTAATTACTTGTAGTAGGAAACGATGAAAAACTGTTGCTTACTGCTTTCTGATTTACAGTTAAGTGCAACTAAATGAAAAACCATTTGATTAAATGTCCGAATTCATACATATAGCTGTTTATGTATAAGTATTTCAAGACTGGCCTCCTGGTCAAGTGCAAATATGTAAATAAATGCTGTTCAATAATTTTGTTCAATACTGAAAACCAACAATTTTATTCCCTTCTGAAAATGCTCAATCCAGGGTCAAACAAGAGTGATATTTGTTTCTGGGTATATAATTATGTTTTTATGAGTGACACATAAATAATCTCCTCCTCCTCCCACCATGTGTTGTGTAAGATCAAGAAAACCCATTAGCAAACCATGCTAATATTGTATCAGGAATCTATAAAAACTAAAATTACAGAAGTTAGTCCATGCAAGCAGGCTTCAGTCACTTTGTCAAATATTGTCTAACATACTAATTAACTGTGAAAAGTATCACCACAAAACTGAAGTTTATTCATCTTCAATAGAATCACAAGAAAACTAGCATCAATGCAACCAAGTTTCCGAAATCTAATCTTTCTACCACAAAGTTGCCAGTCATTCTATACATTTTATAGTATAGATCGGGGTGGGCAAACTACGGCTCATGGGATTGCCACCCCCGTGGCGCTGTGGGCCCCGCGCTGCTCCCAGAAGCAGCCAGCACCACGTCCCTGTGGCTCCCAGGAGAGGGAGGACAGAGGGCTCCATGTGCTGCCCTCACCTTTGGGAACCATCCCCCACAGCTCCCATTGGCTGGGAACGGGGAACTGCAGCCACTGGGAGCTTCGGGGGGGGAGGTACCCACAGGCAAGGGCAGCATGCAGAGCCCTCTGCCCCTCCCTCCCCCAGGGGCCACAGTGCTAGCCGCTTTCAGAAGTGGCGCGGGGCCAGGGCAGGCAGGCACAGAGCCTGCCTGTCCTAGCCCCAGTGCGTGCCACTGCCACTCCGGAGCTGCACCAGGTCAGGGGTGCCGCACCCCAAACACCTCTGTACCCTGCATCCCAACCCCCTGCCCTGAACCCTCTAACCCCCTGCCCTGAGCCCCCACCACACCCTGCCTGCATGTCAACCCCCGCTACACCCCAATCCCCTGCCCTGAGCCCCTTGCTACACCTCACATCCCTCCTGCACCCCAACCCCGTCGCACCCCATACCCCTCCTGCACCCCAACCCCCTGCCATGAGCCCCCTCCGAGCCCACTCCCACACTCCACACCCCATACCCCTCCTCCGCCCCAACCCCTTGCCCTGAGCCCCTTTCTGCACACCGCACCCCTCTCACACCTTGCACTCCCTCCCACACCCCAATGCCCTGCCCCAGCCCTACATTTATGGCCCTGCATGCAATTTTCCCACCCAGATGTGGCCGTCGGGCCAAAAAGTTTGCCCACCCCCAGTACATCACCGCTAATGTACTAAAATGTATTTGTGGCATGGAAAATATGAAGTGTTTCCTATGTGCAATGTGGAAGAGTTAATTTTGCAGCAGAACTCTTCAACGTGACTCCGATTTGCAATCTAGTTCCTTAAAAAAGAGAGTGAAGTAATTTAACTTTTGACATTTCTAGCAAGTGCTGGGCATTTTTTTAACTACATAAGGCCTAATCACTTCAGTTGGGATAGGAGAAGTCCTTTTTCTTAAAAATATTTACCTAATACAAAAATCCACACAAACCATGGCTGAGCATTCCAGAAGGAATTTAAGAAAGTTAAGCGCACCTGGAAAGTGGGATCTCAGAACAGAAGTGGAAATCCAGCCATATCGGTTGCTACCAGGAACCACTACAATATGAACTGAAAGAGAGTGCATTCCAAGTAAATTTTACTTTAATCAAGTACTAGTGCCAAGGTAAAAAATAATATTTGACTCATATATAGGAGACATTTTCCAGCTGAAACTTTTTTCTGCCAAAAAAATGCAGATCCGGCTGACCAAAACATTTCGTGAATTCATGTCAATGTCAGCAAATTGTTTCATTCCGGAAAAAAAATTAATTCAGAAATGTCAAAAGATGAATGCCCTGATCACTGGGCTACAGGTTACTTTGATGCAGTTCTTTCTCAAATTTCATCTGTTCAAACTGTTACGCTTTGGCTAAGTAGGTAACTATTCACTGGTCCAGAGAGAAAGAGAATCACTCCATAGCCCAATGATTAGGGAGGTGGGATACCCAAGTTTTAGTCCTTGCTCCAATTAATTTTCAGTTATTTATACGAAGTAGCACATTTCCTCCACATATCTCAAAACACCTTACACATAAGGATTAGTATAATCTCTGTGGTACAAATGTGGAAACTGAAGCACAGGTGAAGTGACTTGCTCAATGACACCCCATAGGGCAGTGAAAGAGCCAGGAATAGACTTGTCTCTCCTAACCCCCAGTCCTGTGCCACTGGAGAACATTAGCTACAATGGAAACATATTTTTAAAAGTGAACTTGTATGCAGAAAAATGTGTACAATGCATGTATAGCACAGAGCATATTAGTCACTGAGACAGCATAGGCATGTTACACACAGAAGATTAGATCTGCGCCTCCCAAAGAGATGAATCGTAAAAGTCAGTGTCCAAGAAAGTGAATGCAATCAAATTTGAATGCAATCAAAAGCAAAGTGGCTGGGCAGTGACACTGAGCAGGAGTCCTGTTAGTTCCACAATTTTTAGATTTTCTTTTAAATGTTTTCTGTAGGGTAAGGGTGGGTGTAATGCTATTTTGAAGTAGTGACAAAGACAAGAAGATACAAAGACTTTAGGATAAGTATCATTAGGATGAAAGAAAATCTGACAGACCAGTAAATTCAGTTTCCTAACCATGCTTTAGTTTCAGTTTACAAGAGGAATTAATGTCCTGTTGAATTTTGACTCATCCAGTCTGCAGACACGTTACATTGCAAGTTCACATCCTGAAAAACTAAGCGGATGTATCCAACAAAACAATCGTTTAGCTTTTGCTAAGTTGGCCCAAGAGTCTGCAATGGAGGGCTGTGTAACCTGATTATAGCTGAAAAATTGGGGCCATACTGGATTTGGGCTTTGGTAAATAAAGTTAAAGACAACAATCTAGGTTCCCAAATAACCATGACCACACAGGGGAGAGAGAAGAGACGTATTGAGACACATCTACTCAAGTAACCCTTCAAAACTTTCCCAAATTCTGTACCTTAGTGGAGAAAGAGGGAAATGGTTTCAAGATTCATAAGGACCATTGTGATAATCTAGTTTGACCTTCTTTACAGCACAGGCATAGAACTTTCTCCAAATAATTAATTTTGAACTAGGGTATATGTTTAACAAAAAAAACCAAACCAAAACAAAACCACCACAGTCCTGATTTATGAAAACCATGATATTCCGCCCTATTGAAAATACATCTCTCCCTACTGCTCCTTTGATCACAAGCCACATCAAGTATCTCATGTTTTGTGAGCAGCACTGCTGGCAGAAAAAATAAAATCCAGATCTTGTAAAGAGGAGATGCAGCCATCAGTCAACCTCATAATATAAAATGATTAAACATACATATTTATGTGTGTGCAGTGCCCGACGTAACTGGGACCTCACGTCTGGGCACTACCATAACATAAGCAATAACTCCAATGCATAATAACAGTAGCAGCAGTGGAGGCTGTAGTGTACATAGGAGTTTATCACCAGAATCTCTAACATGACAGTACAGTAGTTAAAAACAGAGTCCTACATATATTACCACCATTGCTAACTGTGGTGGCGAATAAGTGGTACAAAGTTTGCTAGCATAGAAGAAGCCCGTGTGCCCACCATCTGACAAAAATTGAGAGAGAGCTATCATTTCAAACCGGCCTTTGGACAAGAACAGAACAGCCACTACTACATTCTTGGGACTGGCAACAGAATCTTTAGGGCTAGTAATGTAATCCATTCTGACCAGCAAGTCCCTAGTTTGGCAAGACAGACCACCACTGAATTGTTGTCCATTAGTTCCCATACCCTGAAAGCCTCTTCAATTTGAAGTTTCTTGAGTTCTCTCCAGACTGATAGGAGCTCCAGCTTGTTTATGCTTAAAGAGATCTGACAGTTTCCAACAGCCACTTAAAGTCTGATGTACCACGGAAGCCCCCCAGCCTGTTTTTGAAGCATCTGTTTCTAAAATTTCTGGCATTGGTAGTGCCAAAAAAAACTGAGGCCTTGTTAACATCACACTGGCTCTCCACCACAGTACATCTTGCCAAATACTTTCTGACAAAGCTACCAGATAACTTTGTGGACTTTCTTGTCTCAAACACACCCCTCTAAAGCCCTCTTACGTTTTGTGATCATGGGAAGAGTTTATAAGGGAATCCACCAGCCCCATTAACTGCGTTTGGAGGAATGACAGCATCACCACTTCTAGGTAAAACAATAATGTTTTCTTCTTAAATCAAAGAATGTTTGGGGGTCAAGTTTTCTGAGTCCGGTTTAAAACCCAATAGTTTTAAACCTGACAGCGGATATAAGATGTGCAGTAAAGGGAGTGGGTGTAAAAGCAATAGCAAAGCCCTTCGCAAATAAGCAGTTACCTTCATATGCAACTTTACCACCTCTTCTGAACAGGCCTTAATCCAAATGGTTTTCCAGTTAAAATTAACATTTTTAACCTTGAACTTCCAAATGGTACAACTGGCCTCTAAGCTTTATAAGCCACCATGGAGCAATATATAAACCAAATGTTTTATTTGCTCAATGCTCCTTTCTAATGAAACAGAACTTTTTGAAGTTTGGATGCAAAGGAGACATTCAGGAGTGACACACAGTTTTAGGCATTTACACTGAAACAGGCACTGACCCTGAAGTTTTTATCCATTCCCAAAGATGACTGCAAAGTATACCCTGCCTGTTTATCTTTTTTTGTTTTTAACTGGGAGCAGTACTGCTAGTATCTCGAAGTGACTAAGCAGCCTTTTCAGCCCTATCATTACACCTTGGAGCTCTGAATAATTAGGAAGTTTTGGCTTTTGACTGATATGGGGAACCTGAAAAGCAGAGAAAGATGGTTTTTAGAGGAATGAGTGTGAGGTAGCCATAATTTACAAAAACCTCCTCTATAGGGATTTTGGTAAGATTATCTACCCTAGGCATTTACAAGATTCTGGAAATCTGACTGCTATTAACTAACAGGTTTCTCCTGTCATCAAAACACCATGATGTTCTTGGTGACAAAGCCTAAACTCCCCATACAAATACAGTGTAACTTTAGCCCATTTTACATTCATGGTTTCTATTTCTACAATGTCCAACAATTTAAAAGGTCTTAACTGAGTCAGCCACTGTCCACTGCATCAGCCCGTATCAAAATTCCCATCCTGGGTGTCAGTCACCTTCCCATTTTTTTTCTTGGTAAAATTAAAAAAAGCCTCTTAGATTGGGTATCAGGACAGTCAGGATTCCAACTATTCTTGTGCTCAAGGTGTTACAGCTATGCTTTACTAAGACAGAGATGGTAAGTGATCTTTGGCGTGGGAATCCAGATGAGCTGGGGAACCTCAAGGGCTGATGTCAGAGAATCGCCATGTATACTAGAAACCCAAAGACAATTTTTTTTTTAAAACTTCATTAACTGACAAAGGTCAGAGAAGAAGGATGGTCTTCTAAATAAGGCACTGGTCAGGGACTCTGGAGATCTGTGTTCAAATCCTGGATCTATGATATTTCCTGTGTATAGCCTTGGACAAATCACCATGTCACTCTGTACCTCAGGTCCCCCTCTTTAAATGGAAACATCACTTCCTTTCTATCACCCTTTGTCTTGTCTATTTATACTATAAGCTTTCAGGGTCAAGGGCTGTTTCTTATAATGTGTGTACACAGCATTTGGTACAAAATACAGTTGAGGCACCTAGACACTATCAGAATATAAATAAATCAACAACCACAACATTAAGTCAGGGTCATTTGGAGTTTGGATGATGGAAGCACAGACATCCAAGAACTTTAACCACCTTGCTTTGAATATGGGGTGGCACAATTCCTCTTCAGTATCACTCGAGTACATCACTCAAGGATAGACAGAACACCCTGAACAAGGTGGTTTAGGATGATTTCAGGCTGTGAGAGTGTTTGTGCTACTTTGTATAGTTGAGATTTAGGTAAGAACGAATAAGTGCTTATTTACAATACAATCTTTTGCATGTTTTTTCCACATATACAAATATGTCTTCTATTAAAGAGGGCATACTACTTTTTAAATGCAATTGTTTTTCCTTTATATTTGGCTCACTGAAATAAGCTTAACCTATCTCTCATAATTAGTAGTTTTTATAAGGAATCATTAACTGAGCAGTGACTGAGCTTATCACGTACCCACTTCTAGACAACATGCTGCTCTATTATTCCTAATATACAAAGGGGATTTGAGAGAAAACCCTTTGCCCTATACAATTTATACGAAGTAGGGATTTAGCAGCAGTTGAAACAAATTAATTTTACCGAGGGAACCCAACACTTGTTATGGTTGGTTTTGGCAAGAATGAGCAGGCCAGGACAGTAACTTCTCACTGGATTCGTTATTCTCTCCTGACTCACCAAGATATAAAGTTTTCCCTCTTACAATAACTGTCCTGTCCAATCCATTCAGCTCACCTCTTTGCTCTTATATACAAGAGCTCTGGGGTATGAAACATCTCTGCTTCCCTTCCCCTCTTCATTCACTAGAGCTAAAGGAAAATATTCCTTACTGGGAAGTAGTAACCATTTCCAGTAGGTTGCCCTGGACTGTGGCAGTTTGCTGTGTACTTTAAAGTTCTTTTTGGGATGTTTGGTTATTACCCACCCTAGTAATTCTCCCTGAAATACCTTTTCCTCTTCTCATCCTATCTTCATCCCGTGCTACCAAAGGAAGTTTTTTCTCAAGGGAATTAAAAATCCTAGGGACCTGAAGATATAATAATCAACTGAGTCCCACCCCTCAGCCCCAATATTTTTTCTCCACATCCCTTTCCCCTGCAGACTCCGGGGAACAGAAATCTATTGGCACCAATTAATTCTCAACAAATTTTCTAAGCTTCTCCAAAGATTCAGTCCAAAACTACCAATATGCATTCAGATCAGAGGTCAATTGATAGCTTTCAAATTCCCAGGATGGTCTCTTAGGTAGAGAATTCACATACAGTTACATTGTAGCCTATTGATATAAGGTCTTCTTTCATGCATCATTGTACAGTCAATTTTAAAATAAATAAATAAAACATACTACAGAAACGTTGGTGTGTTTTCCTGTATGTGAAAAAACTGGCATGTGCATAGGCAAATTCCAAATAATTAAAACAAAAAGAATAATATTTCCTCTAAACTTATCTTCTCTATAAACTAGTTCTGTGCCTTGCATTTCCCCTTTCTGGTTGAATTAGCAGCATCTCTTAAAAAGGAAGAGATATATTAGCAGAACTGAAATTTATATTCTGCACTCATTCTAGACAAAAAGGAGTAATTAAATTAGGGAATATTTAAATCCAGAGGAAAAAAAAATCAAAACGTAATTATTTTTTGCCACCTGTTCCCTGAACATACAACAGGAATTTTATAAATAGTCTGAAGGCACAACTCTGTGGCTCTGCTTTGAACTCCTATATGACACCACTGGCTATTTTCTTAAAAACCCAGATCAGAATAACTGTGTAATGTTAAAGAACAGGCAAATGTTCTTGTTTTTTAGAAGGCAATTATTAAATTCTTATGGGAATACTTCTCATTTTAGCTACATAACATTAAAAAGATTTGCTTGCCAAAGATTACAAAAGTGGCAAAAAGATTTTATCTCTTAGAGTTGACTTGTA
This sequence comes from Gopherus flavomarginatus, assembly GCF_025201925.1. NCBI lineage: Eukaryota > Metazoa > Chordata > Testudines > Testudinidae > Gopherus > Gopherus flavomarginatus. Next base: position 49,658,544 of record NC_066620.1, read on the forward strand.
CATACTGTAGATTGCAGTTTCAACCAAACCAGTATCTGTCCTGTAGAAAATAAATGGTTAGAAATGTACAGTATTACTAAAGCTCAAACAACGAAGCAGCTTTTGGGGAAATTCAAAACAGGAATGAGATTCAGAATCAGAATAAGGGAAAAATATCCGTTCTTTGTATAGTTTTGTTATTCTAAGAGTGAAAATATTTTGTTTAGAAAAATACATAAGTAATTTGACATTTAAATTTATCATTGATTGAAAGCTTGGTTTTTTTTTCAATGTACTTAAACCACAGACAAACCTTCTGCATGCTGCAGCACAAGAAATACAGACTCCTCAGAGATGATGTACTTGTGCAGACACACCATGTTGGGAACACAGCAGGGAATGATGGTCTTTCTGTTCCTGCTGTACTCACTACTTTTCCTTAGACCCTGACAGAGAACAAAAAGGTCAGTTGTACCCTCAGTTGCCTTTGGAGCCTGCTGTGCTCTGTGTTTATCAACCAAACTAATCTATCCAAGTTACTCTGGGCTTCAGAGAAACCACTCATCTGCTGCTCTATGCCCCTCAGTCCCCCGAGGCTCTGCTGATGGCATCTGGCGCATTTCCAGAGAACAGAAGATGGCACAAAGCTGCCATTAAAATCAATTACATGGGTCAATGTTTTTATTAGAATCTCTCTCAAACTAAGTCATCAGGATGACACACTGTTATTTCCCTATGACCTTTTAAAAAAAAATTTTTTTTTAAAGCAAAAGACATTGTTTAAATCAGTCTACGTTCTAGAGACAAAAGAATACCCTGGATTCACATGTTATCCTTATGTTTCCACCATACTTAAAAAAATAGGAAAACATTCAGTTTCTGAAGAGGTAATAATTTCGGCACACAGATGAAGTTATTGGAATGGAGGGGGCGGGAAGTAAGCGTGACCTACTATTATATTGATCAACAAGATGTAAGGAGTAAAATGGAAAAATATACAGCTCATCTAGTCTGCCTACAGACGCAATGAGGATGCTTACCTAGGGTCCAATATCTGAACTATATAATGTTTATGGATGGCCACTTGTGAATTATAAATGGAATGATTTTCTGCAGAGTATGTGTCTGGATTTCTAAATCAAGATAAATAGAATTAGAACAGTTTGCAGTGTGTGTACACAGTGTACCTGAAGCTGAGGTGTAAATAAAGTTTCAACAATTAACTACAGCATAGTCTTTGGGCCTCAGTTCTGCAGCCATTACTCATGTCAGTAGCCTAATTCAAATCAGTGTGATTCCTTGTGTGAATAAGTGCTGCATCAAGACCTCAAAGTAAACCGTTTCCCAGCCCCATGGATTCACTGGGTTCTCAAAAGAATTTTTACCTGATCTACATGAATCACAGGAGGCAAACCTTAAGGATTTAATTCCCATGTAGGGAAGTCCTTATTATTAACGTAATAGTTCAGTAGCCTTAAACAGACCTTTCACATTGTAGTAACCTATAGTTTTAAGAACATAGGAATTGCCATCCTGGATTAGAGCAGTAGTCCACCTCATCAAATATTCTGTCTCTCACAGTGGCCAGTACCAGATGGCTCAGGGGAACAAGCAACAAACCCTGTAGCGAACAGTTATGGAATAGCTTGTGTACAGGAGAAATTTCTTCCTAACTTATGCCCTGAAATATGAGGGTTTATATCCCCTATGCTCTAACATAACTATGATCCTTTACTGAAGCCTGCTAAGATATTGGCCTCAATGATCACACCACTATCAGCGGTAATACTATGGGTACAAGAACTACAGAGAAAAAAAGGAAACAAAAGGGGATGGAAGAAAGTGAAAATATATTTTAAATACATTTAGAAGACAGAAGTGTTAATGTGCCAATAAAATTCACAGAGATGGCAACCATAAAAATAGGAAATATTTTCTTTGTGTGGAGTAAATTAGCAAGCAAAGTTGTTTAGGAAAGTAGAATAAAGCTTTTACTTACTTTCAATATAAAAGTCTGCTGTGTTCTAGTATCCATTACAAGTAAAACCTAAACAAACACATAATTTAAAGAAAAATTATTTTAAGTTTCTCATTAGTATAGAGCTACTTAACAGTAGGCAACTCAAAAATCAACTATTGAACATTTCTATAGACTAATAGCTGCATGTTATTAAAAAACAGAGCACAATAAAATACAAAAAATTCTGATAACATATTAGTAAGACCTTTAGTGATTATTTTTTAAGTTAAAAATATGCTTGAGGACATGAAAGATGTCTCTTGAATACTGCAGAAACTTCATCTGATTACCAATCAGCTGCCTAAAAATTTAAAACTTGACAACCACCCCCCCCCACACCAAAAAAAATGAAAAAAAACCAACCACCAACTGGTGTTTTATCAGTGAGGGTATAATTCAGTAGAACTCAAGTTAGTGTAACTGCATAAAAAGCAGTGTTACCTCAGTTTAGTCCAACACTCCCTTCTCCCAGTAAGACTTGTTTTCACACCACTAGGTTTCTTATACCCAATTTTTGTTCCTTCCCCAGAGGCTCCCTGTTTTCTTGAAGGGGGGGGGCTGTTTTTTAAGGTGAGGCTGATAGACTCATAGGCTGATAGACTCATAGACTTTAAGGTCAGAAGGGACCATTATGATCATACAGTCCGACCTCCTGCACAATGAGGCCACAGAATCTCACCCACCCACTCCTGTAACAAACTCCTAACCTATATCTGAGTTATTGAAGTCTTCAAATTGTGGTTTAAAGACCCCAAGGTGCAGAGAATCCTCCAGCAAGTGACCCATGACCTGTGCTGCAGAGGAAGGAGAAAAAACTCCAGGGCCTCTGCCAATCTGCCATGGAGGAAAATTCCTTCCCGATCCCAAACATGGTGATCAGTTAAACCCTGAGCATGTGGGTAAGACTCACCAGCCAGCACCCAGGAAAGAATTCTCTGTAGTAACTCAGATCCCACCCCATCTAATATCTCATCACAGACCACTGGGCATATTTACCTGCTAATAATCAAAGATCAGTTGCCAAATTAATTGCCAAAATTAGGCTATCCCATCATACCATCCCCTCCATAAACTTATCAAGCTTAGTCTTGAAGCCAGATATGTCTTTTGCCCCACAACTCCCCTTGGAAGGCTGCTCTAGAACTTCACTCCTCTAATGGTTAGAAACCTTCGTCTAATTTCAAGTCTAAACTTCCTAGTGTCCAGTTTATATCCATTTGTTCTTGTGTCCACATTGGTACTAAGCTTAAATAATTCCTCTCCCCCCCGGATATTTATCCCTCTGATATATTTATAAAGAGCAATCACATCTCCCCTCAGCCTTCTTTTGGTTAGGCTAAACAAGCCAAGCTCTTTGAGTCTCCTTTCATAAGACAGGTTTTCCATTCCTCGGATCATCCTAGTAGCCCTTCTCTGTACCTGTTCCAGTTTGAATTCATCCTTCTTAAACATGGGAGACCAGAACTGCACACAATATTCCAGATGAGGTCTTACCAGTGCCTTGTATAACGGTACTAACACCTCCTTATCTTTATTGGAAATACCTCATCTGATGCATCCTAAAACCGCATTAGCTTTTTTAACAGCCATATCACATTGGCAGCTCACAGTCATCCTGTGATCAACCAATATTCCGAGGTCTTTCTCCTCCTCTGTTACTTCCAGGTGATGTGTCCCCAATTTATAACCAAAATTCTTGTTCTTAATCCCTAAATGCATGACCTTGCACTTTTCACTATTACACTTCATCCTATTACTATTACTCCAGTTTACAAGGTCATCCAGATCTTCCAGTATGATATTCCGGTCCTTCTCTGTGTTAGCAATATCTCCCAGCTTTGTGTCGTCTGCAAACTTTATTAGCACATTCCCACTTTTTGTGCCAAGGTCAGTAATAAAAAGATTAAATAAGATTGGTCCCAAAACCGATCCCTGAAGAACTCCACTAGTAACCTCCTTCCAGTCTGACAGTTCACCTTTCAGTACGACCCATTGTAGTCTCCCCTTTAACCAGTTCCTTATCCACATTTCAGTTTTTATATTGACCCCCATCTATTACAATTTAACTAATAATTCCCCATGTGGAACTGTATCAAATGCCTTACTGAAATCGAGGTAAATTAGATCCACTGTGTTTCCTTTGTCTAAAAAAAATCTGTTAACTTCTCAAAGAAGGAGATCTGGTTGGTTTGGCATGATCTACCTTTTGTAAAACCATGTTGTATTTTGTCCCAATTACCATTGACCTCAATGTCTTTAACTACTTTCTCCTTCAAAAATTTTTCCAAGATCTTGCATACTACAGATGTCAAACTAACAGGTCTATTGTTACCCGGATCACATTTTTCCCCTTTCTTATAAACAGGAACCTTGTTAGCAATTCTCCAGGGTACAACCCCTGAGTTTATTGATTCATTAAAAATTCTTGCGAATGGGCTTGCAATTTCATGTGCCAGTTCCTCTAATATTCTTGGATGAAGATTATCTGGGCCCTCTGATTTCGTCCCATTAAGCTGTTTGAGTTTGGTTTCTACCTCGGATGTGGTAATATCTACCTCCATATCCTCATTCCCATTTGTCATCCTACCATTATCCCTAAGCTCCTCATTAAAGACTGAGGCAAAGTATTTGTTTAGATATTGGGCCATGCCTAGATTATCCTAAACCTCCACTCCATCCTCAGTGTTTAGCGGCCCCCCTTCTTCTATCTCTGTTTTCTTCTTATTTATTTGGCTATAGAACCTTTTACTATTGGTTTTAATTTCCTTTGCAAGGTCCAACTCTCCATGGCTTTTGGCCTTTCTAACTTTAACCCTACATGTTGACCTTAATAAGGTAACTTTCCTTGCTGATCTCTCCCATCTTCCACTCCTTGTAGGCTTTCTGCTTTTTCTTAATCACCTCTCTGAGATGCTTGCTCATTTAGCTTGGTCTACAACTCCAGCCTATGAATTTTTTCCCCTTTCTTGGGATTCAGGCTTCTGATAATTTCTGAAACTTTGACTTGAAGTAATTCCAGGGCTCCTCCACCCTTAGATCCACAAGTTCTTCAGTCCAATCCACTTCCCTTAATTCTTTAAAGTTAGACCTTTTGAAATCAAAAACCCTAGTCCCAGATCTATTTGTTTATCCTTCCATCTAGTTTGAACTGAATTAGCTCATGATCACTCGAACCAAGGTTGTCCCCTACAACCATTTCTTCTATGAGGTCCTCACTACTCACCAAAACCAAATCTAAAATGGCATCCCCTCTTCATGGTTCTTCAACTACTTGGTGAAGAAATCCATCAGCTATCACAGCCAGAAAAATCTGAGCCTGATTATTATTACTAGCACTTGTCCCTCAGTCTATATCTGGGAAGTTAAAGTCTCCCATGATCACACAATTCCCATTAGTGTTTTTTTAATTAAAAACATTAAAGAGGTCTCTATCCATATCCAAATCAGATCCCGATGGTCTGTAGCACACCCCAAGCAATATCTCAGGGGAGGCTCTAGTAGCTTTCTTTCCCAATGTGATTTTTTCCCAGACTGTCTTATCCATTCCATGACTTCTTATTTCTTTACAGTTAACCTCATCATTGATATACAATGCTACTCCAGCACCTTTGCCTTTATTTCTGTCTTTCCTAAACAGAACATAGCCTTCAATACCTGTACTCCAGTCATGACTACTATTCCACCATGTTTCTGTTATCCCTATAATATCCGGTGCAGGTTTCACTTCCTGCATCAGTAGCTCTAGTTCCTCCATTTTGTTACGCAGGCTTCTCGCATTAGTGTACAAACATCTTAATTTTTGCCATTTGGCTTCACTAACATTCTTTACCTGGTTAGGCACAGACATTCTACCACCAGTATCACCTATTAGACTGGTATCTACACTACTCTTCCTCCTTATTTCCATTCTCCGACCCATGGCTGTATCCTTTCTTACTTTGTTTTCTTCCCTCTCAATGTTAAATTCCGGCGTGGAGATTACCTGGACATCTCCCCCAAATTCCTAGTTTAAAGCTCTCTTAATCAGTTGTGCCAGCCTCCATCCTAGAAGTCTATTTCCCTCCTTACTCAGGTGAAGTCCCTCCTGAGAGAACAGTCCTCTGTCCAGGAATGCTTCCCAGTGGCCATTCATCCCAAAGCCATCTTTATAGCACCACTGCCTGAGCCACCTGCTGATCACCATAATCTTGTCACACCTTTGTTGCCCTTCTCTAGGAACAGGCAGAATCCCACTGAAGATCACCTGAGCCTCAATTTCATTAAGTGTCTTCCCCAGTCTGGCATAGTCTCCCTTGATATGTTCCAGCGAGAATCTAGCCGTATCATTCGTTCTCACATGAAGGACAATCTGCAGATTCTTTCCTGCTCCTGTTAGGATCCTTTTAAGCCTCAGGTCCACATTTCGTATGTCAAGGTTTTTTCCCCACTCTGAACTTTAGGGTATAGATGTGGGGGACCTGCATGGACCCTTCTAAGCTTAATTACCTGCTTAGATCTGGCACGCTGCCACCAGCCAGAAATTCAGTGTCTGGCACACTCCCTGTCTCCCCCTCCCACTTCCCCTGGGCTGCCTTGAGAGGCTTCACCAATTCCCTAGTGAACACAGATTTAAACTCCTTGGATTTTAATACAAAGAGGAATTAACCATTCCCCCTCCTTTCCCCCCACCAATCCCTGGTGAGTTCAGACCCAATCCCCTTGGATCTTAAAACAAGGAAAAATCAATCAGGTTCTTAAAAAGAAAGCTTTTAATTAAAGAAAGAAAGGTAAAAATCATCTCTGTAAAATTAGGATGGAGAATGCTTTATAGGGTACTCAGATTCATATAGCCCAGAGGAAACCCCCTCAAGCCTTAGATTCAAAGTTACAGCAAACAGAGGTAAAAATCCTTCCAGCAAGAAGAAACATTTACAAGTTGAGAAAACAAACATAAGACTAATCCACCTTGCCTGGCTATTACTTACAATTTTGAAACATGAAAGACTGATTCAGAAAGATTTGGAGAGCCTGGATGTATGTCTGGTCCCTCTTAGTCCCAAGAGTGAACAACCCCCAAAACAAAAAGCACGAACAAAGACTTCCCTCCACCAAGATTTGAAACTATCTTGTCCCCCCATTGGTCCTCTGGTCAGGCGTCAGCCAGGTTTACTGAGCTTCTTAACTCTTTACAGGTAAAAAGGACATTAACCCTTAACTATCTGTTTATGACACCGTATCTTAGCACCCGACAGATAGCACATCCTTCTGTTCTCCGGATCAGACCTAGTTACAGGCCTGTCTATTCTTCTCAGTAAGGAGTTTCCAATCACGTAGACCTGCCTTTTCCTGGTGACAGTGTGATTCTCCGGTCTATCCCCTGTTCCATCTGGCTGCAAGTCCTCTCGATTTCTATTGTTTCCTGCAATCCTCCGCAACCCATTCTGTATCTTCCTGGGGTTCATATTTGGTGTTGTCTCCATTGACTCTTCCCCTCTTCCCATAGGACTAGCTGCTCTTCTCTTCTTCCTTGCCCTCTCACCTTCAGCGACCACCTGCTGTGCCCCTTCTTCATTTTCCAACTCTGCAAACCTGTTCCTTAGCTCTATTTCTCCTTCACTGGCCCGTCTTTTCCTCTGCCTGGTTCTCTTAGTCAAGTGCGTCCACTGTCCACTTTCCTCACCCAGCAGTCTCCCCTCAGAATTCTTTGGTCCTGCTTCCATCTGCAAGACTGAGCTTATCCCTTCAGCCTCCTCATGTCTTTGCTCCATCATCTGCTCGAAACCCCTTCTAAACTCGACCAGAGTTTCCACCCGCATCTCCAGTCCTCGGATCTTTTCTTCCAACAGCTCTATCAAGCAGCACTTCATGCAGACGAAACCCTTTTCAGGTACCCCCTCCAGGATCATGTACATGCCGCAGCTTCCACATCCAGTCATCCTCATTGTGTCTTTCACTGCTGCCTCTGTATTGGTCATAGTCTTCCCACCTAAAACCTGTTAGTCCAGGAAACACAAGCCAAAGCAAACCACCACCACCTACAGCAAAACAAACCCACAACGGGCACCAGAACACCGGCAAAACACCACCCACTCTCTTCACTAGCCTGTCAATTCCTCTGCCTAGGTCTCTTAGGCCTGGTCTACACTACGCGTTTAAACCGATTTTAGCAGTGTTAAATTGATTTAACGCTGTACCCATCCACACGAGGCCCTTATATCAATATAAAGGGCTCTTTAAATCTGTTTCTGTACTCCTCTCCAACGAGAGGAGTAGCGCTAAAATCGGTATTACCATATCAGATTAGGGTTAGTGTGGCCGCAAATCGACAGTATTGGCCTCCGGGCGGTATCCCACAGTGCACCTCTGTGACCGCTCTGGACAGCAATCTGAACTCGGATGCACTGGCCAGGTATACAGGAAAAGCCCCGCGAACTTTTGAACTTCATTTCCTGTTTGGCCAGCATGGAGCTCTGATCAGCATAGGTGACCACGCAGAGCTCATCAGCACAGGTAACAATGCAGTCTCCTGAGAATCAAAAAAGAGCTCCAGCATGGACCGCACGGGAGGTACTGGATCTGACTGCTATATGGGGAGAGGATTCTGTGCTAACAGAATCAGTTCCAAAAGACGAAATGAAAAAATATTTGAAAAAATTTCCAAGGCTATGATGGAGAAAGGCCACACCAGGGACTCAGTGCAGTGTGAAAGTTAAGGAGCTCAGACAAGCCTACCAGAAAACCAAAGAAGCAGACGGAAGGTCCAGGGCAGGGCCGAAAACATGCCACTTCTACGCTGAGCTTCATGCAATTCTAGGGGGGTGCGCCACCAGTACCCCACCCCTGTCCATGGATTCGGAGGCGGGGGTTGTAATCTCAGCCATGGCTGAGGATTCTGTGGACGGGGAAGATGATGAGGAGGAAGAGGAGGACGAGCTTTCAGAGAGCACACAGCACTCCGTTAGCCCCAACAGCCAGGAGCTTTTTCTCACCCAGAAAGAATTACCCTCCCAGCCCTCCCAAGCCACTAGCCCAGACAGTGAAGCCATGGAAGCAACCTCTGGTGAGTGCACCTTTGTAAATATAAAACATGGTTTAAAAGCAAGTGTTTTTTAATGGTTGATTTGCCCTGAGGACTTGGGATGCATTCGCGGCCAGTACAGTTATTGGAAAAGTTTGTTAACATGTCTGGGGATGGAGCAGAAATCCTCCAGGGACATCTCCATGAAGCTCTCCTGGAGGTACTCCAAAAGCCTTTGCAGAAGGTTTCTGGGTAAGGCAGCCTTATTGCGTCCTCCATGGTAGGACACTTGACCACGCCATGCATGTAGCAAGTAATAGGGTATCATTGCATGACAAAGCCTAGCTGCGTCTGGTCCCGGTGATTGCTGGCATTCAAGCAACATCCGTTCTTTATCTCACTGTGTTATCTTCAGAAGAGTGATATCGTTCATGGTAACCTGGTTGAAATTCAGGAATTTAATTAAGGGGACAGAGGTGGCCATTCCTACTGGGCTGTTTGCCTGTGGCTGAAAAGAAATCCTTCCTTGCACGCAGCCAAGCGGGGGGAGGGGAGGACGGGAATAGCACTGAGCTTTTTCGCGTTTGGCTATCAGGTATCTTCCCTGTGACCAGCCACGCGGTGGGGGAGGGGAGGAAGGGGGATGATTAGCAGTGATCTTTCATGATACCAGCCATGCGGTGGGGGGAGGGGTAAAGCGATCATCCCACAGAATTGGAGGCGGGGGGTGGCTTCTGCTGCTGCATGTTAACAGGAAAGAAGCATCACTGAACGGGATTTGCTTGGTATTTGGGAAAGGAGGGAACTGTGTATATGAAGGCTGCAGAAGTCGAAAGACAATGGCTTACCATGGCCGCATGCAAGCTGAATTCTGACGCCTGGGTCTGAGTCTGTGAGATCTGTAACACCAGAGCCGCAGGTACTCAATATTAAGATGCAAAATGCGACCTTGTAGTGAAATCACATGTGCTATGTAAGGTGAATAGTGTTGTTCACTGTGAAAGAGTATAACCACTGTTCTGTAAAATGTATCTTTTTAAATACTTCTCTCCCTTTTTTCCCTCCCTCATGCAGCTGCAAATTTTTCAAGCCTCTCTACTCCATCCCGAAGGCTCTCTCAGATAAGGCGGAGGAAAAACAAAACGCGAGACGAAATGTTCTCGGAAATCATGGAAGTGACCCGCAATGAAACAGCTCATCTGAATGAGTGGAAGGACGTGGTATCAAATTACAGGAAAGATGCCAATGAACGTGAGGCTAGGAGGGACCAACGTGAGGATAGGAGAAACGCTCGAGATGAGAGGTGGCGGCAGGAAGATCAGAGGTGTAGGCAGGAAGACCAGCGGTGGTGGGATGCAACGCTGGGGCTGCTGCGTGATCAAACTGATATCCTCCAACGTCTGGTGGAGCTTAAGGAAGAGCAGCGGGGTCACAGAGTGCCACTGCAGCCCCTGTGTAACCACCCTCACCACTCACCATGTTCCATGTCTTCCTCACCCAGACATGTAAGAACGCACGAGGGAAGGCTTCGTGCACCCGCCCACTCCACCCCTGTGGATAGCCCAACCAAAAGGCTGTCTTTATATTGAAATGTTTTTAGTGGCCTTTTCCTTCCCTCCTATACTCCTCCCAAACCACACCCGGGATACCTTGTCAGTTCTCTCCCTCTTTTTATAAATGACTTTTTAATAAAGAAGACATGATTTTTAAACGATAGTGACTTTATTTCCTTAAGCAAGCTGTAATCGAAGGGGGAGGGTGGGTTGCTTACAGGGAAGGAGTCAATCAAGGCGGGAGGGTTCATGAAGGGGAAACAACAGTTACACCGTACCCTGGACCGTGATGAAACTCGTTTTCAAAGCTTCTCTGATGCGCACCGCTTCCTGGTGTGCTCTTTTAATTGCCCTGGTGTCTGGCTGCGCGTAATCAGCGGCCAGGTGATTTGCCTCAGCCTCCCACCCCGCCATAAAGGTCTCCCCCTTACTCTCACAGAGATTGTGGAGCACATAGCAAGCAGCAATAACAAAGGGGACATTGGTTTGGCTGAGGTCTGAGCGAGTCAGTAATGTGCGCCAGCGCGCCTTTAAACATCCAAATGCACATTCTACCACCATTCTGCACTTGCTCAGCCTGTAGTTGAACAGCTCCTGACTACTGTCCAGCCTGCCTGTGTATGGTTTCATGAGCCATTGCATTAACGGATAGGCTGGGTCACTCAGGATAACTATAGGCATTTCAACATCCCCAACTGTTATTTTCTGGTCTGGGAAGTAATTCCCTTGCTGCAGCTGTTTAAACAGAGTAGTGTTCCTGAAGATGCGAGCGTCATGAACCCTTCCCGGCCATCCCACATGGATGATGGTGAAACGTCCCTTGTGATCCACCAGTGCTTGCAGCTCCATTGAAAAGTACCCCTTGTGGTTTATGTACTGGGTGCCCTGCTGCTCTGGTGCCAAGATAGGGATATGGGTTCCATCTATCGCCCCGCCCCCAGTTAGGGAATCCCATTGCAGCAAAGCCATCCACTATGACCTGCATGTTTCCCAGAGTCACAACCTTTTGTAGCAGCACCTTAATGATTGCTTTGGCTACTTGCATCACAGCAGCCCCCACAGTAGATCTTGCCACTCCAAATTTATTCCCGACTGTCCGGTAGCTGTCTGGCGTTGCAAGCTTCCAGAGGGCTATTGCCACTCACTTCTCCACCGTGAGGGCTGCTCTCATCTTGGTATTCTGGCATTTCAGGGCAGGTGAAAGCAAGTCAAAGTTCCATGAAAGTGCCCTTACGCATGCGAAAGTTTCGCAGCCACTGGGAATCGTTCCACACCTGCAAAACAATACGGTCCCACCAGTCTGTGCTTGTTTCTCGGGCCCAAAATTGGCATTCAATGGCTAGAATCTGCCCCATTACCAGCAGGATCTCTAAAGCGCAGGGGCCCGCGGTTTGAGAGAATTCTGTGTCCATGTCCTCATCATTCTCGTGGCCGCACTGCTGTAGCCGCCTCTTCCTCCTCGCCTGGCTTTGCAGGTCCCGGTTCAGCATAGACTGCATGAGAATGCGAGAGGCGTTTACAACAGCCACGATTGCGGTATTGATCTGAGTAGGGTCCATGCTTGCCGTGCTATGGCGTCTGCACAGTTCACCCAGGAAAAAAGGCGTGAAACGGTTGTCTGCTGCTTTCACAGAGGGAGGGGTGAGGCTGTACCAGAACCTCCCGCGACAATGTTTTTTGCCCCATCAGGCACTGGGATCTCAACCCAGAATTCCAAGGGGCGGGGGAGACTGCGGGAACTATGGGATAGCTACCCACAGTGCAACGCTCCAGAAATCGACGCTAGCCTCAGACTATGGACGCACACCGCCGAATTAATGTGCCTAGTGTGGCCGCGTGCTCTCAACTTTATACAGTCTGTTTTACAAAACCGATTTATGTAAAATCGGAATAATCCCATAGTGTAGACGTACTCTTAGTCTCTCCTGCAAACTCCCACTGAAACTCCCCTGTTTACAGCTCTGTTTGCTGACTCCAGTGCCGCTGCAGCTGTCTATGCCGCTGTCTGACTGGCTGGCTACCTTTATAGGACCCCCAAGCAGAGAAGCCCCGCCCCCTAATCAGGGCTCAGATTCTCTCCCAGCACACTGCCCCGACCAACCTCCACACATATAACTACAAAATACAATACACAAAATACAAAAAACTTCTCCTCCAACAGAACTCCCACTGAAATTCCCCTGTTTATAGCTCTGTTTGCTGGCTCCTGTGCCCCTCCCAGGAAGTCAAACTGAAGACTGTGTGTCGGAAGAAAAAACAAATTGTGCATTATCACAATAACATGGCTTGCTCTAGCTCTTACTGGTTGTGGCAACATCTACGAAGTTTTAATGCCTTAAATCAGTTCTACTATCACTGCTGTTGAATTCCTCCACAACTTTATAATTTTGGTGCATTTATAACTGGCAACACAAATTGCTGCAGGGAAATCCAGCTGTCAGGACTGCAATATTACAGTAAGATGGAAAGAGAATATTTATTTAGGAAAAAAGAATGGATTCATTGCAGAAAGAGGAAAAGACACAGCTGTAAAAGACAGTCTTCATTACAGTGTACTGGCTTTGCTGCAGACATATCATAGACAACTTCATTTATAACTTAGTGACACCACCATGGTGCTAAAGAACATTTTGTAACTTTTGCAGCAGAAGGAATCTAATTAGTTAATTTAGTATTGACACTTGTTTGAAAGACAGTCCTCAGAAATTCCAATTTTAGGGAACTGTAGTTCTCCAAATCTCTTTGCAACCCCCCCACCCCACCACACTCTTGAGCATGTTACCCTTCAATTCCAAGGAGTACAGATGCTCAGGTATATCTGAAGAGTTCCAGTTCAGCACAATAACCTAAAATGGTACATGTACAATACCAATACTCCAAGATCAAACATGTAGAGAGTGTCCAGTCTGAGTCAAATATTCCCTCTTTAAATTTCTCCACACAGTTATGCTTCTAATGTAAATACAATTACATTTTTTAAAAGAAAATAACTACATTAAAACATTATTTAGGCAGCAAAGTGAAGCATAAAAAAAAAGACAGGAAATGCCAGATTTACAGTTATCCACGCAACCTGCGGCACGGACTACTACAACTTGAGCTATAGGACTAAACTACATCAGCTGGCAGCAGCAGAACACATTCCAGAGGGGTGATGGACCAGTGGCACCATGTTCTGGGGCCAGTGGGTGGCAGGAGCAGGCCAGCCCAGCTTGTTCTCCCCTCCTCCCCCAACCTTCTGGGAAGAGGAGCACTCCTGCCCCAGCTGGCACCATCAAAAGAGGGATGGTCTGCTGGGATTGTGTGCTGATTTGGGGGCTCTCAGAAATCCACTAGCTCTCCCTCCCCTCTGAGAATTGGAGGAAGATCTTGTCCCATGTGGTACCCACAAGGTGGGGGTGGAATGGAATGCTGGAACCATATGCTGAGTCCAAGGATAATGGTGCCCAGACAGCAGCTCACAGATATTCCCAGTAAAGTAACAGCAGAGTGGGTCTAGCTCTTTAGAATGTTCATACTTAATTATTTGAGCAGACTCTCAATATATTCCAGAGGAATACAAGCAAAAGAAGGGAAATTGTGATTTTTAAATCAATTATAACTATGTTAAACCTGAATGGAATTTCATGGGATGAAGACAAGGTACTTCCCCAGCCAAGAATTTTCTCCCTGCCTAATTTCAAAGGCTTGCTGCAAACAGTGGATGTGTTAAACCTTCTTAAGGAAAGGTTGCAATAATCTTTTCTAACGGAAACCCAAGTATAAAGGTCCCTACCAGCGCCTCCTATAATACTCAATCATTGCACAGTGCACAAAAATACTTGATTGTTTTAAGATGAAGCTTTTAAATCAAGAGTTTATGCAATCTAACTACGATAAAATATTTTATAACAGCCTCTAAAAATTCTATTTGCCCACTCAGTGGATTAAGTTTTTTAATGGATGTGTTGAATGTCATTTTCATCATAATGGGAAGGCTGGTGAGTAGATAATGTGCCTAGGCAGGTGAATTTTCATGATGATTTTGTAAGCCTGTTCTATTGGGCTCTCAGAAATAAAAGACGACAGTGGAATAAATCATAGGAGTCACATTGGTTTTGCCACTAGGCTTAAAATAAAATTTACAAGATATGCCAAATTAAGACAGATAAAAATTGTTAGGAAGTGATGTTTTGTTTACAGTCACTTTGTCTTCTTTTACCAAGTTTATTTGTAGGTAGGTACTGTTCACATTGAGGCAATAAATACAAGAACATATGTGATTTTTTTTTTAAATGTGCCCTTTGACTGTCAATTTCTCCCAAACAGGTGTTGGCTAAATGATTATAAATTGGCCTCTGGATACACCTCTTCAACTGAGCCGTACAGGACTGGTGATAATATAATTAGACTTAAAAACATCAGGCTGGTGAATGCTTTCCATCTGTTTGGCAATAATGTTTAGTTAACAATAGTCTTTAAAAAAAGCACCTTCAACTTCAGCTCTTAAAGTTATTTATAGGGCCATTCTTAACACACCAGCACTCTTGCTAACAAGAGCTTTAGCCACTTGGAAATTATTAGCCATACGGCTGTATACAAAAAGGAATGTCTGCATTTAACATCTGTATCTCATGCATCAACCTCATTTAAAGTCACTTCTTAATGAATAGTTCTATGGCTCTGTATTAATATTATAGTTGCATGCACAAAGATCATAAGGAGCCAAACATTTTTTTTTAATACCAACAGTAGGCCAATCAGTAATGAAGCTGTCAGCATAAAGGACAATAGCTTCTTTAACCCTCAGACAGGATTTGTTCATTTGTAGAATACAACACACCAATTTAAAAACTGCTCATGGGTTTGCTCACCTTTATAAAGACAAAAATCTAATTTGGTACTAATTTGATACAATTGTCTTTCCAATAAAAGGCTCCTAAAGCCATATTTTATTTCATGATAAAACAAGTTCTATAACTAAAACTGTCATGAAATAATTACCTTTGATGGCATACCTTATTGCACAAATACAATTAATGTATTCCTCTTTCAAGTTTCACACTTGCTTATCAGAACTGCATTAACATATGGTGTACCAGAGCAGACTACCGACTCTTCGCCCTATAGCAGTAACATATAGAATGACTGCCACTAACTGGAATAAAGCAGACAACCTGTCCCTTAAGGGCTAGCTTCAGCTGTTATATTATAACATCACAAAGACTAGCAGCTACTCTTTTTCAACCGTAACAGGTTTTAACAGATAATATTTCCGTGTCGCTGAGGTTCACTAGCTGGACTGATTAACCAGTCTCTCCAACCAGCCACCATTCCTTTGCTTTTTCTCTCCAATCAAGCATTATAACTCCTGTTTGGTTTTGTTTTCTCTGTTTAACTCAAAGCTGAAATCAGTTTCCACAGATTTGAAAATAATCCACTGCTCTATTTTGTTTGCTAGAGAATTACTATTTATTCATTATCTCTATAATTTGGCATAACTGATTATTTTGTCATGATGGAAGTTTAGAGAAACTGCTAGTGTCATCCATTTATCCTAGGTTCACTGGGTAGATCTAGGATATATTTAAATTACTTTGAAATAACTGCAGAGTAGGGCCCTAACATTGTACAGAAGCAGGTATGCTCATGCAACTTATCAAACGTAGTCTATAATTGGCCTTATCTGCACAAGTTACAAAAAGGGGTAATTACCACACTATTATTGGTATTACCATAACATGCAAATAGCATGCAAATACAAAAGAGGATGAGCCAGAGAAAGAAAGAGGCACAACCACTTCATTTAGACCCTAGTACATCTACTCTACAAAGCATAGTACTTACACAGCAGAAAAAAAAAACAAACAATCTCCTCTGGGCTACCTTGCAGGACTACTGCTGTAACCTACTTTTGCAAAGATGAGACATAAATCCAGTGGGTTAAGCCCTGACTTGCTCTCAACATCAGAGCCTTCGCTCCTCAAACTTTGGGGCCAAACATTGTTTACTGGTATTGTCACAGTAGGAGTTATTTATACTGGCATTCCTCCACATTTCTGCAGAGGAGAGTGCAGGTGTATGTTCCTTAAGGATTTTTGGTAGGATTTCCTTTCAAAACACACAGCAACTGGGGTCAGTGAGCTCCCCCATAAACAGGCTTGACTTGAGAACATGAAGTTCCATGGCATGTTCCTTGTCCCAATACTCTATCCAAAGCGATGGCATCAGGAGCATCAGCAACAGCAGATTGTGGACACACGCTTCTCTTATGTTATGTTAGGAAGCCAATCTGTTTCTGGCTTTCAGATGCTTATGGAAGCTGTTGGGTAAGGATGACTGTAGCATGAATTGTGAGGTCTAATACCTTATAATAAATAACTGTCACCTACAGTATTATGCATCCATCTTCATAAGGGAGGCAACGTAAGTGCTACGCCAGACATTCGCCATTCATGGCAAGTGAGACTGTGATACAAAAGGAGACAATGCAAACCCTATTTGTCATAATAATGTGATATTGTTTTAGGCTTTAAAATCCTCCAATATAGCATGTTACCACCAACAAAAAAAAACATAGGTAGGCAGTGCTACAAGAGCCAATTTGAAACTACACAGGAAATTGACAGGCAAAGAATATTGCAACATTAGCATGCTCAAGTGTGCTTTTGTACAGTATCTTAGCTCTCCCAGGCAGTGTCCGAATATGCATATAAACAAAGAATTATTGCCACCTAGCTACTACAACAAAGGGGAATCAGAAATACCTAAGGTAATAACATACCAGTTCTTTGTAGGTTTGCAAGCAAGGATTTCCCATTTCATTTTTAAAACTGAAAGTTAATTCTGATGTTACCTGAAACTACTTTTAAAAATAATTGCACTTCAGAGACCTTCAGAAAATTGATTTATAATCGTATCCAACAACTCAGTTTACAAACAATCAAAAACAAAACTATTTAAATACATTACATACAATTGGAGAAAAAATAAAATCTGACTTGTAAATAACCATAGTTTAGCTTTAAGAAAACAGTTAAATTTAGGATTCTTTACGTGCATAGAAATTAGCAAGTGTTTCAGTATGCTAATTTTTTTAATTAAAAGATATTTCTGCAGTAAAAGCTCTTTCATCTGCACTACTGATTCTTCATCAAACGCTAAGTTTCCAACTTAACACCAGTATAGCCGGTGGCAGCCTGAAGGTTTACCATCTGCTGCCACCCAAAGTCACGGTGGCCACCTTCAGAACATATGCATCAAAGCCTTGAGATAAGAGACTGAAGGAATATTGCAGAAGTCAGCATAAGGGGAATCACAAACCCAGAGGCAGGCAATAGGCAAGTCACCAGAAAAAGAGAACATGGTGAGCCATTAGTCACCCTACAAAATACCCAACAAAGGTCACAGGGGACACTACTGGATCAACTAAGAGCTGCTATAAATGCACTGCTCTCTCTCAGGTGGTTTTAACAGAAATGCAGTTGCCTTACCAACTGCAATTAGGTTCTGCCTTGTTTTAATCTACTGCTGTTGCTGCTTCAATCCTACATATTTTCAGAACAGAACACAACATAGTTACACTAGCTTGAGTTTGTTCTATTTACTTGACCAACATTTATTAAAATAAATAAAAAAATGGCTTCCTAAAAAAAGTGGGTTAAAGCGTGTTGATGTGGGCTACAAATACCTCCTGTATAATCAAATGAAATGCATTACAAATTTTAACTACATATCCTGGTAGTTTAAGGTTTTCGGAGATAAGGCTACCACCAAAGGTATACTTTGAAAAGCTGGCTTTATGCTCCCTTACTGAATTGCAGTTCTACTTTGAAAATAAATGCGGAATAACATTATCACTGGATTCTATGCTTATTGTATAACTTCAGATCAAATATGCTCCATTTATGAGATCATTTTTTGAACCACAAATCCTCCAAACTCAAGCTGGGATTTGATGACCAAGCTGGATTTTCCTTCTTCTTTGCTTATCACTTCCAGGACTAAAAAGTCAAGTAATAACCTCAGTAACACCTGTGAAATTCCACTGCCATCCAGGAGACTGTACAGGTGTAACTGACCAGAATTTGCTACATAATTTTGTTGATGCTACAGAAGTAGGAATGAAATTCACCTTATTGTCCCCTCAGCCATGTTGGCAGTGCAAGGCTAATAGGAGTAAATGGTCTGTTTAATAGAAATTTATTTTGCCACTAAATATAGTCACTTCAGAGCAGCTCTACCCAACCCCTCACCTTTATTTATATTGTTTTATACTTGCACATACATGCACGCACTCAAAGATTATAAAGTCAAGAAGGCAACTTTAGTAAAGCACTGGGCTGATACTCGTGAAAAAAAACAAACAAAAAAAAAACAGATAAGTGCCCATCGCTATCTGTGCAGTCAGTGTGATGCCTTCAGTTATCCCTCTTTTTTAGTGATTATCCATAATTAATTTATGCTTTGTGGATTCTCTTGATGAGCAATATTACAGTTAACAAAAGAAAAGCTCTATTGGTTTAATAACTGAAAGTGCCAGAGAGCAGCAAATATCAAAACTCACTTATGTTTTTAGACTTTTAGTTGTGCTGTAAAAGGTGAAACCTTACTCCCTTGAAAGAGACTGGAAATTAGTCAAAAATTATGCGTGGCAATATATCAAGCTGGAGGAGGTATCCAGTGTCTTATAATACGGGGTATCATCCATGATGAGACAGTTATTAAATATAAAGCATCAACTGTGCTAAGCAACTTGTTAGCATTTAGTAAGACAAGGTCCTTTTCCCAAAGAACAAACTACTTCTACATGGAAGCTGGCAGATGGCCTATAATGAATCAGTGAAATTAAGCATGCATTGTTAGTTTCTTGATAGGGGGTGGGGGGAAATGGAAAGAAGGGGTTAAATTTATGTTGTTCTTCTGTGTTAGGAGAAACTGTTCTTTAGATTGTTCTTATTTAGCATCTTTATTAATTACATGAAATCAAGTAAATAGTACAACAAATATTTGCAGCAAGTACTGAAATACAGAGGGACTTACAGAACAAGAGAGTTCAGAAAACAAGCTAGAAAAAAAGATTCTGATGGAAACATGCAGTCCAATACATAAGGGTAGAAATAATCTTAAACAAATACTCAATTGGAGGGGACGCCTGGGAACCAGTAGCAAGACCTACTTGACGGTTAACAGAGCAAAAACAACATTAGTTTGCTGTGTGATGGGATTATAAAGGCAAGCCTAGGTGATTCAACACTGCCGTCCCAAGCAAAAAAGAAGAGCGCGGCCCTGCCGTACACCCCCTCCCCCGAGCGCCACACTGCCCAAAGCCCTGCCTCCCTCAGAGTGCAATGCCGCACCCCGCCCCCCCTCACAGCGCCACGCTGCCCCAAGGCCCCACCCTCTCTTCGAGCGCTGCGCCAGCCTCCACTCCCTCAGTGCTGCGCCAAGCCCCCGCCCCCCTGAGCACCGCACTGCCTGAGGCCCCGCCCTCCCGAGTGCCCCGCCACCAAAAGAAAAAAAACCCTCCAACACTGCCCCAACAAACAAAAAAAAAACCAAAAAACAGCGCCGCCCTGCCCCAACGTGCCGCCCCAAGCACGTGCTTGGTCGGCTGATGCCTGGAGCCGGCCCTGACCCCAAGACAATATGTCAGAGCAGGGAGGTAACAATCTCTGTCTGTACAATTGTTGTGTAACTGCAAGTGCAGTCAATTCTGGGCACCATATTACCAGAAAGTTATTGACTAATCTGAGGGAGTTGAGAGAAGAGCAACATAAGTGATAAGGGAGCTATAGGGACTGAAGTATGATTAAAGATTTCAAAAAAGTGTGTGTGTGTGTGTGTGTGCGCGCGCACGCATGCACGCACGCAGGTATGTATGTATAATTTGGCTAAGCGAAAACATTAAATGTGTTAAGTGCGTAAACTCCAAGGAGTGAGATTATTTTCTTTAGTTTAATAAAACTGGATAGAGCTAGGAATAATAGAATGAAACTATGGAAAACAAAGGCTGAATATCAGGAGAAGAGATTCTTCTTAACTGTGAGATATGTTAGGTAAAACAGTTTCCTTAGGAAAGAGGAGGAAGCCTCAAATCTTGGGACATAAAACTAGACTAGATATTAAAATGTACATTAGGGAACAATTCTGTAATGACAGGGAAATGGATTGAGTGATCCAAATACTTTTCCATCTTTAACTTCTGTGAGTACTATAATAGATTTGAAATTGCTATAAAACAAGGTAGTTAAGACACTCTGATTACAAAAAACTACTCTTCAAACAAGTTTTCTTATTTACATTACTAATAGCTAGATAAATTAAATTGTAAATATTTAATCTGTTTTTTAAAGACTATGACATTTATTTATTTGTTTCCACTGTGTTATGTTTGGGCAATGAAAATAAGACTAGTTGATTTAATTTTTGTTTACAGTTAGTTTCAGACTTGTTTCTCTTTCTGGTTCTTGTCATTATCATAATGCCACAATAGAGAGAATATGTGACTTGAAATAGTTATGCGATTGTTGTAGCTACATTTTCTCCAAGTCTTTTATGCTCACAGTTACTATACAAACCCATAACTAACGTTAGGGGAGAGGAAAATTATCAAAATTTAGCAGAATGTTTATCTGACTGCAATGTGCCAAAATATGAGCTGATATCAACATATATTGTGCAACTGCAGTACTGTTTCAACTCTATTCAAAGTAAAACTGAGGATTAAAATACACCTCTACCTCAATATAACCCTGTCCTCGGGAGCCAAAAAAATCTTACCGCATTATAGGTGAAACCGCGTTGTATTGAACTTGCTTTGATCCACCGGAGTGCGCAGCCCCCCCCGGAGCACTGCTTTACCACATTACATCCGAATTCGTTATATCGGGTTGCGTTATATCGAGGTAGTGGCGTATTTAAGCTTCTAAGGGGAATTAGTAAACATGGACTAAGACATAGCTACTGCCATATTAAACATTCATGTACAACAGAGGAACTGTCATAACACAAGCCCATTTTTCCTACCCTTTAATTAAACTCAATTAAACTAACCATAACCTGTTGAATTCAACTAACTATGGTTCTGCAGCATATTAAAAAAAAATGCATTATGCAAGCAAGTACCACATGGGTTCTTTACATTGTGTTGTTTTGGGTTTTTTTGGTTTTTTTGCATTTCTGCTTTTGAGGCTGACATAAGTAATAATCATATCATACTTTTTAAATAATTAATAATACTGATTTGTGTGTCATGGTGACTTGTCCCTGGAAATAGAGCATAATAATTTAGTATTGGGGATCTGATTTCTCACATACAGCATAACACTAAAAAGAAAACCAAATATTTGTAATGAAGCAAAGTTATATAGTGCAATGAGATTTTTGTCAGCTCTTCAGAAAAATTACAGGAAGAGATTTACATTCATGTAAGAAGACTGTTCAAAGATTTCTCAATTAATTTTAGCAGGACACTGATGATAGTGTTTTAATTCTTAGTGTTTCAGATTATGTTACATTTATTTTAACGAAGAATCTATTGAACAATAAACCTAATTCACACAAGTCTTGGCAGATTGAGCCTGTTACTGAGATCAGTATCAGAGAAAATCCAGATAGAAGTCCACTGAAGTCTATTATGTTTCTCCAGATTTACACCAATACCAACTGCATCAAATTTAGCTGTTTGGGGAAAGAAGTTACAAGACATGGCCTAGAGCATCATAGTCCTTGCTTAATGAACTCTGCTTTTAAGGGCTACAAGATGAATCTTTAAACAGAATGAATCTAAATAACACAAGGTTGCCCACTAAAGAATAAGACATTGGGCTTGAAACAGCATTGTTAAAGCATCTGCAGTACCATGGAAAATCAGTTTCTTCAGGGGCTGATTATAGCTTCAAAGCAAAGAGTAGCTTGCTGGGGCAGAAACTCAGCATAGATTCTGCAACACAAATATTTTGAACTAAATAAGGTATGAAAGAAAAGTTTTCTACTTCAAAAAGGAGTCTGCAGGTTTAAGATGCTTTACTGCGCTCATGTAACTGATTACATTTGGTCAGGGGGTATCTATAGGTAGACACACACAAGCCCACTCTTTGGCATGATACATTAATGCTCACAGGAGTTACATTCACATATCCACAATAGATTAGAGCCCTAAACATTCAAAGGACAAGAGCCTCATTTTTCAGTAGATTAAAATACCATTAGCAAAAAAAAAAAAAAACTATTCACGGGAGGGCCCTTCCTGTTGCAAAAATATAAAAGTCTGTGCCGAGTATAGTAGCACACTGTTTACTTTTGAAGCAAACAGTCCAAATGAAAAAAAGATAAGAAAGCCATGGCCAAAATTTTCCAGAATTGACTAGTAGTTTTGGGTGCCCAGCATGAGACAGCTTGAAGGAGCCAGAGTTTCAGAAAATGATGAGCACCCTATTTTCTGGAAATCAGGCTCTTTCCAGACATCTCAAGTTGAGGGCACACACAAAAAAGTCACCCCAGTTCCTTTTTTAAATCTTGGCAGCATATCCAACCAAGGACTCTCTCAGTCTGAGAAAAGTTCCAAAGAAGCTGTTTTTTCCTGAGTCATCACTGGTATTGCACAGTTGCAACTCCACAACATCTAGCAAAAGTAGGAGCACTACGATACAGACTGGCCAACAGCATTTTTATCGTATTAACTTTCCTCAAAACAAATCTAGATGCTAAACACCACAATGGCACAAATTCCATTAGTCCATCTCCATTGGCGCTCTCACTGTTATTAGGACCAAGGAAGTTATATCATGACTAGAACAAAGATTAGGAGATTGTCAGAAAAAGCTCTGTGTGATGCAGACCTGGTTACCCCCGGTTGTGTCCCAAGTCATTATAAACTACTTTAAGGCAACTGTGCTATAGTCCTGAAAGATCAGGCTGTCACATGATTTTGCCCCATCTTCACAGACAAAACACGTTATAATATGGTTTGGGCTAAATGTTGTAAATAGATGCTCCTACATGGCTGCAATTGAGACGAGACCAAAGTTTCACTAGCCTGCTGATTTGTACTTAAGCACTGCAACACACAGTATAGTGCCTATTAAAGTACCTACTTCTCAGAAAACCCTGCCTTTGAGATGCCACTTGTTTCATTTTTAAGAGGACACTGCATTAACAGTACATCACAAGCCTGTTCAGGGAAGAGCAAAACTATTTAAAAAGAGTTCATATGAGGGAGACCAGTTAACATGGGATATCTTGCTTTGCAGCCAGGAGCCAGCTGACAAGTCACAGATATACACCACACTAGCTGCTGAAATGGATCAGGAGCGTAGCAATGGTTTGGAAAGGTACACACCACACATAAATGGTGTTTCCTGCATATGGATGTTCTCCCACACCTTGGTCTAGAGGTGGTTTTACAAGGTAAGCAGCAATGGGCACACTTAGGGCTTGTCTACACTTACTGGGGGATCGACGAGCGATGCATCGGCAGTCAGCTTAACAGGTCTAGTGAAGCCCCGCTAAATTGACTGCAGATCACTCTCCTGTCTACTCCTGTACTCCAGTTGATTGAAAATTTTATATTCATACACAAGTGTTTATTATGAATGTAGTGCAAGGACTGTGTTTTTACCCTCACTGTAAATCATCGTGTACACTTATGTCTCATTTCTTCATGCATCCCCAATACGCTCATTCCAAGGCTCCAATTTTGGGAGAGCTTAAACATATGCGTAAACTACTAATGTAACTAGCGACACTGAAAGCAAGCATACTCCAGTGAGTACAAGTGTGTACGTAATATAGACATGTCACAAGTAAATTTATAAATATAAGATTGTCTAAAGGACCCCATAATACTTTGAAGTTTCACTCACCACAGAAAAGCAGCTACTACTGGGCTAATGTGCATAAATAGGTATTCAGCCAGTGCACAGCACAACAGTCAGTTTTGGTCAACGATATGGAGGCAAACCTCTCCTCCTTCTATGGCATCCTTAATATCTTTGCAGAGCAGACAGTCTCATCTCTCACTGCTAATGCTTGGCACAGGGTATAAGGCCTTGTCTACACTACAGGGGAAATTCAATCTAAGCTACACAATTTGAGTTACGTGAACAGCGTAACTCAAATGGATGTATCTTAGACCTACTTACCGCAGGGTCCAGACTACATGATGTCGACAGGAGATGCTCTCCCGTCAACTCCCCCTAGGCCTGGTCTACACTGCGGGGGGGGATCGATCTAAGATACACAACTTCACGGTGCTGGATCGAAGGCCGCAGCTCCCCTGTTCACTTTGCTTCCACCTCTCACACTGCTGGAGTTCAGCAGTCCATGGGAGAGCGATCGGGGATCGATTTTATCGCATCTACACTACATGTGATAAATCGATCCCCGTGTGTATATAAAACATAACATACTCTATGATTAAGTTCCTTTGGGGCAGGGATTGACTTTATACTTGCTCTAAAACACTAGGTACACACTTATGACACTATAATCAAATGATAAAAACAAACTGTAGCTCAGAGTAAGATTAAAACTTAGAAGAGTAGAGAGCCTGGGAGCAGGTATACAAGTAGACAGACATCCGAAAACGTCTTGCTCCATCTCTGAACAATAATTCAAATTTAACTCTGCCCCCTATGGCACACTAGCTGGCTGTCTATACAATAAAACACTGTTAGAATGCATGCCATGGTGATGTCTCCAATATTAAATCCTTTGTTTTTTGTCACCCCAGTAACCTTGTCTCTTTGCAAAAGAAGTTCTGATTCCAGGACCTGGATAGATCAGGCTTGTACCTAGAAGCTTGCTAGATAGGAATCTAGTGATACCTGGCAGATTTAGTTAGCCCGTGGAATAAATGAACTTGGCCCTACAAGGTGTTGAGCGTCACTTCCAAGTTACTAATCATTTCAGTATTTTGTGGTCTTTAAGACGAAAAGACATTTGAAGAGGTCTTACTCCATCTCTCTACAATATCATCATAGCCTTGCATGCCGAGGTATGGACAATCCCTAAGGCTCTAGGCTGCCTGCTCCATCTCTCCTTATGGGGGATTATGAGGTTAGGTATTTCCTGGAATCCCCCATAGTCTTAAAGATGTATCCAATGCACACAGCTAACAGCTATAATCAGCTTATCAAACTGGTCTTTCAATTGCTCCTTAATAAATATACAGAGAGAGAGAGAAACACTAAATAGATTAGATACTTGCCATCAGATGAATGGAGATACAATGTATATGATATTATAGTGAAAAGGTCCTTGCATGTTGTGAAAACAAGGTTAAAATCTGAGTGTATATAGCCAGAGGAGAGAACATAATAGTTATGCATGCAATTAAAACAGTATAGGCAAAAAAAAAAAAAAAATCCAAATCGCTATGTTCAGACTAACAAAAGAGAGAGGAACAAATTCAGAACTAAGAGTGTAGCAGCAATTTTTAATAATACAAGTTATAAATGGGTCATGTGACCTGAAATACAAAGCATACAAGCCAGGGATCACTCAAGAAACAATGAAAAGGCATCAGGGGAATGGAGTTGCAACAAGGAAATGAGTCATTACAAGTTGAATTAGTTGTCTCATTACTGATTAATATATCATCTTAAATGTAATTGGTAAAGGGATAACTAAATTGGTGAGATCAAAACAGTGCAGCTACTTTATGCACTGTTATTCTTTCAGTCAATTAGGCTTGCAAAAGATCTGTATGGTCCATTACGGCTGACACATTACAGAGGGATATTACCCTGGGATTTTGGGAGATTTTATCTGAATGAGTCAACAATTAGTTTGACTTGTTCTAGATCTCAGCCTTGGCTGGGGATTTGAATTCAAGGTTCTAAGAGGAGAGAGAGCAAATATCTTTTTTTTTGAGGGGTTCCCCCCTCCTCAAGTTTCCATATTGCACGGACTGTGGGAAAGTGCATGAATTTTTACCCTTCTGTATTTCAAATAACCATCAGTTTAATAAACTGAAAATGTATTGACGTGTCCCTATCCCAGTATTGTAACAGTGACATCATTTTCAAAAACCAGGCCCCATCCTACTGAATGCCACCAAACATGTACCTTATCCTTTAGCTCAAATATATTTTGCATGACCTTACATGAATTGCTTAGATAAAAGCCTTTTTTCTTCTACTTTTGTTATTTTAAAGTGCAGATGCATTTGAGTCATTTTCTCCTTTTGTTTCATATCCTTAAGATCCACAGCTTCAAAGACAAAATGTCAGCATGCAGTCGATTTATGACCGAACTCTTGAAGAGACACTGAAGAATTACCTTGTCAATCACCCCAAGGACTCTGAAGGCCTTCAGTTCCTCGGCAGGGCTCCTCAGGTTCCAAGAGGGCCTTGAACTTAGTGATCCTGGAGGCTAATGGAAGATATCAAAGATTACACATCAATCAGGGTGGTACTTGAAGGAAGACTGCCTGCTGTAGCAAATGCCAGACCGAAGGAAACAAAATTTATCATAAATAAGAGAGAGTGGAGATGAAAGGAGAACTTTTCTGTTCGTCCTTAAATGTAAGAAAAGTTGCAAGTAAATAAATCAAGATAACATTGAAAACAAAATTTTAAAATAGAAAAATGAAATGAAATTTATATAATTTCCAATGCTTTGCAGAGGTAAAGAAACTTCGTAACAAATAGCTGAGCTCCCACTGGAAACAATAATCAGAGTCTTATAGTTATTCTGGATTCACAATAGTTCAGGGCTTAAGGGATAGGAAAAAGGAAATCAGATGCTTCATAAATTATAAGAACACAAAATAGAGAATGCTAAATAGTGCTCTTTTTGTTTGATGGTAAGTGCTCTCTACTCATGTCAGTCATAAACCCTGATGTAACAAGGTACCAACACAATGATCCCCAAAACAGCCTTAGCCAAAGGTAGCTATGCATTACCCACCCAGAAATAAGTCACACTGAAACAGATGAGAGTGCATGTTAACTATTCAAGTAGTTAACATGTTGTTGAGTGTTTTTGTCCCCATTGTGTTTTGTGACCTATCAGGATGTAACTTACACAGTCTGTGTGTCAGGCATGTGTGTTCACTGCTGTATACACACACTTGCATAATATAAGCCCTGCTATTCTCTCCATCTCCCTTGCACACCAGGAATAACAGAATTTCACCTAAAAACAAAGTTTGGACTTTAATCCACGACAGAACGTGTGGTAAAAAGGGAAAACATTCTGCAATTTGTAGCACTAGTTCAACTAAAGATGACAGGCTACCTGCAGTGTCATGCTGTGCCCCAGGGATCTGGGGTGGGAGAAACCTAGCTGAGACCTCCCAGACACATCCCTTACTCCATCCCTTTAGAAGCCACCGAATGGCTTCTATGGTGTCATTGAGAAAGGAATCCATGCCACAGACAACACACTCCTTTCTGCACCAACCTATGTGCCTATGTTAGATCGCCAGGTGGTGGCTCACTTCCATCTGCCTATCCAGCAGTTGGGGGCGGGGCAGCGGGGGGAGGGGGAACGGGTTCAAGGGCAAGCAACTTGGGACAGGGACCTGTATCTGTTTACTTGCTCCATAGATCACCATGCACACCTATGACACTTGAACAAGTCACATTTTCAAAAGGTTCTAGCCACTTTTCTGCCCTAACAATAATCAGATCCTTCCCTCCAAAAAAAATCAAGTATGCAGCTTCCGCACAGAGCCACAGACACCAACCAGCTACCTACAGATAAGACAGCTTCCAATGGCTTTACAGATTAAAATATTAAACTGAAGCAAAGCTCTTTTGGCAAGTTTATCTTTTTCCCTGTGGAGAGGTGTAGTTTCCTGAACAAGAAGGAAAAGAAAGGTCCAAACCTATCACCTTCAGCAGCTACTGTTGAGGAAAACTAACTCCAGATGAACCCACCTTGCCAGATGGAAATAAAGAGCTAAAAGCAAGGAGGAGTGAAGGAAATCTGAGGTAAACTGTGATCCAGAATAACAAGATGAACATTCCTGAAAATGAGTGAGCCTCTGAGCCTGGCCAGTAACCACTGTCCAAAAAAAGCCACCCTCTTCATCCTCATCTAGACAAACTTCATGTCAAACACTATGTATGTCAACATTTGAGGGCAAGTGTCACTATTCTCACCATGTTTTCTTATGATTGCTGTAGACAAGAAGATCAGCCATGTTACCTAATTCTTGACAGTGACAATCAAGGAGTCAGGTCTATTCCCCTGGTTCTCTATTTGCCCACAATGATGCCCGCCTCCTTCTTCACAGCACTTTACATGCTCCTTTAGGTGTCTCAGTTGTCCCCACATTCCCACTTCTGATCAGAACTCAGTTTCCATCTCTGTGGGCCATTGGACAGTGGTTGTCCCCAACGTAACAATCTATGTAAATTAATTCCAACGATCTCAAATAAAAGCAAAAAAACTTTATTTGGCACAAGAGTAGAAGAGACAAAAATCAAGAATGAACAATAAAGTAAAATAAATGCTTAGATACTAGCATAATAGTGCCACTAGATGGACAAAGCTTGTGCTACCAAGTAAGTGGATTAAGTCAAGAACAAAATTTGCTCAGCTAAAGTGAAGTTTCTTCTAGCTAGTCAGCTTTGAATGTTATCAAGGAGAGATGCATGTTTCTCTCTTTCCTCCCCTTTTTCTTCAGATGTATTCCTTTTAGGTCTGCAAAGGAGGCATTTGTTCAATTCAGTACTAAATGATAGAGGGTGGTTCCATTGCCCTTGGGGGGTCCTTGCACAGTAATATCTGTTTCTTTCTGTTACCCAGCCACAGTGAATTTTTACTATACAAATTGTAATGAGTTCCTCATATCGTCTTCCTGCTCACTTTCCAAAAATACTGGATTTGCATTCAGTTAAGATTTTCCTCACTTCCAAGAGCATTTAGCCCAAGGAAAGACAACCAGCAGGGAGTTCACAGAACATCTCCGTTTAGTTATGACACCTCTTGGAAAAGGGTGATCCATTGCTATGTAGATGTGGACAACAGACCACAATATTAAAATTCTCTCAAGTACAATTGATATACGTATTAAGACAAACTCTCACAAAATGTTTCTCATTTAGAATGTCCCCATAAATGTATTTGTGGTTTCTTATTACAGAAACAGTTCCTCTTCAAAACAAGATTGAGGAGGCGGTGGGAGAGGGGGAAGGTTAAGATTTACTTTGGATTAGGGGGGCTTAATTTTATCTGATTTTCTAAAGGTTTGCTTTTTAACTGTAACAATCTCTTTAAACTGCTCTTAGGGCTGTGAAAAATAAGACAAAAGAATTTTCTGCCCTTTCTGTCCTTACTTAATATAAATGTAGACAGACACTTATGTTTACTACCTGGGAGCAGTCATTGACAATCACACAGTTTAGTGTGACTGCAGCAAAAATACAAACTAAGAACAGATGAGTCCCACAGGAACTGGATTGGGAAGAGCAAAGTAGAGATCTATTAAGAATGTCTTGAAACAGGATTTTTTTTTGCACAAGCTAGCTCAGCTAAGGATATCCGCTTAAAAAGATGGAAGCTACCTCAAAAAGCAATTTAATATGGCAGAAGCTGCTGAATGCCCCAACTCAATTTACTTTATAAACTGCAGAGTATGCAGTAAAAATACTTAAAACCCACTGATAGCACTTTTTAGAACCAGGTATCCTGCATAATATTACAAGAAATAAACTAAATCAAGAAGCACCAAAGAATTTTTAAAAAAAACAACTATAAAAAGTTACCAGAAAGGACTAATGTGTTTAGGGTACATACAGAAGGTTATCTAATTCTAAAAATGGTTTTGAGACAACTAAAAGCCAAGAAATTCAGACAGACAATCTTACAGATTCAGTTTCAGAGAAATGAAGCTAAAGCCTACCCCAGAAACTGATCCATCTTCAGAGAAGGATTTCTGGTACAGGCTGGAAATTTTTTCAGCACGCATTAGATATTCTGCGGTCTTCCTCTTCACTGCTTCTCGACGAGCTGGACTTGACTCACCTAGATGGAGTAACAGAAAATAGTGAGGGTTTTTTTTTTTTTGTTTGTTTGTTTGTTTTAAGTGTTTCCATATATTTGGGCAAAGAGATTGACTTGATTTTGCTGTCTTTGGCTCCAGCCTTATTCATGGATTCTGATAGCCAAGCCCAACAAATATTCGATTCCATATTCTCTGATTTGGGTAGTCTGGCAAAGATACAGTTTAAGTCTCCTTATATACTCAAATAAATGAAAACTCTTACCTTATTTTTGCCAATTTGGTGTCAGTTTCCATGGAAACAAAATTAAGAACTGGAGGCAGCAAGTGAAATGGACTCTGTATCCATGGAAATCAGATTAGTGCATATATAGTAAAGGTTATAAATTACTACTTTAAAAAATAGAAGAGGCAAAACTTGCTTATTTCCATCCTTCTGACCTATACTTCCATGAAAAGGGGATCAGAAATGCCACCAATAGCCAGGTGAAAGTGACAACTCACAGATTTCAGCTGCTGGCTGCTCCCTTCCTTTTTGGCTAAGAGGCTAAAAAGTTTCAGGTGGTCACCAGCCAGGATGACAAGATGGAACCACTCCGCCTGCAGGCAAGATACAGCAGTAGCAGCCTGATGAGAATTCAAGCCCCCTCCTAGCAGTTCCGAGTAAGGGCTGGGCTTCTAAATAGGGCATTGTGCCTGAATCTTATTAGCAGCTTCATCTTTCATATCAACCACTGGATATTAAGGTTCTGGAAAAATTTTCCAAAATGTGACTGTTGTCTTCTACTTAGGAAAGAATAAACTGAGTGTGTCTTGTTTAAACAAATGCAGGCTACTGATGAGAGCACTGATATATATGGTCTGTAAACATGGGCCCTAGCCCTAGTTCCACCCATACGTCACCCTCTCCCTCAAGCCAGCAGGAGCTCAGCTCCAGATGGAGGCCAGTAGCCGAACACTGGGGCCAATGCTGAGGCTGGCGGGGCTGGCACTGGGGGCAGCCCGGAGCTGGGGCTGGTGGGGGGTCCATGGCAGTTCGGCATGGGCTCCGCCGGCCGAGGGAGCAGGTGCTTGGGGCTCTGGCAGAGGGGGAGTTGGGAGAGGGAGGGACCTCAGGCAAAAGGGATGAGGCCTCATGACTAGACACCCATCTGTGTAAAAATGCAAACAATATACTTTTTAAATTCTCAAAACTGGCTTCCAGTTCTGTTGCTTCTGTCTGTAGAAGGAAATTTTATCTTGTACAGATGTCTGCAACTTCTCTAGAGACAGACAGTCATCAAATCCTTCGACATCCATCAAGACTTGTTTCTCAGGAACAGCTAATTTGTTTATATTAGTAGTATTTGGCTTCTCTTCAGCCAGCATTTTCAGTTCACCAGAAGATTTTAAGACTAGTATAAAAGTCAAGCTACTGCTGTAATTGTTGATTATGTGTTTTTAGTGTGGATGTTTATCACTGTTTACCTATTTTTCTCCTCAATGCCTCAGTTATTTTAGAGTAACTAACACACAAGATGGCATGTCCCTATGAGTTTTCGTTGTTCTCTCCTATTTTCATTCAACATTAGTTTCACTTCATCACTCCGGATAGGAAAGAAAGAGTTTAGTAATATTTATTTTTTAAATATTATATTTATGAGTTATTCACTCATTTAACATTTTACCATACCAGGAAGGACTGTATTTTCAAAAAGGTGAAAACCCTTTGAATAGAAACATCTCTCTCACGGCTGACAGGAAAGCTGATCTCAATACTTACCAGTTCAGCCTTTAAATGCTTTTAACACGAGGTCTGTCTTTGAGCCAGACTAGGAGAATCAAATAAGTTTGTGGAGTTCGGTTTATTTTGTTTTCTGAATTTACATTAGTTTGATCTCCAATTTTTCAAAATCCAAGAAAGGTTATGAAAAAATACCAGCTGCCTATCAGTCCAATCACTCCTTAACATACCAAGATCACCTGGCACATCTAATATATAGCACATGTGGACCATGTAGAATAGGCTACCAAATTCAAAGAAGATTTGAATAATAAAATGTTTAAAAACCTGTTACAAAACACTTAGATTGTGATGATGAACAATCCACGAAACTAAACGCAGACTCTAGCATTTATCCCAGGTTTTCATTTTTTGTAGCTCCTCACTTAAATAAGATATTACGATAAGATGACAGAAATTCCTATGTTCAAGATCTTTCGCAACAGTGGTGCGTACCTCACACGTCAGAGAAATGCAGAGGGGTGGTATTTGTATGTTTTATAGGAATGAACAATTGATCAAACTATCCAAAAACTATCCAAACTTTTTAAAAAATTAAGAGGGCAAAGTAATTTTTTCTAATACAGGCTTTTTATTTTAAAATGTTTCTTGGGAACATTTTATTCATATTTCCAACAGAGATCATGTGGTCACTCTTCAATATGGAGCCCTGAATCACTGATATGAGCATCTTTTATCAAGATTTACACTTCAGATATATTTTTTAAAATAGTAGCAAACAAGAAGTGTTAAAGTCCTTGACTAATCTTTACAACTGATCATACAAATCCATCCTGCTTAAAACTACTATTAATTTTTCATTTAGGTATTTTCATAGATACTAGAAGATTTGTGTTTCATCTGATCAGTATCAAAGCTCTCTCCACACCCTACCCCATTCATTGGGATTAAATCAGCCATGTCATTTTTAATGTTTAAAAACTATGCTGCTGAAGCAAGATATAAAAAAGTGTGGTAATGATGATGACAGAGACCTTTGAACAAAAACCCTTTGAGATTCCCCCCCCTTTCTCTACGCATTTGCTACAGAGCAGCTGTGCCTCACACAGATTCACATGAATGAAAATATTAAGGCGAGAAACCACCCACTTAGTTTATTTTCCATATGACTTTCCTGTAATTATTTTGTAAACTGTTCACACAACAATATATAAAAACATCTGCAAAAACAGGTAATTAATGTGTCAAGCCAAACTAATGTATTTTTATGGTGTCTATGCTTCGTCAACTGTAATTATAACTCTTTTTAAGCAAATGATGATGTGTTTGTTGCAATGTGCAAGTGGTTATTTCAGATGCTCTGTTTACTGTTACCGCAAACAGAATATAAAAACTCTACAGCTACTTTGCTGCACATAAGCCTCCACCTAAACAAGCAGAAGCAGTCTGCTCCCTCATTTCCCAACAGCTTTGTGTATTTCCAAGTAATAAAACACATTTCTTAAAATCAAACTTGGTGTTAGATCTGCTGGCCAGGACACCTCTGACCAATTAGAGGTACTCAGTAAATACTGCCAGTAGGCAACTATTTAGATTTTTGAGAATTATTTAACTCAGACACACTCACAAAAATAGAAATTATCAAAAATATTCAAATAATCTTGAGGGTCTGACATAGACAAAGAGCATGGATATCAGATAATATCGCCTCCTTAGTCACCCTGTGGTCAGCTGATGAAAATGAGCTATATAGACGCAAGAAGAATTTCCACAGAATAATTACAAGAGGTAGCACATGGCATACTAAGAATATTATGAAGAATATCTGGGTTCTAACATGCAGTGAATATATCTTTCAATTGTCACTTTGCTGGATGTCGATGTGATGGCTACTCAAACTCCAGCTGGTTACTTGTTTAGTGAGTAGATCCTCTTAGATATAAAAAGGAATTATGTTGAGATGTTGGCAATGAGCTATTGAAAGTGACTTTATAAAATAAACCTGTATTTAAAGTTTACAGATCAGAAAAGGCCCATAAGCAAACATGTGCCTTGATCAAAAAGTCCATTTGATAGCCTCAATGTGCTCCAAATACTTTCAAGAAGTACCCTGAATCGTTAGACATTTGAGTGACATGCTGCATTTCCCCCAGGATACTGTATAGCATGGACTAAGATGGAAATTCAGATTGCCAAGGTATATAGGTAAGTAGCAGGTACTAACAGAAAGAGGAAGAAAAAAAAAATCACTGAAGAGGTCTGAAAGATGTTTAAAGTTAGTTGTATACAGCATTATATGGTCAACAAATGGCTTATCCCACATATAGAAAGATGCAACCAAAAAGCTTTTAAAAAGGCACAGTAAATAAAAGGAGGGTGCCAGCAACCAAGTATTACATAAGGTCAGAAATGATCTCGATCTCTCTCTCATTCCCTTCTCTGACCAAGGCACTCTTAGCTCTCTTCCCATCAAGGGGCTGTCTAACAACCTCCAAGCCTCCACCTGTCTCATAAGTAATATATTATAGATCAGTGCTTTCTGAAGCAAACACATAGTGCCTTCATACATGCAGTAGTTTGGTTGTACCTTCATTTACCTCACAAGAAGAAAAACCCCGTCAGGACTTGTTCTCTGCTGTTCAGTATACTTAATGCTTTACATCTTCAAGGAACTGCAGACATGTTAACTACTGTAATTAATACTCACAGCAGAGATGAAGTATTATTTTGAAGTGGAAAAGAAAGGTGAAGCAACTTGCCTAAGGACACAGTAAATCAGTGGCAGAGTCAGGATTAGAAATCAGAAGTTTCTAGATCCCGATCCTATATTTAGTCCAACAGACCACACAGTTTCTCTTGGCAAGTGTGAAGACAAGACCATCTCCTCTCCCTCCATTCTCCCACCCTCCCCCTGTAAAACACACACACACACACACACACTCACTCTACAGTGCCATGTTTGGCTACAAAGAGCAAGAGCAAAAGGGAGAAGAAGTTAGAACTGCTTCTGAAGATTAAAATACAAGCTTCCACATGAACATTCATTTCAAAAGTTGCTCATCTCTCCCACTCAGATCCACTATCAGTGTTTCTCAAACTGGGGCTGCCGCTTGTGTAGGGAAAGTCCCTGGTGGGCCAGGCCTGTTTGTTTACCTGCCCCGTCCGCAGGTCCGGCCGATCGCAGCTCCCACCGGCCATGGTTCGCTGCTCTGGGCCAATGGGGGCTGCTGGAAGCAGCGCGGACTGAGGGACATACTGGCCACCACTTCCAGCAGCCCCCATTGGCCTGCAGCGGCGAACCGACTGCGATCGGCCAGACCTGCAGACGGGGCAGGTAAACAAACCGGTCCGGCCCATCAGGGGCTTTCCCTACAAAAGCGGCAACCCCAGTTTGAGAAACACTGCACTATCATACTTAAAATACATTGAGAACTTTTAGATCTCAAAGTGCTTTACAGAAGTGGATATGCTCCATTTATCAGATTGGAGTAATTCAACTACACAGCTGTTCAGACACTTGCCCAAAGTCACACAGCTAATCATTGGCAGATGCAGGATTAACACTCTGGCCTACCTACTGATCCATGCTTCCATCAGAGATACCCTTGCCTACTTCTAGGCCATAATTACAGTTAACTCTGATGACCATACCTGGGAAAAAAGGGCAGGCAGATTAAGGGACACATCTTAAAAAACACAGCCCTTCATGAGAATCACTAAGTGCATCCAGGAATGGAGAAAGAATCAGATTCAAAGAGAAGATGCCAGCTAGGTAAGAAATTGCTGTTGCCTAATTCTGCACCTGAATCTCCTGCACAGATGCAATGCCAATTGAAGGACACAAGAAATGGTATATTTCCTTATCACTTAGGGAAATAGCTTATCAATATAACTTTGATGCAGCATATATGGTGGAGTATATCCAGTTACCTTGGATTTGGAAAAACTGTTGACTGGACAGAAAGCAGGAAAAATACACAATATACATCTTCAGAGACTCCAATAATTCCTTTAGCACAACCAAAGTTGACATCAGGATACTTTTATGGTATAAAAAAAAAAAAAAAAAAAAAAAAAAAAAAAACACCAAGCAGGAAAGAACTCAACACACACACAGGTCCCTTTTATACATCATAAAACAGCAAAGGACACCACAAATCTTTTTTTGTTTAGTTTTTTTTTTTTTAAACAGCTTTGCAGGTCCCCATTAAGTTTGTTTTTTATACAGTTTCACAGTGAAGAAACTTGCCATGGGTCAGAAATTAGAACCCATTGTTTCCAATAATTCAGAAGAGAATACCAATCTTGATACAGAGTTGAGCCCCCTGCACATGTTTTAAGAACGAAGACCGGGGTCTCTAGTCATGTGACTGCTAAACAAACCTACACTTCTTTCTCAACTAGTTGGTGAGCCAGGGCAGGCTACCCCACGTAAGTAGGTTATATATGTAATACTACATAAATCTTTGTAGTTCAAAGCAAACCTCCAATTTAAAAATAAGTCAGTCAACGTACCAGAATGAGCTTGGTCCATCTCTTGCAAGATGAGACAATAGTGTTGGAGCATCTCATTTCAGAACGTGAGACTTGTGAGCTATTTATTCTTGTGAAGGAAAGAGAGATGCACCCCACATGGATCTGATATAGAATTAAAGATCAAACTAAACAATCACCTCTTTTACCAAGAATGTAGAAGGAATCTTATGAAAAAAGAATAACCTTGTAAGCTCCTTGAGGGAGACTCCAATCTGCATGACTGAGACCAAACAGAATCACTTCTATTCACCTCAGAGACCAACACAGACACTAAAGTTAGATTTTGACATCATTGCCAGGGCCCTAGCCAGGAGAAAAGAAGGGCTTTCCTCCTCTTCCCCCCCCCCCAAGTGATTCATGACAATTGATTGAGTTTCAAGTTAGAACATTCCACTGCTGTAATTTTTAGAAGGCATACTTTGCAGGTACCACAAAAGGTATGGGAGAGTAATACACAGCGGTCTCATACCACACAGAAAAATCATTTGACTGCGTTGAGCTGCATTTCCTTTTGGAAACAATAGCCCAGGTGAGATTTGGAGGAAGGGAAACATTCCATGTTTCCACCTTCCAGTCTGCACAGTGCTGCTGAGGTCTAAGATTTATACAAGCTCACTGGATAACAGATCACTTTCCTTTTTGCTAGATCATCATCTAAATCAGATGATGTCTTCTCTCTCCCCTGTCCTCAACTAACCGCAGTGAACCTTAGCACATGATGAGGATATTTCTACAGAAGGAATAAGACCAACAAGCTACCATTATCTCTTTACTGATATTCTATCGCTTCTAGGTATCTCAGACCCTTCTGTTTTTCCCTCTCTTGACTACTCAAATATTTCAGACCTTATCTGGATTTAAGAACCAATCAGAAGAGGTTGGATGTTTCTTCTCTTGAAGAACATACCAGGAATTTGAAGGAGGAACTGTCTATGCAGTTCTCCCCAAACTCCAAGAATTTGGCCATTGATCGAAACAGTAAAACTTTTTTTCAGATACTAAAAGCCTGAATAAGCCATTCATAAATCACCCAATGTAACAGTTAAAATACTCTTTTCTATATATAAACAAGTTTCTCTATGTCCTTCA
The DNA here is from genome assembly GCF_025201925.1 of Gopherus flavomarginatus. Classification (NCBI taxonomy): domain Eukaryota; kingdom Metazoa; phylum Chordata; order Testudines; family Testudinidae; genus Gopherus; species Gopherus flavomarginatus. The sequence goes on from NC_066620.1 coordinate 49,696,377, forward strand.
CAGCCAGCCCACATATATCCCCCAGCTGGATTTTTGGATTTTTCAAAGAATGACTCTGTTTTCCATGGAGTAATAAAAATGGAAGGAGGGGAGCCTTAAAAGACTTATTCTTCCCCACAATGAAAGGAGGTTTAGCAGCACCTTCCTCATTAGTGGGTAACCCAGCAGTTATTTTTGCTTATCCGGTTTGAGGACCTCTGTTTTTATTAGTGCAAATACTTCTTACATCATACGAACGAGACTGATATTTCCTTATTAACCAAATAAACTTGTGCACGCTGTAAGTGAACATGCAATTTGTAAATCTCGACACTGCGGCCACTATTCTGTAGCCTTGAAATTTCAAGCACACTTCTGGGAAATTTGTTTCAGGAATGGGAGGAGAAGCTGAGTCATGAACAAGTCCCCCCAGATGCCACAGAAAGCTAGAATGCTTTTTAAGTTGACTGCATAATTAGTTGCTGGACATGTTGGCAGCTCTCAAGGAGGAAGCTGGTGATTTCAGCACCTGGAAGCAGTTTGGGATGGAGGATGAGCACACACGCTGGCAGTTTGTTAATGATCAGCACTGAAACAGTTAATATTGACATTTTGTCTTCTTCGGGTTTCAGAGTAACTAACTGATTGAGATAATTGTGCAGTTCACTTTTTTGAGTTATTCTTTCTAGCTATCTGCAGACGTCATCGGATAGCTACACAAGCGTGAAGAATAGCATATTTTTAAGTGAAGCTTTAAAGTCTGAAGCACAAATTTGTGGCATCAAGTGGACTCTCTAGAACATAGATCCCTCATAACTTTCCAGTTTGTATATAAGGACTAACATCTGGGTTCTTTTAAGGACTCTGAGCACATCACATTTAACGCATGTTTACCTAGGCATGTAGAACTCACATTCCTTGAATGAAGGTACCAACTCCCAGCTCAGACAGTGAAATAAAATTTAACCCACCAATGGGTTATCACAAATCTGAACAGAGTATATGGAAAAATATGTAGAAATAAGTGCAAAGGTTAAGGCTACATAGGAAAGTGTTCTGCATGTGGAGTGCTCAAGTGACTAACAGGCAGGTAAAGTTAAGAACGATAAATTTTACAGTACATACAAGACAGCTTTCCAAAAGTTTTATTCCTAGGAGTATCTCACTTCAGATAAAAATGTTTCTTGCATTTATAACTGTGTTAAACATGACAGAAGCTGGTAATCTGTCATATGTGTTTGTAGATGTCCAAAGAAACCAGTGATCTGGTCATGTGGGGCAGACCTACCTAGCATCTGCATTCACACTAAGCTCTGGCTCTATTTCCCATTGAGCAGTTAACAAAAAAAATAAATCAGTCAAACTACATGGATTCTACCACGGAAGAAACATCCCTGGACACTCTTTTAAAAAAAATAAAATCTGGAACCTAGATCAGCACAAAAACAGAAGGAGAAGCAGCAGCCTCCTAGCACTGATAAGAAAACAAAATGGTGCCAGCAGCAGCATGTCCTCCAACACTAGCACCACAGAAACAGGAGACCGCTTTGGCAGTCAGAATAGTGGACGTAGTTACACAGAACCTTAGCAGAGAAATGAAAAACGAAATGTTCCAAGCCTCTCTGCAGTCTGTTCTTGGAGGGCATTCTACTAAACAGAGAAATATGACTGAAAGTCAGTGAATGTGACACCAACTTGTTACATGGCAGAGGAAATCCAACAGGAGTTTGAAGACAGACTCCTGACTCCAAGAAAGAAGCTAAAACAGCCTGAAGAATGAGGGATTGCAGGAAGGAGTGGGGTGGGGGAGAGATTGATATTACAGAACTCCCAGAAGGCAGTGAACTGCCTAATCCTACTTCTCAGTTTTCTTTTTATATGAAGACTAGCTTCCCACTTACTTGAAGTTTCAACAAAAAATGCAAACCCAAAATTGAAAGAGTAGACAGTACACTCCTCCTAAGAGGTCACAACCCATGCAGGCCCAGCCTCACCTGTGAAGACTAGCAGTTTTAAGCTGCTAGGAGAAAAGAAAAAAAAATGACTCCTCTACACAATGGCATGAGGATGTTTCTTTCAAGAGGTCTCTGTAGCATTACACATAATGCAGACTTTAACTCAATAAGGAACATCAGGCAATCTGGTTACAGATGCAGCCCCACCTATCCAGCTTCTTTAAAAATCTTCACCAGGAAATAACATAAAACCCTCACAAGAATCCTTAGATTCTCAGAACTGCTTATGCCTTCAGCACAGAGATAAGCTTTTCACTATATTAAAATCAGGTATATTAATATTTGTATATTCCTCTGCTTACCAGTAAGTACTATACATGGGGACGGGCCTGGTTAATTGAGCCTAAAGATCACCAGATTTAAATACGTATTTTGCATTGGTTTACATAAACTGAGGAGGGATTAATTTTTTATGCCAAAAAAAAAAAAACTGTAGGGACCCCACTTGAGTAGCTCAGAGGTGGAAATAAACTATTCAGTTGGTTGCTTTTCGGACACCAACATTTACATTTTTCATCAAAAAAATACATTGCTTCTTTCTGTATTCAACAAGGTCATGTAGCACCAGACCTGACCTCAAACCCATACCCAATTTTCCTACACCAGTAAAGGTTCACCTCAGTGACACCACCCAATGAGGCATTAAACTCTACAGGCAAAAGCTCCAGTTACTGCACTTTAAGATACCAGACATACTAGACTAGATCTATTTCTTCTATCTATATTATATTTTGAAAGTAGTGTGGCATCCCTAACAGACCTGAGAATAATCTCCAATCATGCTGCCCTGTTCCTCTGAACAGAGGATTTAAACCCTAACCTTTCCCCATCAAAGTGGAGGTAACTTATTTCACAAACTGGGAAGTCAGTTCGTTTCCAAAATGGCTAGAAATATCATCTAGATGTCTAAAATATTACTCACCTAAGGCAACTCTATTTCATTTTTGAGGGGAATGCCTCATTATATATAAATTTCTGGGTCCACGTTCAAAGTGAGGTTCGAATTGTATCTGTAACTTTCATTCCAGCTTTGTTTGTTGGATATCAGCAAAGCTAATGTACGTGGATATGCAACTGATATTATCAAAATTAGGGCGGTCAATTAATTGCAGTTAACTCATGGGATTAACTCAAAAAAATTAATCATGATTTAAAAAATTAATTGCAGTTTTAACTGCACTGTTAAACAACAGAATACCAATTCAAATTTATTAAATATTTTGGATGTTTTTCTACATTTTCAAATATATTGATTTCAATTACAACAGAATATTTTTATTACAAATATTTGCACTATAAAAAAAAATAATGTTTTTCAATTTGCATCGTACAAATACCGTAGTGCAATCTCTTATTTGTGAAAGTGCAACTTATAAATGTAGATTTTTTTTTTGTTACATAACTGCATTCAAAAACAAAACAATGTAAAGCTTTAGAGCAGGGGTAGGCAACATTTCAGAAGTGGTTTGCCGAGTCTTCATTTATTCACTTTAATTTAAGGTTTCGCGTGCCAGTAATACATTTTAACATTTTTCGAAGGTCTCTTTCTATAAGTCTATAATATATAACTAAACTGTTGTTGTATATAAAGTACATAAGGTTTTAGAAAATGTTTAAGAAACTTCATTTAAAACTAAATTAAAATGCAGAGCCCCCCAGACCGGTGGCCACGACCGGGGCAGTGTAAGTGCCACTGAAAATCAGCTCGTGTGCTGCCTTTGGCACGTGTGCCATAGGTTGCCTACCCCTGCATTAGAGCCTAGAAGTCCACTCAGTCATCCTACTTGTTCAGCCAATCGCTAAGACAAACAAGTTTGTTTACATTTACAGGAGATACTGCTGCCTGCTTCTTATTTACAATGTCACCTGAAATGAGAACAGACGTTTGCATGGCACTTTTGTAGCTTGCATTGCAAGGTATTTATGTGCCAGATATGCTAAACATGAGTATGCCCCTTCATGTGTTGGCCATCATTACAGAGGACATGCTTCTATGCTGACGGTGCTCATTAAAAAAAAAAAATGCTTAATTAAATTTGTGACTGAAGTCCTTGTATGTCTCCTGTTCTGTGTTTTACCCGCATTCTGTCATATATTTCATGTTATAGAAGTCTCGGATGATGACTAAGCACATGCTGTTTGTTTTAAGAACACTTTCACTGCAGAGCTAACAAAACGCAAAGAAGATACCAATGTGAGATTTCTAAAAATAGCTACAGCACTCGACCCAAGGTTTAAGAATCTGAAGTGCCTTCCAAAATCTGAGAGGGACAAGGTATGGAGCATGCTTTCAGAAGTCTTAAAAGACCAACATTCCAATGCGGAAAATACAGAACTCGAACCAACAAAAAAGAAAACCAACCTTCTGCTGGTGACATCTGACTCAGTTGGTCTGTACTGCTTTCAGTCAGTATCAAGCAGAACCCATCATCAGCATGGAAAATGTCCTCTAGATTGGTGGTTGAAGCATGAAGGGACATACGAATCTTTAGCAAATGTGGCACATAAATATCTCGCAACGCCGGCTACAACAGTACCACGCGAACGCTTGTTCTCACTTTCAGGTGACACTGTAAACAAGAAGCGGGCAGCATTATCTCCTGAAAATGTAAACAAACTTGTTTGTCTGAGCGATTGGCTGAACAAGAAGTAGGACTGAGTGGACTTGTAGGCTCTAAAGTTTTATATTGTTTTGGTTTTGAATGCAGTTATTTTATGTACATAACTCTACATTTGTAAGTCCAACTTTCATGATAAAAAGGTTGCACTACAGTACTTGTATTAAGTGAATTGAAAAATAATATCTCTTTTCTTTTTACAGTGCAAATATTTATAATAAAAATATAAATATAAAAATATACTGTAAAAAATAAACTGTATACTTTGTATTGCACTGTACACAAGAGCACTGTACACTTTGAACTCTGTGTTGTAACTGAAATCAATATATTTGAAAATGTAGAAAACATCCAAAAATATTTATATAAATAGTATTTTATTATGGCTTAACAGGGTGATTAATCGCGATTAATTTTTTTAATCGCTTGACAGCCCTAATCAAAATATTTTCCCTGACAGCAGAAGCTTATCCATAGCTTGTGGATAGCCAATGAAAACTAGTGTCCAAGACCTGGCACACAGAATTAATTAATTAATTATCTTGAGATCTACTTATGATCGACAAGGACACCATACAAATTGTATGTATCATGGTTCATTTAATCAGATGCTCAGCCTTGAGGACTACACTGGACAAGTACTCACTCCACACAACCAAGACAGTTCATCATTTAGATACATTCTTCATTTGCATGTGTATGTAAGAACTGCCCCAAAGTGGAACAAGCATTCCAGATCTACCATAGATTAGGTATCTTCCTCTAGATTTTCATGTATAACATGGAGACCTGTAAGGAAAGGGTTAGCTATTAGTCCTTCCTTTTTCAACCTTATAGGACAGATTCTGTCATCCTTACTCATGTATCTGGTTCCCTTACATCTCTGTATCTTTCTTGCCTCACCATCTTAGGCACTATCGGCTTTTTTAGGTTAAAATAAGTGATCATGTTTAACCATCTGCTCACCACACATCTCAATTTGCCGATGCCCAAATGGGGGTATAATTTGGGATGGTCACACATGAACTGAAGAGATGGGATTAATTTATCTAGTACAAATAGTATTTTCTGTTAGCTCAGCCTCCCAGTTAGTTTCTTAATAACGTAAATTCTGTCCAGCAATAAGAATGAAGGGACACCAACTTTGTAGTTAACTCTGGGACTAAAATGACCAAAGTTCTCAAAATGAGGGACAGGTGGGAAGCACGAGGCTTGCTGCTGCCGATTTTTTTTCTTCATGTAATTCATCAACAGGCCTGAAGCAATACACTGACCTCAGACTGTTCTGCATGCTAACAAAACAAAGAAATAGCGATATTTGCCAGCCAAACTAGTTCTGAAGCAGCACCAGTGGGGATTCCACTTCATGAGGGGGAGAGGGACGCAAACAGCCATCGCTTCCCACAGTACACCATAGAACTGTGCTGCAACAAGTACTCTATCCATTTCAGTATGGAGGTGTGCTTAGAGTACAGGTGATACTACTGCAGCACATGGGCTCTGGTCCCATTCCTAGCCGGGGCACAGGTTAGAGAATTTCATCTCTTTATGGACATGGGCTGTGCATGAACAAACTTTGGCCTAAGGTGTTTATTGTATTGATGATCAAAGAAAAAATAGTACAGCTAGTTCTCAGAATTTAACAGCGTCATAGAACCCTGAAAAGACACCCAATCAGTTTTCTTGCCAGGACAGTAAACAGAACGCTAAAGATTTCATGCTACAATGTCACAGAAGAGTAACAGGGGAAGATACAAGTGCGTTGCTAACGATGTAGTTAACAGAACCATAATTTCCACTGTATACACAAAGGAAACTGAAAATCAAGTCAACATCCTTATCTCCTTGGTTTCAGCACATGCAGTATTTTTCACCTCTGGGATTAGCGCCATCAAGTCAAAGGGCTGAAGAGTCATCAGGTATGTCAGATTTTCCACTTACAAAGACTGCCTTTACAGAAGAGCAGACAAATTACAGCTATTTATCATCGGCTAAGAAATTGCAAGTCTGCAAGATTCAAGTAATACATGTAGTAAATTCAAGGAGATTTACAGTTAGGAAAGTGGGCAATACCACTGGGACAGGTTAGAAGCATGAGTGAGTATACCTTATACCAAATCAATAGGAGTGGTTAAAAACAGGATAAAGAGAAACTTAAATTCCAGGTCTGTGATGCTGAGTTACTAAACTACTATATGAAAAGCAGTCAGAGGGAAGTTCCAAACAGAAAGGATTGACTGTTTGCTATATTGATTGCATTTTGTCATTGTAGTTTTTAAGCGTCAGTTTCTATTTTCTTGGTGCCACCAAGTGGCAGCATTATGAATTGTCACTTTATATGGAAAGGACACCTTCAATCTAATAGTGTCAGCTCTGAGAAGACAGGCCACACACAATGCAGTGGTGGCATGTGGGGGAAAAAAAAAAAAAATAACCCACCCACCCTAAGATCTGAAAATTGTTTTGGCTGGCCTGGAAAGAGACCCAAAATGAAGATATTCTATAAGTAAACCACAAACTATTGACACCCAAAACATTTACAAAGGATTTCAAAATACATATCACTAATACATGCATGTTTTTGACCATGTGAGATATATGTTGGAAAAGATAATAAGTATGTCTTATGAGTCAGAGTTAAGATTATTGCAATGTAGAGTGAATATTCACTTGTCAATATTAACAGTAACAGCATATTTTAAATGAAGATATACTGACATAAGAATAGTGTCTACAGAGCTAGTTAAGAATATGATGAATTCAAAGGCACTTCAGAGAGATTAGAGCGTTACAGCACAGTCGTATAATCTGTGGGTTAGGGGCCACGTGTGTCCCTCAAAGGAGACTGTAATAAGAAAATATGTATTTTATTGGGAATGAAAATATGTTCTCTGAACCACATCCTGAAATTCTGAAATGGAAAATATTTGAATTAGCTGGGTCACTATGGCAAAGAGGCTGGGGACTTCCCTGCCAGGCTGTGGGAGCCCCACAAAGAGCTGAATAGGAGTTCAAATGGCTTTACCTGAGCCTATGGGGAGTGCTTAGCAAAGAATGACTTCTCTCTTCCATCTCCGCCCTCACAGAGGAGATGACAAGCTCAGAACCAGCAACCAGTTACAGCTCCCAGGTTCTCTGCCCCAGACCAGTTTAGAGCAATTTAGGGGCTGCTCTAAGATGAATTAGCTGGCTATAATCTCCAAGGAATTACATACCAGCTGGAGATAGATAGAATGAAACACACTCCAACCACTTTCACTCCCTGATCCCAACCCCTGGCACAGAGGGCCTGTCATATGGGAAGAGTAAGGTATAGGTGCCAGCTATGCTAACTCTGCACCCACACAGAAATCCCCCATATTGGGGGGTATCCCCAGCATGGAGTTGCAGCTGGTAACTACTCCCTTTGTGCTGCTCAAGCAAAAAAGGGCAGAAAATCTGCCAAAAACAATTAAGAACATAAGTTATGACCATACTGAGTCTGAACAATGGTCATGTAGTCCAACATCCTGACTTCCAACAGTGGTTAGTGCCCACTGCTTTAGAGGGAATGAACAGAATAATGGAATTCTCAAGTGATCCATCCCCCATCATCCAGCCCCGTTTCTAACAATCAGAGGTTTAGGGACATCTGAAGCATAGAGCTGCATCCCTGACCATCCTGGCTAATAGTTATTGATGGACCTAACCTCCATGAATTTACCTAATTCTTTTTTGAACCTTGTTATATTTTTGACCTTCACAGCATCCCCTGGCAACCAGTCCCACAGGCTGACTGTGTACTATGAGAACAATAACTTCCTTATGTTTGTTTTAAACCTGCTGCCTGTTAATTTCATTGGGTGACCCCTGATTCTTATGTTATATAAAGGGGTAAATAACAAGTCCTTATTCACTTGCCCCACAGTTTCTGGGACCCTTTGACTTTTTTGAAATAATGTTTGGCCATCAGGCTGAAAATCCTGGATATCAAGGGATTAGAGAATAAGATTGGGAATTAGGACTGTCGCTAGGTAGCTGTACAAAAAGCGAATATATGAGAGAGTAGGAGAAAGCAAGAAATCTCAAGTTCTTGGAGAAAACTCTAGAAATTGTAGCAAATGAAGAATTTGAGGTAGACTTGTTATGCTGAAGCTGCAAATGCCAGTTTGAAAGGCCCTTGCATTGTGGTTAAAAAGCAGAAGTGGTTATGACAAAATGGAATGTCCTTCAGAAAAGCAGTAGTGAAAGGCACATCATCCTAAAAGAAAGTGTATTAATAAAGAATGAACAGCAAGGTTGCTACCAACAGACGGATTCCCAACACATTCAACATCCGGAATGAAAAGCGTGTTGATAACATGGATAAAACAGTCATCCTAATGACATGACTCCCAGAGGGAAGGAAAGAGGCAGATTTACAAACAGTGAGTTGGCTCATCTCCAGCAGAAGCTAAGCACATACTCTTGTCCATCACCTACATTTTCACCAATATTATTCCTACTATTTTCTCTCTGCCAGTGTAAAAAGCAGCACAACATGCATTCACAGAACCATACAGAGGCCCCTCCAGAGGATCAATGCTTTGTGTCTTCATGAAATAGAATAAAAAATCTGAAAACTAGTCTGTCTGGAACTACTGGAGTTAATTTCTGCATCCACCCAGTGGATCTGTGGTTAGAGCTCTGCATTGTCAAATGAGACCTGGATCTGGATTCCAGTTTTCTGTTCTCAGCAGGCTACCACAGGATGGGAGTACTGCATAGGCTCTGAATTCACTCCTGTACAAAGCACATGCTACTGCTCTGCTACAATTCCTGCAGCCAGACCAGATGTTAATATTAATAGATTTTAGTTTTCATTGGCTTGAAAGGCTGCTGTAATTTGGGGCTTTTGGAGATCAGAGATGGAAGAGAGAAAACCCTTCCTTGAGTGGCAAGCAGGATGTTCTTTTAACTTCCGCATTTTTTTTTTTTTTACAGGGTGAAGTCACATGTGCATACAATTTTGTTCTCCTCTAGCAATGCAAATAGCTCTATAATACAGATTTTGAAAAACCATTTACACGTATATCCGTCTTTTAGCTAGAGAAGGCAAGAGGGTCTAGTGGACTAGGAAGAAGGCTAGGAGGCAGAAACACTTCTGCTCCCTGATATGTTTGGAAAGTTAACTTGAGTCTGTTTCCCCCATGTGTCAAAAGGGGATAATTAACCCTCAATTAACCATGTAAGTTAAGCTATGTTACAACAGTTCTGCAAATTCTGAGTATTATAGATAATCATTCCCAATGGCACATAAAGAATAGAAGGGATATTTACAGGAGTTATACTAGATAGAGAAGTCAAACTGCAACTCAGCATTTAGATTGTGGTTGTTCTTCAGGTTTGAAAAGAGAACAAGTATTTGACACTCAGCATTACTGTTCAAAAACAGTCTCAGATAAGAAAACACACTTCAGTTCTCAACTACACATCATTTGCCATTTAAAAGAACCTTGTTAGCACTCACTAAATTGTTATTAATAGAAGACTAACATATCATAGAAGTCATTCAATGCAGCGGGAAGATCCATACCTTGAACACCTTCCAGGAGCAGATCGACCCCTCTTCGATAAAAGCTAAAGGCAGCTTCGTAATCTTCTTCTTCCTCCTTCTTCAAGGCCAGCTTTATCAGCTCCCCTGCTTTCTCCAAGTAATCATGTTTGCCAAGCTTGTGTCTTAAGCTCCCAGTAAACAGACTACGGCTCTCGCTCTCCCTCTCGACTTCAGGTTTGCTCCACTCACAATCATAAGCAATAGCACCTTGTCCTAAGGATTCTGAAGCAAGGCTGAGACCAAAAGCTCTACTGGGAGAATTTTGGTTGGATGCCATTCCATCATCTAATTCGGCAAGAGAGTCTACATCGACTGTCAAAGAGATGAGGTCACTATCACTGGAGAAACCTGGAAGTATGATCACAAGTGTGTACAACGAAATTAAAGTAGCTAGTATTAGTATTTCTACTAATACTCTGAGAAAAACAACAATTTATTTCTTGTTCCCACCATGTATATTCAAGTTAAGCCTCTATAACTATTTGTAGCATCTCTGGTGTAGGTCAGAAGGACTACTGACGCTCTGATTTCTCCTCTACCATAAATGCCCTTCGGAATTCTCTATCACAAGACTTGCCATTCCTGTTCCATTTTGAATTTCAAGCATCGAGTACAGACTCTTTACCTAGCCTGCTTTTTGATGTACTCATCACAAGACTTCAGGTATAGAACTAGCCTTATATACCAGCACTCTCTTGGGACCTCAAGATTTTTGAGATCCCGTGGAAGAAGCCCAATTTTCCCTAAGTTGGCAAAAGGCTTCCAAAAGCAACTCTCAGCCCAAATTCCTCATTATGACAATGAGAATGCAAGGAGACTAAGCAACTAGCAGCCAATCTATACCTTCAGAGCCCACTTATTTGGGCTCCTGGAAATTACATGGCTAACCCTATTTGTGTGGACAATGCTACAAAATGAATTCAGACTGCAACTGCTTACCGTTAAACAAAAAAACAAAATTAAACACTTCACGTTGCTTTAAGTTAGTAAGGTTAAGTGGCCCAAGTTGTTAAATTACCAATTAGATATTTGTGACACATTAGTTTCAAATACATTTTATATATAGGCTATAATTTTTCTCTCTGCATATATCATCATGTATAAAAGGCATCAAGTTTCAACTCAAAAATATTATTTTTGGTATTTGACTATATGGCAGATATATAAAAAAAGCTATTTCTATATTTTACCTCCACATTCTGATTGGCTGGTAAGCATCACATCATCAAGTCCACTTAAATCCTTTTGAACTAAAAAAGGACAGAGGGGAAAGGCATTAGATATATTTTTATATCACAAAATATACATTAATTTAAATATCAAGCAAATGGAAGAAGAGACTTATTAATGCAGTCTTATCACAGATAGAGAGTTGTGTTTGAAGCAACTGCACTCAAACCTGCTTTCAAATGTATTCATTTTGCATTGCCAAAACAGCTACATCATAACAACTGTGGTTTTAATTCTTTCAATTCTTTGAGGCCTTAAAGGTTTAAAAAGATTAAACAGCAAAGGTGCCTATTTAGGAGAACTACATGAAGCCTCAGTACCACATTACTGTATCCAAATTCAATTGTGATGATGGCATTTAATCCCACTATAGACTATTCTGCTGCTCCACAATTCTTATGGAAATTTAAGATTTGAGGGACTTGCAAACATGCATACAATTTAAGAAGACACACAAGCTTTCAATTTGGAAAACAATATTCCAGAATAACATCCTGCACCAGATGTCTGGAATAAGCCATGAACTTGGCACTGCCAGCTGGACTGCAAATGGGAGTTTGTTTTATCATCTTGCCACACATACCCATTGAAGCAATACATGAAAGGGCAAAAGAAAATTCTGAGATAAACCCTGAAGTCTGCTGTCTTGTGCATTACCATTGCAGTCAAGATATTCTCCACACCACCAGGTAATATTCCATGACTCAGGTGGTTCTCAAACAAAAACAAATTTCTTTAGACTTTTCCCAAAGCTCTAGAGACAGAGTTGGGGGGAGAGGGAGGGAAACCCACTCACCTTCTCATGAAGGATGAGCAGACTTTTTGCCTAGAAAAGTGGTCTTTGAAGAGACTAGTTCCTCAAAGGGGAGTAAGGGGAAGAGGAGGCAGGAAGTGGAGCCACTCCCATTTGCTCTTTCATGAAAAGGCCTTGGGGAAGGCAGAGAGTGCAGGGCACCACTGTTCTTTTGCATAAGGCAAAGAGAGAAGTGGGAACAGAGTGGCATTCTAAGGGTATGTCTTCACTAGCAGCAGGACTTTAAAGTGGCTGTGTAGTCACAGCACCAGCGCTGGCAGAGGGCTCTCCCAGCACTGTAAAACAAAAAAACCCACCACCCTCATGAGGGAAGTAGCTCCCAGCGCTGGTGCACTGTCTACACTGCCACTTTACAGTGCTGAAACTGGCAGCGCTCAGGGAGGTGTTTTTTCACATTCCTGAATGAGAATGTTGCAGCACTGTAAAGTGGCAGTGTAGACAGGCCTAAGAGAAGCAGGAGGAGGAACTGAGATTTCTGGGAAGCAATGTCTCTCCTGCGGGTCTTAGAGCTCTGCAAAAGGGAAAGAGGGCCTGAACTCCTTACCAGGAGGGCAGGGGAGAGCAGACAATTCACTAATAAGGGACAGAGCACATGGAGAATCCATAATTTGTGCATTTATAGGAGAACCTATAATTTAGGTGCTGAGAGCCCAGAATTCATTAACTGGGGTGGTCAGTTGATTTTGTTTGGGGAAGACAGCAATTAGCTAGGAGTGTGGGTTGAAGAAGCATTATTTATAGGGTGAAGTTATGTAGATGTGGCAATATATCTTAAATAGGTGTGGTTTTAGATGTGGGGTATACAGGCCCTCCAGACCAGCAGACTTAGGTTTTTCCTCCCGTTGTAAAGAAAGGGTATGTCTACACTGCAGAAAACAGACCCACGGCAACAAGTCTTAAAGCCCAGGTCAACTGACTCAGGCTTATACTGCGGGGCTAAAACTAGCAGTGTAGATGTCCCCACTTGTGCTGGAGTCCAGGCTCTACAACCTGTTGAGGGGGTGGATTTCGGATCCTGCACTCCAGCCAGAACCAGAACGTCTACACTGCTATTTTTAGTCCCACACCACAAACTCTGTGAGCCCAAGTCAGTTGACCCAGGCTCTGAGACTTGCTGCCACACGTCTTTTATTTTTTATTTTTTGCAGTGTAGACATACCCACTGCCACATCTTTTCCTATTAGTGTCCTTAAAAGTGGATGGCTTAGCTATACTTGCCTGTTTAAAAATAAACAGGAATGTCACAAAAGAGGAAATAATGGTTAAGATGTTAAGAAAGTTCACAAAAATAAGTGACAAGGTCACTTCTGAACTAGTCCTTAGAATATTTCCCAATTTCCAGGTGGGTGAGGCCAGGTCATGAATAGATTCATTTTGGGGGAAAGAAAAGGTGGCCATGATAATGCACATAGAAAGAAAGACTCCCTAGGTCACTTGTCTAAAGGATTTGGCAATTGGTGTAGGAGGAGAAAAACTGGGGTAGGAGGGTGGGAAAGAGGTTGGTACAATGTGTATATGTACATGCTTGCAAGGTAGAAGAGGGGCCACTGCTTGTCTGGAGAGAAAGGAACATTATACATTTGCACTATGATGCAGCTAACAGGTGATGAGTACTCAAGGTTAAAAAGAATTAATGGGCCAAATTACCCTATTTGTGTACACCTCATGCAATCCCATTGAGTTCAGTGGGCTTGCACATCACTTATAATGCTGTATTTGGTCCAGTCTAATATTTTGCTATGGAGTGAGGTTTCAGAATTAATGTGGCATCCTATCTACCATCACACTAGTATGAATAAGGATTATGAAGGCCATTAACCCTCATCCTTCAAGCATCAGCTACTATGAAGTGATAAATAAAGTTTCACACAATTGTCCAGGTCCAGCTGAGGAAATTTGTACCCCTCATAAGATTATGGATCAACCGCTAGATGCAAGATTCCAAATTAGATGAACCGCTGGCCTGTTCTGGTGTAGGCACGCCTCTATTCAATGTAGTTTGCTGCTTGGAATGGAGTTTCAGATGCTGACTCAACCATATTGAAAGATTTCTTCATTCTTGTATGTAGAACTCCATCAAATGAAGAAATCTTTATATATAAACTATATTGAAAGAAAAAAAAAAGTCTCTCTCTCCCCCCGAGGTAGTCTGTTTCAGAAAATAACTGTACAAAATAGATGTTGACTTTCCTGCTCTCTGAACTTTAGAAATTCTTTTTGTTAGGTTGTTCAGTTTCTCTCTATTTGTTGTTAAAATACTTTTTACCGCTGGAAATGAAGCCTCCATCTTTACACCCAGCTTTTGAAACACTGAAGTTAACAGAAGCCAAAATAATTAAATGAATTTAAGTATTACCCCCCCTTCACTGCAGTATCCAAGTGCCTAAAGAATCATAACCAAGATTTTAAAAGGAGGGTGCTAAAAATTAGGCTATTAAAATCAGCAGCCTGACTTTTCAGAAGGGTGAAGCATCCAAAGTAGTGTGTTTAACATCACTGGGAGCTGTGGCTTCTCTGCCCTCCTGAAAACTAAGGCCTCTCATTTTAGGATCTTAACGTTAGGCTCTCCCCACCCCACCTTTTTTTTTTTTTGCCTTTTCTTTTTTTTATTTTATTTTATTTTTAAAAGATTTGGCCCATAACTAGTGCACCACACAGTTTAAAAAGGCCACCGAGAGCCTGTTCATTGATCTAGCAGGGGTCATTGACAATGCCATGCAGGAAACTCAAGTTCATCTTCCAAAGCCAGGTTTGCAAGACTGCTACAGAGTCAACATTTATAGCCCCTAGGAGCTAAAGAGTCAAGAGTGAGAGAATGCTACAGATCCTTTGTAAGTAAATCCCTTCATCAGTTCCCTTTCAAAAAAGGAAGTCCTAAAATAATTTAAAGGACCAATAGTCATCCCAAGGCTCGGGGAGGGGGGGTGGCAGAATAGGACTTGGAAGCACTTGCATTTAACAACATTAAACCTGCCTGGAACACGGATACAAGTTTAGATATTTGCATAAATCAGGAGGGGAAAAAAAGTCACAGTTGAGTACTAGTACTGCCATCTAGAGGATTTGAATGTAGTTATTTCTCTTTTTCAGTGCTGGTTTTGAATTCACTGTTCTATCCCAGTAATCTGGTTAGATTATAGGCTTTAAGAAAGGACATCAACCTGGAAGCCACATTTATGCCTGACAATGTATGTCCTGTAGCTGCAAACACTATTGAAAATTACTATATCAGATTCAGAAAACATATTTCTATATTTTTTCAAGTTCGTTCACTTTGTGCATTCAACAGAATTTAGTGTCTAATCAGTTTCACAGTTTCTCCTTAATAATCAGTGCATTTCTCCCTTCCTAAGAAGAGCCCTTGTAAATTTCACATGGGAAAGGCGAATGGTCCAGGGGCCAGGGCACTAGCCTAGCACTTGGGAAACATGGGCTCAGTTTCCTGCTCTGCCAACAGACTTCCTATGTGACCTTAGGCAAGTCAGTCACTTAGCCTTTTCTCTGTCTCAGTTCCTCATCTGCAACATGAGGATATTATCAGCACTTCCTTACCTCACAGAGGTGTTGTGAAGATAGCTAGATTAAAGGTTGTGAGTCACTCAGATACTATCATGGAGGCCACATAAATACCTAAAATATATAATCAAGTAGCAGAGAGATCCTTGTAAACATTTTACAAAGGAATTTTTAAAAAGGACACTGTGTGAAGGTTGCACATCAGAATCTGGGTTTTTGAAAAAATAAATATCTTTTTTTTTTTAAATAATCAAACAGTGCCCTTTTAAATGTTGTTACCTTTAGATATAATAGCTACCTTCAGGGGTTAAACAGCTCAACAGTTTGTTTCCTTGTTTGGACAAGCAAAATACTCAGTCATTATTATATTAGCATCTGTAAGCTTTAAAATACTTAAAATCAACACATATATAGAATATACTATACAAGTAATTGTGAGAGCTAAACATTAAGAGATTCTAAGAACAGCCACATAACCTGCAGCCTTCTAGCACTGAAAGGATGTTTTTTTAAATTGCTTATAAAAAACCAAGAGGTCAGATTACATCACAGAAGAAACCCAACCTTCAGAACTGCAGTCAGATAAGCTGTCAATCAGGGAATCAGATAAAGGCTCTACAGGACCAATCAATTCTGACCCATCATGCACCGCACCACCCTGAAAAAAGGAGGAAAAAAATATGCATTTAACTGTTATGTACCAGGCATAGTCTCATTATCATACAACAGCAAAGAAGGTGGATGTGGTCAACTGGGTTTGAGAGATCTATTCAACTCCCAATTCGTTTACCTTTAAATCAGCTAGTCATTGAACTGAACTAGTTGAATAAGCTGAAATGGAAGAAAATATTCTGCCTGCATTTGCTGTAGAAGTTACTATTGTCAAAAGCATTTCATGTCAAAAAAGTCTTGTCAAAAGCATTTACTGTTGTCTGCATTTCAACAAACTCTGGTTCCAGATGCTTAGCCAGCGAATTCCATCAGTTTAGAGACATGGCAGAAACATGGCAGCAGACATATATAGTAGAACCTCAGCATTACGAACGTCTTGGGAATGAAGGTTGTTTGTAACTCTGAACAAGATGTTACGGATGTTCTTTTAAAACTTTACAACTGAACCTTGACTCAATACAGCTTTGAAACTTTCCCTTAAATTTTTAGTAGTTTACGTTTTACAAAGTACTGTATCTGCTCTGGGGAAGGGAGGAGGTCTCTGCTGCTGCCTGATTACATACTTCTGGTTCCAAACATGATGTGTGATTAACTGGTCAGTTTGTAACTTTGGTGTTCATAACTCTGAGGTTCTACTATACTGTTTAATACTATTTTTGTATTTAATTTAAATTATTTTGAAATATTACAGTAAATTTATGCCTTATCATAGATTTTAATCTGAATATAAATTTTAAAAAATCTAACTTAAAATTAAAGTAAAAAAAAAAAAAGTCTACTGATCAGACACCCAAAGTCTGGTCAGTGCAGCTGGGGGAGGCAGGGAGGCACCGAGTCATTACCTGTACCAGCCCCTACTCAGGCAGGGGCACCTCCTACCTGCATCAGGCGGCTCTAGCTCCCAGCCCCAGCTCTGCAGGCAAGTCCCTCCCAACCCACGCAGGGAAGGGGGGGGGGAGGGGAAAAGCAGTGAGTGATGGAGGGAGGGGGAAAGAGGTGCAAATAGGGGCAGGGCCTCAGGGGGAAGGGGCAGGGGAAGTTCCAGCATTCCTGCAAGCAACCCTAGGTATAGATGCTTTTTCTAATTTAAGATGGACACTCAAGTACTTTAGATCATAATATTTATTTTTCTTAAGCAAGGGAGGGGGTTTTATTGTGTGTTTTTCAACCACACAAAACCTAATCAAAATAGAAATATTTGAAAAATAACCCAGGCACAAAATGCAGTTGCTGCAGTACAAGACAACAAAGTGGAACAGTCCAGCCTATTAGCAGTGTCAATACCAAAGCTGGATGTGAACTAAAATAACTATTAAAGTATTTTAAAATTCACTTTTTCATAATGTGGTAAAGTAGAAATACCTATATTAAATATGATTTTATCTTTATATCACTATAAACACATAGGCTCTGAACTTCAAACATCCATGCAATCTCATTGATTTCAATTGGACTATTTACGTATGTAAAGTTAATCATGTACATATGTGTTTGCAGGATTGAGGACTAATAATAAAACATACATTGTAGGAAGCTTTTAGATTTATCTTCTGTAAATCATACCTTTTAAAATGTTACTCTGCATATGGTGCTTTCAAAATGGAAAGAACTATATGCTTAGATTTTAATATAAAAATCCCAAACAAGTTAGTCACTGTCCTAAACCACATCCTGGAGTTTGGTTACCATAAATAGTTACGCGCTGCAAAAGCTGTAGTAGTTTGCAAATGGCTTCCTACATGCATTATTTGTTTTGTTACAGAACTGTATTACAATCCCTAATAACAGTCAATACAGAGAAGTTTAACTAGTTTTCCCTCGGTTCAAAGTATATTAACAGCTGCATAAAAATACAGAAATAGTTATACTTTATTATTTCCCTCCAGAGCATCTTGGATCAAATAGCATTGGTATTGCTCTGCAGACCTCCAGTATGTTTAATAAATCAATGAAAAAAAAATCAAAGCCCTTTCCCTGAGTGCCCTACAGAATATTTTCAATTTAGAGGGTAGGTACAGTATCCTTACTCGTTAAGAGCCTCACTTCCAGCTCCCAGCCAAGTCAATGGAAAGACTCCCATTCACTTCAAAGAGAGCATCTGATCAGGCCTAAAGTCACTTCACAATTTACGGAGTAAAGGAGCAGCAGCATTAAAACTTCATTTATATCGCTATTTAGACGAGGCACATCACAGAAATATTAACGAACCTTAAAAAAGTCTTCAAACTGTTTGCTCTTATACAGAGCAGGAATGTTGGCAGAAAACTGCAGCAGATCTTCAGCACATTGTCTTCTTTCTTTAATCACAGACTCATCAAACCGCCCTAGAACAGAAATATGAACTGACATTTTTTAGAAATAACTAAAGTGAACATTTACTTTACAAGAAACCCTCAGAAGAGAATGCCCTGCATCTATGAGAGTCACTCAAATGCTTCAGGAGACTGGCAATCTTCACACTTCGGAGTCTCAACTGTCCCTAGCGTCGTCTTCTGCAATCCACTTAAGTGATGAAAGCTGGCAGCCATGGCAGGAATCCTTGGCTCTCGCGTTCTAAGAATATGTGAGGCAACACCCTTGATTAGCCAAGAGACACTAACATATGTCCACTGAGATCTAAAAGTAACTGATACATTGCTCTGTTTGACAATACACTCGTCAATGTCAGTCTTAATTATGGCCCCAATCCTGGAAGGAGCTGAGCATTTGCCACTCACTCTCCAAAAAGCATGCAGGGAAAGGGTAGAGGGAGTGCTACTAAAATTCAGAAGATAGAGAATATTATGGAGATTTATTGCCATGGAAGTCCTTTATGGAGACTATAAGCAGTGTCAGGGACACCCAGCCATGTTGGAGCCATGCTGCTAGGCACCAAGAATGGTAAAGCACTAGCCTTTTCTCCAGAATAGCGCCTGGCTTCATGCAGGAGGGTGTTCCTTTCCTCATGGGTACAAGAGGATTGCAGAGCTGCGAGGCAGCACAGCCTTCAAAATTCACACTCCTTCCCTTACTGCTTCCCCATGCCATGCCCCAAATCCCTCCCACTGAAGGAGAGATTATTAAGATTCACCTTAGAGTCCCCCTCACCCCCATGACTGGGGGAAGCAGTGAAGGAATAATCTGGCCTATTAGTTACATATACACAGTATGCAACTGAACCTCACTTCCTATAGGCTTTCATACCAATTGTGTCACAGCTACTTTATCATGCAAAATAGATAGTTACAAAAGATAAAGGGACAAAAGTTAAGGGGACTAGACCAGAGAGAACAAAATAGATGGCGAACACTTCTGCACAGAGGAACAAGAGACTGGGAGACAAATTCAAGAAAAACTTTCACCACAGCAGCATGGCTGTCAGAACAAGGAGTAATGGTCTCAAGTTGCAATGAGGGAGGTGTAGGTTGGATATCAGGAAAAACTTTTTTCATTAGGAGGGTGGTAAAGCACTGGAGTGGGTTACCGAGGGAGGTGGTGGAATCACCTTCCTTAGAGGTTTTTAAGGTCAGGCTTGATAAAGCTCTGGCTGGGATGATTGAGCTGGAGATTGGTCCTGCTTTGAGCAGGGGGCTGGACTAGGTGACCTCCTGAGGTCCCTCCCAACCCTGATATTCTGTAAGACTGCCTGATAACACTGAAAGCTAACTTTGAAGATGACTGTAGAAAACCACATAGAACAAAAAAAAGCAAATCTCATTTATATTAGGGACATGCAAAAAAAAATAATAAAAATCCAGATAGAAAGTGTCAAAGTAGGATTTTTTTCAGCACTCTCTCAAATGAAGAGTTTTCACATGGTAGTGGGGTAAAGAAAAAGCCCCTCTCCCCACACCACCAAACAGGATCAATGTCTAAGTTTTGGGTGTGGAGTAGTTTGTTCTTCTAAACTAACAAGGACATGATATGGAAGAATAAAAAATTCTCACCTCTGAAAAATAATTTCATTTATTGAAATAGCACGGACTTACAAATCTAAACTCTAAATACAACAGACACACTGACTTTAACAGAAACCCTGCTGAAAAGACGTCAAACAGCCAGCTAAGTTGGAACCTATAACATCCACAAAAAGCACACTGCAGATTTGAATTGTCCCATTAAAAGTTTAGTAATTGCAATGCTTTTTAGTTCTTTAACTCATGCTGTCTCAGTAGGGCCACTATCAACTATAATAGTCAGAGGTCGAAATATCAGATCACGTTGGCTTGTCTGTGCACTATATATAAAGTGCACCCACTTGTATAAAGCCACTGTCACAAACACTGATCACAGTGATGGCTCTCATTTTCTACACTCCTGCCCCACTCCCCCTCAGTCTCAAGTTGGTATTCTTTTTAACTGCTCCTATACTTGCATGGATCGGTCTCTCACTTCTCAACCATTACTCCTGGGGGAATTCTGCACCAAAAAGATGTAAATTTTGTGAACAATATTTTAAAATTCTGTAAAATAATGCAAAATAATGCAATATGATCCAGCTAGTTTCAATTATTTTGGTAATTTTTTTACACAATACAATACAATGGATGGAGAATGGGAGTGGGGAGCACTGGAGGAAATCACCAAACCCCCTCTGTATAATAATAATGTAGCTAGTATTGACCCTTTACTTCTAGTTATTAGCCAACAAATATATGCAGCCATATGCTCAGTGTAGCATCATAGGCACCTCAAGAGCAAGGGAGGGCTAGGGACTCAAACTCACAAATTTATACTGGCTACTGACCATCTCCAAAAAAGGTCAGTAGCAAACAGTCCATGGAGCACATTTTGATAGGAAATTTTTTCAGTCCAAAAATTTAGACCAGTTCTAAAGCACTGTAAGCATTTATAAGGCTATATTGTCCTTCACAATAAAGCTCCTTTAAACCACTTTGGCAACGAAAAGGAGTCTTAAGATTTTTACACCTGTTTTATACTCTGGGGGGAATTTACTAAGAACAATAGGAACAATTCACTGAGCAGGCAGGCTGCTACCTTCTCCTCTGTCTGAGACAACACAGCAAGCTGTACACAGGGCCGCCCAGAGGATTCGGGGGCCTGGGGTCTTTGGCGACAGGGGGCCCCCGCTTCGGCAGTAATTCGGCAGCGGGAGGTCCTTCCGCTCCAGAACCCAAGGCAGCAAGATCCCCCGCCACCGAAGAGTTGGAGTGGAAGCAGCTCCGGGGGCCCGGGCCCCGCAAGAGTTTTCCAGGGCCCCCGGAGCGAGTGAAGGACCCTGCTCCAGGGGCCCTGAAAAACTCTCGTAGGGGACCCTGCGGGGCCCAGGGAAAATTGCCCCACTTGCCCCCCCCCCCGGGGCGGCCCTGGCTGTACGCCTTCCTCTTCAGAAATATCTCAAAGCCCTGCCCCTCCACACCGAGCGTGCTGCAGTAGCAAGCAAGAGGGAGTCTCTCTCTCTCTCACACACACACACACACACACACACACACACACACACACACACACACACCAGTCCCTTTCACCCCCACCCACCCCAGGTGGTGATTTATGTCTCTACCGGCTGCTCTGGATGCCCAAACTGAGTTGTGTGCACTGCCAGGGAGTGAGCACATGATTGGTCTTGTAGCTTCCTTTTACTTCCCCGTCAGAAATCATTCTTCTGCGGGTAAGCAAAGAAATCTGCGGGAGCCATGAATTCTGCATACGTGCTGTGAGGAATTCCCCCAGGAGCAAACCATTAAGGGACAGATTTTCAAAAGGCATATAGAGACCTATCTGAATCATGAGACACCTAACCTCCCAACCTAATCTACTTCAGCACTTTTGAAAATCCCCCTAGCTGGTGATCTGAGTCCTAGTTACCTTTGAAAATCTGGCCTTAAGTGCTTTCAGACAGATTCCTTGCATGAAGCCTTCTTATGCTAAAATCATCACTGTCACCTTCACTTCTCTGCATCTCTTGGCCAAACTAAAATACAGTTTCAGACTCTTCAGGGCCAGGGCCGGCTCCAGCTTTTTTGCCGGGAGGGCGGCAACAACAATGATTGAGCTGTTGCCGAAGAGGAAGAGAGTGACCGAAGGACTTGCTGCCAAATTGCTGCAGAAGACCCCGACATGCTGCCACAATAACAGATGCAGTGCCACCCTTTTCTATTGGCTGCCCCAGGCACCTGCTTCCTTCGCTGCTGCCTGGAGCCGGCCCTGTTCAGGACTACCACCATGTCTTCTGTTTTCTCTCAAGTACTGTGCACATCCATGATGCTATATACATAAGAGTAATATTCCTGTTTTGCAAATATGTGAACAGCTGTGCATAGAGATTACAAGAGGTCAAAAACTAGTACCTCAAGTTATGTTCCCTTCATGTTTCATGGTTGTGCAGGAATCAAAATGAATCTCTGCAGCCAAACTGAGAATGGTCATTTCCTAGAAACAGATACTAGGATACTTTAATGGTAACAGCTACATGACAATTCAAAGAAGTTTTAACAGCTGGTTCTGTTATCAGCACTTTAAATTCCCATGGTCCATGCCAATATGTTTTTTCCTGTGAGAAGAGTGGAAAAAGTCCAGGTGAAGTACAGGAAAGCAATATAAAAGTTTCCCCAACGGGTTTCAACCTGTGATATAACCAGCACTATTGTACCAGGAAAAAAAAAAGATACACATACTACAGCCTTTCATTTTCAAAAGTTGTGGGACTAAAGCACGAAATACAAACATTCCAGTTCTGCAGATTTCTCAACTATTTATTCCACTAAAGGTGGAAGTGTATCACGGCTCTTCCATTTCCACACAGTCCTTGATGCCTCAGAGTGCTCGCTTCAATTCTTTAAATGCTACAACCTGGGACTCCGTACAAGTTTAATATTTTCTGTACAGAAAATAAGAGCAGCTGTAACAACTGATAAAGCTCATTTGAAAACTGCACCATTTGCTATTCCTTGTACTAAAATGACAAACTTTTTTAAAATATACACACATTTTCAGAAGTTAGCAGCTAATGGCAGTGCTAACAAATAATCAGTTTAAAGGCTACCACAAAGGGGACAAAAATCATATGATGGAAGGAAGAATATAACAAAGCATTAATTGCTAATGTACAGTTAGAGGAAAAGGAATTAATATACAAATGGGACTGATCTTGCAGTTCAAAATAAAAACACCACTTCATGAAAATAAAATGTCTATATGCAACAACTCAAAATATACCAACATTTTACTTTATCCTCCACTAAACAAGCAACCATACCTGATCTTCTGAAGAAGGATGCCCTGAATAATTTTAAGAAATGCCTCAACTGGAATAAAAGGCAGCTTCATCCATTTTTACTCCTTTTTAGCTTTCCAATAAGTTATCATTTTAACCTGTTATACATTACCTCTTTTCCTGTGCTTTTCTGTTGCTTTTATTTCAAATCTGATTTTTTTTTTAAAGAAAGGCTCTTTGTACAAGAAGTGAAAAATAACTACACTGAATACTTTTGTAGATTCTCTCCCCTTATATTCTATACTGTAGCCACTTGTGTGTGTATAAAACAATAGAATAAGGGTGTCTTTCAGAAGAGATTTCACCCACAATTCTACTCCAGCTCATAGGGCTTGAGCAAGATTGGTTAGCCTCAGATTTAAGATTTCCATCCATTTTAATTACTTTTAAAATCTCTCTCAAGAACTCTTAGTTTCTCTTTTGGATATCTTACCCTATACTGCTTTATATAGGCATCTCTTCTCCTCTCCACTCCTAGAGCATATCTTTGTTTTCAATTTAAATCTTGGACAGCATGTATCAACTTTGAAAGCGGCTTGGACAATGATCATGCTCCGCTGTAAATCAGATATAAAATCGACTCAAGATTAGATTGATAATATATTCTCCACTTAACTATGCAGCATGCAAGTGCTGACATGGCACTGATATTCAGCCCAGATCTAATTTCACAGATAAGCAAAATAAAACAAAGTTGAATGCTATTCAGTCTCAGCTTTGGAAGAGAGCCAAAGCCCTCTGTGTACTTCAGGGGGCTCTACGCAGGCATCTATAAAATCCACATCACAATTCAATTTTCTTGCAATCACTTACGTTTTACATCCACTATTAGTTTTCTGAAGGAAACACCATTTTGTGTTAAATGCAACAGGATCAGGTAATACATAGTGACACCTATAATTAGGGTCTTATAATGAAGAGTTCAAAGTAACCTTGATTTCAGTTGCTTATAAAAGACTTTGCAACTTTAACTATTCAGGCTGAACTTTTTCGAGCTGGGCATCTGCCTCAAAATTAATTTTATCTGGATAGTTTTAGCTGAACCATTCTCTGAATAAGGCAGGGGCTCCATGGGACAAAAATATAGTATATGATCACGTAATTGAAGTCTATTATAACATATGTGCACAAGGGGGCCCAAATTAAGATTAAAAAGGCAATCTTAATTCTGGCATTTCCAAATTTTAAGTGCTTGACTTTGTAACCTTAGCGTTCCTTTAACATAGGTTTTTGTATGCAACAGTAAGTAGAGGATAGAGAAAATGAACAATGTATCTTGAAAAGACAAAAAACTAATGTATGAGGTAGTTCTGCCAAGAGACATGCTTAAGGAATAAAGCCCAATTCTATGGTCATTGTGAGTGCAGACCTTTCATTGAAGTTTACAGGATTTTTGAGCACAAAGCAAGGTCTGACTCATGCATAATCACTGTGGAGAGACCACCAAAAAGCTCCTAGAACTATTATAATAACCAGGCCCCTTAAAGTATTTGTTAGCATTGAATGAGTATCCTGAAGTGATACCTCAATGAATTCAAAACATTAATAAGAGTGACATTTTTACTTTCAGTCTATGTACATTTTAAAATGTCCAGTTTTAGACTGTTCTTAACTGAGAAGTTAAGTATTTATAGGGTGCTATGAACACAGGTATGGTGAAGAGATGTTAGTATTGCCATTGAATTAAAGTTATTTTTTGGGGGAAAAAAAATCCTTAAATTTAGAATTTTCAGTTGGGAACACTGAATGTTAGCTTTGCCAATTTGAAATTTGGCAAAACTGGTTTATTCACTTTTAATCTTAAAAAAACAAAATTAAAATGATCAAAATAATTTCATTTTAAAAATTATAGACACATATCCATACAAGTGTTTGCTAGGTACTCCATATAGGGATAAGTAAACTGCCTAGTAGTACTGGCAATATCCTGCACTACTATTCTCAACCATTCCTAAATACCACATGCATAATATCTCTTAGAAAGAGAATAAGTGGAATAAGAGGCCACAGCCCCATTTTGTCTTGCTGAGCACAAAGCTCTCTGAAACAAGAAGACTCTAATTAAAAAAATTGATCTGAACAGCTTTGGATTTTCCACATAAATGTGTAAGTAAACAAAATTTTTCACAATGATTATTGTGGCATAAGGCGCAAAAACCAGGAATATCTCTAAAGAATTTGAGAGAGGGAGGTTCCTATTGCAATTAGGTTCAGAGTCAAGTATGTAATAAATAATATGTATGGGATGAAAAGGTTTATTTTTAATCATGTGTTTTGGGGTACAAGCTATGGAGTTTATTCTCCCTTTGATGTTTTAAAGGTAATAGGAGTGTATGCACTTACTGAGAAGTGTGTTTTTAGTACCTGCTATGAAAAACCTACAGTAAAAATGGTTATGGTAAAGGTTATGACAAAAAACACAAGCAATTCTACACTGAGGAAGACATCCAGGACAAACCCATTCCTCTTTAAAATGGAGCACATTAATCCACTTTAAAATCTTAACATTACATTTCTTGTTGGGAGTAAAAGTTTTCAACTTTTTTGGGATTTATTATAATTATACCCTTTGTTCCAATGCAACCTCCAATACCTGGAGTTGTTCTACTTTATTAGAAGTTCATTTGATTTCACTTTTAAAGTTTGATCACCTACGTCAAAAGTTAATTCTCAAATTCTTCTTATAAAAATAATTCTTCAAGGAAACACATTTATAAACGGTTTCTACTTAACTCACATTTTCTGGAGCGTTTCCTCTTCTCATTTTTATTACTAAGGACAATAATATAAAGATCTGTGTTCCTAAGAGCTAGTTAGTTCTTGCTACTTATTCCTCACCTGAAGTTATAATCCTCTGATGCAATAACCAGTTGCTCTAGATATAATTGTGATGTCAAAAACATAATTAGAGAAAACTGGGAATGTAGATTACATTTCCTAAGAGACAAAAATCCTTTCCTTCACTAAATAATTTAATAATTTAATATAAAATGATCATTAAAAATTATAACCATCTTTTTGGTGGAAGAACAAGTGTAATTATTTTGTTTTGTAGCTGACAGTCTACAAGTGTTAGTCACATTGCAATCTATAACTAATATTGGCTAACGCCTCAGAATAGGGACCTTATGTTTTTATGCCTTTAAAGTGTAACGTACATCCATAAACATTCAAAGCATATAGTTCTTTAACTGAAAGCAAATAAGAGCATACAGTCTACGTTATTTGATACCTTCAGTACAAGTCAATAACTTTAAAACCATGGAACTGTGATTCACCCATATCTCATTAAGATCCTCATAATGAGACAAAGAGTTGACTATTAAAACCAAAATAAGTTTTAGCAGTAGCATGTATAAAGGCGTGGCTGGCAGCTCCAGAATGAGATGTATTTATGACTCGTTACCTAATATTAAACAGTTTTAGCAATTCAAAAAGAAGGGGTGCTTACCAAACACTATTGCTTTGGCAAAAGGCGGAAACAATTCTGTATGCTTGTATACGTTTTTATGAATTTGCCAGAGATCTTTGTGCAGTTTCTTAAAGTCACTGTATCTCTTCCAAACGACTATCTGAAGCAGAATGGGGGAAAAAAGCATGAATGAGTTTAATAGTTCACATTGGAGTAACTGTTGCTAAGTGTGGCTGAAAGCGAGAGCAATTTATCATAATCGCACTATGTCATCCAAAAAGAGTTGCCAACAAACTAAGAAAATCAAGACGCTAAACAGATTCTAATCAGTACTGTTAGTGGTTTCTTTTAACAGCTAGCTTAGCAAGTTTCTCCCTAGGGGAAAAAATTAGGCAGTAAAACCTACCTATGGCGCACTGCATTGTGCGCTGATACAAGCGCCTCTGGTGAGTGCATGCAGCACCACCGCAAGGAGCCAAGTATGCAAGTGCACAAACGATAAACAAACTGCAGTGTCTTTTTGCTGGCACAACTTCGCTGGCATAAGTTAGTAACGTAGGCACGCTCTTTGTAGTTGTCAGGTCTCAGGAGAACAAAGCAAGGAATCTAGGACTTCCTGAGGCAGAGGATTCCCTGGCCTAAGTTTTCAGAAATGACTAATAATTATGGATGCCTCAAGTTTTTGAGTGCCCAATGCAAGCTACCGCAAAAGGTGTCAAATTTGATAGGGTGGCTGATGAGCACGGTTTTACATATAATCCCAGAACCACCACATAAAACTGCTCAAGAAAATGAAAACTCCATGATCATTAAGTTATAGGAATGTTGGCACTAGGATAGTATACTAAAGGATTGCAGGAAAAAAAAAAGCACAAGATCCAGTTTCACTCTAACAAAATATTGTTTTTCACTGATGCAAGTGGTCTCACACTAGCCAAGAGGAGAGAATTAATACATCTAAAACACCTTGCAAAGCAAAGGATTCAAGGTTACCCTGTCATCCCCTGACAAGCTCAGGGAAATGAAGCCTCTGGAGGATGCTACCTCAGCAAAGCTAACAAGGTACCCCTTCGGATATATGCTGGAAATGAATCTGATTTGGAGGGTGGATACAAACTGCAATCTGAGGACTAGAGAAGTGCAGTAAAGGGTATTTGGTGAGAGTGTGAATACATTGTTAGTTGTTATAGTTAGGCTTGGAAGGATCAGATTTTTAAAGGTAAATGTCAGTAAACAATTATACCATACACACACAAACCGATGAAAAAATACTTCCACCAATAATCATCAAAATTTACAGATAGGCAAAGTAAGAAAAATGCTGCTTGAAAAGGTAGAGTCAAAATCCAGTGATCTAGACTAAAAAATGAATGGCAAAAACAGGTATGATTTGATTTAAGCATGTTTACTTTGTGTATTTTGACATCTGATGTTGACCACTTGTGTTTTAATCATTTATAAAGCTTTAATTTTGAGTCTCTATGTCTACTGTCATTAAATAATTGTCAACACTCCCCATAATTTCTGCAAATGTAAAAACAGAAAAAATGCTTAAGCACTGATAATTTATATTATATATATACATATACATATATATACACACACACACACACATATATATATATATATAAAATTCTGCGAAGCCTAAATAGTTCTGATGTGATAGCCTGTCATGGTTAAAATAATTTGAGCACTAGTAACTGTTTTTCACTCCTTCCGTCCACAGTAAACACTGGTTTCTCCACCTGAGTCAGACACACACACACACACAGTTACCATTACCCCTTTAGTCCTTCTGCACACCCGATTATCTCCCCTCCCTCTCCCCACAGTAGTAGATGGAGGTGCTTGATGTAGGAGTTGGTTGTGCTGGGAGAAGGTAAAGGATTACGTCCAGAAGGGCTGTTAAAAGGAGAGATGGAAGGCTGCAAGGTGAGGGAAGCAGACTGAAGGCTGTGGAGGATGGCCCATGAACAGCAGTAGTTGTAGCAATGTTAATGTTATGAGTGGAGGAAATATGTATTGTAAAGTAGCTCAACTTTTCTGGGTTTGCGTCAGGGGTGCTACATGCCTAACTGCTTCACAACAAAGTAGGTGCATTTATTTTCTAGGGTTTTAAATATGATTAATGGTCATAAGTATAGACCCTATTAGGGGGAGACAATAGAAGAGCAGCTGCCTATAGTCCTTCAATGACTGTACATAAATCTCTCTCTGTTGTGGGATAAAAATCTGACAGAAAAGCTCCTGACGGAGGTTGGGTGCAATACCTGGCCACTAGACAGGCTTGTGTGCCCTGTGCTTAAATTTTCAGTTATAACATCAATAATAGTTAAAAGTGATCCCAACTCTAGCATCTGAAAACTAAGATCTACTCAGGAGCCACCCATTCACTAAATTTTGTATAGACTATTTTTAAAATAGTCAACAATAAAAGTAGGACTCCCGAAGAAAAATTTCAGCCAGAGCTCATATTCAGGAAGACGTCCTATTAAAAACATATGAGAGAAACCAAGCCAAAAACTACACACAAAATCCAGAGCGTACATAAGAACTTACACTGTATGAAGTTCCACAACAACTGGCTTTTAGAGAAAAAGCAGGATTTTAAACTACAGGTGTCAATTAATCACAGTTAACTCACGTGATTAACCCAAAAAAATTAATCACAATTGCGGTTTTAATCACACTGTTAAACAGAATACCAATTGAAATGTATTAAATATTTTTGGATGTTTTTCTACATTTCAAATATATTGTTTTCAATTACAACACAGAATAAAAAGTGTACAGTGCTCACTTTATATTATTTTTGATTATTTTTACAGTGCAAATATTTGTAAACAAAATAGTATTTTTCAATACACCTCATACAAGTACTGTAGTGCAACCTCTTTACCGTGAAAGTGCAACTTACAAATGTAGATTTTTGGGGGGGCAGATAACTGCACTCAAAAACAAAACATTGTAAAATTTTAGAGCCTCAGCACCACTTCTTGTTCAGCCAATTGCTAGGACAAACAAGTTTGTTTACATTTGCGGGAGATAATGTTGCCAACTTCTTATTTACAATGTCACCTGAAAGTTAGAACATGGAACTTTTGTAGCCAGCACTGCAAGGTATTTTCATGCCAGATATGCTAAACATTCATATGGTCCTTCATGCTTCAGCCACCATTCCGGAGGACATGCTTCCATGCTGATGATGCTCATTAAAAAAAATAATGCTTAATTAAATTTGTGACTGAACTCCTTGGGGGAGAACTGTATGTCTCTGGCTCTGTTCTACCCACATTCTGCCATATATTTCATGTTATAGTAGTCTTGGATGATGACTCAGCACACGTTGTTCGTTTTAAGAACACTTTTGCTGCAGATTTGATAAAAGGCAAAGAAGATATCAATGTGAGATTTCTAAAGACAGGTACAGCACTCAACCCAAGGTTTAAGAATCTGAAGTGCCATCCAAAATCAGAGGGATGAGGTGTGGTTCATAATCTCCCTCCAACTCATCACTGACAACGAAGTTGTAATATGCTACCTTAATAAATCAAAACCGAATAGCTAAGACAAAAGACAGATGGACACAAAAAATGTTTGCTTCATTTCTTTGACAACACACACAGGAATGACTAAATTAAGTAAAAAAGATACTTCAAAAATTAGTAATGAGAACATGAAATAAAACTATCACAAATGTACATGTGTTACCTCCTGAACTTCCTCTGGATTTCTTCTTGAAACAATCTGAAAAACAAAACAAAAACCTGATCAGTGTCTGAATTTCTGTTTGCAGAGTTAAAAGAGGAACATACTGTGATCTGTTGCTGATAAAAAGAAACCACACAGAAGGTGTGTATCTTTTTCAATTTGCATTCAGCAATTTTAAGTTAGTTTAGTGAAGTTCAACCTATGAAAATACAAAATAGAACAAGAGACAAAGTATTTAGTAACAAAGTTAATTGCCATGTTAGAAACCAGCAAATATATTACAAAATAGATAAACTTATGCCCTCTTCTAGGGGCTACATCCCCAAGCAAGTTTCTTATTAGGGACCACTTAGAACTGGGACACATATTGACTATCTTCCCATCATTCTTCCAATTCTTTCCTGAAGGAATTGTTCTTAGAAATACAAGAGGAAAGTAACATTAATGTAATAGGTATGGTTTAGTTACAGCTACCCATTTTGAATCCAGATTGCACACAAACTGAGCCTGATGGGGGGGGTGTATTTTTTAGGACAAAATCTCCCCATGCTACCCAAAGCCCCCACTGCTCAGTTCTCTACAGATCACTTTGCATTTTGATTTTGTCCTCACGTATATTTGCTACCTATCACATGTTGGTGTTTTCTGCACATTTGATCACACTGACTTTACTCCAAAGAAATACCTGATAAAGACAGACAGGTATGGCAGCACAGGGCAAAGATGGTTTTGTGTTTTTAAAGAAGAAATATATATTATATTGGTCAAGAGAGCCTCTACAATGCCTGAGTTCTGCATTGGATTTACAAATAGCAATAAAGTCCATTGCTCAGTCTGAAGGCTTGTCTGCGCACATGCAAACCAAACTAAGTCAGCTTTAATTCATGCCATAAATCAGCGTATGGACAATTTCATTTGAAATAAGACTGTCCATACACTGACATGCACTAAGATACTTAAAGGTGGGAATTAAAGCAGACTTCATTTGGTTTGCTTGTGCGTAAGACAAGCCCTGAAATGCAGTGTTGTTTCTGTCTCAGAGGTAAAGTACACCACCCAAGAGTGCTCCAGACCATAGGCCACCTAAAAACGGCTCCTCTAAGCTACATGGAGGGTTCACAATGCTGTAGCTAGACTGTTCTCATCTCCTGCCTCCCACCCCCAGTTTTATTAGATTTACTCTTCTAAATTTTCCTTATGGTTTTCAAGAATCTCTGTGACTTGTTCCTCCATGTTTCCCTAACTTCAGCCTACTGCCCAACCCAGGGGCGGCTCTAGCTTTTTGCTGCCCCAAGCATGGCAGTTAGGCA
The DNA here is from genome assembly GCF_025201925.1 of Gopherus flavomarginatus. Taxonomy (NCBI): domain Eukaryota; kingdom Metazoa; phylum Chordata; order Testudines; family Testudinidae; genus Gopherus; species Gopherus flavomarginatus. Next base: position 49,728,442 of record NC_066620.1, read on the forward strand.
GCCTTCGGCGGTTTGCCTGCGGGAGGTCCCCAGTCCCGCGGATTCGGCATACTTGCCGCCAAAATGCCACTGAATCTGCGGGACTGGCAGACCTCCTGCAGGCAAGCCGCCGAAGGCTTCCTGACTGCTGCCCTTGCAGGGACCGGCAGGCCGCCCCCCGTGGCTTGCCGCCACAGGCACATGCTTGGTGCGCTGGTGCCTGGAGCCATCGCTGGCCCAACCTCACTGTTGCATTCCCATTCATCCTCCATGAGGTTTCTGGAGGGTCTAGACTGAGGAGAAAAGGGTTATTTTTCCATTATTCTACCCCATCACCCTGAAACTCACTTCGTTCAAATTGCACCATAAAATACTCTCCTGAGCCAGTTTTGCCTACAATTGACAAAACCTTACTCATTTTTTCCCTTGCTGTGATTAGTCTGAAGGCCTACTTGCCTCTTTACCACAGTTATGTTTCAGCTCTTCTTTTTCACTCTGCTTTCATCTTTGTTTCTGTCTATAGCAGAGTCCATATAGCTAGTTCAGTAAAGAGTGTCTACTCTCTCCCTGGTGAGAGGTTTAGAACACTTCATAGGCAGACCACGTGGAGGGGTGCGTGGTGGCAACTTAAACAATCTTTACATATCACAAAAGGAGCAGTAAATGGCATAAACTTTTTTATTTTGCATTTCACCTTTCAGTAAAGCCCTGCAACAGTTTTGTGAGGTTACAGTAGATAAGTTACTCAAATGGGTAAAGTGGGACCTAGAGCAATGAGTGCAATGGAGGGAGGGATAGCTCAGTGGTTTGCGCATTAGCCTGCTAAACCCAGGGTTGTGAGCTCAATCCTTGAGGGGGCTATCTAGGGCAAAATCAGTACTTGGTCCTCCTAGTGAAGGCAGGGGGCTGGACTTAATGACCTTTCAAGGTCCCATCCAGCTCTACAAGATGGGTATATCTCAAATTATTATTATATAACAAGCTAGTGAGAGTCAGGAATAGGACCCAGATGTTTCAGAGTCCCTTCTTCTGCAGATTACACCATGTTCCATATCTATCACCCAGTTCCATCCGCTAGTCATTGTACAGTAAACCTCTACCCCGATATAACACTGTCCTCAGGAACCAAAAAAATCTTACTGCGTTATAGGTGAAACCATGTTATATTGAACTTGATTTGATCCGCCGGAATGCACAGCCTAACCCCCCCAGAGCGCTGCTTTACTGCATTATATCCGAATTCATGTTATATCAGGTTGCATTATATTGGGGTAGAGCTGTATTTATTTATTTATATGCTGAACTAATTTGTTCTCCATAGCCTTTTCATGAAAGTCAACACAGGCCAGAAACCTCTGCAGAGTTCCTTCACTTTAATCAATCCTATCATCAATTCAGATAGTTGGCATGTGAGAACATGGGTTAACAACCCCATAAATCTCAAGCTATAGGAAGATAAAAAATTGCACAGAAAAATCTTAGAGTGGAATGAGGCAATCAGCATTGTTTGTAAACCCTTAATGCAAGCAGCTTTCCTCCACAAAAATAAACAGGATATCAAAAGATGGCAAACATGCATATACAAACTGATCAATGCATACCTGATACTGTATGTTCTGTAAACAACAATCATAAAACAGGACCATAGGGATCTCCCTTTGTTACTTAACAAGATGGTCAGAGTACCCAATGTTTCTGTCTGCTCTGCAGACATTCAGCATTGTTAAATAGCAGATTTTTTAAATAATAAACTAATTTTTAAAATCTCTCATAATACTACATTGGATAGTATCCTCTTGTGGTGACTTTTTTTTTTTAATCCCTTCTTATCTTTTCTTGGACTGTTGGAATGAATACAGGAACTGTAATGCTTCTCTAACTTTGCAGATGCATGTACTGTCTTTCACAGTACAAAAGTTTAAACATTATCTAGAATTCACATCTTACGTACATTTTCCACATTGTGCCAGTCTTGCTAAAAAATAAAAGGAATTTTTTCAGGCCTTCCACACCGTTAAACTAGCTTTCTTTTAAAATCATCTCCTAAGAATAGACCTTAAGAAAAAAGTTTCCCAAAGTTGGCCCAGCTTAGCATTCAAAAAAGTCTCCGATGAGACCTGTGCATTTGGTTTAGCTGTTCAGGACACTTTCAACACGCAACTCTCCTACTCACGAATATTAAATTTTATATTTGACAGTAAATTTCTCTTAACCCATTAAATCAGTTTTACAGATGATTCACAAATACAGAATCAAAAGAAATCGGAGATCTTTAGTAGAATGTGCTGAATACCCGAAATAGCTAGCAAAAGAGGGGTATTCAGTACACTGGGCAGGTCAACCTTACTTTTTTCCAGGCAGTCCCCCAAAGCTGCAGATCACCAGTTCACGGTATGAGTGACACAGCCCCAGCAAGCACTGTGGTAGTGATGTCATATCAACCATGGAGCCAGCCAACTGCAGGGATGGGAGGGAGAAAACAAAAAGTGGTGGGGTCAGACAACTGCCTTAAACAAAATATTGGTACATAGTTTTGAACAGCTTCTTTTAATATTCTCCACTGTCAAGTTTTTACCCCCAGCCCAGTTATTATTACATGTCTGATTAGAGTACAAACCCTTTAGAGGCATAAGCTGTGAACATTTCTGTGTTTGTGAAATCCCAAGCACAATGTTGGGCATAATGAATAATATTTTATCACCTCTGGGCTATAAGGCATTAAAATACTTGGAAGAACTAATATTCTGGGTTTTTAAATAAGAAAAATCTGAATTACTCTGTCCATCAGCAAATTGTGTGACCCTGCCACATGTCACTTGGAGCAGAAGCTGAGAACCTGCAACTTCAGGGACCTGATAAAATGTTGACATTCCCATGACTTAAATACAACTTTCGTTCCGATTTGGAGAATTCAGCACATGTACTACAGCTGTGTGATGCTGTATTTCAAATGAATATAAACAACGCAGAATACATAAATCAGTGAAGAATTAGAATTAAGATACATACAAGACTGGGTTCTATTGTCCTAGATAAAGGGGCATTGCTTTCAGTTCCACTGATGAAATTAAACCACTATATTGACCTCTTGGACTAAGCCTGTGAACGGAGTTCATCAGGATGAGATGTCGAAAAACTAAATGCCCTATCTTCCATGCCTCTGTCCCATGACAAACTTCTTTAGCACTGAACCTACAGGGGGAAAGTGTTTTTCTCACTAACTCAATAAAAAAACACCATGTTTTATTTCACTTTAATTAGTGTTTAAACATCTTACATTATCCTATGATGGAATAATGAATAATAGTTTGTTCTGGATATGATACAAGTTGTCTATGATCTTACAGTTAATGCAGAAAATGGACATGGAGACAAACAGGCTGAGAGCTATGTTTATTTATATATCTACATTCTACACAGATAACTTTTTAGATCCTCCTCTTTATATAAAGAGAGGGTATGTGCAAATATGGACAGCTCACACAGGCAGAAAATTTACAGCAACAGTGATTGTGAAAGGACACGTCACTTCAATAAAACTTCTATAACACTTCCTATCTGAGGATCTCAAAATGAATGAACTGAACTCACAAGACCCTCCCACCCACTGCTATGCAGCATTATTCCCATTTGTGAAAAAAAGAGGGTAGAGGTACAAAGAAGGTAAGAGGCATGCCCAAGGGGACCCAAGAAGCCTTTGGAAAAACTAGGAACAGAAACCAGGTCTCCTAATTTCCAGTTTTTTGCTTCCAACGCAAGACCATCCTCCCCTTCTACTAGGGCCAGATTCTGCTGCCTCACTCAGATTGAGTAATACCTTGCTCTATACATAGTTCCACTGATACTCCTCAGTGACTAAACAGTCATTGGGACACAGGGAGAGAGAAAATTACTATGTAGTCCAGTGTTTAGGACACTCACCCAGGAGATGGAAGACCCAGGGTACAGTCCCCCTGCTCCAGTTGCTCTTCATTATTTATCCACAGTGGATTAGCTTCAACAGGAAAGACTGAAGGAGTTCTACATCATGATATGCCATAGCTAACTGGTTAGAACAGTGTTCTGAGAAGCAGAAGACCTATGTTCAAATCCTGTCTCCCTCTTGTTCGGACAGAATTGAGCCTGTCTTCCCCATCACAGGTGAGTGCTTGAATGGGGCTACAAGGTGGGCACCGCTGCCTCTGGTCATTTTGTGTACAGCAAGACAGGAGTCTAACTCATTCTGACAAAAAATGTCTTATTGCATAAGCCATCTGACTCCCTGAGAGGGGTTCCCATTCATGGAGCACTATGCAGAGAGAGGCACCTCGCTGTAGCCTGGACTTAGGTACCTATCTCTGTGAGGGAACAGGGCTTAGGCTATACCACTCTCATTGCTGCCATTGGCTAGCTCAGGCAGCTCACCGCCTAGTGCGCTGGCTTTCTGGATTCTGTTCTAAGGCACCTTCCCCCCTCCCCCCGCAGTGTATAGGAGCCTAGATGCCTAAATGAGGTTTTGCAAGTCATAGTGTTGTTCCTGTGATTTTCTAGGCACCTAAAAGTTAGGTACCATGCCACTCGCGTTGCAACACCTAAGACCCTTTGTGGATCCCACTCTTACTCCCTATCTGTCCATTACAGAGCTTCTTGCATCTTCCTCAGAACTGTGATTCTGGCCACTGTCAGGTACAGGATCCTGCGTTAGACGGACTTCTGGACTGGTCCACTCTTGCAGTTTTAAGGCAGCTAACAACTTCTAGCACAGCGTTAACAGTTCCATCAGACAGAACAACTATTTTCTGTCACTAAGCAGCATTACATTACCAGACTTAAGATGCTATCAAAACATCTGTGTAAGTCAGAAACTCAACAATAGAAACCAACACTGTCTCATAGCTTCTGACAGATGATGTACAATAAAGAAACACACAAAAATCAATAATTACTGTATATACACTAGAGTCCAAACATTCAGGTTACCAGTCTGTCAGGTTAGGGCAAGTCTAAAGTACACTTATGAAGGTATTTAATGCTTTTTGCAACACCAGCACATTTGCCTTGTGCAGTGCTTAATTTGTGCCAGGGCTTAGCACCTCTGAGCTAGGCAGTTTGTAACCCCGGCATCTCTGGCTTTGCAGTTCAGTTATTAGAGTAAAAAAACTGCTTGAGTCCCAGCACCTCTTTCATTATAAATTAAGCACTGGTCTTGTGTAGTGTACGCTTTGGAGACATTTATCCAAACAGAGTCTTCCTTCTAGCTTTACTTTTTAAAATAATTACAGGATAGAGAAATTCAAACTAAATTAATCAGCTTCAAGTGCCACTGAGGAAATGTTAAGCAGACCTGCAGTCTCTCATTCATTTGGAAGAGCCAGGGGCTCTCATATGAAGACATTTGTTTTGAAGACATGGGCTGAAGTCTGACCATCACTGGACCAAGCTTTTTTTGTTTGTTTGTTTGTTTTAAATAAAATATAAAGCACCTTCATTCAAAGTACCAGAGCTTGAGACACAGCAGGCCTGGGTATTTAGTGGCCTAGTAAAACCAGAAGAGCATGAGGCAAGGTTCTTTAGGCTGGATAGGGCATTCTCTAGTTTCAGGGTTTTAAACTGTTGGGATAATCTGCATGGATGGAATATTACTGAAGTGGACTCAAATCCTTGACTTAATTCTTATGAAAAATTTAAGATGAGTATACAGCAAAGTGGAGGCAATACAGGCTGAATTATAGCAAGTATCAAATTTTAAATGTCTCACTGACATATTGAATTCATCTTCTCCCAATCCCCTGACAAAGACACTGTAAAGCAAACTTCCTTATTAAGAGGACTCATTTATTCATTCCTCCCATCTCCTCTCCTCACCCATCCATCCCCGTCACATGTGAGACTTGCAGCAGATCGGAATGAAGCTGGACGGGTGTGCTGGGGATGCTAAGAATCTGTCCCACATCTGGACAGGTAGATGGGTGAAGTGAAGGGAAGATGTTCTTTGTCATCCTCCTCTCATTTGGGAACAGATAGGAGGCAGGAGGTAGTAAGGTGGGTATGCTCTTTGATGAGCACCCCCCCCCCCCATAGATGCAAGCCTAGGATAAGGAACAGGGATGATCTCTGCTTTAGCCACCGACATCCTTCCTTGCACAAGGGCAGGTCTGAGAAGCTTCATCTGGGTCTTGGGCCTTCCACTGGGAGAAGCTCTGTGATGGGGTGGATGCTTTCTGCCGGAGGCTACATTCACAGAAGTAGGTCTGGGATTGGGGGAAGGGAGAACTGCTCCCTGCCCCCCTCCCCCCATTCACAGGGGCAAGTCCAGGATTGGCGGGGAGGGGGCAGGGATTCTCTCTGTTCCCCCCTCCCCATTCACAGGGGCAGGAAGGATGCTCTCTGTGCCCGTCCCCCCACTTCCCAGGGGCTGCTCGGGGATGGAGGGGGAGGGATGCTCTGTCCCCGTTCACAGGGGCAGCTCGGGGATGGATACTCTCTGCCCGCCCTGCTCCCGACCCTTTGGGAGCGATCCGCCAAGACCGGCGCTGTCCAGGTCCCTGCCGCCCCGGACTCACCCGTGCGGTGACCTTATACACGGTGTATCCCCGGGGGTGGCGCTGGGGCTCGGTGACCGTGTAGAACCGGGCCAGCTCCCCCGCTAGCTCCCGGGGGCCGCTCATGCTTGCCTCGCCGCCGCGCCGCGCCCGCAGCACAGAGCCGCTGCGATCCACTCCCGGGTCAGGCCTCAGCTGGAGGCGGAAACAGCTCCGAGAAACTCCCCTCCCCGCCCTGTTTCTCCCTGGGGATGCTGCCGGAGACAGAGCGCGACCCACCCCCACCGAACCCCAATCCGGAGCCGCACCAGGCGTGCACACAGCCGGGGAGGCTGGGTTGCAAGGCAGGATCTGACAGTATCTGTGACCTGTGGGAACAGAGCGTTTTGCGCCATTTCAGCGAGCCGCCCGCGCTACCCCTAGCATTGCTGTGAAGTCCCGAGCCAGCGGCCTTGAACCCACCGGCTCGGACAGCGGCAGCAGCCCCGCTCCTTAGACCGCTTTCAAAAGCGGCTTCGCCATGTGCAGCTGCTGCGGTGCCGAGCCAGCCCAGCCCGCTGTGAGAGTGAGGCGTGTTCCCAGGGCCTGTGCAACATGGAACAGCTGCGGCGCTGAAGCGTGTAGCTACTTGGTCGGTGAACAATGGTGTTCGTACTTCGTTTCGTTAGCATCTTGCCTCTACGTTACAAGTATCGGCTCGTTAAACGTCCTGGAGGGCGGATGTGAGATAAGCACTTTAGGGAGACAGTTTTTCCTACCATAGGAAAGCCAGTGGCATTTTAGGATTTGTATTCATTAGAGTTCTATTTATCTTTAGTTAATTGGCAGTTAACCCCCGCTTTAAAAACAAATATAGCGCAGGCATGATTTAAATGTTTACTTACATTTATTTAGAATGTTTCTAAACAGCTGAGCAACTAGATCGTGTCTAGACTTTCTAGTGAGGAGGATAGCTCAGTAGTTTGAGCACTGGCTAGCTAAACCTAGGGTTGTGAGTTCAGTCCTTGAGGGGGCCATTTAGGGAACTGGGGATTGGTCCTGCTTTGAGCAGGGGGGGCTGGACTAGATGATCTCCTGAGGTCCCTTCCAACCCTGATATTCTTCAAATGTTTTGTCTCATTTTTGAATGAGTTACTACATAAACCCATTTTCCTAATGGGGCACAGTTCTGATATAAACGAAGTTCAGGGGCTTGTTTAGACATGACTGTCTTTGACTATGCTAGGTGTTAAGTGAGGTTTAAAAACATATTAGTTAAGTTTTGACACACACACCCTGTGCCTACATCCCACATTACCAGCATTCAGGCTTTAGCATCTACAGTGCACCATGTTTTGCTCTTATTGTGGACAAGGTTCATATCATGTTTAAGAAAATATTAGCTGGCCATGGTTAACTTTGGGGGTTAAACATACATGCTTGGAACATTGTCTACCCCACTGGGGACAAAAGGGAGTACAGACTGAAGTAACCTTTGAACTGCAGGCAGAGCCAGGTGACTGGTATCTTTAGATTGGAGTATACTACTGGTGCAAATAGTACAAAGGCAAGTGATACAAATTTGGATGTATTATACGGATTGACTTGGGATATATTATAAAATCTTTTTTCTCTGCAGGGATTTGAGGAATGGATTCCAGGTTAATTTAAATGCCTGTTTTCCTTTGCATATAGTAAAAAGTCTTCCCTAGAAGACTGGTCACACAGACTTGAAATCCATGTTGCATTAGTTTCTGTGACAAAGTTCCTCCTCTACCTTGGTGGATCCTGTGCTTATTGGCAGATTTGCTCACCTCAGTGATCTTCCCCACAGTCTGGGTCAGCTCCTCCTGTGTCTGATCAGGAGTTGGGAGGTTTGGGGGGAACCCGGGCCCGTCCTCTACTCTGGGTTCCAGCCCAGGGCCATGTGGATTGCAGCTGTCTTTAGTACCTCCTGTAACAGCTGCATGACAGCTGGGCTACTTCCCCATGGCCTCCTCCAAAACACCTTCTTTGTCCTCACCAGGATGTTCCTCCTGGTGACTGATAACCCTTGTACTCCTTAGTCCTCCAGCAGCACACCCTCTCACTCTCAACTCCTTATGCCTCTTGCTCCCAGCTCCTCTCTTACACTTCCTCTCCTCTGACTCCCCCCTCCCTGACTGGAGTGAGCTCCTTTTTAAACCCAGGTGCCCTGACTAGCCTGCCTTGATTGGCTGCAGATGTTCTAATCAGCTTATCTGCCTTAATTCATTCTAGCAGGTTCCTGATTACTCTAGTGCAGCCCCTGCTTTGGTCACTCAGGGAACAGAAAACTACTCAGCCAGTGACCAGTCTATTTGCCCTCTACCAGATTCCTGTACCCCACTGGCCTGGGTCTGTCACATTTCTCAGATTTCCATATAATCTTGTAACCTTTTAAAGAAAGCTAGCAAAACAAATACTTTTGCATACGTTTTTGGAGGGAATGCAATTATGTACTGAGGTAAGCAAGCAAAGGTTAAGTGTTAACTGAAATCTTCAGGACTTGCTGGTAGTCATTGATACTATACCAATAGGTTGCCCAGTTTTGGTCAGAAACAAAATATGCAGCATGGTAATCCTAATACATTTTAAATCTAGGTACTTGCATATATTGAAGAGATTATCTTCATATAAGGAAAATCTTCACAAAGCAATCCATACCACTGACATTCTCTTTCACAGAAACATAAAAAAGTGTAGGAAGGGAAGGAACCCAAGAGGTCATTTAGTCTAGCTCCCTGCACTAAGCAGGACTAAGCCCTGGTCTACACTATGAGTTTAGGTCAAATTTAGCAGCATTAGATCAATTTAACTCTGCACCCATCCACACGATGAAGCCCTTTTTGTCAACTTTAACGGCTTTTAAAATTGATTTCTGTACTCCTCCCCCACAAGGGGATTAGCGCTGAAATCAACTCTGCTGGGTTGAATTTGGGGTAGCGTGGATGCAATCAATGGTATTGGCCTCCAGGAGCTATCCCAGAGTACTCCACTGTGACCACTCTAGATAGCACTCCCAACTCAGATGCACTGGCCAGATAGACAGGAAAAGCCCTGTGAACTTTTGAATTTCATTTCCTGTTTCACCAGTGTGGCAAGCTGATCAGCACAGGTGACCATAGAGTCCTAGAATTGCAAAAGAGCTCCAGCACGGACCGAACGGGAGGTACAGCATCTGATCGCTGTATGGGGAAACTAATCCATGCTATCCAAACTCAGTTCCAAAAGACGAAATGTCGGAATTTGAAAAAAAAAAAAAAAATCTCCAAGAGCATGAAGGACAGAGGTTATAACAGGGGTCTGCAGCAGTGCCATGTGAAAATTAAGGAGCTTAGGCAAGCCTACCAAAAGAACCAGAGAGGCAAATGGCCACTCCGGGTCAGAGCCCCACACATGCCCCTTTTATGATGAGCTGCATGCCGTTCTAGGGGGTGCCCCTAGAACAACCCCACCTCTGTGCTTCCCTCCTCCCCCATCCCTCCCGGGCTACCCTGGCAGTTATCCCTCCATTTGTGTGACAAATTAAGAAAGAATGCATGAATTTGAAACAACAATGATTTTATTGGCTCTGCAAGCAGAGATCAAAGGGGGGTGGGAGGGTGGTTGGCTTACAGGGAAGTAGAGTGAACCAAGAGGTCGGGTTTTCATCAAGGAGAAACAAACAAATTGCACACCGTAGCCTGGCCAGTCATGAAACTGGTTTTCAAAGCTTCTCTGATGCGCAGTGTGCCCTGCTGTGCTCTTCTAACCGCTCCGGTGTCTGGCTGCACGTAATCAGCGGCCTGGCGATTTGCTTCAACCTCCCACCCCACCATAAACGTCTCCCCCTTACTCTCACAGACATTGTGGAGCACACAGCAAGTAATAATAATGATGGGAATATTGGTTTCGCTGAGGTCTAACCAAGTCAGTAAACTGCACCAGTGAGCTTTTAAACATCCAAATGCACATTCTACCACCATTCTGCACTTGCTCAGCCTATAGTTGAACAGCTCCTTTCTACTGTCCAGGCTTCATGAGCCATGGGATCAAGTGGTAGGCTGGGGTAGGTGTGACCGCACGGTGCTGCCAACTGGGAGAGCAGCCTGAGGCAGAAGGCTCTGGCTGGCATGATATTCCAGGCAGGACTGAATCTCCATTAGATGAAACTTGAAGAGAATGACCTGGAGTCATTCCCATTTTTGTCCAGGCTCCCCTGACCGACCTCAGCAAGGCTGGCCAGGAGCACCCACGTCTGCCCAGATGCCCCCGACCAACCTAACCGAGGTTGGCCAGGAGCACCCACAGGATGACGACAATGATTAGCAGTCATATTGCACCATCGGCAAGGCAAGGCAAGGGGATGCTGCTGTGCAGCTTTGCAGTATCGTGACTAGTGTGACCAGATGAGAGGAAGAAAATATTGGGACAGACTGCGGGGGCCGCGAGTGGAGCAAAAAAAAAAAAAAAAACGGAGTGCAAAATATCGGGACAAATTGCCGGGACAGTCCTGATTTTATCGGGATGTCTGGTCACCCTAACCGTGTCTGCCAGCAACACCCAGGAGACATACAGTGACAGTGAGCTGAGCGGGCTCCATGCTTGCCATGGTATGTCGTCTGCATGGGTAACCCAGGAAGAAAGATGAGAAACTATTTTTTGCCATTGCTTTCACAAAGGGAGGGAGGGAAGGAGGAGGGCCTGACGACATGTACCCAGAACCACCCACAACAATGTTTTTGACCCATCAGGCATTGGAAGCTCAACCCAGAATTCCAATGGGTTGAGGAGACTGCAGGATATCTACCACAATGCAATGCCCCGAAAGTCGACGCTAGCCTCAGTACTGTAGACGCACACTGCCGACTTAATGCGCTTAGTGAGGACGCACACAATCGACTGTATCAAATAGATTTCTTAAAAAAAAGAAATTGACTTCTATTAAATCCACCTAATTTTGTAGTGTAGACATACCCTGAGTGTACCTCCTACCTAGACTATCCTTGACAGGTGTTTGTCCAAAAATTTGTTCTTAAAACCCCCCCTTGATATGGATTCTACAACCTCCCTTGGAAGCCTATTCCGGTGCTTAACTATCCTTATAGTTAAATATCCGGAAAAAATGTCTAATCTAAAACTCCCATGTTGCAGATTAAGCCAATTCCTTCTTGTCCTACCATCAGTGGACATGGTTTACTTTGTTTATTCTATATTACAAAAATACACCACAATTTTAAAGCGTGCAATTAACAAGAGCCTGCCTGCTGTTCAATCATGTTGCTTTTATATTGCATCCCTTCTCCTCCTACCATCCTCAGCATGTGCTTTGTTTAGAAATCTCTGAGGCATGGTTCTGGTATTCATGCATGTCTGTAAAGCACCAAGCTAACATGTGGCAAGATACAGTACAAGTATACAAATGAGGTACGCTATTTGAGTCTAAATAAGCTTAGTTCATTTAATACTTTGGATGAACAGTAATAATCTGTTCTTTTTATAATTAAAAGCATGCAGTAGCAGATTGATTCTGTTTTTAACCAGTCTCTTATTAGCAGGTTATGCAGAAGATCTATATGAGATCAGAGACTTCCATAAACAAAGAAATACCAAGTGAGGTTCCTTTTTAAAGGAGAAGAGGCTTTCTTCTGAAGCTAAGAACAGGCAAGCCTTTTCTTCAAGGAAAATGGTATGGCATCTTGAATCTTACAACCTTCTCTATCATCTGACAGTTTAAATATTTAATGAAAGTCTGTACTACAATATTTAAGTTATTTTTCCATGACTATATCAGTCAGATTTGTTTCTGAATTTTTAAATGTAGTTCTGCTTATTTTCAAATGCTTATCACATTCACATGTGATTTGCTGTTTGAGCACTGGGATAAGACACTTCAATCATAATATCTATTACTTTAGATTTGAACATTTCTTTTCCCTCCTTTCCCATTTCTGATCATTCTTTTTAGATGGCCTTAACATTTTCGTCTGTTACACAGCTGGTAATTTACTGCAGAGATTCTTTGTCCTTTTATACTTTATAGTCAAAAAGTCAGACTCGCTCTGTATATCCAGGCTGGCCACATTGGGAACATTTCCTTATGACAAAAGGACAGCTTACAATCAGACTCTGCCACCCTTACACTTGCAGAGTGGTACCTTACTCTATGTGTAGTTAATGGGCCTTTAGGGAGTAAGGTGCTACTCAATGTGAATGAGGGTGGGAAGGTCTGGTTCTTAAGGAGAGGGAGAGCTTTTCTTCTTACTGCAGTAGAAGTGGTCATTTTAGCATTTTTTTTAAATTAGATTTGCTGATCTCTGGAGGACTGCATTTCCATGAGACTTACCTGCTCTACTGAAAGAGTCATTTTTCAGAGAGAGGGAGATCTTGTCCACTATAAATTTTCACAAGGCTCTGATGGCAAATCATTCACTTCAGGCAAGCAAGCATCAAAGAGAACTCCTCAGACGTCATTTGCTCTTGTTCTGGGGAAGTGATAAACATGCTCCCCAGTCCAAAAGACTAGAGTTCATCCCATGGAGTCTTGGGATAAAGATTGCTTTCCTATATAGATAATGATGCAACTAGAGAGTCTGCACAAAAGATGCCTTCCAGCAGCAGACCCTCTGTTTGGGGTCCTCTTAATGAAGAAGGTCTAAGGAAAAAAAAAGAAACTAAGCCAGATAGGAATCTCTTACAGGTCTGGATGGAAACAAAAAAATTGAGCCCAGAAAATTATCTTCCCTGTCTTTCCCCTGTTTTGCCCCCAGGAAGCTAGCCAGATTACATTTGCAGAGACACTCAGAAAGCTAAAAAGTGGTTGTGGATGAAAATAAAGACCTTTTAAACAAAAAAAACCCCAAACTTTCTAACATGATGGACGTGCAAGTGTCCTCCCCATCCAGCAGCTATTCTAATCCATAACCTGAGAGGGCTTTCATATAATAAAAGCAGGGGTCAGCAACCTCTGGCACGCAGCTTGCCAGGGTAAAGTACCCTGGTGAGATGGGCCAGTTTGTTTACCTGCTGTGTTGGCAGGTTCAGCCGATCGCGGCTCCCACTGGCTGGAGTTCGCCATCCCAGGCCAATGGGGTGGGGGGGAAAGCAGCGTGGGCAAGGGATGTGCTGGCTGCGGCTTCCCGCCACCCCCATTGGCCTGGAACGGCGAACTCTGGCCAGTGGGAGACGTGATCGGCCAAACCTGCCAATGCGGCAGGTAAACAAACTGACCCAGCTCACCAAGGTACTTACCCTGGCGAGCTGCGTGCCAGAGGTTGCTGACCCCTGTAATAAAGTGAGTAGACAAACATTTACGGCATAAGTCCATCAAGATGTAGTAGTTCTTAAACCTTGGAAAAACACTTTGGGAAGGGCATGTACACAAGCCATTGGAACTACAGCCCACAGGGATTAATCCATGGTGAATACCGAAGTGGAGCTTATTTAAATCCAAATAGTCAGCCCAGCTATATACCAAGAGTGCCTCTCCTTTTTAAAATGTGGGTACACTGCAACAGATGTTTTGTCCCTTCAGTTATTAAAAACAGAACATTGTACATAATAGAGCTTTCTTGTAATCCTCTGGAAATGTACCAGCATTTCCAGTTCCTCCATTACTAAGGCATGGGAAAGTCTCAGTCAGAAAGGGACACTCTGACAGCTACTTCTTGAAGAGACTAGCAGCTTTTCCTTTTCAAGAAGATTGTATTTGAACTTTTACAGACACCAGTCTCATCCTAATTGGTCAGTATTCCGGTTCAAAAGAAATTAAGCACATCTATAAAAAGGAAGAGTAACTGGTGTGATGCTCCCCAGGGGTACTGAGGCACCTCACCACCAGCCCTTAGCATAAAGTAGCCTTGGCTGTGCCTGCTGTGGATCAGCTCTTTGAAACCACTAGCCTCTGGCAATACAAACGTTACCTTCCAGGCCTTCACAAGAGTCATTCTGGTTAACTTGTACAGACAAAGACATACACCAACCCCAAAGTCCTCTGACCATTCCTAGACAGCTCCTTGTCCACTGGACACTCACACCATTACCAGGCCTGCTGTGCCTGAAGGAATGGTACACATCAGCTGGTCAGATTCAACTCAGGATCATCTCTTTATATAATCCCACAGCACTTAGATATATTTATAGTGAAAACAAGCATAAGTTTATTACTCAAAGAACAAAGATTCAAAGGATAGTAAGCAAGAATAATGGAAACAGTCTCACCCAAAATTCCCTCCAGTGTTTTCAACCAAGCCTGGTTGAAATCCCTTTTCATGAAGCAAATTCACTGTCCATTTATTTAGGTGAAGGATGACAAGGTGTCCTCTCTGTCCCCAAATATACTAGAGCAAACCTTTGATGTGCATCTCAAGATAGGGTTCTTCCCCCAAACCCAGTTTACTTCTTCCTGATACTTTTTTCGCTTTGAAGTTTTTACAACCCTTCATTAGCATTTGGTTTGGACTGGTGAGAGAAGACCCATTGTGAACCATACAGTACTTACTCCTGGGGGAATTCTGTGCCACTGTGCACACACAGAATTCATGTTCCCCTGCAGATTTTTTTTCTCCACAGAAAATGCATTCTGCTGGAGAGGTGCTGCAGTTATGCCTTTCACCCTCCAAGGGCTGCTATGGCACCAGAACAGAGAGCAGACAGCTAGGAGGAACCGCTGCCTTCCTCTCAGCACCCTGCCCGTGGAGCCAGGTGAGGAGATATGGGTGGAGGAAGACAGACAGAGCAGGGCACACAGGACTCCTGTGGGGGGGTGTCACAGACTGAGGTTCAGAAGTGCTAGTGAGGGAGACAGACTAAGGCAGGAGCCAAATGGGAGTGGGGATGCAGAGAGACATGGGGACTGAGGGTAGATGAGTGGGGGTTGGGGCAGGGCCACATGGGGATGGGGGAAGGAGGAGTGCAGGGACACATGGGGACAGGAGCAGATGTGCCTGACTGAATGGGAGAGGCTATGGGTTAGCCAGGGTCTGTGTAGGGGAGGCTCACCAACTCCCTACAATTCCCCCTCCCCGCACCCCAAAAAAATCCAGCCTGTTCCATACTTCTCTCACTCACACCCAATAACACACCAGGTTCACTCCCAGGCTCCTTCCCAGCAATTACTTCCCTCTCCCTCAGCTACCTCTGACTCCTCCACGCCTTTGCCCTGCTTCGGAAGAGAGTGGGAAATAAGTTTCTATATTGTAGTTTAAATGAATTATTACTCAAAGTTCTGTATTAATAAGCCTAATAAGGAATCCATTTGTAAAAAAAAAAATTCTGAATCTTTGTTGTCTGTATTGTTACAGACATACTTGCTAACAGGTATTTTGAAATAAGTTACCCAACTAATTGAAAATGGTGTGATTATATTGTGTTATTTTGACAAATAAAATATGCAGAATTTTGAAATATTGTGCACTGAATTTAATTTTTTCAGAGAATTCCCCCAGGAGCAAATACTAAATTTACATGTCAAGAGCCAGATAGGTTTTTTGTCAGACAACAAATGTTCATGTGTTTTATTTTGCTGGTGACCTGACCCTAGACAGACATTAAGAACATTACTATATATACACATACATAACTAGGGCCCTACCAAATTCACAGCCATGAAAAACACGTCACGAATGTGAAATCCAGTCTCCCCTTGTGAAATCTGATCTTGTGTGTGCTTTTATCCTATACTATAGGAATGGGTGAGACCAGCATTTCTCAAATTGAGCATCCTGACCCAAAAGGGAGTTTTGTGTGTGTGTGTGTGTGTGTGTGTGTGTGTGTGTGTCAGTCACAAGGTTATTTGCGGGGGGGGGGGTCATGGTATTGCCACCTGTACTGCCTTCAGAACTGGGTGGCTGGAGAGCGGCAGCTGTTGGCCAAGTGCCCAGCTCTGAAGGCAGTGCCCTGCCAGCAGCAAAGTAGTAAGGATGACAGTACCATACCATGCCACCCTTACTTCTGCACTGCCACTGTTCTCCAGCTGCCCAACTCTGAAGGCAGCACTGCCACTCGCAACAGTGCAGAAGTAGAGGTAGCAGTACCACCCCCTTCCTCTTCCCCCCTCATAACCTTGTGACCACCCACAAATCCTTTTTGGGTCAGAATCCCTACAACTACAACACCATGGAATTTCAGATTTAAATAGCTGAAATTTACTATTTTTAAAATCCTGAGACTAAAATTGACCAAAATGGACCATGAATTTGGTAGGGCCCTACATATTACTCCTTAAACAACATCCATACATGCATTTTACAGTGATATTGATGACCACTGTGACACCAGCTTTTATTTGAGACTTTACACGACACTGTTTGGTGAATTAGAATGTGCCAGACCCAGAAGATCCCCTGCCCTTGACACTTGGCACTAAGAGGTTCCTGGGTCACAGCTCATCCTTTGGAAACTTATAACTACAGGACAGCAGCAAGCTCATAGTTCCAGGAATGGCATCTAACACTGCCTTGGTAACCCCAGTGAAACTTTCCATTGAGAGTCTTATATGATCTCAAAAAGAATCTGCATGTGGCAAGAGGGAATTTGAAAGTTCAGTTACTGTAAGAAGCAGATTTGAGCGATATCATGGCTGCAAGGTACAATACCCAAGTGGTTCTGTTGGTGTATGTTAGTTATATTTTCTCTTTGCTATCTTAGAGATGTTTCCTCTGTGTGATCCTAGCAGAGATTTGTAGATATTTGTTTTCTCTTTTGCAGTAACTACTTTGGTTCTTACCTAGATATTATTAAATTTGGCAATTTACTGCTAGTGAAAAGGTGAAATATTGCAGACTTAGCCACAGAAGTTTTCGCTCACAGCTCCGCCAATTGGTCTAAACCCACCTGTGAAGCGGTGAGAGATATTAATTCAGCCTTCATGCCCATTCAATCCTTGGCCTTTCCAAGATTGTCAAAAAGGTGCCAGTTACCAAAAAGAGGGATGACAGTTTTGTGTTTTAACAAGAAGGTTAACCTCTCAACCAGTCTCAAGTACACAAAAAAACTGTAGTGGGTAAATTAGATATGGAGCATTGTATTGGTGACAAATATTCCTCAATAGACTTCCCTCTGTTTTGTATTATGAACATTTTTTCTGGTTTTCAGATTCATCATGTAATTTGTCCTTTATCACGTATATTTGCTGGGAATTTAAGAAAATGATCCAGAGATCTTGTGTTGTCTTTCATAAAGGGTTACATTGGATGAGTTGGATACATGTTTACATATTTGAAAGCGGCAGTTTGACAAAATTTGAGATTTTGTTTTCTCAAGTGATGTTCTCTGTTCAGTTTGCTGGTTTCAGTTCATGTTGTTGTATAAATAAGTGTAAGAAAAAGGACCTTAATGGAACATTATGGTTGAGACAGTAAATGAATACAAGTGCAGAAGTTTAAAGGTATTAACATCACAGCAGCCACAACTCTTGCATACTTGCATGAGTAACATTTGATCTTACAGTCTGTGTCATGGTCTAATTATTTATTACTATATATGCCCAGTGTAGCTAGATTAAAGTCACTGTGGGAACCAGAACTTTGAGTTTCATCAGGTTTCCACAACTTTCAAACCTAAAAGTTAAATTAACAGTTTGCTTGCATGAATTTCATTGTTCTCTGCAAGAAATTAACAAGGGATAGCACAGAGGAAAGAGGGAAAATATTTAGAAGAGAAAAAAGAAAAGCATCAGTGCATTTACTTGTCTCCACATAATCAAGCCATTTCAACTCGTGGGATTTTGGTCAACACATCACAACACATATTGTACACTAATATGTACAAACTTTGAAACTGCACATGCCAATGTGATTCAAGGGAAGCCATCAGATTTGCTATGACTTTAAGACAGAAGGGAACCCAGAAACCAGTGATGGAAGGAGCCTGAAGACATTGTGTATTTCCAGACATCCAGATATAAAAAGCCAATAATGAAGTAACTTGTTAAGGCAAATACTTAGTATGAGTTTACTACCCAGTTTAACTTGTTCATTATTGTTTTTCAGTTCTTCCCTAAAACATAGCAACATGCATTGTTCTCATTCACCAAAGACTGTCACATGCTAGGTCTAAAGTTATGAAACCAAAGTGTTTAGATTATTGCATTGCAAGAGAACATCTAAACCCCACATTTTCTGCCATACAAACAGGAACAAGTAGGTGATTAGTCATACCAACACTAGCCTTCCAATTCCACCACAAATAATAGTGTCAGAGCTAGGTGGAGACAAAGCATGACACAGCTTGCCCACAAGGTTATTTTGGAGGAAATATAAGCCACTAACTTTAAACCTCTGATTTAAAAGTGCCTTTTGAGCTATAAATTTAGCCTCATTAGTATGATGCTATAATGGAGTGGATATTGGGAAATTGAAGGAATATTCCAGTTTTCCATTTTTTCCACCCCCTCTTTGATTTAGTCTTATGTTTATAAGAGCTAAAAAACACTCTTACCAGTGGAGCTGCAGCTGCTGTTATCCTAATAAACCAAACAATAAGGATTCCTTGTGGTACTATAGAGACTAGCAAATTTATTTGGGCATAAGCTTTCATGGGCTATATAACCCACTTCATCAGATACATGGAGTGGAAAATACAGTAGGCAGGTATAAATACGCAGCCCATGAAAAGATGGGAGTTGCCTTACTGAGTTGGAGTTGGGGGAGGCCAGTGCTAATGAGGCCAATTCAGTCAGGGTGGATATGGCCCATTCCCAAAAGTTGACAAGAAGGTGTGAATATCAGAGGGAAAGTTATTTTTTGTAGTGACCCAGCCATTCCCAGTCTTTATTCAGGCCTAATTTGAATAAAGACTGGGAGTGGCTGGGTCACTACAAAAAAATAATTTTCCCTGTTGTGACAGAGCTCTGACCTTGCCCCCATGGGTCCTGTGTTTCTAGGCGGTTTGTGCTAGCCTCAGTGGCTCACTGTGACCCTCCACATAGCCCTTCTCTCTCTAGGGCCAGGATTACAGTCTACTGAGTCCTTTTCATCACAGGCCAGCAAGGATGTTGGTGAGAGAACTCCAATAATCTCTGTTATCCCTGGAAGCTTATTTCAGAACAGTTAATCCTCCTGTCCTGACAGGGGCCTGACTTCCCCTCCTAGGAGATGTTCCTGTAGTGGTGGGCTGGGGGGAACCCAGGCCCACCATCTACTCCGGGTTCCAACCCAAGGACCCTAATGGTAGCAGCTGTTGGCAGCTAACCTTTCACTACCAGGGTTGCTACATTTCCCTAGGCCACTTCCCCACAGTTCTCCTACTTCTCCCTTAACTTAGGGCTCCCTTAATGGGGGTTTGAGGGTGTCTTCATTAACCAGCCCTTCAGCCACACATCCTTTCCTCTGGCTCCCTAGCTCTCTTCTGTCTGACTGGAGTGAGCCCTTTTTATAGTATCAGCGGGCCCTTAATTAGAGTCAGGTGGTCACATTAGATTAATGGCCTCACCTGACTCTTTGCAGGTTAATTAGAGTCAGGTGTTCTCATTAGCCTGGAGCAGCCCCTGCTGTGGTCAGTCAGGGAACTGAAAACTGTTAATCCAGTGGCCAGTATATCTGCCTTCTGCTATACCCAACTGGCCTGGGTCTATCACACTCTGTTGATACTCATAACTTGTCAACTGTTGGAATGAGCCACATCTACCCTGATTGAATTGGCCTGGTTATGACTACAAAAAGTAATTTCCAACAGTTGACGAGAACGGGTGAATATCAACAGACAGAAAATGGGCCACATCCATCCTAATTGAATTAGCCTTGTTAGCTCTGACCATCTCTCTCTCCCCTGTCCCCCCACTCAGCAAGGCAACTCCCATCTTTTCATAGGCTGTGTATTTATACCGGCCTACTGTATTTTCCATTCCATGTATAGCCCACGAAAGCTTATGGCCAAATAAATTTGTTAGCCTCTAAGGTGCTACAAGGACTCCTCATAGTTTGTTGCTGCTACAAACTAACATAGCTACCCCTCTGAAACCTGTTATCCTAATGTTGTTTCCATGACTTGATGAAGCGTGCGGTTTTCAAATACTTGTCAATTTTGTTTTTGTGGGTTAGTTCACCAAAGTACTTACACTAATAAGAGCAGAGGTTGTTTAGTTATTTTATAATCTACTGGAGCCAGTTACTACTTTCTTTTTGCATAAAACAAAGGAAAATGGTCATAAAATTAGCAGTATTCAAAGGTGCTGGAACTAGGGGTGCAGTAGCACCCCCTGGCTTGACGTGGTTTCCATTATATACAGGGTTTACAGTTTCATTCAATGGCTCTCAGTACCCCCACTATAAATATTGTTCCAGCATTCCTGGTAGTATTGATGTGGGAGGGACACTCCTTCAGCAGAGGAAACAGCTCCCTAATAATAAAAACAGCTCCCCAGCAAGTTGGTAACATCCATCTACTAGGGAGTTTCAAAACTTAAAGTGACCAATAAGATATTTGAGCAATAAGAATTATAGAAATACCACCTTGAAGAATACTCCTTAACTTTGTTCTACTACGTGGAAATACATTAAATACTTAGAGCCAGGGATTTCCCAAAGTTTAGTAATAAAGAGGGGAGCAAACTATCTGTGACAAAGTGACACCTCTTGGCTTAGATCAACGTAAGGAATAGTAGTTCAAGGGAACAGTTGTGACAAGAAGCCATTTAAATTTTTGAATAGATTAGTCTTTTACTTACCTTGTGTTTTACTTGCTGCCTAACAAACCTTTCCCTGTAGTGACATGTCATTACTTTCCTTGAGGCTGACTTCTTTGTTCTTCCTGCTATTCCTTCCTTTAAGCTTTTGACATGCTTTTACCAACTTTTAAACTACTTTTCCCCCCCTTCCTCACCACAATTCCCAGTGTAGTCCTATTAAAATATTACTACTGAGAAAAGGCCTTTTAAAGTGACAGAGCAGCACAGATGTGTTGAATATAGTACTAACTATCAATATAATAATTGTTTACATTCTATGTGAAACTTCCCTTGCTAGGAAAATGGCTTAATAGTAGTTTGCTGTAGTTATTTCGTATTTGTCCCCCATTGCACAGAAAGATATATAACTAACAGATTATTGGAAGGTACTGACAGTACTAGAGCACTAGCAATGAACATTTTTTGGCATTTTGTGTGCATATGTAGATGTAGTGGGAAAGACAGATGTAAATATAAGATGAAGACACTGTGGGTAACCTGAATCAAGGATTAATAACTGTTCTCTCCTGGTAAATTATAGAGAAGCAAATTAAGAATTAATGAGCATTTTTACAATTGAGATGTCTTAAGTAAATTACCTTTGAAAAATAAATACCCAAAGTGGACTTGATATGGTAACCACCCTGAACCTTCTTAATTCAATAACATCTCAATTTGTAAGCATGCTCCCCCACCCCCCTATACTGGGAAAACATTAAAAATGTTTAAAATTTACATGTAACAAACAACTGCAGTATGGGAGATATCATACCCTTCTTGGTTTTAGTTCCCATGAAGCATTTGCACTATTTCCCACTCCATCAGACCCCATCATATTCTCATGTCTTCTCTGCATGCTATTTATCTTCACATGCTGTTAAGCTGCACACCTGTACTGGCTTTGTCATCAAACTCCACCAGTGTAGCTCTTAACCTTCTACTTATTTTACATATATTGACATTTTGATAGAAATGAAATAGATACTTCTTTATACCAGGAATTGAATAAAACTATCTATTTGTATGCAAAATCTTTCACAGATAGGGCCCTACCAAATTCACGGACATGAAAAACATGCCGTGGACTGTGAAATCTGGCCTTTTGTGTGCTTTTACCCTATATTATCCTGATTTCATGGGGGAGACGTGTGTTTCTCAAATAGGGGGTCCTGACCCAAAAGGGAGTTGAGGGAAGGTGGTTGTCACAAGGTTATTTTAGGGGGGTCACAGTATTGCCACTCTTACTTCTGAGTTGGTTTCAGAACTGGGCGGCCAGAGAGCAGCAGCTGTTGGCCAGGTGCCCAGCTCTGAAGGCAGCACACCAGCAGCAGCAGCAGAAGCAGCACAGAAGTAAGGGTGGTAATATCATACCATGCCATCCTTACTTCTGTGCTGCTGGCTGCAGAGCTGGGTGGCCAGGCAGTAGTGGCTGCTTACTGAGGGCCCAGCTCTGCAGGTAGCAATGAAGAAGTAAGGGTGGTAATACCATATGGTGCCATCCTTACTACTGTGCTTCTGCTGCTGGTGGCTCTGTCTTCAGAGCTGGGCAACCAGCCAACAAATGCCACTGTCTAGCTGCTTAGCTCTGAAGGCAGCGCTGCCACCAGCAGCAGTGCAGAAGTAAGGGTAGCAGTACTGCAACCCCCCCTACAATAACCTTGCGACATCCCTCCTCCACAAGGCCTTTTTGGGTCAGGACCCCTACAATTACAAAATCCTGAAATCTCAGATTTAAATAGCTGAAATCATGAAATTTACAATTTTTAAAATCCTGTGACCATGAAATTGACCAAAATGGGCCATGAATTTGGTATGGCCCTATTCATAGGAGCTGATTTTCCAAACTGGTGAATACAGGCAGATCCCATGCACCCCTGTAGAGCCCCATTGTCTTAAAGGGACTCTGCAGTGGGGTCAGGGGCCTGCCTACACAGAGCAGCTTGCAGGATGAGGGTCATGTTTTGTAGTGCCTCAGAAAGCACTTTAAAGTGAGACACTCATAAGCTACAATGAATAGAAAAGGTTTATTTTTATGTACATAATTTATGTCATGCCCGTCACAGAAAATGCACCTTGCTGCTGTACAAGAATATAAATGAAGTGTCTAATAATCCATCCCTCCTCCTTGAGACACTTTACTTCCTCATCAGGAAGATATAGCAGGGAGCTCTGACCCCTTCCCTCTTCCTCATACCCAAACTCTATTCCTCCTCTTCTACTAGCACAGGGCTCTCAAACTCATTGCACCGCGACTTCCTTCTGACAACAAAAATTACTACGTGACCCCAGGAGGCTGGACCAAAGCCTGAGCCCCTCCCGTGCACCCAAGGGCTTCAGGTGCAGATGAGGGGGACCTGTAATCTGAGCCCCGCCACTCAGGCTTCAGCTTTGGCCCAGGGTGGTGGGGCTCGGGTTTCAGACCCAGGTTCCAGCAAGTCTAACTAGCCCTGGGAACCCCATTAAAATGTGGTCGAGACCCACTTTGCGGTTCTGACCCACAGTTTGAAAACTGCTGTACTAGAGGTATATAAAACTAGCCAGGGATGACCCACGCTTGCTGACGGTGGGAGGGGGACAGTGAGGGCAGCCAGCCTTAGCAGTGTTACTTAGCATACTCTGTCCGTGTAACCATACGCAGTACAAGCCAAGCAGCAAATGGCCACATGACCCTGCATGGCCCTCATACGTTGCTTCTGAAACTACACAGGCATTAGAAAATAGGTGGAGTCATTCTGCAATGGCAAGAGGAGGGATTAGATCAGGGGTCGGCAACCTTCAGCACACCAGGATAATCCACTGGCGGGCCACGAGACATTTTGTTTACATTGACCATCCACAGGCACGGCCCCCCACAGCTCCCAGTGGCTCAGTTCCCGCACTTCCAGCCAATGGGAGTTGCGAGAACGGTGAACCGCGGGCACTGTGAGCTGCAGGGGGCTGTGCCTGCAGGTCAACGTAAACACAATGTCTCACAGCCCACCAGCAGGTTACCCTGATGGGCCGTGTGCCAAAGGTTGCCAACCCCTGGACTAGATGATCTAATGCACACATCTCAGACAGTGGTGCTATGATTTATAACATACACCATGGTACTGGAACATAATATCACAGCATTGCATCAAGAATATTATCCTACTGGGATAAATTCTAAAGCTGTACACCAAAATGCAGAATGTATCTGAAATTTGTACTCTAAAACCCCAAGTGTTTAAAAATCATCAAATAACACCCCCCATTCCACCTCCAGAATAATGAGATTTTTAACAATAAATTTGTGACACTTATTATTTTCCTTCTGGTTCAGAATGTTTAGAGTTCATGTTTTCAAGCTTTTCTCTGCAATCCTGGGGGCTGGGAACTTAGATTTTTAAAAAAATGAAAGCTGAGGTTCTCACCTGATCCCAGGACTCCAGGAGCTGGAGCTGTAAGAAAAGCATCAAATATTGTGTGACTCAGAATAACATTGTTAAAGCTCCGGTGCAAACAATGAACAGCAGGTGGCAGAGTAAAGTCACCCAATCCCCAGGCATTTCTGGACAAGGTAAGTCACTGAGGATAAACATTAGGCTTAGGTATCAGAGGGGTAGCTGTGTTTGTCTGGATCTGTGAAAGCGGCAAAGAGTTCTGTGGTGCCTTATAGACTAAAAAACATATTGGAGCATGAGCTTTCGTTGGTGAATACCGACTTCATTGGATGCATCCATCCATGAAAGCTCATACTCCAATATGTTTGTTAGTCTATAATGGCGGTAGGCAACCTATGGCAAACATGCTGAAGGTGACACGTGAGCTGATTTTCAGTGGCACTGACACTGCCCAGGGCCTGGCCACCGGTCTTGGGGGACTCTGCATTTTAATTTAATTTTATATAAAGTGTCTTAAACATTTTAAAAACCTTATTTACTTTACATACAACAATAGTTTAGTTATATATTATAGACTTATAGAAAGAGATCTTCTAAAACAGGGGTAGGCAACCTATGGCACGTGTGCCCGAAGTTGGGACACGAGCTGATTTTCAATGGCACTCACATTGGCCAGGTCCTGGCCACCAGTCCGGGGGGCTCTGCATTTTGATTTAATTTTAACTGAAGCTTCTTAAACATTTTTAAAACCTTATTTACTTTACATACAACAATCATTTAGTTATATATTATGGATTTATAGAAAGAGACCTTCTAAAAATGTTAAAATGTATTACTGGCACGTGAAACCTTAAATTAGAGTGATAAATGAAGACACGGCACACCACTTCTGAAAGGTTGCCAGCCCCTATAAGGTGCCACAAAACTCTTTGCCGATTAGGCTTAGGGCACTCTCTGCCCTCAGGTTTCAGAGTGGTAGCAGCCAGACAAGGCCATGAGGGGGCATAGGGTGTTCTTAGTTACTATCAGAGGGGTAGCCGTGTTAGTCTGGATCTGTCAAAGCAGCAAAGAGTCCTGTGGCACCTTTGGCCTTGGCTACACTGGTGCTCTACAGCGCTACAACTTTCTCGCTCGGGTGTGAAAAAACACCCCACCTGAGCGCAGCAAGTTACAGCGCTGTAAAGCGCCAGTGTAAACAGTGCCCCAGCGCTGGGAGTGCGGCTCCCAGCACTGTAAGCTAATCCCCTTGGGGAGGTGGAGTACCTGCACCGCTGGGAGAGAGCTCTCTCCCAGTGCTGGCTCCGCGACCACACTCACACTTCAAAGTGCTGCTGCGGGAGCGCTCCCGCGGCAGTGCTTTGGAGTTTCGAGTGTAGCCCAGTCTCAGATGTACTGGAGCATGAGCTTTCCTGGGTGAATACTTTGCTGCTCTTAGGGCTTGTCTCCATCACAAAGTTGCAGCGCTGGTGAGGGGGTTACAGCGCTGCAACTTAGGAGGAGTACACATCTGCAGGGCATCACCAGCGCTGCAACTCCCTGTTTGCAGCGCTGGCCGTACTCCCGTTTTGTCTCGGGTGTAGAGGATCCAGCGCTGGTGATCCAGCGCTGGTAATCAAGTGTAGACACTTACCAGCGCTTTTCTTTACCTCCGTGGAATAAGCAGGTATCCCAGCATACCTGAGGATACCTCTCTGGTAATCAAGCAGGTCTCCTTCCCCGCGGTTTGCTCCGGTGTTCTCCGAATCCCCCCCCCAAGCGGGTCTCCTTCCCCGCGGTTTGCAGGGGGGTTCGGGGAACGCGAAAGCAAACCACGGGGAAGCAGGTCTCCTTCCCCGGTTTGCTCTCGCGTTTCCCGAACCCCCCTTGAAGCCGCCCAACAGCGCTGCAGTGTGGCCACATCTAACACCACTTGCAGCGCTGGTTGCTGTAAGTGTGGCCACTCTGCAGCGCTGGCCCTATACAGCTGTACTAATACAGCTGTAACAACCAGCGCTGCAAAATTGTAGATGTAGACATACCCTCAGTTACTAGTCACCACTCCCCTGTTGCAATTAAGTCACACATTAAAATAAAGGCCTTTGCAGTCTGCCCAGAGCAAAGATGGCTACCAAGCTACAGCCCTTAGCTATGATGGCCTCTATGCCTGGCTTCAGCCCTAAATCAAGATGGCCCCCAGCCCCCTGCCCTTAATCAAGATGGCCGTCCAACAGCCAATGCCCGAAGCAATGGAGCCAATGCCCGAAGCAAAAATGGCCGCTCAGCTGACTACGTCAGATTCCTTTAACAAAAATGGCCGCAGGACGAGTAGTAGTGGGGCGAGGTGGTAGAACTACAACTCCCATGGCCTAGTGCGTGCTGCCCGGGTGTAGAGCCGCTCGGTTGGCGGCGATGGAAGCGTGGCGCTGTGTGAGGAGGGGCTGCAGCCGGTGCGGCTGCGGGGGAAGAGGCCGGTCAGTGGGGAAGGCGGTCGGGAGGCCGGGCCCTGGGTGGGGGGGAAGGAGCAAGTGGTGCTCTAGGATGAGCCTCCAGTGGTGGAGCGATGTAGGGGCCAGAGATGCTCCCTGGAGCGGCTAGTGAGGCGCCCTACCTGGAGGTAAACACGGGCCGGCGGGGGCCTAGGCCTGAGGGGCAGGGGCGCTAAGGTGACGGGCGGGTGTTGCGGGCGGGCTGGCCCGGAGGGATGGGCGAGAGAGGCAGGCCCAGTGGAGAGGGGGCGCGCTGTCCCCGTGGCACGAGCACGCAGTGATACTTTCGTCTGTTAGTCTGGTGCCACAGGATTCTTTGCTGCTTTCCCACCTGGTCCACGTTTGAGAAACTGCCATTAACAATCTCTGGTCTGAGTATCTAAATGCTTTAGTTTTGCTGTATGCACTTTCCAACTCTGTAAATAATTCATTCTACTTCAAAATAAACTGGGGGAGAATTAAAGAGTAAAACTCGGGGTTGCTGGTCCATATAAGTACCTAATGGCATCACACACAGCAACACCTAGTTATGCTGGGGAAAGAAATATTTATCCCAATGAAAGTATAGCTGCAGACTTTGAATGAGAGCAGCAAATCATAGGCAGATAACTTGTTTATTTAAATCAGTTGAATTTTTGGTTGGACTATATTTAAAATATGTATAGAAAGATAAATATATTTAAGAGGTAATCTAAATGTTAAAATTATGAGTTCAGCATGATAATTTTATTTCACTACACATGCATCTCATATCGAACCTCTCACTACTTGTGATAAACAGTTGAGTGAAATTATTTAATAGTGGGACCCAACAAAATATTTTAGTTGTCTTAATCAACACAGAGCAGAAGTTTTTAATGTATTTTTCCAGTGACACAGCTAGCTTGTTATGAAAATACTCCATTAGTGGGACAACATGATTTCAAGTCAATGGTGTCTCTGCAATTTCATGAGCAGCAACTTGACAGTAACTTTAACTGACCTAACTTTAATTATGCTATTTAATGCTGTACCCAAAACTGGAAGACTGCTCATAAATGCAAGCAAATGCTTAAAACTAAACTGCAGTGGGAAATTTGAAAGTGAATGAAGATCGTATTTATATGCTAAATGCCCCACTAACTAGAATTGGGATTGGAGGCATTCAGGTCATAAAACTGAATCAAGCACAGTTTTGCACTTCTCTTTGCATTTCACCTGTGGTTTAAACAGGAAAATATTTCATTAAAAAATGTATGGCTGTAAGGGTTTAAATTTGAACTATGAACAAAATCTAATCTGAGTGATTATAAAACAAGCATTCTAAGAACTCATCACAAAGTGGTGTGAACATCACTTATATCCTGACTACAGCAGAGCACTCTATTCCATTTGTATTAGTTTCTCTGTGTAAATGACTAGGAGGGCTTCTAATAAAAAGTCACTGCTAGAGGAGGAGAAATTGGTTCAACTGAGGGCCACAAGTATTCTGGTCCATTAGACCAAGTGGAAGCCAGGAGGCTTTTGTCTCTAGCCTTGCTTCTGACAGTTACTATCCTTAGTACTTTTTACTTGTAAATCCTATTTATTTAATTATTTCATAATTAAATATCCCTGTGTCCATTTTACAGGTGGAGAAACTGAGGTTTAGAAAAACTCTGACTTATGTTGTGGCCCTGTGGTTTAGTTTATTAGACCTGGACTGGAAACAAGGAAATCTGGGTTCTAATTCTGATTCAGACATTGATTTTATAAGAGGATAATCTCTTTGATACTCAATTTCTCCATCTGGAAAATGGAGACAATACTATTTAACTGTTTAATTAGTAACTTTTTGTAAGTAGTCATAGGATAAGAGGGAAGGTCCTCTTGTGGTTCAGTAACTGGTTACAAGACAGAAAGCAAAGGATAGGAATAAACGGTCAGTTTTCTGAATGGAGAGAGGTAAATAGTGGTGTCCCCTAAGGATCGGTACTGAGACCAATGCTGTTCTACACGTTCATAAATTACCTGGAAAAAGGCATAAACAGTGAGATGGCAAAATTTGCAGATGATATGAAATTACTCAAGATAGTTATGTCCAAAGTAGGGCTGTCAAGCGATTACAAAGATTAACTTATAGGCTCTAAACTTTTACATTTTATTAGGTTTTTTTTAATGGAGTTTTTTGTACATAATTCTACATTTGTAATTTTAATTTTTATGATAGAGAGGGCTTATATGAGGTGAACTGAAAAATACTGTTTCTTTTATCATTTCTACAGTGCAAATACTTGTAATAAAAATAATATTAAGGGAGCACTGTATGCTTTGTATTGTGTTGCAACAGAAATCAATATATTTAAAAATGTAGAAAAACATCCAAAATAGTTAATTTCAGTTATCAGAGGGGTAGCCGTGTTAGTCTGTATCTGTAAAAGCAGCAAAGAATCCTGTGGCACCTTACAGACTTGGGCCACGTCCAGACAACCCGCCGTATCGGCGGGTTAAAATCGATTGCTCGGGGATCGATATATCGCGTCTAATCTAGACGCGATATATCGATCCCCGAGCGCGCTTATATCGATTCCGGAACTCCATCAACCCCAGCGGAGTTCCGGAATCGACAGGGAGAGCCGCAAACATCGATCCCGCACGGTGTGGACGGGTGAGTAATCCGATCTTAGATATTTGACTTCAGCTACGTTATTCACGTAGCTGAAGTTGCATATCTAAGATCGATTTCCCCCCCCCCCGTAGTGTGGATGAGCCCTAACAGACGTTAGTCTATTTCAGTTGGTATTCTATCCTTTAACAGTGAAATTAATCACGATTAATTTTTTTGAGTTAATCCCTTGAGATAACTGTGATTAATCGACAGCCCTAGTCCAAAGCATACTCTGAAGATTTACAGAGGGATCTCACAAAACTGTGAGACTGGGCAACAAAATGGTAGATAAAATTCAATGTTGATAAATGCAAAGTAGCAAATCAGAAAACATAATCTGAACTATACATACAAAATGATGGGGTCTAAATTAGCTATTACCACTCAAGACCGAGATCTTGGAGTCAGTGTGGATAGTTTTCTGAAAACACCTGCTCAAGCTGCAACAGCAGTCAAAAAAAACCTAACAATGTTAAGAACAATTAGGAAAGGGATACATAATAAGATAGACAATATCATAATGCCACTATATAAATCCATGGTATGCCTACATCTTGAACACTGTGTGTAGTTCTAGTGATCTCATCTCAAAAAAGATATATTAGAATTGTAAAAGTTGCAGCAAAGGACAACAAAAATATTAAGGGTATGGTACAGCTTTCATATGAGGAGAGATTAAAAAGATTAGGACTTTTCATCTTGGAAAAGAGGCAACTAAGAAGGGATATGATGGAGGTTTATAAAATCATGACTAATGTAGAAAAAGTGATTAAGGAAGTGATTTTCTCTTTCATGTAACACAAAAAACAGGGGTCACCTGATTAAATTATTAGGCAGCAGGTTTAAAACAAACAAACAAAACAAAGCACTTCTTTACACAACACAGTCATTCTGCGTTGCCAGGGGATGTTGTAAAGGCCAAAACTTTAATGGGGTTCAAAAAAGAATTAGACAAGTGCGCGGAGGATAGGTTCATCAATGGCTATTAGCAAAGATGGTCAGGGATGCAACCCCATGCTCTGTGTGTCCCTAGCCTCTGATTGCCAGAAGCTGGAAAGGGTGTCAGGATGGATCACTTGATGATTGCCTGTTCTGACCTTTCCCTCTGGAGTACCTGCTATTGGCCACTGTTGGAAGACAGGATACTAGCCTAGATGGACCATTAGTCTGACCCAGTATGGCTGTTCTTATGTTCTTAAAGTGCTATAAGTGTGAAGGGTTATACAAATCAGTAGCAGAGTTGGGGCTAGAACTTAGAACTGTCTAGCTCCCAGCCTTGTGCTTAACTCAGTAGACGTGATTTTTGAAAATGTGCTAGAGGCTTACAAAAAGCCACAGGTGTGGCTTATTGAGGGTAAGTAGATCTCTGATTCTTTGCAAATTCCCTCTGTAATGAAAAAAAAACATGCAAAACATTCTGAAAAAAATGTTGAAACTTTGTAAAATTGCTCCAATTGTGCTGTTTTGTACAGACAAAAATAGATAAATTGTCAGAAAATGTTTTTTCTGATCATTCTTTACCCAGCTGTAATTGATTACAGGTTTTTGTTTTTTGGTTTTAAGACACCTGTCTGCATATCTTGGTACAGTAAGGTAATTGAGTATAAAAGGCAGTTAAAAATAAAAATAAGTGAATTACCTGTCCAAGATCATTCAAACTGAGAATAATAATAAACCTATTCCACGAGCCTGCAGGCTTGAACTTTTACCAAGAGAACCTTTAATGGGGAAAAAAATATTGAAAAATATTTTAGGCCTTTTTATGTATTAAAAAAGGACACAGGCTCAGACTTTTTCTTCTCTTCCCCACCTTCCCCCCCCACCTTCACCCCATCTTTTATTATCATCATTTATTATTATTTATTTATTATCATTTATTAGCATGTCACCTCCTTAGGCTCAAAATTTAGTTTAAAGAGCAACAGACCATTTAGAAAAATTAAACCTCTTTGTGGTGATAAAGAGCCAAATATGCTATGTAGAGGAAACCCACTTCTGAATGTGTTCAGTGACAGCTTTTGTTTTCTACAGGAAACTTCTACACTGAAGTGTGTGGTATAAGAACCTGTACAGAATAGATGATGTCCCAGCATACTAAAATACTGTACCTATCTTCTGGGCTTTCCCATTAGTACTCCTTGTACAGGTACTGAATGAAAAACCATAATCAAATCTGAAAAAAGTTATAACATGGCTTGATGGTCTATTTTTCTTTTAAATAGGCCAAATGTTTAAATTGTAACTGAAGGAAGAAGTGACAGGTTTATAAAAAGTGATTGGATCTGATAATCAGGTTCTTATTCTGTACATCCAAGATTCTGAGTGAGTGCTAAATGGAAAATGTTATTTCCCACTATCTTTATATAAATCAGTATATGGGGAAGAAATACCCTGTAAGAAATCACGATCAGCAACTTAGGAAAAATTGTACCTGCGGACAGTAGTCTGCATCTCTTGTTCTGTATGCAGACTTAGTTGAATAAAGAGCAGTATGCTTTTAAGTAATATATTCTTCTGTTATAGACACCCCATGCTGCCCCGTCACATGCACAGGCTGGGCAGAGATTGGGTTGCCCACTGGGATAGCCCTCAAAGATTCTGCTGGAACAGTTGTATCTCCAATTCTATAAGGTGGCCTGATCGCTATTCTTGGGCTCCGTATGTCAACACTGCGGATTTTACAGTGAATTGGAGACTGCCTCACTTTTTCGGGCCTTGGAGACTGCCTCACTTTTTCGGGCCTTGGAGACCGCCTCAGTACTGGAACTGGCAACGTGATAACTTCACACACAACTCTTCTTTTCATTTCTCTAATCCTAATATGAAATCCGAGGGAGATGAACCTTCTTCAAAAAGGAGACGACACAGTGATCAGAATGATGTTTGCAGTCCTAAAGAAGAAATTAGCAGCTCTAATCAGAATGAAGCAGCCTGTCTTTCTACTCCACCAAAAAATGAAAAAGAAAATACTGCAAACACAAGAGGTAAAAATGATGTTTGCTATTTCGGTAGTGTTTTCTTTATATATTTAACAGGTTTTAAGTACCATTTTGTAGTGCCTTCTGTATTCCATTTCTTTACTGTCAACTATACCAGGAGGGTGTTGGTTTTTAAAAGGTATTACAAATGTCAAGTACTGTAATTTACAGCTTTAAACTGTTTCAATTTTGTGCTCTCAAAAACCGTAATCTGGCAGACAGAGTTGAGTTCATGCTGCTTGAGATAGTCAGGGTGGCTCTTATTATTTGAAGTGGCACCACCAGGTGGTCATATTTGGTTTTGCCATTTATTTTCGTAAATTATAATTTCAGCAGGCTTTGCTGCCGTTTTCTTTACCTATCTGAACATGAATCAAGTGCACCTATGCGGATAGTGCAGTAAGATATGCAGTTTCTCAGCTCAAAACAATGTGGTCTATACAATTCAAATCTTAACAGAGGTAAGTGAGATTCACTGCATCGGCAATAGAATTATTTATGAACAGGGAGTCAGAATGCTTAATTATTTAAAGTTAACGTGCTTGATGCTAAGAGTACAGTGAGGGCTTCTGCAGCAACTATTGTCTCTCAGTACTTTGACTTTAACATACTCCTAAATTGTCCCCAATTGTTTGCTTAAGAGCTTTTTTTTATTATTTAACAGAATCTGATTCTGTGACTTGTTTGACATTGTGAATGGCTTTTTTTTTTAAGGGATGAATGGAAGCAAAGGAAAAATCATCTCATTTATCTAATCTACCCTAGCCCAGCTTTGTGTCTGTATTCTGAACCAGCAGCAGGAACTTCCAAGTTTTGTTGCTGCTTCTGATGCCTTGAATTTTCTTTATACCTCCCTCCACCCAAAGAGGCACGTCTGTTCTCTTTTCTCTAATAGACTCCTTTCAGATACCAGCGTCTGGTGCTACCAGGAGAAATTGGTGGTAGCTATAAATGCTAAGAAGCTTCAATCAGACTTCATAGGCTGCTTTGTGCTTGGTAGTGTACATATTTAGTTTAATAAAACAAAATAAACAATTATGCTGTATATAAAATATTTTCAGTGACACTCCCCACCCACCCAGTTCTCAGCAGATATTTTGGTATGGGGTCTAGACTTTTTTGGAGATGAAAAATATCAGACCTATCTGGAAAATGTAGTCCTTGTCCACATAACTTAGTCTAGAGCCCCTGTCCTGCAAGCTGCCCAACACAAGCAGGTCCTTGTGCCTGTTTGGAGCGTCATTGACTTCAGTAGGGCTCTTCATGAATGTAAGAGTGCCTACATAGAGCATCCTGCAGAATTGAGTCCTATACGGGCAGTCCTCGGACTTAATGACTCAATTGCTTCTTGAAATTTGTGTCATAAGTCGAATAAGCCACAGTCTACTCCATTGCAGGACCGAGTGTCGTAAAGTAGAAACCTGTGACCATAAGTCAAATCAGAAACCTGTCATAAGTGCTGTTCATCGTAAGTCAAATGTTGTAAAGTCGAGGACTGCCTGGAAAGGCAAGTGACTTGCAATGGCTCTGGGGAAGAGGGATAAAATTACTTCTACAAAACAAGCAAATGTATGTTAAATTTTAGATATGTATCAGCTGTCCGGAACTGACCCTTCACCTAGACATCTTGAGTTAGCTGACTTCTTGCAGGAGTCTCAGCAATGGGATTTGAAGGAGAGGATAGTGGTCTCACAGATCAGCTCAAGGAGGGGACATTCTGTGCACAAGAATGGCATCAGAGACGCAGACATGGGAGAGTGTCATCTGGGCCATCGTTGGTAGAGCACAGGGCATAGGAAAAGATGTGATTTTAAAAAATGAGCATCTGATTAGGGAGGAACACATTTGTGAAGGCCCTTAAATGTGAGGATCAGAGTTTAAACTTAGTAGGGTGGAAAAAGGAGTTGGTGGAGGGATTCAGAAAGAGGAGTGATCAGTGGGCAGTGCCCCTCCTTTAGTACCTTAGCACATGCAACTTCTCCCCACTCCTCTGAGGATGTGGAATCCCAGTGATGGAATGTATTCTCTCTGGAAAGTCCTTCAGATTGCTGAGAAGATTCTGGGCAATACCTCCCTATATTGTCTTTCAGTCTGGAAGTGGAAGGTGTGTGTGGGGGGGAATGTCAAGAATTCAATTAATGTCTACTTTGGGAAGGAGGTAATTTTGTCGCTGTGCTTAATCACAGAAGACCACTTTAGGATTTAGAATGGAATAGCCCAAATACAGTTAAATAGCGGAGATGGGACAGCCACTGGCATAAATATTTAATTGGTGCATAGTTCAGGTATCTGTCTTCCAGCCTCCTTTCAAGGGAGTAAGAGGCAGAATTGTCATACAGCACATCTTTGGCTTCAGGCTATATATAAACTTACATGGAAATGGTCAAAATACACTTGTATCTCAAGTAGTTGAACTGAATAGTTTTCAGTAGTCAGTGCTTCCCAGGGGTATGCTCATCCCTGCAGGATTCCCTTCGGCCCAGGGCCGGCTTTAGGCCGATTCCCCTGATTTGGACCGCGCGCCTAAGAGGGCCCCATTCCGGGGGTCTTCGGCAGCATTTTGGTGGCGCGGGATCCGTTCTGGGGGTCTTCAGTGGCATTTCGGCGGCGGGGGGTCCTTTGGTGCTGCAGAAAACCTGGACCAGACCCCGTGCCGCCAAAGCCCCGGACTGCCGCCGGGTATTCAAATCGGGTCCCGCGGGTCATAAAGCTGGCCCTGCTTAGGCGTGATATACACTAAAAACTTAGGTTGAAGGAAGCCGCTTTAAGTCAACCTGTTAATGTAGGTCTAAACTACCGGGTCGTAAGTAGCCTATAATGTCGACTTCTGTAATCCACCTCTGCGAGAGATGTAGCACTTAATTCACAAGATACAGCAGATGCAGCATTGTGTAATTCGACTTAATTGGCCTCTAGATTGTGTCCCACAATGCTCATCTGTGACCGCTATGGAGATCATTCTCAACTCTGCTGCACTGCAGCCAGGTACACAGTAAACAACCCCTCCCTGGCTAAAGCTCTGAGAATTTTTCATTTCCCATTTCCTGTTT
This sequence comes from Gopherus flavomarginatus, assembly GCF_025201925.1. Lineage (NCBI taxonomy): Eukaryota > Metazoa > Chordata > Testudines > Testudinidae > Gopherus > Gopherus flavomarginatus. Next base: position 49,764,070 of record NC_066620.1, read on the forward strand.
GATCAGCACTGGGAGCCTGCCAGCTTGAGCACAGCTGATCATGGAGACTACACGCCCCAAATGTGCTCCAGCCTGGTCTGCACAGGAGGTGGTGGATCTCATTGCTGTGTGGGGAGAAGAATCTGTGCAGGCAGAGCTCCAATCCAGCAGAAGAAACACTGACATCTATGCAAAGATTGCTTGTGGAATGGGGGAGAAGGGCTACACAAGGGAGACACAGCACCGCCGTGTGAAAATAAAAGAACTTTGCCAAGCGTACCAGAAGGCAAGGGAGGCGAACAGCCATTCTGGTGCTGAACCCCATAACGAGCTGCATGCAATTCTCAGGGGTGACCATACCAGCATACTCACAAGTGAGTGGACACCTCACAGGTGTGAGTCTAGGGACAACAAGGAGGACGATATGGTGGATGCGGAAGAGGAGGAGGAGAATGGGAAACAGGCAAGTGGTGGATCCATTCTCCCCAAGAACCAGGAAAGACTTTTAACCCTGGAGCCCTGTGGGTCGTAGGACATCACGGTGGCTGACCATGATGCCAGGGAAGGCACCTCTGGTAAGTATACAGTTACAATCAAAGTCCAGTTAAACTTTAGTGGGCACGCACATTTGGTGGTATTGCATGTTTACTGTGAAGAAAAAGCGAGGTGCTGTGGCTCTCTGCTTACAAGAGGCCACTCCAGCTACACAGAGGGTGGCCCCCGGAAAAGACTGTTTAGGTGGACTGGATTAACCTGGGAATCCTCCATGGATATCTCTAGGAAACTTTCATGGAGGTACTCTGCAATCCTTTGCAGAAGGTTTCTGGGCAGGGCAGTCTTATTTCTTCCACCATGCAACTTTCCCACGCAACTCCTGAATTAATTCTGCTGGCATCATTGCAGTACACAGCATAGCAGTATAAGGACCAGGTCTATACCCAGACACTTGCTGCATCTCATTCCTTTTCCCCTCTGTTACTCTCAGGAGACTAATATCACATCAGGTTGCCTAGGGAAAACAGGAGGGAAGTTCTCATTATAAGTGCTCTTACAAGGGAAAAAAAAAGGGCACATAGACGCCACCACATACGTTCCAGACTGCCAAACCACCTGGCCGCTAATGCACCTTTACTGTGCTCAGCATGGATCGGCAAGCAATTTAAAGTGGCTGATAGGGGACTGGGGCTCCACATGAGAGATTCCACAATTTGGGAGTGAAAATGTTCCTCTCCCCTGTTTGTAAACAGCTTCTCGTGGTGCTATGGGGAAGGGCCATTGTTCGACTAGCTGCTTCTGCTCCCGACATGAGCCTGCATCAACTTTATTAAAAGTGCGTTCACCCATGACCCGAGGGGGGCCTACTCACCATGGCTGGAGCAGCAAAACAGCATAGTGAATGGTTATGGATTCTGATTATGTTATGGCTTGCTCCTAGTGCAATAAGGTTTTTTTTATGAAAACGACTTTGTTATGGAAACATTTTATTTCATATACAATGGCTCCTTTATTTTTTCCCACTACTGACAGCTGGAAATGTGTCCTTTGGCATGTCATCAACACCTCAAAGCAGACTTTTGCTGATTAGAAGTAGAAGAAAGAGAAGGCAGGAGGACATGTTCACCGAGATAGTGAACTCCTCCAGGACAGCTGAAACAGAGCGGAGAGTGTGGAGGATTTCACTGTCCAAAAACTTAGACATGGACGTGGAGAGCAGAAAGCTTCCAATGAGCAAGAGCGTGCGGAACAGGATGAGATGCTTCGGATTATGAGGGACCAAACATTTTGAGGTGTCTGGTTGAACTGCAGGAACAGAAGCAGAAGGGTAGAGTCCCTCTGCAGATCCTGGTGGACAGCCAGCCAGCATTTCCTGGCATGGAGTCGCCCTCCCCCAAGTGTTCCATGAGGCGTGGGCAAAAAGTCCATTATCCCTTTCACTTACCTCGGGGAACAGAAGGAACAGAAGGCGCCCATTCACAGACCTTTGATGCTCTGGAATGCTGTGTTATGTTACAAAATGAAAATGTTTTTCCAGTTCCAACTTTACAACCCCTTTTCCCAAGGTTACATTTTTGTTCTGTTCTCTCTCTTTACTTATGTTTGTTAAATAAAGTAAATGGATTTGAGAAATAAATGTTCTTTAGTGAGTAGAAGCGATGGCCTTGGGTGGGTGATTAGCTTTATAGGGACAGTGATACAGGGCAGGTGAAGATTTGGGAAAGCACAATGCAGACAAGCAGCTCACATTACTGTGACTCATTATTGAAACGTCTTTTCAAAGCCTTGCAGATGCACAGCGCCTCTTGCTGTGCTCTTCTTATTGCTCTAGTGTCCGGCTGCTCAAAAATGATTGCCATGTGATCTGTCTCAACAGCCCACCCCTGTGGAAAACTTTCCTCCTTTTTTCCCCACAGATGATATGGAGCACACAGCAGGCAGCTATAACCATGAGGATGTTCTCTTTGCTAAGGTCCAGCCTTGTTAGTAAACGTCTCCATCGCCGTTTCACACAACTAAAGGCACATTCAGCCACCATTCTGCACTTGATGAGCTTATATTGAACCGTTCCTTACTGCTGTCCAGATGGCCGGTGTATGGCTTCATGAGCAAGGGGTAGGCTGGAAAGAAGTCTCGGATTGCAGCTTTTTGAACAGACCCGAGTTCCTAAAGATGTACGTCATGAACCTTTCCTGACCATTCTATGTTGATGACGGTGAAACGCCGCCTGTGATCCACTAGTGCTTGCAACACCATTGAAAAGTATCCCTTTCGGTTTATGTACCCTTTGAAAAGATGGTCTGGAGCCAAGATGGGGATGTGCATGCCATCTATTGCCCCACCATAATTAGTGGATGGTTTTGCAGCGATGGGGTTCCCTATGTCCTGCACATTTCCCAGACACTCTACCTTTCATAGCATAAGTCGATTAGTGGCCCTGCACACTTGGAGCACAGCAGCTCCCACGGTTGATTTACCTGCTCCAAACTGATTCTTCACTGACCAGTACTGTCTACCAGTGCAAGCTTCCAAATAGCGATTACCACTCACTTCTCTACTGTCAAAGTAGCTCTCATTTTTGTGTTACTGAACTGCAGGGCTGGGGAAAGCTCTGCACAAAGTTCCTGGAAGGTGGCATTCTGCATTTGAAAGTTCTGCAGCCACTGCTCATACCTGCAAAACGGTGCAGTCGCACCAGTCAGTGCTTGTTTCATGGGACCAGAAACGATGCTCAGAGTGCAGCTGCTCTGTGAATTGCCAGCAGCAATTGTGAATTGGTTTTCAATGGCTTGCAGCAGGGCTGCTTGCAGGACATCACTATGTTCTACACAGCAGACCCTACTTCGGCTCGGTAAATAATGCAAGAGAAGGCGCGAGGTGTTTGAGATGCTCACAGCAAGAGTGCACAACTGAGCAGGCTCCATGCTTCTGGGGTTATGGCATACTCGTGGTGGTTTTAAGGCTTAAAAACCACTGGGTTGTTTGCCATTGGGTTGTTTGCCATTATGGGATGCCGAAGCAATGTTCCTGTTCTCCCCTGTGACAATGTTTTGGTCTCATGAGACATTGCACAAACTTCCCAAAACACACTGTGGCAAGTCACACTTTGGGATAGCTCAGTGCTTCGATGCAGGCACCGCTAGTGAGGATGCACTCCATTGAGATAATGAGCATGGTGTGGCCACACACAATTGATTTAATTAATTCAGAGACTCGAGGTTGAATTATATAAAGTTGACTTAATTTTGTAGTCTAGGCAAGCCCTTAGATAAGAGAGTCAGTTTTGCTACCTGCTTCCAGATCCTCTACCATTTTTGATACTGTATAGGAGATAATGCAAAGAGGCAAGATGGCATTTTCAGTGGTTCTTGTGGCTCCAAATTTAGAACCATATGGAAGCTTTTGAGTCTCTCTAATCCCCAAACTTTACAGGAGAATTATAAAGACTGAGTAGCGTATCTGTGGAAACTGGCCATAATGAGCTTCATAGGATATATTAGGTTACTCTAACTTCAGAGAAGTCTGAAATGTGGGGCATATAGTGGTTAAAGATTATGCAGTTTATATGAGCAGTTTATTTCCATCTCAAATGGAGGGTCTGAAATATTTCTAGTCATGAGATACAAATTTGCCTTTAATTTGTTTAAGCAAAAGGGAGCTCTCATGAGGAATAATAATTCCTTAAGTACAATATGTTGCATATGAAACAAGTTGTAAGATCAACATACAGTAATGCAAATGTATTACATGATCATTCACTTTGGTATTTAATGTTTTAACAGGCCTGATCAAAAGACATTGGGAGTATTTCTGTCATCATAGTAAAACAATGAAGATTCTTGAAGATAAGCAAATTGACCAAAACAATACAGAAGACAAGGGAAAGTTTGATTTTACTGTGATGTCCTACAATATCCTTTCACAGAATTTGTTAGAAGATAACTCCCACCTGTATAAACACTGCAGACGGCCAGTGTTAATGTGGGGTTATAGATTTCCCAACATTCTACGGGAAATCAAACAACTGGATGCAGATGTAAGTGGAAAACTAACACAGGTTATATTGAGAACAATATATTCAACGTATAGCAAGAGTAGTTTTGGATTGTGTGTGATCTAGTAGATAAGCTGTCTAATGGATTCAGCTGTCCTTTAAGTTATCAAGTCATGCTTATTAGTACTGCTGGTTCATGTTTACCAAAGTAGTGTTTTCTGAGTGATCTAACCCTGAGGCAGTAGCCACAGGTAGCATTACTGTAATCCTCACTACTATATTTACACGTGCACTTCTGAAACTGTCCTTCATGCTTGTGTGGTCAAAAATAGTCTCTCATTATCCCATCATTCCTGCACTTTCATGACTTCATTTCCTGATTCTCTTCCTACCCTTTTAGGTGTCTTATTCAGTGGGTCATCATCCTCCTTCCTTCCCTTTCAGTGGAAGGTCCTTTCTAGGGCTCTGCCTTTGGCAGTCTTCTCTCTCAGTATCTTATCTTGGTTGATCTCATTTGCAAATGTGGCTTTGACTACCATCTTTATACTGATGACCTGCAGATCTGTCTCTCCATACTAGAACTCACCCCTCCATCTAAACTAAAATTTAAGCTTGTCTTTTGTGATGTCTCGTCATGGATGTCTAGCTATCTCTAAAAATTAACATGGGCACAACAGAATTCATTATTTTCTCTTGAAACTAACTTCTCTCCTGCCTCTCTATTGGAGTGGACAGCGGTCTTTCACTCAGGCCTGTAACTTTTACTTCGTCTTTAGCTCAGCCCTCTCTTCAAACCTACGCATCCAGGCCATGTCCAAATCTTCCCACTTTTTTTTTTTCTTGCACAACTCCTCTAAGATCCAGTCTTTCCTCTCTGCCCATGCTACCAAAATTCTTATCCAAGTCCTGATTATGTCACACTTTAACTATTGTAATTTTTTCTCTCAGTGCCTATAATCTCATCACTTAAGTCTATTCAAAATGCTGCTGTTAAGAATACCATCTTGCTTGCAGCAGCTCTCGCAATCACCTTCACAATCTACTTCTGCATTACGTATCAGACCTTCTAATTTATCACAAGGTCAGCTTCTGCCTTTCCTTCATCAGTGATGCTGGGCATGATTGCCTTGATTGCCCACTTCTACTATGTGCACTTCCTCCTATGCTGCCCATTATGAGTGGAAAAAGATCTCAGTCAAAATCTAGAAAGCTGCTTACCTCATTCTCCTTTAAATCTCTTGCCTTCCTTAATGTATATATGAAATGGTAACCTGAGAATGTTGGTGACAAATTGTGATTGCTGCTCCTGATTGGCTAAGAATTGTGCACGTTGCTGCTGTTCTCCTGTCGTATCCACCCCAAGTGAACTTGCCTGTTTTGTCCACGTGTTATATCGTCGTTCAGATTATAAAATCTTTGAAGAAGAGACTATCCTTTACTGTGCGTTTGTACAGCCCTTAACACGTGTTAGTCTAGTCTGGCTGGAGCTGTAGATGCTAGCACAATATAAATGTTTGTTTGTAGGCAGGGCGGGTAGCACTACTTTTTAAGATTGTCTGTCTGACAGTTTCCATTATAATTAAACTGAAAATAGGGTCTTGTAACTAACCATTTGGGCTAAAATTTTCTCTGCTGGGTGTCTGCTTCATTGAATTTTCTTGGAACATTTCAATCAAAACAGATCAATTGTTTGCAAGAATGGAGCCAGGGAAAAATGCATTATTTTGCCATGTTACATTCTAGTGAACTTTTCTTTGAAAAATTCTAGTTCCCACATGCTTTGGAGTGGTGGGGATTTGAAATATGGTAGTGCAGGTGTGGGGAGCAAAAGCACGAGGCCTTTGTTTCAGAGATGCAGCTTTTGCTGATCTTGAAAAAATCCACCCAAATTTGGCCAAGTTATAAGCCTTTGGGGGAAAATAATCAGTTTGCAAATGCATAATAGAGACTTTGATTTTTTAACTGCTGAAATCTGACAGTTCTATCCTCTCTGAGCCTTTCTCAGTGCTGACCAGACTGACCATGTGCCATCCCCATAGGATGATTGTAGCCATGGGCTGGAGCATGCTCAGGGATTCAAAAAGACTTTCCCTGTAAGGGCTTATCTACACTGGCACTTTACAGCACTGCAACTTTCTCACTCAGGAGTATGAAAAAACACCCCCTTGAGCACAGCAAATTTCAGTGCTGCAAAGCGCCAGTGTAGACAGTACACCAGTGCTGGGAGCCGTGCTCCCAGCGCTGTTAGCTACGCCTCTTGTGGAGGTGTTGTTTTTACAGCTCTGCCACGACTGCACAAACCATGTTAAAGCACTTTAACGTTGCCAGTGTAGACAAGCCCTAACTGTTGATCTTGGCTAGGGTGACCAGACAGCAAGCGTGAAAAATCGAGACGGGGTGGGAGGAGCCTATATAAAAAAAGGACCCAAAAATCTAGGACTGTCCCTATAAAATCGGGACATCTGGTCACCCTACTGTGGAGTAGGGCTTGCACTGGAACAAAGCATGGAGCCTGTCACTCCTGTGCTTTCAGTGACTCCCTGCTGGTAGCAGTACAGCTGGGAGGAAGAAGCTATCTGATTTGAATTGTGAGGGCACAAAATCCAGATTGGAACAAGATTGGGATTTGGGAGGCGGCAAGGGGACTGGCTGTGAGTTGGAGTGGGGAGATGGGCTGGCTGGGCAAAGAGACTGGCAGCTAGTGAAGGGTGTGCAGGGTTACTGGGAGCCACTTGTCTTAGGGAGATGGGAAACTGAAATTAGACTAAGAGGGGGGGCATAGACAGGCTGGATGAGGAGATTGGGACTGAGGACGGGGGGAGTGGACCAGAGGAGGGGGGAGAGGTCTGATAGGAAGTTGGGGTACAGGCAGAGAACTGGGACTGGCTGGGCAAGGAGACTGGAACTGAATGTGTGGAGTGGAGACGGGGACTCAGCAGGGCTGGAGAGGGAGACTGGCATGAGAACCCCAAGGAGTGGAGGCGAATTGAGATTCTGACAAGGAGTCAGGGGTAAAGAGAAGTCAGTACTAAGACATGGATGGGGCAGAACGGGTCAAGCTTGGGTTTGGGGAGGCAAATGGGAAGAAGAGTGTCCCCTAGAGCCTTCAGTGGAACCCAAGATTCCTGAGTCTCCCCATTCCTCTGCTTTCAGCAATATCTATGAAACCCACTGGCAAACTGGATCTCATCCCCCACTAATGCTGTTCCCCACACAGAATGACAACTTATCACTGTCACTTACTCTGTTATCTTAAGTGACAGAGGTAGATCTAAAGGTTGCAGTCCTGGTGGAGTAACCCATGTGGGTGTCAGTATGATGCCACATGATCAAATCTATGTTTTTCAGTTTCTTTTTTAAGAACCTAGGAAGTTACAGAAACACCATTATGGAGGTTGTAAAGTCAACACTTACATTGCAAAATGTCAGAATTAAGATGCTTGTACAACCTTAATTCGGCCCCATTGTGTGTACACTTTGATACAATCTTTAATTCCATGATCACATACTATTTATTTTTTTTTCACAAGACTCCTGCCTCATTCAGTGTACAGGCTGGACCTGCTTTGGGGATGAATCAGGGTTGTGCAGTAAGGGAGACTGTTGTCTGTAGGACCAAGCTTCATCTGTTGCAGAAGATGAAAGGTTTGTAGTGAATAGGGCAGAGGATGGCTGGAACAGGAAGGGCGGGACTGGTAGTTAAGACAGTTGAATGTTGTCCTGAAGAACTGGTTTCTATCTCTACCTCTGCCACAGAGTTCCTGTGTGATGCTGGGCAAATCACTGAAACTAGACTTTTCGGAGGTGGTCAGTAATTGTGTATTCTCCATTTTCTGTGTGCCCAACTTCAGACTCTGGAGTCTGACCTGCAGAAGTGCCGAGCATTCACAACTGGCACTAAGACAGTGGGAGCTGTGCTTTAAACATATAACATTCAAACTGCTAGGCACCCTGAAAAATCAGGTTTCTCAAAGTGAGCACCCAAAATTAGTGGGTACTTTTGACCTTGATCTCACTGTGCCTCGGCTCCCCATCTGTAAAGTTAGGGATAATACCATCCCCTCACCAGGGTACTGTAATGCTAAATTTATTTACATATGAGAAGCATTTGGGCTTTTTTGTGATGCTCATCACTATAGTGTCCAAGTGCTTCAGAACAGGGTCCGAATAGTGCCTATTAAATAAGGCCCAGAGCCATTTATTGAACGAGGACAAAACAAAATATTGAATAGCTTATTAGGTGAACATCATCCATCCTGTGCACTGACTGAGGCAGAGGTCCTGTGATCATGTAATATCATAATGTACGTGCACAAGTGGGCTGAATTAAGGTTGCATAGGCAACCTTATTCCTGGCACTTCCTAACTTTGACTGCTTGGCTTTGCAAACTTAATGTTCTTTTCAAATTTTTTTTTGTGACTAGATATTGTGTTGTTCAAGGTATTCAGTGAATCATAGGAGCCCTTCCTGAAGTCTTGCTGTGATACTTTGAAGCCTGTTGGTGGAAAAAGCACTTGAGCAGCTGCTCCTGTGTGGATCCTTGATTGGGAAGGCAGACGCACTACACTAATATACTTATTTGGACTGTATCAAATCCTTAAATGATAAAACTGCTGCTGGTCTCAGGTTTCAAATACATAGGCTCCACAGGCTTAACAGTCAGCAGGACTGAATCAGTTCTTCTGAGATTAGAGAAATTGGTTGTTTGCAATGCATGTCTCTTTCAGATGAGACTTAGACCTGGTCTGTGATAGAAAGTTAGGTCAACATAACTGTGTTGCTCAAGGGTATAAAAAAAATCCACGCCGCTGAGCAGCGTAGTTAAACCAACCTAAGTCCCTATGTAGCGCTAGGTTGATTGAAGGGTTCTTCCGTTGACCTAGCTACCTCCTCTTGGGGAGGTGGATTAATTACTTTGATGGGTAGGGCCCTACCAAATTCACAGTCCATTTTGGTCAATTTCACAGTCATAGGATTTAGGTATGAGCATTGGCCTGCTAAACCCAGGGTTGTGAGCTCAATCCTTGAGGGGGCAACTTAGGGATCTGGGGCAAAATCAGTACTTGGTCCTGCTAGTGAAAGCAGGGGGCTGGACTCAATGACCTTCCAGTTCTAGGAGATAGGTATCTCTCCAATTATTGTTTATATTTATTTATTTAAATATAGTAAATTGAAATAATGAAATCTGAAATTTCAGTGTTGTAATTGTAGGGGTTCTGACCCAAAAAGGACCTGGGCAGGCGGGGGGTGGTGTAGTTGCAAGGTTATTGTAGAGAGGGGTGCGGTACTGCTACCCTTACTTCTGCGCTGCTGCTGTCTTCAGAGGTGGGCAGCAGGAGAGTGGCAGCTGCTGGCTGGCAGCCCAGCTCTGAAGGCAGAGCTGCCACCAGCAGCAGCATAGAAGCATGGCATGGTATTGCCACCCTTACTTCTGTGCTGTGGTATTGCCACCCTTACTTCTGGTCTTTTCATGTGTTTATGGTTGCTTTACATGATAATATTTCACCTGTCCTGTTTATGTAACACTTTAAAAATCAGCAAAAGGGTTATATAAATGAAATGTATTATGAAACAAAAGGCAAAAAACTATTATGTACATAATTTAGTCCTATTCAGTGTCTACTCGGCGCTTCTTGGCTTGTCTCTTGTATTCATTAAATGGAGCATCTCTTGTGACTGTCCAGCAATAGTCTGCAAGCATTGATGGGCTCCATTTGCCCTTCAGAGTTGGGTGTCCGGCCAACAGTCGCTGCTCCCCGGCTGCTGAACTCTGAAGGAAGCACAGGAGTAAGGGTGACAATACCGCGCCCCCTCTAAAATAATCTTGTGACCACCCCCTCCCCGCAACTCCCTTTTGAGTCAGGACCCCCCATTTGAGAAATGCTGGTCTCCCCTGTGAAATCTGTATAGTATAGAATAAAAGCACACAAAAGACCAGATTTCATTGGGGGGTTGAGGGGGAAACCAGATTTCACGGTCAGTCGACACATTTTTCATGGTTGTGAATTTGGTAGGGCCCTACTGATGGAATAATCCTTCCTGTTGGCATAGATAGTGTTTACGCCAGAGATGGGCAAACTACAGCCCGCAGGACCATCCTGCCTGGCCCCTGAGCTCCTGGCCTGGAAGGCTAGCCTCCAACCCCTCCCCTGTTGTCCCCCCTCCCCCACAGCCTCAGCTCACTCGCTCCGCCACTGGCGCAATGCTCTGGGCTGTGGGGATGTGAGCTCCTGGGGCAGTGCAACTGCAGAGCCTGGCCTGACCCAGTCTCTGTGCTGCCTGGTAGTGGCAGCAGCGGCATGGCCTGGCTCCAGCTGGTCAGTGCGACTGTATTGGCGCCAGCCACCGGCATTCCAGGCAGCGCGGTAAGGGGGCAGGGAGCGGTGGGGGTTGGATAAAGGGCAGGGAGGTTCAAGGTGGTGGTCAGAGGGCGAGGGGTATGGATAGGAGTCGGGGGGGCGAGGTTGAATGGGGGCAGGGACACGGGGGGGGACAGTCACGAAAGAGAGGGAATGGATGGGGGGGCAGTCGGGGCAGGGGTTACGGGGACAGTCAGGGAACAGGGAAAAGGGGTGGTTGGATGGGGCCATCAGGAATGAGAGGAGGGGTTGGATGGGGCGGTGGGGGTCCGAGGGTGGTCAGGGGACAGGGAGCAGGGGTGTGTGGATGGAGCAGGGGCCCCAGAGGGGCTGTCAGGGAATAGGGGGCATTGGATGGGGCAGAAGTCCTGGAGGGAGGGGCAGATAGGAGATCGCGATCAGCCCTTGACCTC